>NC_073233.2:13415000-14036250 GCF_029281585.2 Gorilla gorilla gorilla
AGAGCCAGACATCTCTGGGGGCCCTCCCTTGTCCTGCTCATTATCTCAGAGGAAAAGGTTTACGAGTGCTTGACTATGGCTCAAGAATTGCTTGGCATTCCTGGGGGCCCACTCTCCTGCCCTGCTCTCATATCTGTCTAACTACTTACTCTAACATTGCTTGTAGTCTTAGGGCCTCTCCATGTGGTTTCTGCAGTGTGGGGATTCAGGATTTGAAAGGGCCAAGAGGAAGCTGCCATTTATCTTAAAAGCTAGGCCCAGAACTGGCATAAAGTCACTTCCATAATCCTCTATTAGTGAAAATAGTACAGGCCAGCTCAGATTCTAGGACAATCAATTGTTGATGGGAGTAGTGTCAAAGAATTTGTGGCCTTCCTTAGTTCACCACAAACTTAATGTTTTTCTCCTTGTCTATGGGAGAAAATAAAGCCTTTTAACTTATTGTAAGGCAAAAACCAACACCTTTTCTTTGATAAGACTGTCAATTCCCATGCAGTTCTGGTCACCAAAATGTGTGGGTTTTTACCACACCAAGCAATTTTCCAACACCAGCTGGGTGTCCTATAATTCAATTCTATTCTGATATTATCATCCTGGAGGTAGCATTGTATCCCACAGGTGAGGATCTCAGTCCCACAAGACTCTCCCCTATTTGAAGTACCAGTTGCAAGTTCCAGGTTGTGACCTGTTCTTCTGACAAACTGGCCATAAGTCAGGGTTCCCACAACTCTCTTTTCCCTGGGTTCCATAATTTGCTAGGATGGCTCACAGAACTCAGGGAAGTACTTTGCTTATGTTTACCCATTTATTATAAGAGAATATTTCAAATGATACAAATGAACAGCCATATGAAAGAGACACATAGGGTGAGGTTCGGAAGGTTCTATCCCTGTGCATTTGGCTTGTGCTACCTTCTCAGCACATGGATGTGTTTAGCAACCAGGGAGCTCTCTGAATCCCATCTTTTTGTGGAAGCTTCATTAGGTAGGCATGATTGATTAAGTCACTGGCCATTGTCATAAACTCAACCTTCAGCATCCCCTTGCTTCTTTGGAGGTCAGGATGGGGAGTGCTGAAAATTCCAACCCTTTAATCACATGGTTGGTTCTCCTAGCAACCAGCCCCCATCCTGAAACTATCCAGGAGCCTCCAGCTACCAGCCATCTCATTAGCATACAAAAACACTTATTGCTTCAAATATTCCCAAAGTTTTAGGACCTGTGTGCCTTGAAAGGGGCCAGGAAATCACACTCGTATAATATCCCCTGGGTCAATGTGGAGGACTGGAGAACAGACCTTGGCAGTCAGAGGGGGCAAATGGTTTTCGTGAAAATTTGCAAGTAATGTTACTGGTGCTGATATCCACACAAAACAGTAATACTGCTGCTGACATTTGGCATAGGTGATACATACAGAGGTGGCTTTACTGAGGTTGATTCTCAGTGAGGACAGTCTTGCTAGTTAGAGGAAGCTAACCGGGGCTATTATAACAAACACAGAAAAGAAAGTATACACCAAAGTGGTGACACCTCTTTCACATGATAGCCTTGGGCTGCAGTCATCTCTCATCCTTCACAGACAACAGGATTTCCAAGCTGCCCAAGGAAAACTCCAACAAAGGTAAATGTTTCTTAAGATAATTTCTACCAGACTGTCAGAAAAAGGAAAATTCTTATATTTCTGAAACCATTTCAGAGCATTATAGAGGAAGACAGCTTTTCTAATTCATTTTTTAAAGATGAAAACTATTGATAATAGAACCTGACAACCAAAATGAGTGACTGAGGCATAAGTCTCAAATCATCAGGATTTATTGAGCCAGCTTGAGAATGCATCTGGGAAAAATAGGGGTCACAGGTGCATCTGTGGCTGTTTTTTCTATAGAGAATCTGAAGAGGTTTAGTATTTATACATTTTCCTTTAAAAAGGGGACGTGGCAGTGAGATTAATGATGATATAGTTTTCAGACTTTAGTGCCCAGTAAAGCTACATTTTATATAAGGTGAACATTTGAAGAAAAAAGGAATAAAGTAAGCAGATGTCTCACGAGTGAAGGAATAATTAATCTTTGTCTTTTTGGTGTACCTGGGGAAGATAAGCTAGTTGTTGACATTATCGGTGTGGAGCCTTTTGAAAGGGCTGGTTTCTGTTTAGCCTGTAGGGAAGAAAGCCTAAGGGTAGTTAACTAAGGGGAGGGAGTAATGTGGTGTGTCTGACCTCCCGTCTTTCCTGACATGAATGGGAACTCAGCTTCCAAGGTTTTTCCAGGGTTCCCTTGGCCAACTGGGTATCCATTCAGTCAGTTGGGGACTTTGGATTTTATTATTTCTCAAGCCTAATAGCACTATCACGAAATTTAAAGATGAATGTCACTTACGACTATGCAAAGACCTAGTATTAAAATTTTTGAAAATTTCAACATTTAATTAAAATATACTATGATTATTGTGACTTAGAAGTGCAAGAGTGGGCTGATGTTAGGAGGAATATTATAATTTATCACATTAATTGGATGATGCAGAAAAACCAATTATCTCAATTTACGTTGAAAAGGCGTTTAATAAAATTCAGTCTCTTTGTGAGGTAGTTTTATAACATGATGAGGAATGTTTATCTTAAACTAATAGCAATACACTTAGAAGCATTAGCATTTAAATATTAAAAACATGCCTGGTGGTATAACTGAGCCTATATTACAAAAATCATTATGTGTTCATTTTACTTATTATTTGTCTTTGTTCTTTTCTTCCTCCATGCAAGTAAGCATGGAGTATAGAGTCATTTTGAGAGAATATAGTCACTAGTAATTGTTTAACTTCATATCCTAAATTCTGGGGCAACCTGCAGAATTAATGAACTCGTTTTTCTTTTAAAGAACAATGATCCTTAGGTCATGCAGACCTCCTTGATGGCATCCAGAAGTTTGATCACCCTAGCGATGCAGATAGCTTTGATCATCGGGGATCTCCCCTCCTGCATGTCTACCTTATTCATAAAAGCCCACAGTTATGTTCGAAGGCAGGTCAAATTTGAGAGCTCATCTCTCCTGCCCTCTCACTTTAGCCAAATTGAATAAACTTTTATCTGCTCCTAAGTGCTGATGTGTCAGTGTTTCACTTACTGCACATCAGATATATGAACCTAAATTTTGGGGTTCTACAACAGTGTCACTGCTGTAGAACAGTGGTGATGGTTAGAATAAGTCAAATGAAAATTTTGATATTTTGATCATTATGGATATTTTTGCACTAACTTTTATCTCTAAAAATAGTATTTATCTTGGTTACTAAGTTTTTTTGTATCTCCTTAAATTTTGTGCATCAGGCAAGTCACTCCCCTCATGCTAAACTCAGCTCTGGGGAAGAAAGGGTTTGCAATTTTAAATAGAGTCGAGTCAGATTGTCAAAAAAGCAAATAGAGTCTTCGAAACTAACTTTAGTTTTTTTTATTCTTTATGTTTTATCGTTTTCTTTTTAATTTTTTTGTGAATTTTTATTGTATTGTTTCTGCTATCTTTAAATTTATTCTGTTAGTATGCTAACTTCTTAAGTTGGATTCTTCTGATTCCCAGCCTTCTCTCTTTTATTATAAGCATTAAGGCTATGAATTTCCCTTTGCATACCTGATCCTCTCTGGCCACTCAGCTCCTCTTCCTCCTCCTTACAGAGCTGGCTCTGGATGATCCCTTAATCTGCAGTTGAAATATCACCTCCTCAGAGAGGTTGAGCACTCTATCTTATATATCATCATCTCCCCCTCCCCTTTTCTACCAAAGCACTGTGTTTTTTTTTTCTACCACTATCACAGATATGTAATTATTTTATTTCCCATCGCTTGTCTCCCTCATCACAATGTAAGTTCTATGAGAACAGAAACTATGAGCCTTTTCTTCACTATTTTTTTTCCAGCCTACAGCACAGTGTTTTCTTGCACATGTGGGCTATGATTCAAGAGTGAATGAATGAATGAATAAAAATTGATGAATGAATGAAGAATGAATAGAAGCAAAAGCATCCTACTCTTCCAGGGAACACTTGTATTATTTTCCAACTTCCCAGCAACTCGGTGAAGTTAGGTGATCTTGTTATCATGGGAAGCCCCGCAGACTCCAGCAGAAGTCACTGCCCGAAACACCTAGCTCTCTGGAGGCTCCCTAGAATCGCATCCGGTGGGAGTCCCGGGATTCTATCCCAGGGTGCCCCACGTTTCTGGTTGTCTTTTTACATTTCTTTAATTGGGTGTGACGAATCAGCTCTCAGGCCCTGACCTTCCGCTCCTCCTTCTGTGTCCCTGAGCCAGACGCCCTCGGAACTCGGCGTGGGGCGCCTGGTAGGGGCGTGGGTGCGGCTGGAAAGGAGGTGACCCCAATTCTGGTCTCCATCACTAGAGAAAGCAGGACCCTGGACAGCGCCGAGAGCCCACAACGGCTAGCATTCCTCCCTTTAGTTCTGAGTTCTTTGCCCGCAGGGGGCAATTTCGCCAATCTGAGCCGAGGTCCCAATCTCTGAAGCCACTCTACTAAAGACAGAAATGGATTCCAGAAAAGTGGATGCTTACCATTCATTGAAGTAACATAAATATATGTGAATTAAAAGTCAGCCACTCTTTTGGTTCATGCTGTTTGAATAAATGAGGGTGTATTAGTCCGTTTTCAGGCTGCAGATAAAGACATACCTGAGACTGAGCAATTTACAAAAGAAAGAGGTTTAATGGACTTACAGTTCCATGTGGCTGGGGAAGCCTCACAATCATGGCAGAAGGTGAAAGGCACGTCTCACATGGCTATAGAAAAGAAAAGAGAGTTTGTGCAGGGAAACTCCTCTTTTTAAAACCATCGGATCTCATGAGACTTATTCACTATCATGAGAACAGCATGGGAGAGACCTGACTACATGATTCAGTTACCTCCCACTGGGTCCCTCCCACAACACGTGAGAATTCAAGATGAGATTTGGGTGGGGACACAGCCAAACCATATCAGAGGGGGTTCCCAGTAGTCAAATTTATAGAGACAGAAGAATGGTAGTTGCCAGGGTCTGGAGGTGGGGTGGGGGGACACTGGGGTTGTTTAATGGGTATAGAGTTTCAGTTTTGCAAGACAAAGAGTTCTAGAGTGTTTGCACAACAATGTGAATGTACTTAACACTACTGGACTATACACCTAAAAATGACTAAGATGGAAAATTTTATGTGCATTTTTACCATAATTTAAAAAATAAATTGGATGAAATTAAGTTTAAAAATTGAATTAGGCTGGGTGCGGTGGCTCATGCCTGTAATCCTAGCACTTTGGGAGGTCAAGGCGGGTGGATCACAAGGTCAGAAGATCAAGACCATCCTGGCTAACATGGCGAAACCCCGTCTGTACTAAAAATACAAAAAATTAGCCGGGCATGATGGTGGGCGCCTGTAGTCCCAGTTACTCAGGAGGCTGAGGCAGGAGAATGGTGTGAACCTGGGAGGCGGAGCTTGCAGTGAGCCAAGATAGCACCACTGCACTCCAGCCTGGGCGAAAGAGCGAGACTCTGTCTCAAAAAAAAAAAAAAAAAAAAAAAAAAGCAAAAAAATTGAATTAGATTAAATTACATTTTAAAGAAATTAGAGGGCTGGGCACAGTGGCTCACACCTGTAATCCCAGCACTTTGGGAGGCCGAGGTGAGTGGATCACCTGAGGTCAGGTGTTTGAGACCACCCTGGCTAACATGGTGAAACCCCGTCTCTACTAAAAATACAAAAGAGCCGGGCATGGTGGTGGGTGCTTGCAATCCCAGCTATTCGGGAGGCTGAAGCAGGAGAATTGCTTGAACCCGGGATGCAGAGGCTGCAGTGAGCCAAGATCGCACCATTGCACTCCAGCCTGGGTGACAAGAGTGACACTCTGTCCCCCCCCCCCCAAAAAAAAATAGATCTTTTAAAAACAAGGAGGTCTCCAAATTGGGAGTCTCCCTCCCTACTACTGAAGAATTGTGGGGTAGTATAGAGCCATGGGGTTGCTCCACATGTCTGGACCATTGAACCAGAACTCAATCCCTGAAGATAGCAGAAACAAAGTAAGGGTCCCAGGCCACAGGCACTTGGTTCTGCTGCAGGGAAGTTTCCCTGACCTTTCTAGTTGGAAAGAGTCTCATTTAATTGTCTTAGGGACTTATACCCTGAGAAGATAGGGATTTGCAAGACAATTCTTTGCATTCTCCAACTCTTCCTTGTCAGGACATAGCCCTGTGCAGATTTTCTGGGGGGCCAGAGGAAGAAGATGATTCCTTTTTCTCTTTCTCTATGGTGGATACATTTATCTTCTTCATCTTGGAGCTTCTCTGCCCCCTAAATTCCCATCTAGAGTTACCTGTTCCAGTTACTCTCTTGGAGGATATGGAGGCCAATGTAGCCAGTAAGATACTCTGTAGAGAATGCCCTCTCTTTGCCTGGTTCTCATTCCTTTGGTGTACTCTTCTTTGTTCACCAATATTCACACCTTCACTCGTCATTCAGATCTACTACAATTCTCTGCCATTAGTTGTAAAAGGAATAAAAAGTAATCGTTCTTTGTCATGGTCACGTAGAGAACAGTGTATAAACATGTATTCATCAATTGTATTTTTGCAATTTCGGATATTATAAGTATACACTAAAATATTACTTAATAATTTTTCAAAATAAGTAGTCTAGACCATGGGTGTTAGAATTTTTGAAGACCATATATGTTAGAACCTCTTCATTGCAGTTGACTTGTGTTGGAAACAAATGCTCGGTGCCACAAAGAAGAACTAGCACTGAGACAAAGGACAAAGGGTCTCTCAGAAAGGCAAATTTACTTCTGCAGAAGGGTGCATCTCACGTATGGAGCAAGGGCAAGAGCACATAGAACAAAGGAAAGCAGGGGTTTTTATTATCTCTAATGCAGCTTCTGCTTCTGTGTCTTTCCCCCATTGGCTAGGTTTGGACCCCACAATCTAAGCTGAACCCGGTTGGCTAACTTGAAAAGTGCAGGAATGCGGTTACACTGGTGGGAAGGCAGGAAGATCAGTGTCAGTGGGAGAAGCCATTGCGATAGGAGGGGTAATTCACAGCATGGGTAGCAGATGTGGAATGTGGGCTGTATAGATAAGGACTGGTGGGAAGGTTGTTTACCAGGGCAGGAGGAACACAGAGAGTAAGGAAGTCTGGCTTTGAAAGCAGAGAACAAAGGACAAGGAAACTTCATCAAGCTAAATCTTTGAAGAAGAATTTCTTACTGTATTTAACAACTTGGCAGCTGTTTAGGTATCCTGGGGACCCCATTTGCAGCTGGCATCTGAAGTGAGGGCAGCCTTATTGGGACTAAGCCCTTAAAGTGTGGGTCTGCACTAATTACTGGTACTTTGTGTCAGAATAGAATTGTAGGACACATGGTTGGTGTCAGAAAATTAAGAATTGTTGTTGGAAAATGATATACTATCTATCCTTGATTACTACAGTAGTCTCCTAGCCAACTTGGGGGTTCCTATGATGCCCTCAGATTCCATAATTCATTACAACCATTCACAGAACTCAAGAAAGTACTATACATTTTGTCATGACCAATGCAAGATTAGAAATAACCAGGTCCATGCATGTTTGTGTCTTTCCACAATGTCAGGCTTTTATTGATGCTATTTCAATCACAAATGCCACCTGGAGTTCCCACAGAGACAATTCTCCATAGTACTTCCTGTTTACTCCCTAGCCAGAGCTATGGTCACACAGGTTCAAGCCACTCCACAAGTCAGTCAATATGACATACCATACATAGCAGTGTGCTTAACCAATATTCAAATGTTATATGTTAAACATTCCACAAAAGCAAAATAATGTTTATCACCAAGGGGAAAAAGAGATAGTGTAAGACTTAAAGAAAGAGGAAAGAAACACGAAACATGGCTTGGCAGTCAAAGACAGGTTTTCTTTAGTTAAAATATGAGAGGTGCTCCTGGCCGATTGTGGTCAGGATCACTTTCTCTTACAGACTAAGAGTATATATTGGTTTTAGGGTGAGGGGGCTTATCACAAGCTTGGAATGTTTATGTGTGTGGAGAAGTTTATGGTGGGGTTGGAATCTCTCAGTTAGGAGGGGAGGTTGTCTTGGGACAGAAATCTTTCTGGCCCAGAGCGGAGTTATCTCGAGGCTGGCATCTTCCTGGCCGGAGGGGTCTTATCTAGGGGCTAGCATGTCTTTGGTTAGAGAGGAGTTTGAAATGTTTCTGGTTGGAGATGTTATTTGTGGTTTATGGTCATGCTGACCTTAGCCACTAGGCTGATGCCCTTTGGATTTAGGTGGTTTTTTTTATTAAGGTGAACTTTAGAATTAGGGCCTTGTCCCAAATGGTGATGCTCCTGCTCTGTCAGATAGGAGAAACGGTTAATGAATCAGTCCAGGGAAAGTGAAGAAGACAGAATCCTGGTCTGAGCCAAGTGGTCTGGGTGGTCTGTTGGTCTTGCAAGGCAGAGTCTTTGACTGCAAGATAGCATCACCCAAGATGGGCATTTTGAGCGGCTGAAAGGCTAATCTTTTATAGTCACAGAGTCCTCTGATGAGAACTGATAGTGGAAGAGTTCTTGTTTGTGTCTTTATGTGATTGGATGCCATCTTTATTTTTTTAATTTGTTTATTAAACAAAACATCTTATCCTTGTTGGCAAAGTATCCTGTGAAATATAAAGAGGAGTCTTTTTCTAAGATGGAGTTAGTTATGTCAAGGGTGCTCTATACACTTGTGATTACAGTTTATTATAAAGGATAGGAGGGAACATCCAGATGACGAGGTACATAAGGCAAGGAAGGGGGAAAAGTGTACAGTTTCCATGCCCTCTGTGGCATGCCACCCTCCCAGCACATCCATGTGTTTATCAATTTAAAAATTCCCTAAATCCCACTGCTTGGAGTTTTTATATGAGATCTCATTATATAGACATGACTGATTAAATGATTGGCCATCAGTGATTAAACACAACCTCTAGTGCCTCTCCTGTCTCTGGAAGTCAGGGTGGGAGGTAGGGCTAAAGTTCTGACCCTCCATTCAGAGTTTGTTTCTCTGGTGAACAGCCCCCATCCTACAGTAATCTAGGGCCCCCACTATGAATCACGTTATTAGCATAAACTCAGGCATGGTCAAAGGGGCTCTTTATGGATAACAAAAGACAGTCCTACCACTCAGGAGTCTCCAAGGGTTTTAGAAGGTCTGTACCAGGAACCAGGACAAGTATATATATTTTTGTTACATCACAGGATACCCCTTGGTCTTTGACCATGGATTCTTTATAGCAAAAGGATCATCTGTCTGAGCAACATTTTGAGGAAGGAGTGTGGTATAGGAATAGGAGGCTTTTAACTCATTTTTTTTCCAATTCATTTGACTATCGTTATTGGTATTATAATTTTTACCAACAATGCAAGTGTAAAACAATATTACATTATGGTAGATATAACTAAAAAATAAAGTTGAAAGATGCTGGCATATTACTAGAGTCCCATTCAGTTCTTAATAATTAGTTCAGGCTATTATCATATTTCATGAAAATGTCTCCTGGGATGAGGCCACTCCAGTTTGCAGGCTTTCATTTGATCCTGCCTAGTTCCAATAGCAGGAGCGGTGTCAGGAGCGTGTCAGCAATAGATGGTTTCACCCGTCGAGGCATCAGATATAACTGAGTAAAAGATAATAACATCTTTTGCTCTGAGCCTCTTTCAAGGTGTTAAAGTACTATTGAGTTTCCGTCATTACAGAACCCATTTATTTGTTGCATTATCCTCATCTACTATTTCTCCTTCTCTCCATTTATACAAATTTTTCCACCTTTGGAAGGGACGTTAGGTTCAGCCACTGTGCTGGTCTAATTGCAGGCAGCAATACTAATCTAGCAAGTACCTCTCCATCAGCCCACTACCATTCACATAGGTAGTGTTACATAGTTATAGAAATGGGCTATTTTTACCATTAGACGTTATAATTGTGTTCACGGTCAATCCCAGTATTTCTAGATGAGGTGAAGGCACAATCTGACCCATCAGGCCTGTAGGAATTCTGACATAAAGTTTAGAATAGAGCTATACTTTATTGTTTAGGAATCATCACTGCCTTCAGCACTTGCAGTTGCAGCCTTGAGCCTGTGACCATGAAGTAGGAAAAACAAAGTTGAAGTGACACGGGGAAGAAAAGAAGAAAGTATAGTCATCAGTCATCTTCCCTGTGGGAGAAATTGCATAGTCATACCAGCATCTTCTCCCACTCCCTATCCTGCTGATCTACCAGAAAACCAGGAATCTATCTAGGAGATGCTTGTCTCCTTGTTGTTGAGTGTGAGCACACATTTGCAAAGGCGTGTAAGCCAGCTCTTCATGCTTTTATATTCTCCCATTTTAGGCAACCAATGTTTCAAATGCCCGTTCCAATTCTCTACTGAATTATTGTATTACTCTGAGGAAAATATCTCTCTGCCAATTCTTGAAATTATAGATTGTGAGAGGTGTTCCTCAGTCTGATGAAATGTTACTTGGTAGTCCAAATTGATGCAATATCTTCTATTCCGATTCTTTGACAGTTCTCTGAATATTTGCATCTATCACATGGTAAGGAAAGCCAAGTCCAGTGTCTATTCCCATCAAGACCCCCTCATAGCCAGCATCAGTCCCACCTACCAGCTTGTTCAGGGTCTTCTCCCAGGGACTGTTGACACACAGCCATCTGCAGTGTCTGTCTCTTATTTTTGGAAGGCAAAACAGTTTTTAGTGGTATTTTGTGCTTCAGAGGTGCAAGAGGAATATGTCTAGAGTTCATCCATCTTTACATTGCTGCAGGCCCCCAGTGTCCACTCATTTCATGGACCCAGGTGGCTACTTCAAGCAAGCATACTGGGATATCTACTGGTCAATTGCAGTCACCTGCTGAACCTACAAATGGATTCTTCTGTTGGGTACCAATGTGTTCTACCTTAATGCACTCCTCCCCAAATTCTCTTACTGATTTTCCTATGGGTATGCCTTTAATAGGCAGTTTTACATTGCTCTCTGTCTGGCCACATGGTCAGGCCATTGGTCACCATCCACAAAGCAGTAAAATCTCAAGTGGGGGATTTTTGTCTTTGTTCAATTCTTCCATCACTATAAGGAAAATAGCACATAATGTTGCCCATCAAACTGGTTTGTTTTTATGTTCTTCAAACATAGAGGTGGCCTTCCAAATAGGATGCTGTCCATTCACTTTGAAACTGCTATTTATAAACCAAACAACTTTCTGCTAGTCATTTGAGAACTATTCACAGGGTACTATCCATAGTATAGAATTTGGCACCTCCTCACAATATTCCAAAGTCAGTCCTGGGGAAAAGAGTCTACCTGCTCCTCCAGTAGTGTATTCCTATTTTGACATAAGAAATATGTTTTGTTTCTGCTCGCAGTTACTGACACAGGTCTTAAAACCTTTGGAACTTCCTGGGAGATAGGAGTACGCTTTGTTTTATTGAGGTGACTCTTGGCGGGCTACTGGATAGCTTTGGGATGGCTGCTGGTCACCAGAAATACCAAGCCATGATTAGAGGTGGAGAATTTTCAGCCTCACACCCCATCCTCCAGGGAGGGGAAATGGGCTAGAGATTGACTTAATCAATTGTGTCTATGTCATGAAGCCTCCATAAAAATCCCGAAAAGCCTGGCTTTGGAGAGCTTCCAGGTTGGTGAACACATTCACTTGCTAGAAGGGTGGCTCACTCCAGCTTCATGGGTCAGAAGCCCCTACACTCCAGACTCTTCCAGACCTTGACCTATGTATATCTTCATCTGTTGTTCATCTGTATCTTTTATCATAATCTTTATAATAAACCGGAAATGTGTTTTCCAGATTTCTGTGAGATATCATAGTAAATTATCAAACCCAAGGAGAGGGTTGTGGGAATCCCCAATTTGTAGCCAAGTCGGATAAGAAGTGTAGGTCATCTGGGGATCCACTTCTTGTGACTGGTGTCTGAAGTTGGGGGTAATCTTGTAGAAATAAGCCCTTTGAGGTCTGCAATACTTCAGGTAGTTAGTGTCAAAATTGAATTGTAGGACACCCAGTTGGTGTCCAGGAGCTGGAGAATTGGTTGGTGAGGGGAAAAACTCTGTGTTTCAATAAAATTTAAACTGTGGTAAAATACATATAACTGTGTTCACCATCTTAACCAGTTTGGTAGCATTAAGTGTATTCATATTTACTGTGGTAAAATACATGTAACATGGTGTTCACCATCTTAACCAGTTTGGTAGTATTAAGTATATTCATATTTACTGTGGTAAAATACATATAACATGGTGTTCACCATCTTAACCTGTTTGGTAGTGTTAGGTTTATTCGTATTTACTGTGGTAAAATACATACAACATTGTGTTCACCATCTTAGCCAGTTTAGTAGTGTTAAGTGTATTCATATTGTTGTGCAACCAATCCCCAGAACTTTTTCATCCTGCAAAGCTGAAACTCTGTACTCATTAAGTAACAGCTCTTCATTTTCCCCTCCTAGCCCCTGGCAACTACATTCTACTTTCTGTCTCTATGAATTTAACTAGACACCTCATGTAAGTAAAATCATACAGTATTAGTCTTTTTGTGACTGGTTTATTTCACCTAGCATAATGTCCTTAAGGTTCATCCATGTTCTAGTATATGTCAGAATTTCCTTCCCTAAGGCTAAATAATATTTTATTATGTGTATATAGAATAGTTTCTCAGTATTTATGGGGAATTGGTTCCAGGACCACCAAGGATACCAAAATCCAGGGGTGCTAAGTACCTGATATAAAATTATGTAGTATTTGCATATAACCTGTACATATTCTCCCATATACTTTAAATCATCTTTGGATTACTGATAATACCTAATACAATGTAAATGCTACAGAAATAGTTTTTATAAGGTATTGTTTATGAAATAGTGACAAGAAAATGAAGTCTGTACATGTTCAGTACATACACAGTGTTTTGTGAAATATTTTTGATCCTCAGGTGGCTGAATCCATAAATGTAGAACCCACAGATATGGAGGGCTGACTATGCTACATTTTTAAATTAATTAATCTGTCAATGGACACTTGCATTGCTCCCACTTCTTGGCTGTTGTGAATACTGTTGCTATGTGTGTGGGTGTACAAATATCTAAGAACCTACTTTCAAATCTTTTGGTTATATATCCAGAAATAGTGTTGTTGAATCCTATGGTAATTCTATTCCTAGTTTTTTGAAGAACTGTCATACTGTTTTTAATAGTGGCTGTACCATTTTATATTCCCACTAGCACTACACAGGGGTTCCAATTTCTCCACATCCTTACCAACACTTATTCTTTTTGTGCTTTTGACAATAACTATCCTAACTGATATAAGATAATAAGATTATTACATTTTCTTCAGTCATGGGGAAGTTTCAATTAATGTCCGAGATTGAGCTAGTAATTGACTCAGATGTAAATTCTCCACTTCAAAGTACCTGTAGTTGTTGCTGGGAGGCCCTCCAGGCTTTTGCCACAAGCCCTAATCTACCCTCCACACAGGTCCACTGTACACAGAATTTGTGCATCCTAGCACTTCAGGTTTTATTCTATACTGTGTGGGCTTCAACATTCTTGTTCATTTCTATTTAGCAAATATAATTAATATTGCTTAAAGGTAGAATTTATATGCCTTGTGTTTTATAGCACTAGGTAGGGAAACATTCCCCAGTCAGACACAATATCCATTCCCAGAATACATTCAGGTAAAAGAGACACAATCGTTTCACATAAAGCCTGTGTAAGCCCTCCAATTTTCGCCCAAACTTTGATCTTGATCCTATCATTTTTTGCAGAGCAGAGACCCTGTTTTAGGGGCCTCTGCAACCCCTCTCCCACAAATATGGAAATAAAGGAAAATCTGGAGTTCCTTTAAAGGAAATTTCATGCATCTAGCTAGCCCTGAGGAATGAAGTTAAGGAACTTCATCAGATTCCTTAAATGAATAAGGAACTTGATAAGCAAGAAAGTAATAGGAACCTAAAACAATAACCATGGAAGTTAAGAGTCAGGAGATTTTTTGTTCCCCTATAGAAACTAAATATAATGTCTTAACATATGTCCCTGAGTTGTCTTTCAGAAACCCAGATCCCACCAAACAATTCCACAGACAGGTAGACCTCAGATAAGAGGGAACTGGGGACTAAACTCTGACAACCATTCTTTGTTCTAAATATCTTCCTGAGGGGCCTGGATGGAGTCACACTCAGGAGCCAAAGCTCATTCTTTTCTGCTGACTGCAAATTCTCTTCCTTCACCAACTGCAAATCAGAAAATCTTTGAATCTACCTATGACCTGTAAGCCCCCCACTTCAAGAGATATCTCTCCTTTGGGCCAATACCAATGTGTAACCTCCATGTATTGACTTATGATTTTGTCTGTAACTTCTGCTTTCCTGAAATTTACATTTTCCTTTAAAAACCTTTACCTGTAAGCCATCAAGGAGGTCAGAATTTAAGAGTAGCTGCCTGGTCTTCCTTGCTTGGAGCCCTGCAAATAAATGCCCTCCTTTTTCCTGCTGCAAACCTCAGTGTGGCTATCTGGTCTTACTGTGCCAGGAGAGCATATCTCAGTTAGGTTTGATTCATAAGTGGTACAAGTGAACCCTCTGGAGTGACGGAAATGTTATAGATTTTAATGTGGGTCATGGTTACATGGATATACACATGTAAAATTCAGCAGTAAACTTGATTTTATAAGTAAATTTATAAACTTAGCATTTTTAAGTTAGCATTCAATAAAAACATTAAGGGCAGTCATTCGAAAAAGTAGAAATAGAAGGCATAACTTCTTCCATAGTGGAGGAAAAAGAAACAAAGACAAATCACTTACTACAAGAAAAGGCAAGAAAGATGGAAAAAAGGAAGAAGGAAAGGTATGGCTGATAGCAAAGATTTAGGAAGAAATTGCAAAAGTACCGAAAGATATAAGCATCACACAAAATGGACTAAGGTAAAAAGGTTTTTACGAATAATGAGGATCATTACATAAAAAAGGTATTCACCAGAAATACGTAGCAATTCTCAATTTTTATATATCTCACAATATAACCTTAAATTACATGAAGCAAAAACCAGACATAAAGACAAAGAGAAATTTACAAATCCACAATTATGGTAAATTTTAAGACAGTTCTAGTGTTTGGCAATTCTATCAAATAAAAAATAAGTTAGAAAAGGGAAGATTTAAATATCACAAAATAAGAAAGAACTTTGTCCAACATTTAGAGAATACACTTTCTGCTCAGTATATATGGAACATTAATTACACCATATTAGGTCACAAAGCAAGTCTCAACGAAAAACAATGGATATCGTACAGAGCATATTAAAAAATAACCAACAGGTACATATGTTTGAAAATTTACAAACATACTTCTTTAATACATGGTCCAAAAAGGAAATAACAAAAATGAGAAAATCTTAGGAACTGAACAACAATGAAAACAACATATATTACAGCTCAAGGCATGATATTAACTAGTGCATAGAGAATAAGTTTTAACCTTAAATATAACAATTAGAAGAAACATTTTTTAAACTCTTAATGTGCTAAATGTCTTATTTAAAAAATTAGAACAAAATAATATAAACAATAAATCCAATAAATGTAGAAAGAATAAAGACAATAGCACCAAATAAAATCAAAACAGAGGATAGACAAGGCTAAAAGCTGATTAGTTTAAAAAGATCAGTAAGGTAAAATTTAAACTTGTAAACTGTTATCACTCTATTTTTCAATAATTGAAAAATGATTTTTAACTTAATAATTTTAGTAATAAGTTAAAAAATTCATACTATTTTTTTCTGTTTGAAAATGGTTTGGGTAGCTTAGGTTTGGGATCATTACAATTGTTCTCATTAAAACTAATAGAAAAAAATTTTTTTCCACCTAACGGCTTTTCCCTGAGCTTTCAGGAGGCCATTAAAGCCGTTAAGACCGGGTCAGGTGAACAGGAAGTTAAAGACTGAAAAGGAGACACAAAACTGCCGACTTTCCCGACGGCGAATCGGCCCTCTGGAAACAGCCGACCAATCACAGGCAGTAGGGGCGCGCCCTGCAGCGGGGCTCAGGCTGCGGTTCCGTGGACTCGGTGACTACGCGCCGCCTGACCAGTAGGAGCCGCCCTCGACGAACGAGTTCGAAGGCTGCGACTGGCGCCGCCTCACCGCCTCCCACCGCCACTGACCGACCGTTCCACCGGCAAACATGGTTGAAGCGGATCGCCCAGGGAAGCTGTTCATTGGGGGCCTCAACCTCGAAACCGACGAGAAAGCCCTCGAAGCCGAGTTTGGCAAGTATGGCCGCATCGTCGAGGTGCTCCTGATGAAAGACCGAGAAACCAACAAGTCGAGGGGCTTCGCGTTCGTCACCTTTGAAAGCCCCGCAGACGCCAAGGCCGCCGCCAGAGACATGAACGGCAAGTCCCTGGATGGTAAGGCCATCAAGGTGGCCCAGGCCACCAAACCGGCATTCGAGAGCAGCCGGCGGGGCCCGCCGCCTCCCCGCAGCCGCGGTCGCCCGAGGTTCCTGCGTGGAACCCGCGGGGGTGGCGGCGGCCCGCGGCGTTCCCCATCCCGGGGCGGGCCCGATGATGACGGCGGCTACGCGGGGGATTTCGACCTGCGGCCCTCCAGGGCCCCGATGCCCATGAAGCGTGGGCCGCCGCCGCGCAGGGTCGGCCCACCCCCCAAGAGGGCCGCGCCGTCGGGCCCGGCTCGCAGCAGTGGCGGTGGAATGCGCGGGAGGGCCCTGGCCGTGCGGGGGCGAGACGGCTACTCAGGCCCACCGCGCCGGGAGCCGCTGCCCCCGCGCCGCGACCCCTACCTGGGCCCGCGGGATGAGGGCTACTCGTCCAGAGACGGCTACTCGAGCCGAGACTACCGCGAACCCCGGGGTTTTGCCCCCTCGCCCAGAGAGTACACCCACCGCGATTACGGCCACTCCAGTGTCCGGGACGACTGTCCCTTGAGAGGCTACAGCGACCGAGACGGCTACGGAGGTCGCGACCGTGACTACGGGGATCATCTGAGCAGAGGCTCCTATCGAGAGCCCTTCGAGAGCTACGGAGACCTGCGCGGCGCCGCCCCAGGACGGGGGACACCGCCATCTTACGGAGGAGGAGGCCGCTACGAGGAGTACCGGGGCTGCTCACCCGATGCCTACAGCGGCGGCCGCGACAGTTACAGCGGCAGTTATGGCCGGAGCGACCGCTACTCGAGGGGCCGACACCGGGTGGGCAGACCGGATCGTGGGCTCTCTCTGTCCATGGAAAGGGGCTGCCCTCCCCAGCGTGATTCTTACAGCCGGTCAGGCTGCAGGGTGCCCAGGGGCGGAGGCCGTCTAGGAGGCCGCTTGGAGAGAGGAGGAGGCCGGAGCAGATACTAAGCAGGAACAGACTTGGGACCAAAAATCCCTTTTCAAAGAAACTAACAAAAAGAAGAACCTGTTGTATGGTAACTACCCAAGGACTAGTACAAGGAAGAGTTGTTTTTACCTTTTAAGAATTTCCTGTTAAGATCGTCTCCATTTTTATGCTTTTGGGAGAAAAAACTTAAAATTCGTTTAGTTTAGTTTTGGAATTGTTAACGTTTCTTTCAACAAGCTCCTGTTAAAAGTATATGAACCTGAGTACTAGTCTTCTTACATTTACAAGTAGAAATTCGATTAATGGCTTCTTCCCTTTAAATTTTCTTGATAAATGAGGCAAACAGTTCTAAGATCTTTTATAAACATCTGCTCACCTAAAATGGAAAAATGGATCATTCTGCTCATTTAAACCAACTAGATTTTGGGTGGAGAGTGGGAGGGATTGGTGTATGCTACTCTTAAGATTTCAGGGTATCTTTCAAACTGAATCTGTGTTTCCAGTATTAAAAAGCAAACAACCAGCAACAACAACAACAAAAGTGATTTAGATCAAATGTTTATGTAAAGAAAATTATTTTCACTCAGTAAATCTGAAAAGTAAATGGATAATGTTGGCCATGTTTTGCCTTTTTCCTTTTTCTTTGGGAATCTACAGGATCACTTGTCCCCTCACTCCCAAAAGTACTATGTATGTTTTGAACAACAGTGGAATACTATATCAAAGGTTTGGCCAACCAACCACAAAGCTACAAAACAAGCAAATCCAAAATCCTTCAGTTGATAGCATTCATTTTCACTACCAACAAATTTATTAAGAAACAAGTAGAAAATAAACCAGTGGTCGACTTGGGGACCGTAATGGCTTCCATTCCTAACTCCAAGCTACTTACCTTTGGCTCTAGAGCCAGCCACTGAGTCCTGTGGAGAGAATTGAGCTGCTTCCCTTAGTGGTGGAGGAATTAAAAGTGAGCAGCTTCAGAGCTCAGGAGCAAAGGTCAGAGAATCCCTGAAAGAGCTTGGCGTTTCAACCTCTGAGGATCTCAAACTGGCATGAAGGGGCTGGTTTTCCTGTCCACAAAAGGCGAGGGGTTGGATGGGTTGTTTCCTAGTTTTAAGGTGGGGAGAAGGGCTTCAACAGAAAAAGATTAGAGTCTTTCTCCAAGATCTGTCAAGAGGAACGTAAGTTTCCTCTTAAACATCTTTTCCATTCAGCACCTGTGGATTCCGCAGTTTATCTGTGAGAAAGGTAATTGTACAGTCAAGGGACTGTAGCAACCAGAGAAAGAAGGATGGGGTTAAGGTTGATGACCCATGTTCAGTGTAATAATTGCTGGAGGAAACAGATAAGGGAACAACAGCAAAAAGTACTTAAAGGGATCTGAATGCAACACATACACAACTTTTAACAACATGATTTTTTTTGACAATAATAAAGTAGGTGCATTGAAGGGGAGGACACACTAGTGGCTCAGAAGAGCAAATGCAAGAAATAGCTAAAAAATGATCCAGGAATTAATCTAGCAAAAATATGTAAGATCTTTATGAAAAAATTAATCTTTATTAAAGGACATAAAAGAAGAACTAAGAGATTGATATACTCACGGTTGGGAGGACTTTATTATAAACTATTCTCAACCTCATCAAATTAATTTGGAAAAACAATACAACTTCAAATGAAGTCACTTCATGATTTTTTTCACACAGCTCCCCTCCCCTCTTCCCGAATAACACCATTTATTTGTGTTGATCACTGATGGAATAATAAAAGATTTGGTAAACCAACCACAAAAAATCAATAGCTTCATTTCACCACCAACAAATTATTAAGAAGCAAGTATTTAGAAAAGAGACACTAATGGGAGATATAGCTAATCTTCAAATTTGCATGGTGGAATAAAGAGCAAGAAAAGCCAAATCAATTCAGATGAACAGTTGTTAGGAAGGACTCATCCTACAGATACCAAGACTTATTACAAAGCTCTAGCAATTTAATTGTATGATATCAGCAAACAAGGATAGACAGACCAATAGACCAAAACTGTGATCCTAGAAACAAGTCCACTTCTGTCACATTATGCAACAGAGGTAATTTTAAAAGTCATTGGTGGCAAAATGAACTTCTAAAAAAAAAAGACTATTTGTTAAAAGATAAAGTGAGATTCCATAACAGCATACACAAAAATACATTCCAGATGGTTTGAAGATTTAAATGTGAAGAGGAAATTTTTAAACACTTAGAAGAAAGTGAAGAAATGTATACACCACGGTGGGGTTGAGAATTCCATTTTAAGACAAAAAGCACAAACTTAGAAGGAAAATATAAAATTTTCCACATTATTATTAAGGTATTTTAATGGTAAAAGTGACTATTAACAAAGTGAAATTTCAAGCCATAAATTGGAAGAATATATTTACATTGAAATGACTTCCAAAAGAATGCTTAAAAATCAATAATAAGAAAAAAACACCAAGAAAAAAATGGACAAAGACTTACATTTTTGATAGATGTATAAATTGATACAATCATTTTGGAGATAATTTTAGCAATGCCTAGTAAAGTTGGAGGATGCATACTTTACGACCCAGAAATTCCATTTCAAGGAATGGACTTAAAAGAAATTTGTGCATGTTCACAAGGAGATATGCACAAGATTGGTCAGTAAAGCACCCTTTGAATGTTTACAACAAAAGTAGTCTACCTGGAGTGGATCAACTGAGATTTATGATGAAGCTCAGTGTAGAAGCTAATATGAATCAGCCAGGTCTACATATATCATTATGATCAATATCAAAATATTAATATTTGGTGAAAAAGGCGAATTGCATAAATATAGATATAGTAAACAAAATAAGATTTGAATGATAGCATGAAAAATCAGGATATTTAGAGTTGAGGAAAGGAAAAAGATGGGAGGAGGAGTGGACTTTAGCTGAATGTTTTATGTCTTTGAAAGTGATGACTCTTAAGCAAAACTGACAAGTTTAACATCTTAAATTTCTGTGGTCTGTACATTGGCATCTCTTATTCCGTAAGTTCAAAATATTTTATAATACAAATTTTAATATTAAAAAATAGAGCTTAGCATACCACCCAGCATGTGATTACTGAAAAATGTTTGTTATTAATATGCTGAAACTCAGCTGCAACATCCTTCTTATCTTGGCAATGATTCTTTCTCCTGGCTTTGTTCTTTCATCAATATGGGTGATGCCTTATTCTATTTAAATGAGTTTTTAAAACCTTTCTATCTCGGACTGTGCCCACAGCTTGTTTACCATAATCTCAAGGGTAGAACCGGCAATACCTGAGAACCAGATCTTAGAGGAAGGTGCAGTTTTTCCTTTTGTTGTCTGTTTTGAAGTGTAATAGCGATGAAAAACGTTTTCCAATCAACAAGCTGTTTCTGAAGAGTAATCTCCTGAATATTGAAACTATTAATAAAAACAAAGTATTAACATTAGGAAAATAAAGACTCACTAGAGTTCAGTGAGTTAATTTAAGAGATTATAGCATACAAAGGTTGTAGATCTCTCATACATATATAATACAACAGTCTCAATATTTCTTTACTGGAAATATTTTTGTAGGAAAATATGCCAGAGGTCTAGTCAATTGAGAACTCTTTATAATCACTTTCATAATGATGAGAGAGAGAGAGCTTATCACATGTTTTCCAGAACTCACCCACTGAGTAAAATTTAAGGAATTTGTATCTCAGTGAAAACCTTTATATTTTCTATCATGTACTTTTCTCCGATTACTCCTGAAACCCCATCTCCTCCATATTTCCTTCCAAAATGGTTTCAGGAGTATTCAAATTGTCCATGTGGCAACTGACAGCATTACCGAATCCCCACAAGATGAAGGCTGAACATCTGTTTCTGATCACAACCGGAATTCTACTGTGGCTCCTGGGGACTATCTTAAAGAGTGCTAGAGGTAGAATTTTTTTTTTCCCATAGGGCAATAGTTCCCTTTTCCCCTTGCCTTAGGCCAAGTGAGATAGAGAAGGCTTCTCTGCTGGTGTTCCTCCTAACTGGGGCCTCTAACATTTTTCAACCTTTATGTGGTTTCCATGCCCCCTCCCTTTTAGCCTGTATTTTAAAAGTGATGTAACTTTCTTTCTTTTCTTCCATATAGATGTTCTCTCTGGGGATAGTTACTGTGTTCTCATAAATGTTTTCCTCTTTAGAATGTGTTTAAGAACTCACCAAGCAAAATAAGGCTGTATTGCTCTTGCTGTGCACACGTGGTATCCAATGCTCATGGCAATTTCTTTCAGAACCTACATGTTCTATTTGTGGTGAAGTTTATTCTGAAGCTAATTACTCTTACAGTGTAGCACATCTAAGAATGATTTTAAAATGATTTTGATAAATATTTTGTGAGTGACATTGAATGAACATATCAAGCACAGAAAATTAGAGGAACTACATAGCAATGATGTCCTTGTTGAATGCATCTCACTATCATATTTATTAAAGTGCTCAAGGGGAATAAAAAATATGAGGACCTATTATGAAAATTTTAGAGAAAACATTAGGAAGAAATAGTAAAGCTTTCTCAGGTTTGAAGGCTGCTTGTTATAGTAGAGAGAGAATCTTTTGGTCATATGCAGAAGCTCTCATTCTGTTATTCATGTAGCTTGGACAACTTTCTTAAAACTTTGGACCTTCCGTTTTTTTCGTGTGTGGTGATAATACAGTTTCATCATATTTGTGGAAGTTTTAAATAAGGTGACTCATATACAGCACCCAGCACAGTGCCTGGAATGCAGTGGGGTTCATTAAGTGGTAGTATTACGGCATTCTACAAAGCAGTAGCACAGACTTTCCTTTGGAATTTATCATTTATATTCCTAGTAAAATTGCTTCTATACTCAAAAGTCTTCAGAAAAAGTACACTTGAGAGTTTTAATTGTATTTACTCAAGCTGCACTCATCCAGCTTGAAATCTTGGAGATATATTTGACTCTTTGTAGTCCCCATTAATTTTCTGCTGCCTCTTCTTCACCTCTTCAGTTGAGGGGACCAGAACTTCCACCATGGGCTCGGTGCCCCATTCCTAACCAGTCTGAAGTAAAGCAGGTTGATGTTCTTATAAAGGCTTGATTCCTTCTTATCTATTAGGGTTTAGAATTATTGCTCTCTGGCATAATTGGCTTAGACTCAATTTTGCCCCAGAAATAAAGTGCCTAGTGCAGTGCCTAGATTTTTAAAAAATGTAGCTGTTTTTATTGTTATTTACAGTTGACTCAGGCTTTGGGGCACCTAGAGAAATCTCTGAGTTGAAGAGTGTAGTAATTTAGAATAAGTAATAGGTAATCTTGTAGACCTGAATTTAAATCCTGTGTCCACCATTCACCAACTGTGATCTTGGTTGGGTTACTTAATTACTCTTTGTGTTTTTTTCCCCTTACCTATAAAATAGGGTCAAGAATGCTCCCGTCATGATATTCATTGTCTATCTATCCATTTATTCATTGAACCTAATTTTTATTTATGTAGTACTCACCAAATGGCAAACGCTGTGCTAATATCACGCCAACTAAGGCAAACAGAAAAGCAGCACCAAGATCACAGTTAGTGAATGATCTTGGTCAGGTTGCTCTTTGTTTTTTTCCCTTATCTATAAAATAGGGACAAGAATGCAATCATACTTATTGGCCAGATTAATATTCATTAAGGACGATTCACAGAGACAGTGGATTAGTACTTGCTAGTTGCCCAGATGCATTCTGTGGGAATACACAGAGATTTAGCATGATTGGACTTCAGCTTTGGGAGAGGAACTCCCACATTTGGGCTGTGGGGCTTTTGAGTTGCATAATATAGGAGATTCCAGCCCCTACCCTGGAATAATTAGGGGTTAGGATATAATAGCAATATGTCATGGCAGAAATAGCTATAACCCTGTCACTTCAGTGCTCATGGTTGTGGATTTGCAGGAGTTGAGGACTTGATAATAACATCAGTCTGCCCTAGACAGGTTGAGAATGGGTCACTGAACCTTGCAGTCAACAGCTGGAGAAGGGAGAGACAGTAAAATATAAATGGGGCTGGGAAGAACATGTTTTTTGTGAATAATACTTTTATCTAAGGTGGTAAAGGGCTGGAGTCAAAGTCTTGTAATTGAAGCTGTATGGCAGCAAAGCAAACTAGAGGCAGGACTTGCTACATCAGCATTCAAGATTGGGAATGTACTAACATTATAGCTGCAGGGGTAGCTGTGGCCCAGGCTGTGCAGCTGACCATGATTGACTGCATTAAAAATGGGCTAAAACCAGCTTTCAGTGAAATTTGCAGAAGGCCAATCCTTTCCAGGATGCCAATCTACTGAGGATTAGTTTTGGATAAATTAATCCTTGTCTCATAGCTAAGCAATGGAGACATATTGGTGAGCCAAAGTACACATTATTAATCCTCACATGGAACAGTGTTCAAAAGGTAAGATAGACTGGTTAAATTGTCATACAAAAAGCAACATTTTAACCATGACAAGCACTATGAAAGAGAGATACATAGCACTATGAGACATATTTTTAAAAGCTTGATGTGGTATAACAGGGATCCCCAACTCCTGGGCCAGGAACTGGGCTGCACAGCAGGAGCTGAGTGGTGGACGAGCTGGCAAAGCTTCATCTGTATTTACAGCCGCTCCCATCACTTGCATTACCGCCTGAGTTCCACCTCCTTCGAGATCAGCAGCAGCATTAGATTCTTACAGGAGCATGAGCCCTATTGTGAACTGCACATGTGAGGGGACCTAGGTTGCGTGCTCCTTATGAGAGTCTAATAGTTGATGATCTGTCACTGTCTCCCATCACCTCCAGTTGGGACCATCTAGTTGCAGGAAAACAAGCCCAGGGCCTCCACTGATTCTGCATTATGGTGAGTTGTATAATTAATTCATTATGTATTACAATGTAATAATAGTAGAAATAAAGTGCACAATAAATATAATGTGCTTGAATCATCATAAAACTATCTCCCCCGACTCCCTGGTCCCTGGAAAAGTTGTCTTCCACAAAACTGGTCTCTGGTGCCAAAAAGCTTGGGGACCACTATAGTATAGGACACCTAGAGAATGCATCCTTAAGTGATAATTGAACTAAGATGTGAAGGATGTATAAGAGCTAAATTTCCATGAAAATTAAATGAGGTAATATATAAAAAGCATGTAGCACATAGTAACCCTCAGTGAATGAAGACTGATTTTCTTATACCAATTCTCTTTTGACATCAAGGTAGTTTTTGCTGGGAGTTTGTGCTATATAAATAAAGGTGAAGGAATGCAGGTGAATTACTAACAGACACTAATTTAAGAGAGCATATCTTGAGGTTGATTACCAGGAGAGGGGAAATGAGAAACACAAAATGTGAATCAACAAATAGGAGAGGCAAATAATGTGAGATCAGTTCAAGGTCAAACTAGTAAGAAAAAAACAGATGAAATGAAGAAGTTGGGAAAAAGACAAGTATTGGCTGGATTAATGCCCTGGGAGTAACTACTGATACCCCCTTTAAAGTCTCAGAGCCAAGTTCACAGATAAAGTAGCTTTTAAAGGTATCAGGGTTGTTTGAATCTGAGATGAATCAGACACCCTTTATCCTTCAGGCACTCATAGTTTAGTGTGGGTAACATTTTTCTGCATAAACTACCTAAAATGCAAAACAGAGCAAGAAATGTTATCAAATAGGCGTGGGCAATGTGCTAAGCAAACCAATTAATTCTGATGAGGAGGCTTTCCAGAGGTGGTAAAATTTCAAGATATTCCATGAAACAGGGAAACTCCTCTTTAGTATGTGTATGTTATCCACTTTAAATACAGCTAGGTTCATTTGTTTCTATTTGTAATTAATTTTAGGAGTGTCTTCATCTTGTTGATTTTATATCCCATCTCTGCTAATTTACATGGAAACTATTGAAACTTCTGAAGTTGGGAGTGATTATCTGAGCTGCAGTTTGGCACCTGATGGACCGAAGAGAAAGGTTGGAGGGAGAGAGCCATCCTAAACATACTAAGGCTTGCATTTTTATTTGTATTTAAAATTGCCCTAGTTGATTAAGAAGCTGAGTGGAGGAAAGCATGCTTCCTGACACGAAACAGAAGTTACCATATGATAACAGTCCACTAGATGTCACTAAAAGCTCAAGGATTGGCGCTTTATGTTTCCTTCCTTGAACCTGCCCCTTGGAACTTGAACTCTAGGGTCTGTGGATTTAGGCTAGGTGCTGCTTATGCTTTTAACTGGAAATCCCCATATAATCAGATACTGCACATTATGTACAGTTGAAAAGACCAGAAGTATATCCAAGTATATATAAGCATTCAAATTGGTGGGAAAAGTAATTCAATAACTGATGCTGATTTAATTGGCTAACCACTTTGGAAAAAAGTCCTAATGATTTTGATTATTATACACCAAAATGAGTTCTAGGTGGATTAACTTTTTTTAGGTAGGATTTAAACTTTTTTTTTCAGTGTGGTAAAATACATATGACAAAATTTACCATCTTAGCCATTTTTAAGTGTACAAGTTTAGTGGCATTAAGTACATTCACATGGTTGTGCTGCCATCACCACCATCCATCCATAGAACTCTTTTCAACTTGCAAAATTGTGGATTAATTTTTTTTTTAATTGAGATGGAGTTTCACTCTGTCACCCAGGCTGGAGTGCAGTGGTGTGATCTCGGCTCACTGCAACCTCCGCCTCCCGGGTTCAAGCAATTCTGCTGCCTCAGTCTCCTGAGTAGCTGGGATTATAGGCATGTGCCACCGCACCTGGCTAATTTTTGTATTTTTAGTAGGGACGGGGTTTATCATGTTGGTCAGGCTGGTGATCCGCCCGCCTCGGCCTCCCAAAGTGCTGGAGATTACAGGAGTGAGCCACTGCGCTCAGCCAGATTAACTTTTTAAATGTAAAAATAGAAACAACAAAAAGTTTAGAAGAAGATCTATTTGTGTTTTTATATAATTGAGTTTTAGAAAATTTTTCTAAGCCCAACAGTAAAGGAGGTATCAAAAGTTATATATTGATAAATTTTATTACCTAAAGATTAAAATTTTGTTTACATCTAAATGCCTCAAAGTTTATTCATTTATTATATATATTAATAATTTATCATATATTCATTATGATGTGGTTATAGGACTTGCTGGTTTTCAGCAATGGAGCTGCTGTCAGTTCCTAGGGACCTCCCACAATTCCTTGCCATGTGCTCCTCTCACATGTCCTTTTACAATATGGCAGTTTATTTCTTTTACGCCATAGCATAAAAGCTCAGATCTCTCTTTTATGGTATCAATCTAAGTAACTCAGTTCTCACCCTAAAGTTTTAGGAAAAATTAATAAATAAGGAGTATTCACTCTCTAATAAGCATGCATATTATAGAAGAATATGTAATGAGAAGCAGAAATACATTAAAAATTAGTGTATAGATTACTTAACAAAGATAAAGCCCACACAACATCTAGTTTCATCCAATATGTTAATATCTTTTTATAACTCCCTCTTTGTACTTCCTCCATGGAAAAGATACATGGGTAGGACATGAGGACATCCTGGGTATTTGGTATGGCGTTCTTTGCTGGGTACTGACTATTTTTAATTATTTCGACCATTAGCTTCCTTACAGTTAGCATATTATCACTTAACTTGGCAGTTGTTTTGAATTAAGAAATCTCACAATCAATCTTGAATTGGAACTGATATGTATGCTTTTTAAAACAAAATCTATGGTGTTGTTTGGTATCAAATCCAGAGTTAAGCTCAGCTTTGTCAGAATGTTGGGGCATACTTCCTTCACAATGGCTGCTTTCTAGTGGCAGTTGTCAGGGTATAACTTGAGGTTAAACCATTCTCAGTGTTCCATTCCCTGGTTTAATCATGCCCTTACCTGAATCCTTCAACTACCTCACAGGCAGCAATTCATTGACTCCTATCTGGTATGAGATTGTAAACTGAAAGATGTCCTGATTTCCCCATTACAAGATGATACTGTCTTCTGTTTTATCCATCAGCTATCTTTATCAGTAACACCAGAAAATTATATATAATATGATTTTATCTCTAGTCTCAAATTTGTGCTGATGAACTTAATCATCATAATGTTCTTATTTTCATTTGTGTTTTGTCTTATTATGTGGCCACAAATACATAGACAGTGTATGTGGTTTTAGCCTTCCATTGTATCTGGAAATTTAATTGTTATAAGCCCTTTCTTGTAGACCTTATTCTGTATTTGTATGAGATTCTAAACCTTCTACAGTGGCTACAATTATGTTGGTCCCTATCAAAATCAGAGATCTGGGAAAACAAATCATAATGTTTATATTTTCCATTAGGGGAAACGGTCTTGGGAAAGTAATCACTCTGGGTATTTAGACAGCCTGGAAATGCAGTTCCACTTTTCAGATGCTTACTGGTTTCCACGAAAATGTTCATTCCATGAAAATGTTCCGTTGAGGCGTAATGAAGGGGCTCATGACAGGGAACCACTGTGTGCTTGGCATTGTCCTCAGCCTTCTGTTCACTCATTTAGTATATAGACCAGTATATACTACTGGCTGAGCATGGTTCTGAAGGGTAGAAATGCAAATATGAGACACTAATTATGATCTCTATCTTTGAGGATTTATTTCTCAGCCTCGTGAGGAAGAAAAACACTAACTAGAAATTGCAATCCAACTCACATATGAGTACAAATGAAAACACTTCGTCCTGGAAGCAGAAAATATGCTTATGCTTTGGAATAGAAGCAAAATTGAAGACTAGAAGTGAATCTGAAAAGAAGGCAGAAGTGAAGTAGGATCTGCATAAACTGTTACATGTTTTCTCTTTTATGTCCAGTTAAATATTTTTGACAGTAGAACTGCAAAAATACTTAACATTGAATTGAAGAATTTCTTTTTAGAAGTGTTAAAGAAACACCATTTCTCTGATTTAAGGAAGTCATAAATATATTTGAATGTTTGATATACTAAAATTGTTTAGTAATATTAGTTTTCACTAAATGGATTTTATGACCTCAGTCATAACACTGCTTTATTTACTTTTATTATTTCCAGTGGAGTAAACACTCCACATATAACTAATATATTTGGATTAACTCCGCTGTCCTTCATTTGTTTTAGGAAGGATTAGAAACAAAGCTAGATTTAGGATCCTCGCGGGAGGGGTGTGCTTTACTGAAACACTCATTTGATTTTATAAATGTTTCTAGATATCCAGGAGAGATGGAATTAACTAGTCCTCAGCTCCTTAAGGATGTAAGTGCTGGCTAACCAGAACAATAACTATCAAATTAAAAATAGCAATGGAGCGGTACTCAATCTAGGGCTAATCCAGTACTATGGCAACAAGCACTATTCTTGGCCCTAGTGAGGGACAGGTACTGCTCCTCCTAATCATTTTGGGTTGCTCTTTCCCCAGTCTCAGATAGCTTCTTCACACATTTGCATGAATCAATACTTGGCTAAATATTCTAGGTGGACTCTCTGGAGATGTCTTGAGTTTTTTCTTAGTGCAGACTCTTTTCTCTGTTACTCTGGCCTGCAAATGGTAGCACCTTTTTTCCCTTCTGAACTGTTGTCTTTCTATCTTCAACTAAGGTTATCAGCCAAGCTCTGCCTGAGTTCCTCCTCCCTGATTTCCATAAAAATAGATATTTTAATAGAAAAATATAATTCATAGAAATTGACTCAAGGATAAGTAGAATATATAAATAGGGTAATAACCATGTAAGCAATTTTAAATCTGTGAAAGAATTCTCTGAAAGCATGCTTACTTTGGTTAGATTGCAGATAAGTAAAATAAAATAATTTCCCTGCTATATAAATCACTGAAGTATATTTTAAAAGATAGACAATATTTAAGTTCATTTTACAAGCCAGTGTAAACTTGCTATCAAAATCTGGCAGATATGAAAACATGAAAATTATAAACACTTTTTACCCATGAATATAGGTAAGAAAATATTCTAAATAATAGTAAGAATTGAATCACACAAAGTATTGAAGAATATCATGAACAAATAGGAATGTAGTTTTGTAAAACTTATTAATAATTTATATTGGTAGACCAAAAAAAAGTCACATGAGCATCTCCATAGACGCCCATGAAATATTAATAAAAATTCAGTATCCGCTTTTGATACAAACTCTTGGTAAACCAAATGTAGAACATGGCAAAATGTATCAATCTCAAGGTATCAGCTGACAGAAATTTTAATAGTAAGAAGGAATCTGAAGTAAGAAATGAGAAATTTATGATCTAGAATGTCAGAAAATGAAAAGCAAGTTACAAAGGGAAGTAAAGGAATAAATAATATTAAAATATAATTATTTGCTGACAACATGATTATTTACATTTAACTTTTTAAAATGAGGAAGGGCCTATGCTTTCAATGTCAAGAATGAAAGTATTTTTGCCCCCCACCCCATTTTTTAAAAAGAAAACTATAATGTATCAGTTTCCTAGTTTCTTCCCATCTCCCTTTGGCAGTTTTGAATGAAATCATTGGGATTTTAAACTTTTACAATTTATGTTATAGATGCTCTGCCAAAAATAGTGACAAATTACATTCAATTCCATTTGGATATTTTAAAATTACATAGATTAAATTTTGTTTTCAATACTTACTACCAATTTTTTTTTAATACCATCTTCCCTTTTATTAAGTTAAAATGTTAACAATTGATTTTGTGGTTGGCTGAAATAGAACCAGTAATAACTTTTAAGAATGGAAATGTGGTTGGTAGATTTTCTGAGTTATTATATGGTTGGTGATATCTTTCAGCAGATTTTCTAATGAATGTGTGCTTGATCAAATAGAAAACATTCCTACTGTATGTCTGTCGTTTTTAAGATTCTTTAGCCAATACTAAACTGGCATTTTTTTTTATGGTGCAGAAATCTGAGGCTAGCAGGACACTATTTTTCCTTTCACGTTTTCTTTCTAGTGAGAATTTATTTTTTTAATCCTTAACATTCACAACTTTTATGAAGCTATGCCCTCTTAAAAAATTATATTTACTTTTAGTTGAAGTTAGACATTTCATCCCCAAAATTCAAGCAGTCTTTTAGTTTCAGGCATGTTTGTCTTTTATTTCATTGATTTTGCTTTTCTTCTGTTGGTTTCTCTTTTGGGGATGCTCTTTACATGCATATTCCATGTTCTTGATTTGTCCTCCATGTTGCTAACATTTTCTCTCCTCAGTTAAGTCTATATTTGGTGATACTGAGTTACTTCTCTTGAGGTTTAGTTTTTCATTAAAATGTATCTATATCTAGTTCATTATCTCAATTTTTTCTCCTGACAAATCTTCTGTTTGCTGACTCCATTAAAATAATTCAGCAACTATGCTTTTCAAATCTTGAAAAAATATTTCCTGATCTCATATTGTGCTTTTTTCATAATTTTCTATTTTAGTTTCATAAATTGTAATGTCCCCCCCAATCTTTTTGAATGTGTGAATTATAGATTTTTCGATGATTTTTTCCTTCTAGGAAACAAGTCAGTTTACTTGGGGTGGCAGAAGGTGAAACATTGCTGGGATTTGTCAGCTTGATCCCTCTTTTTCAGTGCTGAGCATTTTTACAGTCCAATTATCTTTTTTATTTTTCATTATGTCTACTGAGGAGTGTCTCTGTTATATCAGTAGGAAATCAAGGTGGCTTTTTCAGAGACTGTGTTGGTTCCTTTCAAATATTTGAAACACTGACAGAAGGAGACATTTTAGATTTCCTCAAAGTTTACATTGCCATTTTAGAAATCTAGAAGCCTATAAGGAAAATTAAACCTGTAGAACTAAGAGCAGCCAACACAGAGAGCATTCTCTTGGTGTTCTAAAGCTAGGATTCCACAATTATTATGACAATTCAAGTTAGAGAGCTGGGTGTCCTCATCTTTCCTCCTTTTCTTGCTCCTTCTCCACTGTCGTCTTCATCCTAGTAGTAGTATTTATTTTGTCTTAGTTTTCTATTTAATGTTTATTTAAAAATGTATCATACCTGCATAAAAGAGCATAAAATTATTTATACACTTTACAGTAAAGCTGTAAAGTGAACACGTGTGTAATCACTAACTAGATCAAGATAGCACACAAGAAGTCCTTCATTGCCTCTCCCCAAATGTAACTCGTCTCCCTCCTGGAAGTAACCACTTCCCTGACTTTTGTAAAATCATGTTCTTGTTTTTCTTTATATTTTAATAACCTAGTTATATTCTTAAGTAATATGATATAGTTTTGCTGAATTTTATAATTTTATGTGAAAGGAATTATATATGCTTTTTTGCCTTTTCTTTACATTAGTACTTTATTTGGGATATTTATTTTTTTGAATGAGGTTATAATTCGTTAATTTTTGTTGCTATCTGGTATTCCATTGCATGACTATAACACAATTTATTCTTCCATTTTATGGTTGTACATGTCAGCATCATTTCTAGTTTGGGACAGTTATAAACAATGCCACTCTCAACATCCTTGTATTTCTGTACCTAGAGTGATTGCTAAGTAATGCCAAACTGCTTTCCAAATGTGATAATTTCAATATATCATTCACGTAGCTGTAAATATCTATTGTTTCACCCCCTTTCCAACCCTCGATATCATCACATATTCACTTACCAATCCATTTAGTGGATGTTCAGCTCAGTGTCAAAGCAATCCCCAGGCTGTGTGAGTAGGTGAGGCAGTTTATGTCTCTCTTGCTCTTACCCTGAGAGCACAGCTCTTTGGATTCTCAGCTCTATGAGAGGAAGGTCTCCTTTTAGAATCCTCATCAATGTGTACCGTGGATTTGGTCTTCTGTCTTCCGAGCCACAACAAGCCTTGGAAACTACTGTTAAAGTTCAGAGGACTTGGCAAATGCTGTCCTATCAAAAGTTCCTTCGCTTACATATTGACCTGATAATTCCTTACTATTTTGGCATATCTTTGATGCATTTAACATTTTTTTGTTATGTCTTTTGTTCAGCTTTTTGAGTTTTTATGAAATGTCTCCAGAGCAGATTGGGTGGGTCCAAATATTGTTAAGTCCACACTTTTTGGACAATGTAATTTCCCGTAAGTTGATTGATTGATTGACTGATTGATTGGTGTATAAGCATCCCCCTTTCTCTGCAATCTCACCAGCATCTGTTATTTTTTGACTTTTAAAAAAATTTAGTTCAATAGTTTTTGGGGGAGCAGGTGGTTTCTGGTTACATAGATGAGTTCTTTAGTGATTTTTGAGATTTTGGTGTACCTGTCACACAAGCAGTGTACACTGTACCCAATGTGTAGTCTTTTATCACTCACCCCCATCCACCCTTCCCCCTGAGGCCCCAAAGTTCCTTATATTATTCTTATGCTTTTGTGTCCTCATAGCTTAGTCCCACTGATAAGTAAGAACGTACCATGTTTTGTTTGCCATTTTTGAGTTATTTAGGTTGGTACAAAGATAATTGCGGTTTTTGCCTCAATTTCAATGGCAAAACCACAATTGCTTTTCACCAACCTAATACTTCACTTAGAATAATGGTCTCCAACTCCATCTAGGTTACTGCAAAAGCAGTTATACACACACACACACACACACACACAGATATACCACATTTTCTTCATTTATTTGATTGATGGACATTTAGGCTGGTTCCATATTTTTGCAATTGCAAATTTTGCTGCTATAAACATGCATGTGCATGTTTATATAATGTGTCTTTTTCATATAATGACTTCTTTTCCTCTGGGTAGATACCCAGTAGTGGGATTGCTGGATTGAATGGTAGGTAGTTCTACTTTTAGTTCTTCAAGGAATCTCCATACTGTTTTCTGTAGTGGTTGGTTATACTACTTTACATTCCCACCAGCAGTGTAAAAGTGTTCCCTTTTCACCACATCCATGCCAACATCTATTTTTTTTTTTAAATTATGGCCATTTTTGCAGGTGTAAGGTTGTATCTCACTGTGATTTTAATTTGCATTTCTCTGCAAATTAGTGATGTTGAGCATTTTTTCATATGTTTGTTGGCCATTTGTATATCTCCTTTTGAGAATTGTCTATTCATATTCTTTGACCACTTTTTGAGATTGTTGTTCTTCTTGCTGATTTGTTTGAGTTCCTTGTAGATTCTGGATATTAATCCTTTGTCAGATGCATAGTTTGTGAAGATTTTCTCCCACTCTGTAGGTTGCCTGTTCACTCTACTGATTATCTATTTTTCTGTGCAGAAGCTTTTTAGTTTAATTAGGTCCCACGTATTTACTTTTGTTTTGTTACATTTACTTTTGGGTTCTTGGTCATATCTCTTTGCCTAAGCCAATGTACAGAGAGTTTTTCCCATGCTATCTTCTAGAATTTTTATGGTTTCAGGTCTTAGATTTAGGTCTTTGATCCATCTTGGGTTGATTTTTATGTAAGGTGAGAGATGAGGATCCAGTTTCATTCTTCTACATGTGGCTTGCCAATTATCCCAATATCATTTGTTGAATTAGGTATCCTTTCCTCACTTAATGTTTTTGTTTGCTTTGTTGAAGGTCAGTTAGCTATAAGTGTTTGACTTTATTTCTGGGTTCTCTATTCTGTTCCATTGGTCTACATGCCTATTTTTTAAATTTTTTTATTATACTTTAAGTTCTAGGGTACATGTGCACAACGTGCAGGTTTGTTACATATGTATATATGTGCCATTTTGGTGTGCTGCACCCATTAACTTGTCATTTACATTAGGTATATCTCCTAATGCTATCCCTCCCCCTTCCCCCCACCTCACGACAGGCCCTGGTGTGTGATGTTCCTTATCCTGTGTCCAAGTGTTTTCATTGTTCACTTTTACACTGTTGGTGGGACTGTAAACTAGTTCAACCATTGTGGAAGACAGTGTGGTGATTCCTTAAGGATCTAGAACTAGAAATACCCTTTGACCCAGCCATCCCATTACTGGGTATATACCCAAAGGATTATAAATCATGCTATAAAGACACGTGCACACGTATGTTTATTGTGGCACTATTCACAATAGCAAAGACTTGGAACCAACCCAAATGTCCATCAATGATACATGCCTGTTTTTATACCAGTACCATGCTGTTTGGTTAACTATAGCCTTGTAGTTTCAAGTCGAGTAATGTGATGCCTCCAGATTTGTTCTTTTTGCTTAGTCTTGATTGACTAAGTGGGCTCTTTTTAGGTTCCATATGAATTTTAGGATTGTTTTTTTCTAGTTCTGTGAAGAATGATGATGGTATTTGGATGGGAGTTGCATTGAATTGGTAGATTGCTTTTGGCGATATGATCATTTTCACAGTATTGATTCTACCCATCTATAAGCATGGAATGTATGTGTTACCATTTGTATAGTCAGTGATTTCTTTAATCAGTGTTTTGTAGTTTTTCTTATAGAGATCTGTCACCTCGTTTGTTAGGTATATTCCTAAGTATTTTATTTTATTTTTTTGCAGCCGTTGTAAAAGGGATTGAGTTCTTGATTTGATTCTCAGCTTGGTCGTTGTTGGTGGATAGCAGTGCTATCAATTTGTGTACATTGATTTTGTATTTTGAAACTTTACTGAATTCATTTATCAGGTCTAGGAGCTTTTTGCATGAGTCTTTAGGATTTTCTAGGTATATTATTATATCATCAGCAGACAGCGACAGTTTGACTTCCTCTTTACCAATTTGGATGCCCTTTCTTTCTTTCTCTTGTCTGATTGTTCTAGCTAGGACTTCCAGTATTATGTTGAATAGAAGTGGTGAAAGTGGGCATCCTTGTCTTGTTCCAGTTGTCAGAAGGAATGCTTTCAACTTTTCCTCATTCAGTGTAATGTTGGCTGTGGGTTTGTCATGGATGGCTTTGATTACATTAAGGTATGTCTCTTCTATGTTGATTTTGCTGAGGGTTTTTGTCATAAAGGGATGCTGGATTTTGTCAAATGCTTTTCCTGTGTCTATTAAGGTGATCATGTCATTTTTGTTTTTAATTCTGTTTATGTTGTGCATGACATTTATTGACTTGAGGATGTTAAACCATCCCTGCATCCCTGGTGTAAAACCCACTTGATCATGGTGGATTATCTTTTTGACATGCTGTTGGATTTGGTTAGCTAGTATTTTGTTGAGAATTTTTGCATATATGTTCATTGGGGATATTGGTCTGTAGTTTTCTTTTTTTGTTATGTCCTTTCCTGATTTTGGTATTAGGGTGGTACTGGCTTCATAAAATGATTCAGTGAGGATTCCCCATTTCTGTATCTTTTGGAGTAGTTTCAGTAAGATTGGTACCAATTCTTCTTTCAATGTCTGATAGAATTCAGCTGTGAATCCATTTGGCCCTTGACTTTTTTTCTTGGCAATTTTTTTTTATTACTGTTTCAATCTCACTACTTGTTATTGGTCTGTTTAGAGTTTCTGTTTCTTCCTGGTGTAATGTAGGAGGGATGTATATTTCCAGGAATTTATCCATCTCCTCTAGATTTTCTAGTTTAATGATCTTTTGTATTTCTGTGGTATTGGTTGTAATATCTTCCATTTTGTTTCTAATTGAGCTTATTTGTATCTTCTCTTCTTTTTTTGGTTAATCTCACTAATAGTCTAAATAGTCTATCAATTTTATCTTTTCAAAGAACCAACATTTCATTTCATCTCTCTCTCTCTCTCTCTCTATCTATAGCTGTTGTTGTTTCAGTTTCATTTAGTTCTTGTTTCATCTTTGTTATTTCTTTTCTTCTGCTTGGTTTGGGTTTGGTTTGTTCTTGTTTCTCTAGTTCCTTGGATGTGACCTTAGATTGTTTATTTGTGCTCTTCAGACTTTTTGATGTAGCCATTTAGTGCTATGAACTTTAGCCTCCTGAAACACTGCCTTTACCATATACCAGAGGTTTTGATAAGTTGTGTCACTGTTGTTGTTCAGTTCAAAGAAATTTTTAATTTCCATCTTGATTTCAGTGTCGACCCAATGATCATTCAAGGGCAGATTATTTAATTTTTATGTATTTGTATAGTTTTGATGGTTTCTTTTGGAGTCACTTTCCAATTTTTTTTTTTTTTTTTGAGATGGAGTCTCACTCTGTCGCCCAGGCTGGAGTGCAGTGGCGCTATCTTGGCTCACTGCAAGCTCCGCCTCCCAGGTTCACACCATTCTCCTGCCTCAGCCTCCCGAGTAGCTGGGACTACAGGCGCCTGCCACCACGCCTGGCTAATTTTTTTGTATTTTTAGTAGAGACGGGGTTTCACCGTGTTAGCCAGGATGGTCTCGATTTCCTGACCTTGTGATCTGCCTGCCTCGGCCTCCCAAAGTGCTGGAATTACAGGCGTGAGCCACCACGCCTGGCCTACTTTCCAGTTTTATTCCAGTGTGGTCTGAGAGGATACTTGATGTAATTTTGATTTTCTTAAATTTATTGAGACCTGTTTTGTGGCGTATTATATGGTCTGTCTTGGAGAATGTTCCATGTGCTGATGAATAGAATGTATATTCTGCAGTTGTTAGGTAGAATGTTCTGTAAATATCTGTTAAGTCCTTTTGTTAGTTTAAGTGCATTGTTTCTGTGTTGACTTTCTGTCTTGATGATCTGTCTAGTGCTGTCAGTGGAGTATCAAAGTCCCCCACTATTATTACGTTGCTGTCAATCCCATTTTTTAGGTCTAATAGTAATTGTTTTATAAATTTGGGAGTTCCAGTGTTAGGCGCATATATATTTAGGATTGTGATATTTTTGTGTTGGACTAATTCTGTTAGTTTTACTGGATACACAGTTCTTGGCTGACAATCATTTTGTTTCAGGAAGCTAAAGATAGGACCCCAGTCCCTCTGGCTTGTAGGTTTCTGCTGAGAAATATACTGTTAATCTGATAGGTTTACCTGATGCTTTTGCCTCACAGCTCTTAAGATTCTTTCCTTTGTCTTGACTTTACTTGATGACTTTGTGCCTAGGTGATGATCTTTTTGTGATAATTTTCTCAGATATTCTTTGAGCTTCTTGTATTTGGATGTCTAGATCTCTAGCAAGGCCAGGGAAGTTTATCTCAGTTATTCCCTCAAATAAGTTTTCTAACTTTTAGATTTCTCTTCTTCCTCAGGAGCACCATTTATTCTTAGATTTGGCCATTTAACATAATCTCAAATTTCCTGGAGGGTTTGTTCATTTTTAAAATTCTTTTTTCTTGGTCTTTGTCTGATTGGGTTAATTTGAAAGCCTTGTCTTCCAGCTCTGAACTTCTTTCTTCTACTTGTTCTAGTCTATTGTGGAAACTTTCCAGTGCATTTTGTATTTGTATTTCTCTAAGTGTGTATTTTATTACTAGAAGTTGTGATTGTGATCTGTCTTCAGGTCATGTGATCTGTCTTCAGGTCTGTCAGCTGTGGATACCAGCACCTGCTCTTGTGGAGGTGGCAGGGGAGTGAAGCAGACTCTGTGAGAGTCCTTGGTTGTAGATGTGTTTAGTATGCTGGCTTTCTCAAATGCTGAATATACTAGTAGTGAAATTGTCACACGGACAGACTCAGGACCTCTGATTAGCCAGGATGTTGCAGGCAGTGGAATTAGCTGTTGTTTTCTCCTTCGTGGAAGCAAGGTTATTCTCTGCAGTAGTATTTCAGTGGGCCTCTTTTCCTGAAAATGTTGTAGCCCTCCCTTCAGCATCAGATAAAGACGCAGCGAAGATGACTATGGAGCCAGGTTTGATTAATTAGGAGTCATCTTGGCATTGATTTCCACTTATTCCCAGACAGGCTTTCCTGCTTCTTGAATGGTATTACAGTTTGGTGTTCCTTTTTACTACCTTGTATTTATTATATTTTTTGATATATGCTCAATGTAACTGACATGTAAAATACAACCTTCCATAGTCTGCTCATTGATTGATTTCCTGCCCTATTCATTATAACCCTTTGGTCCTTTCAATGGCAATTTGGAAAGGATTGAATGTAGGTGTTAAACTATTATGTTTGTGATGCCACCCTGAGCAAGAATTTTGTGTACCCTGAAACTGTCTTTCAGTAAATGTTCATTTTGTTATGTTTTTATTCTGGGATTTACTATGCCCCTCAGGTATTTAGCAAGTATTTAGGAAAAAAATTTTGTTTTAATTTCAGGTTCTCCCCTTTGACTAACTTTTCCCCATCAGCATTTACACATGCTCAGGTCTCTTAAATTTAAAACTCTCATGACCCTCCATATCCTCTCTAGCTATCACCTACGACCCTCCCTCTTCACAGCCAAATTTGTCTCCATTTTTTTATGTCTCAAGTCTTGTCAAGTTTTCCCTGTATTATAAAATTGGAAACCAGCTTGTAAAGTTTCTTAAAAATTATTTTAGCTTTTGATTGGGAATATACCAAAATTATAGATAAATGTTGTAAGAACTGGTATTTCTAAAATATTGAATTTTCACATCTAAGAATACAGTTTGTTTCTCCATTTAATCAAGTTTCTTTTACGTCCTTAGGTAAAATTGAGTCCCTTTCTTCATATAGATTTTGCACATTTCTTGTAAGGTTTATTCCAAGGTATTGAATAATTTATCTTCTGCAGTTAATGCTTTTCCCTCTGTCTTTTCTAATTATTATTACTGGTTGGTAAAGGAGGCTATTGATCTTTGTAGACATGTCTCATATAATACCTACTTACTCAATACTTATAATTTCGAATAGTTTTCAGTTGATTGTATTGTATATTCTAGGGAGACAATCATATCGTTTGTAGGCCAGGAGCGGTGGCTTACACCTGTAATTTCAGCGCTTTGGGAGGCCAAGGTGGGCAGATCACTTGAAGCCAGGAGTTTGAGACCAGTCTGGCCAACATGGCGAAACCCTGTTTACTAAAAATGCAAAAACTGGCGGGGTGTGGTGGTATGTGCCTGTAATCCTAGCTACTTGGGAGGCTGAGGCAGGAGAATTGCTGAACCTGGTAGGTGGAGGTTGCAGTGAGCCTAGATCCTGGACTGCACTCCAGCCTGGGTGAGAGAGTGAGGCTATGTCTCAAAATAAATAAATAAAAATAAACCCATTTTTATTAGTAGCAGTAATAATGAGAATCCTTATTAACTTTACTGCAGTTGTTTAGTGGGATTGCTTTTGATATTTAACGTGAGGCATGTTATTTGCTGTGGGGTTTGTTAAGAGAATTTTACTTTATTCCCAGTTTACTAAAAATACTGGGGCTTTTGTTTGTTTTTACCAGGAATATTAACAATGTTCAGTTGTTGAACATTAACAACTGCTTAAGGGACATCTCTCAATCAGGTTATATGTTTTCCTTTAAACCAACAATGTAGAAATGTCTTCAGATAAACCCTACAGAGTCACGACGTGTTATTTTTTAATGTAGCACTAGATTCAGTTTTGTAAGATTGATTTATATTTTTTTCATCTGTGGTCATAACTGAGATTAGTCTGTAGTTTGTGTTTATGTTTTTTCTTTTACTTTTCTAGTTTAGCTATTAGGGTAGGTTAGCCTGGTATAATGTTACTATTTTGCTGTAAGTCTGTGCGTTACTTGAAGATAATATGATTTTCATTATAATACTTCAGATAACCAATAGAAAAACTATAGTATTTGAATTAATGAGAGAATTAGGCAAGATGGCTAGATATTAACTTGTAAAAATAAATGTCATTCCTCTAAATGGGCAATTACTATTTGTAGGAAATAGAAAATGAGATAATATTACAGTAATGGCAAAAAGTGTAAATTATATGGAAACTAACTTAAAGTTTTTCTAAGACCTTTAAATAGAAAAATACTAAAAGCTATATGAGGATCTAAAGAAAACTTCATATGCCATGTTTAAAGGCAGACTGACTTAAGATTTGTAGAGGTTCAAATTTCTTCAAGTAAACATATAAATAAAATAAAATTTGAACAAAAATCTAGCAAGTTTTTTGAGAAAAAACATATATTTCTCAAAATATAGAGTCTCTATATATGAATGTCTTCTCAGTTTTAGATTTTGCAGATATCTTCTTCCAATTGATAATTCGTCTGTGTCCTCTTTCTGTGATTACCTTCACTAAAAAGTAATCCTTAATTTTGATGAAAGATATCAGTGCTTTATTGTCTGATTTAAAAAGCATTTTTCCTTCAAAGATACAAGGATATTAACCTATATTTTCTTCTATTAGAAAATATATATGAAATAATACGAAAAGAACAAAAGGAAAGCTCATTCTACCAGACTTTAAGACCGATTACATAGCCAAGTAAGGTGAGAATGACAAAAGTACAATGGAACAGAGTACAAAGCCCAGAAATAGATTATAGATTTGTGTGTATTTAACTTCATATATAATACAAGTAGCAGTGAGGGAAATAATTGTTCAATAGATTTTGTTCGGGAAACTGGCTTGTTCTATTGTGAAAAACAGAATTAGATCACTATCTTATATCATAAGCAAAGGTAAATTTAAGACCATGTAAGTTGAAGACCAATAGGTAAATAGTTAAGTTATGAAATTAGTTGACAAGGCATTAATATCTGTAATATATGTAGAATTCTATATAAATCAAAGTAAATAGAAAGAAATGGGCAAAGGAGAGCTATTTACAGAAAGGAAACACTGAATGGATAACAAGTATACGACGAGATGCTTAGTTTCACTTGTAAATAGAGAAATACAAATGAAAACCATGAAATACCAACTCATACTTGTACTAACAAAAATTAGAAGGTTAAATGTGGTAAACAAGAACCTTCATGCTCTGCTGGTGGGAATATAAACTAGTACAGTTATTCTGGAGAGAAATCTGGCAGCATATGGGGAAATTAAAAGGGTGTATAGGCTGGGCGTGGTGGCTCATGCCTGAAATCTCAACACTTCTGGAGGCTGAGACAGGCGGATCGCCTGAGCCCAGGAGTTTGAGTCCAGCCTGGGTAACATGGCGAAACCCTGTCTCTACTAAAAAGAAAAGGAATAGTCAGGTGTAGTGTTGTGCACCTGTAGGCTCAGCTACCAGGGAGGCTGAAGTGGGAGAATTGCTTGAGCCTTAGAGGTTGAGGCTGCAGTGAGCTGTGATCACACCACTGCACTCCACCCTGAGTGCGAGAGTAAGACCCCCCCCCTCTAAAAAAAGGTGTATATTCTATAATCCAACAACCCTGATCTTGGAACTTAACCGAAGAGACTCTCCCATGGGTTTAATGAAGAGAAATGTAAAAGAAAACATGTCACTGCATTTTGGGTGGGGGACATTACATTGTAAGCCCATTGTCATACCTTAAAACTAGTCATTGCATTTTAATGCAATCCCTCCATTACCTCTGTTCCTACTTTTTGCTCTCAAACAAGAAGCTACCACCTTATGCTTCATCTTTTAGGCACCATCTTTATTGCAGCCAGGAATCCATTTAAACCTACCATTTTTCATAAAACCTTCCTTTCTTCATGTCTTCACTTCCTTCCTACCCAGGTTACATTTTATGGTTCAACTTAATCACTTCATTAACTCCTTTGTCTCTCTCTTGCTCTGATATTTTCACCTGGCAAAACCCCAGCCCTGTTAGATCTAACTCTCCACACTTCACAACTATACCAAGGGAGCTAAATATGGTTAGGGAAATTTTCAAAACACTGCTGTCTGGTATCACTTTAAATTTGTGGCCATATATATCAAGTAGATTCTTAGTGCTGCCAGCAAACAATGTGTTACCAAATCTGTTCATCCTCCTACTTTTCAGAATCAATGAATGTGTTATACACAGAGCAATATGGGAAGATAATTAAAACAATGTTGATTGAAAAATAAGAGAGTGAAATCTACAATAAAATATCCTTTAAGTAAATTTAAAATGCATATTGCAAAATAACACTAAAGTATATATAAAATGTTCCCATTTTTCATGAATACATACATGTTTAAGACCTTATGGAATGCATTTAACTGGGTGCCCATGAAGGGAAATAGAATACAAACCATATGAGATAATAGGAAAAGAACAAAAGGAAAGCTCATTCTACCGGACTTTAAGACTGATTACATAGCCAAGTAAGGTGAGAATGACAAAAGAACAATGGAACAGAGTACAAAGGGTGGATGGGAAATTAAGAGAAAAAAGAAATAGACTAAACTATAACAAGAGAAGTGCCTTGCACAGACTAATAGTGACCTGTGGAGTATGATCGATTTCATTCCCTGCACCTGGAGTTTAGTTTTTATATTGAATAAAAGAAAACAGACAAGCAAATGATCTGTCCAGAGAGAGCAAGGGCAGCTAGTCGGGTGTGGCACTTCATAATAAAGTTGTCTTCATCCTACTATGTAAGAATTCTCCAGCATAAAGTTTCATCTCCTGCCTGCTTACTCTCAAGTAGATATTTTCAGTTCTGATGTCAATAAGAAGCAGATAGGTCACACATATACACATGTGTAAAATGGGGTTCAAGCAGAATAGCTACCAACTGGTCTGCTGACATTTGTCAATGTGGGCCTAGTATTGCTAGAACATTTACAGTTATTTTTAAAAAGAAATCAGAAATATAAATTTTATGTGAGATTTCCTAGTTTTAGATTATTTGCAATCTAATTTATAAAGTTCAAATCACTACATGAGTCCTGATTAGGCTCATGGGCCAATAATTTGGTATATATGAACAGATGTGAAGCCTGCCAGTTGCTAAATTCCACTTATTTACACAGAGCTTCTCATCAATACTACTCCCTTATTCTTAAATATGAATGGGCAACTGTGAGTCATTGGATATTTAAGGAATGCCTGCAGCATGACTAAGGTATACATATTGAAAAAAGCAATCTCTTGGGAAACAGAGATAATTCTGGAAACAGAAAAGAAGTTTAACTATCACATATCATAGTAATCTGCTTTCCAAGTCTAATAACTATTTCTGAGTTCCTACACTTACTTTTAGGGGGTCAAAAATTAGTCTCCTTATTGTCCAGCTGGGCTTTTTGGACATTAGATATTTATTCTAGAATGTAACTCACGTTGTAAAATACTATTGTGTTCATGGATTAGTTACTTTTTACTTTTTTTCTCCATACTGTCTTCAGAATAAGATAAATGTCACTACATCACCAGAGTTCTCAGGTGGCTGGCAGAATGATGACAAATTTAATTATCGCAAGAAACACCACTGTACATTGTTCTTGAGAAGGCGTATTGGTCTCTCCAGACCCAAATCCGGATTTGATAACAGGAAATCATCAACTGCATTATGTTACCCTATTAACTCTAAATAAAATATCATGATATTTTAAAATAAAATCATGATTTTAAATCATGATTTTTTTTAAAAAATCATATTTTAAAATAAAATATATAAATATTTATATTAAAATAAAACTAAATAAAAATATTATGATATTTTTAGTTACATAAAAAGAAAGTGTCAATTCCTTCATATCTTTTTTTTTTAGAGTAATAAGACAGAAGAAGCCCAAGAGCAAATATTTTATTATAATGGGCTATATGCTTTTAAGGGATAAAAAGAGTGAATTACAGACATCCTTCGTTTGAACTTCAGTCTTACCAGGGATTTTAAGATTGATGAATTCTGACCTTTTAGTAGAAAAGTAAAATAAAAATTTGCTTGGAAATCTTGGCCATTTATTAAAGTTTTGTGCCTTTGATAATTTTTTTGGTGACTAAAGTTTACATTCTCCATTCAGAACTATTTGCCACTTACCATAGAGTTTTGTTTTTTCATTTGTTTAACTGAAATATACTGAGCAACTGCCAAAGCGCAAGACCTGGGAAGGGGTGGAGGAGGGATACAAAGATCAGTCAGATGTAGGCTGTGCTGTAAAAATGCTCATGCTCACCATACTGAAAACTGCTGGTAATTTGCATTAGGTCCAAAAAGAATGTTGTATTATACTTTGCCCAAAATAGAATAATTGCAGGATCTGGAGTCAGACTGCCAAAGTTCAAATCAGCAGTGCAACTTAATAGTGGTGTGACCTTGGATCAATTACTTACATTTTCTGTTTCTCTGTTCTCTTATCTGTACAGTTGCAGTAAAAAAATAGTGCAGACATAGATTGTTGTGAAGATTTAATGCAATACTACTTGTACAAGGGAGGTGAATTGCCTCTGGATTCTCACATTATATAGAAATTTGGGGATTTAATTCTTGTAATTATCTTTGAAATAGATTTTATTATGTCTGGCGATTAAAAAAAACAAAGGTTTTTTTAAAGAGTGAATAACTTTTTAAAAAATTCATAGACAATACCAGAGCCAAAACTGAATCCTTATTCAATTTTTACATTGCAAACAGGGTTATAGAATTTTCTGAGAGAGTCACATTTTCAGATATTCTGTGTCATTATACCACAGTGTCCCAATTTTGGGTCTGTAAACCATAATCTCTATAATCCTCACTGCCTCTTATGAATTTTCAGTCTTGAAATGCCTGGCATTTTCAAGACCCAAGCCCCAAAAAGCAATTACAGAAGGAGAAAGGAGCAACTCCTGTTTCAGGGAAAATTAAGAGATTTTGGAAGACCATGTTCTTCTTGTTTCTTCCCTTCAACCCACAAGCCTGGTCTTGCACAGTGATGCCACTTGGTATGATTTAAGGAAAATCTCCCTGCATCAGCCTACTTTCCTGAGAGGTTCATTGAACAAACACCCAGAAAGGCATAAAATGGCTATTAGGAACTAACACACTAGTGTGGCTTCATTTAATCAGCTTGCTTTCCTAATGCAAAGTAAAGTCCAACTGAAAGAGCAGTAGGAATTGTGTCGAGTTAAGGCACAGGATAAGAATGAAGTGAGGAAGATAACAACATTATTGAATGCCAGAATAAAAGCTACAGATGCATAGTGGATCAGCAGAAAGGAGTAGAGGGCATAGTAACGTTGAAAGAGGCATCAATGGGGAAATAAAAGGGCAGAGATTGAGAGACCATATATAAGAATGTATGTTATAAACAGGTGGAGATGTGAGAAAAACCCTTGCTACTCGAAGTGTGGTCCTCAGATCAGCAGTGATGTATCAGCTGGAGGTTGTTAGAAATGCAGGATCTCAGACTCCACCTATAATTAAAATGCATTTAACAAGATCCCCACTTGATTTCAGTGCACATTAAACTTTGAGAAGGGTGCATCAAAGGTACACACATGGATGATGAGAAAACCTTGCAGATGGGTGGTGGAGGGAGCAGCTTGATGGATGAGATGAAGATATATAGATATATATATTCAAAAATGTGCCAGGAGGAAGGTGGTCATGGAGTAGTTTGTGGGTAGTTTAGCTGATTATGAATTATGTATTAGTTTCCACTCATGCTTTCAGAGCCTCAATGGTATGAGACAAAGCATGAGAGTGTTAAGGAATGGAGTGGGAGATTCCTAAAAGATTCTGATGTTATTAGGAATTGGTTTTAATTTTAGGCTTTTGTCACTGAATGTACATTTTTCTTCCCTTTTTTTTGTTTGGTTATTTTTAATTGAGAAAGCTGTATTGTGGGGAGCTATTCAAAAGTGACTTAAAGCAAGAAGACACTCTCATAAGCTTGGCTTCTGAACATTCTTGCTTCTTCCTCTCGTTCTTCAATCATTTTCTCATAGGCTCTTTTGCAAGTCTTCAAGTCTTCTAGGCACCCCTTGGATGTTTTTGTTTTCAGGATCTGTTCTCGGCTGTCTCTTCTCTTTTCACAGAACAAACTTCTCTAGGTTGTATGATCGATTATTGCAGTTTCCACTACCACCAATACACTAGTGACTTTCAGAGTTTTATCTTCAGTCTTGTTCAATTGGGAGCATCAGACCTACTGCTCAGTTCATATATCTTACTGGATATACAACAGGCAACTCAGATGGTTATGGACTGAATGTCTGTGTCCTTCCGAAATTCATACATTGAAAAATCCCAACCCCCAGTGCAGTGGTATTGGGGGAGGGTCTTTGGGAGGTAATTAGGTCATGAGGGTGAGGCCCTCAAGAGTGGGATTAGTACCCTCATTAGAAGATACACAAGGGAGGTAATACCTATTTCTGCTATTTGAGGATATAATTAGAAGATGGGCATTTGTAAACCTGGAACAGGGCCTTCACCAGAACCCAACTATACTGGCACTCTGATCTTAGACTTCCAGTCTCCAGAACTGTGAGAAATGAATGTTTATTCTTCAAGCCACCTAGTCGATGGTAATTTGTTATAGCAGCCTGAGCTGGCTAAGAGAGAGACTCAAGAAGTCACAACCTGAATTCATCATCTTCTTCCTAAAACACCCTCTCTATACTCTACCAGTGAATGTTACTACCATGATCTCAGTCTCCTATGCAGGGATCATAGATGTCCCTGTATGTTTCAAGTTTTTCCACGTTCCCCATCTCTAATTATCATTAAAACATATTGATTCTATCTCCTTAACACTTCTGCATCCACCTTCTTATTTCCATTCACATGGCTATTGCCTTGGTTCAGTGCCTTCTAGATCCCGTCCCTGATATATCACAGCAGTCTTTTAACTATTTCCCACCTTCAGTGTAGCCACATTTCAATTTTAATCTCAATGCTTCAAAGTGGCATTTTAAAAACTCACATTTAGAACTAAAATATCTCTCATGTTAAAACTAGACAATAGCTCCCCATTAACTATTGAATAATTTTTAAACATTTTTGTAAATCATGTATAAAGCTTGTATCCTGCGTATTGTACAGCTTTATCTCTCATTGCAGTTCTCTCTGCAGGTTTTGTCTTCTGCTTAAAATTTTCTGAATAGAAAAATCTGTTTCATACCTCCATATCTTTGTTCGTGCTGTGCACTCTACCTGTCCCCTGTCTGTCTCTTCTCTCTGCCAGATATAATTTTAAGGGCTGAACAGTGATTAGCTTATACATAAAGTCTTTCCTAACCGCCCCCTCCATCTTTTGTATGTACACTGAACCTTATGCAGCCTTGGATTATCACTCACATATTCCACCAACATGGAATTTCTAAGGCCCTGGTCTGTTTACATTATTGTTCTTACTCTTCTGATGCTTAATTGCAAAAATGTCTATTCCTGCGAGACTGCAAGGCCTGGGTGGAGGAGGCATTCAGGGCCTAGGAGACAGCATTGGCTAATGGATCCTGTGGGGCTGGAGCTAAAAAGGCATTGTTTGTAAATAAAGGAAATGGCCAAAAGTAACAGGAGCCAAGTTTCTCACTGTAAGAGAAAGGATATTCAATAATTTAAAGGGTGAAAATTAGAACAGAATGGTGTTCCATCAGAATTGGAGATACCAGTATGATGAACTCTTGAGAGAGAGATATATTTATATTATACACACACAGACACACACACACACGAGAGAGAGAGTGAAAGAAAGGAAAAGGACATAGCCCTGTATGTGCATGTGTAGATAGATACGTGTGTGTGTGTGTACGTTTTCTATATTTTCTAGTTTTTTCTGCTGAGACAGCCTAAAAGCAATGGAGCCCCAGCAGCAAAGAACACACATAGTGTCCAGATCAGGACTTATATATGTATGTTTCTCCAATAAGAGAAACAAAGACTTTTTAGAGAAATGTTTAATTCCAGGGCTGGGGCAAGGAAAGTACAAGATGAGCCCAAAATATCTTGATTTGTCATAAAACAAGAGAATGATTAAAAACAATGTGGACTTATCAAAATGACACAGTAAGCAGCCAGAAGGACCACTGGGAGAGTTTCAGCATCAAAATAAATAAAGACAGTAATGAATTATAACGTATTGATTAAAATAAGGATGAGTGAGTCCATAGTGAGATAAATGATTAAAGAAATATGGGAGAAGCAAAAGCTCTTTCTTACAGTACAGAATCAACTAGTAAATGTAGAAGGAATGATAGAAAGTTAGGAAGTCATTATGAGCAAACATCATAGTAATTATTTAGGCATGAATCATCAATAGAGTATAAAACTAGTGGGTAAAAGTTTGATGAGGAATACGATATTAATGTAATATCAAAGGATCTCTCCACAAAATACTTAATTGTAAAGGGAAGACTACAAATTTATAGTGAAGAAATTTGGCAAGCACCACCTTTACCTAGTGATAAAAATTAACATCACTTAGAATGATACAAATCAACATTGTCTTCTTGTTATGATCTGCTGAGAAGAACATAGCATCATTTCTGTGACGTTCCTGCCATAAATGCATAACCTGAATCTAATATTGAAGCAGCATTATTAAACTCAAGTTGAGGGGAATTCTACAAAATAGCTAGCTTGTACTCTTCAAAAATGTCAACATCATGAACGAGAAAAGACAGAAACTGTTTCAGACGGAAGAAAATGAAAAGTGACAATGAACGGTAGCATTTTATCTCAGGCAGAACTTGAACCAGAATATTCTTGTACTTTCATTTGCTATAATGTACAATATTGGGACTATTTGTGAAATTTGAATGGGATTTGTGAATTATATGGTCTCAATGTTCATTTTCTCAATTTTGTACTTAAATAGGAGAGTGTCCTTTTCTTAGAGATATAGGCATAATGGATTATCATGGCTTCCACTTATTTTCAACTGGTGTGAGGGGAAAATGTGTGTGTGTGGATAAAGGCAGGGTGGAGTGGGGAGAAAGAATGGCAAAGAAATTGTGTCAAATGTTAACAATTGGGAACCCTGACAAGGCATACTGAATTTCTTTTTACTCATCTTACAACCTTTCTCTAACTTTGAAATTATTATAAAATAAAATGTTTTTAATCACTATTTCTTTGCCACTTTTTGTACTTCAATTTTCTTTCCTAACTTCAACTACCTTCTAATGATCTTCAAAGGCTCATGGAAATAAATTTATAAAATACAGAAATGAATTCATTAAAATAAGAAGTAGTAACATGGTGTTTAAGCTTTTGTGCTCTTGAATCAAACTTCCTGAGTTCAAAATTCTAAACCATATGTGGTTTTAAGGCAAATCACTTAACTTCTCCATGTCTATTTTCTCATCTGTACAATAGGAATGATAAAAAAAAAGCTCACTTTATGATTGTTTGTGGAGAATTAAGTCATTCAGCATATTTAAAACACATAGCACAGTGCCCAGCACATGGTAAATAATTAATGTATATTCAAAAAATTTTGAAGGACTTATTGAGAAAGATTACTGCAGAAAAAAGCTGATTTGTGTAGCATTTTGTTTACTAGAATCTCTGTAGAACCTGAGTGGCTGACAATCCTAAAGAACCTCCATATCCACATAATAATAATTTAATATCTCCAAGCCATGAAAATCTGAGCAGAAGACTGAGGAATCAATCCACGTGAGGATTTTAATTATAAGAATGAGTGGGTTTTCTTATTAACATACTTAAAAACCACTGCCACCACTGCCCAGATCCATCAGACAGTAGGGAGGATGGGGAAGCATAAGGCAGCTACTTTTACTGAGATTCAGAACGGAACAAACCCTGGATACTGCAGGCAATGCCCAGTAGTTTTTCCATGAGCTATTTAAAAACTGGAGAAGTATTGGATTTTATGAGGTCAGTCAGTGAAGCAGAAAAAGCTCAGTTTGTCTGTGATGCTCCTGGAATACAAGTAATATATCTGCATTACAGCAGAGGAGCAATGTAGGGAAGGAAATGTAAGAAAACTGGATGAAGAGAAACACAATTAAAATCACATGCTCCAAGCTCTCAGTCTAAAATAAAATCCTTCTCAAGTTATTGTCTTTGAAGGACTTTATGGCAGTCAAGAGCACTGGTTTTATAGCCAGACAGATCTAAATGTGAATCTTGGCTTTGTCACTTGATGCTCAACAGTTAATCTTGAATAAGTTACAGAATCTCTCAAAGACTTAGGTACCTGAAATAGAAAATGGGATGATAGAACTTGCCTCAGAGTTTTATGTGAGCACCAAAGGAGGTAATATTAAAATGACTGTCACACGTGTTCAGTACACATATTTATTGCTCCTTTTCTGACAGAAAGCATAAAGCAACAAGAAAAAAAGACAAATTTGGGAAGAAAAAGTTTTGATTTATTTTTCAATATTAAGTTAATATTCTTGTAGTTTTTTGTTAACTTTTTATTTAGAGATATACATTATTAATATAATGCATTAAGAAATCATTAAGAAAATATTAAATTATTAAGAAATAATACAGAAATACTCCAGTTTGAAGAACCTTTATTCAATTTAGTCAGTTTGGAGTAACCCTCATTAAACTCTTCCAAGCACGAATCTCCTCCATTTCTATAATTTTGTATTTTTAAGAATGTTATATAAATGGAGTGATGCAGTGTGTAACCTTTAAAGATTGGCTGTTGTTTTTTTAAACTCAACAAAATTCTCTGGAGATGCATTCAGGTTTTTGCATGTTTTAATAGTTTGTATCTTTTTATTGCTGATTAGTATTGCAAGGTATAGATGCATCACTATTTGTTGTTGTTGTTGTTGTTTTAGACAGTGTCTCACTCTGTCGCCCAGTCTGGAGTGCAGTGGCTTGATCTTGGCTCACTGTACCCTTGCCTCCAGGATTCAAGTGTTTCTCATGCCTCAGCCTCACAAGTAGCTGGGACCACAGGTGCCCACCAACATGCCCAGCTAATTTTTGTATTTTTAGTAGAGACAGGGTTTCACCACGTTGGCCAGGCTGGTCTCAAACTCCTGGCCTCAAGTGATCTGCCCACCTCGGCCTCCCACAGTGCTGGGATTACAGGCGCAAGCCACTGAGCCCAGCCAGATGCATCACAGTTTAATCATTCACTCCTTGTTTTTTTTTCCAGTTTTTTAGTGTAATGAATAAATCAGCTATAAATATTTGTTCACAGGTTTTTGGGTGAACATAAGTTTTCATTTCTCTGGGATAAATGCCCAGGATCATAAATTGCTGGATCATATGGTAGTTGCATGCATAGCTTTTTTAAAACACTGCCAAATTGTTTTCCACACAGGCTGTACCATTTTACATTCACACCAGCAATGTAAGAGTAAGCCATTTTCTCTAAAAGCTTGTCAGCATTTGGTGTTGTCACTATTTTTAATTTTAACCATTCTGATAGATGTGTAATGAGGTCTCATTTGTGGTTTTAATTTGCATTTCCTGAGTGGCTAATGATGTTGAACATCTTTTCATGTGCCTATTTGACATATGCGCATGCCAGAGGATAACTACGCATATCCTCTGGTGAAATGTCTCTTCATATCCTTTTCCTACTTTGTAATTGAGTTGTTTATTACTGGTTAGTTTTGAGAGTTCCTTCTAAATATTAGTAATTTGTTCGATATGTGGTTTGCAAATATTTTATTCCAACCTGTAGCTTGCCTTTTCATTCTCTTAAGTGTTTTTCACAGAGACAAGGTTTTAATTTTTGCTGTTCAATTTATCAGTTTTTCCTTTTATGAATCAGTGTATCAAGTCAAGGAAATCTTTGCTTAACTGTGATTCCTTAAGATGTTTTCCTAGGTTTTTTCTAAAGTTATCATAAGTGTTACATTTTACATTTATGGGCATAATTTATATTCATTTTGGGTTAATTTTGGATAAGGTGTAAAACAGGTTGAGGGGTGTGTGTGTGTGTGTGTGTGCGCACACGCACATGTGGCTACTTTTGGTCTATGGATGTCCAGTTGTTCCAGCACCATTTGTTGAAAAGGCAATCTTTCCTTTATTAAATTACCTTTATTTCCTGTGAACTTTTGTCAAAAATCTATTGAACATTTTTTAGTACATTTCTGAATTCTCTATTGTGTCCCATTGTTCTATTGATCTATTCCTCCACTAGTACTACACAGTCTTGTTTACTCTAACTATACAATAAGTCTTGAAATCATATAGACCAATTCTTTCTGATTTTTGTTTTTAATTTTTTTTTTTAGCTTTTTTAGTTCCTTCACCTTTCCATATAAATTTTAGAATTGTCTATCTCATCTATATATGAAAAATCTTACTGGGAAATTGATAGGAGTTGTGTTAAACCTGCATATGAATATGGGAAGAATTGGCATCTTTACTGTTTTGAGTTTTCCAATCTGTTAAACCAGTATGTCTCTCATTTCTTTTGATCTTTGATTTCTTTCACCAGCATTTTGTAGTTTTCAGCATCCAAATCTTGTACATTTTTTTTAGATTTATACCTGTGTCATTTTTCAAGTGATTATACATGGTACTGTATTTTTAATTTCATTTTCCATGTGATCATTACTAATGAATAATATTTGTATATTAATCTTGTATCTCATTACCTTGCTAAACACACTTACTAGTTCTAGGAATTTGGAGGGTTTTTTTTTTTTTTGTAGATTCCTTGATATTTTCTATCTAGACAATCATTTCATTTGCAAACAGGGGCAGTTTTATTTCTTCCTTTTCTGTTTGCCTTTCGTTTCTTTTTCTTGTCTTATTGCACTGGATGGAACTTCCAGCATTATTTTGAATAAGAGTGGTGAATGCCTTGTTCCCAACCTTAATGGAAAAGCATCTTTCTCCATTAAAGATAATGGTATTATAGGTATTGTGTAGATGTTCTATCAAGCTGAAGGTATTTCCTTCTATTCCTATGCTTCTGAGAGTTTTTACAATGAATGGGTGAAGAATTTTATTAAATGTCTTTTCTGCACTGGTTGCTATGTTCATGTGGTTTTGCTTTTATAGTCTGTTAAAATAGTGAATTATATTGGTTGATTTTTAATTATTGAGCCAGCCTTGCATTTTTGGAATCATCTCAACTTGGTCATGGTGTATAATTCTTTTTACATATTGCTGAATTGTATTTGCTAATATTTTAAGGACTTTTTCACTTATATTCATGAGGAATATTGTTCTTTAACTTCTTTTTCAATATACTGTCTTGTTTTGATATCATGGTAATATTCATAAAATAAATTGGGAAACGATCCCTCATCTTCTATTTTTTGGAAGCAGTTATGTAGAATTTATGTTAATTATTCTTCTAATGTTTGGTAAAATTCTCTGGAGAAACCATCTGAGTCTGTAGACACATTTTGGGGGAATTTTTAAAATTCAATTTTATTGTTATAGAATTAGATTATCTCTTTTATATTGGGTGAATTGTGGTACTTTGTGTTTTTTGAGGAACTAGCTCATTTCATCCAAGTTGGCACATTTATGGTTTCAGTAATGTTGATACTATTTCCTTACAATCCTTTTTATGTCTGCAGGGTCTATAGTGATATCCTCTGTTTCATTCCATATATTGGTAATTCGTATTCTCTTTCCCTCTTTCTTAATATCAATTTTGTTAAAGGTTTGCCAATTTCATTATCTCCCCACCTTCGTCCGAATGATTTTTCTCTTTTTTTCTGTTTTCAGTTTTATTGATTTCCATTTTTATCTTCATTACTTCATTTCTTCACTTGCTTTGGATTTATTTTGTTTCCCTTTTTCTAGGTTCTTGAGGTGGCAGCTTAGATGATCAATTTGAGACTTTTCTTCTTTTCTAATGTATGCATTTCTTTCTTAACATTGCGTTAGCTGTGTTCTAAAAGTTTTGATATGTTGTATTTTCCTTTTTATTCAATGAGATATTTCTTTAAATTTCCTTTGAGACATTCTCTTAAGACCAATAGGTTATATAGAAGTGTATTTATATTTTCCAAATTATTTGGACATTCTTCTGTTATGTTTCTGCTTTTGATTCCCAGTTTGATTATATTGACCACACTATCTAGAATTTCGTTTATTTTAATTTTGCTGAGGTTTGCTTTATGGACCAGGGTATGGCCTATCTTGGTATACGTTCTGTGGGCACTTGGAACAAAAATACGTTCTGCTGGTTTTAGGTGTAGTGTTCTATAAGTGCTGATTAAATCCTGTTGGCTGATAATGTTGTTGAGTTATTCTGTATCTTTGGTGATTTTATGTCTAGTTGTTCAATACATTGTTGAGAGAGGTCTCCAAATGTAACTGTGGATTTGTCATTTTCTTGTTTCCGTTATATCAGTTTTTGCTTTGTATATTTTACAGCTCTTTTTTTTAGGATATAAACGTTTAGGATTACTATATGTCTTTTTGGTGCATGGACATTTGTACCTCCCTGTCACTGGTAGTTTTCTTTGTTCTAAAGTATATTTTATCTGACAATATTGCCACTCCTGCTTTCTTTAATGTTTGCACAATATCTATTTTTTGATCCTTTTACTCTCACTCTATCTATATGCAATATATGAAGTGAGTTTCTTTTATACAGCATATAATCAGGTTGTGCTTTTTAATTTCACTTTGCCCATCTCTGTTTTTCAATTAGTGAATTTAGATAACATATAATTATTGATAATGCTATTTAAGTGCACCCATTTTTCTTTGTTTTCTGTTTTTTTCTCTTTATTTTCTTTTTCTTGTCTTCTTGTGGTTTACTTGAAATATTTTAGAATTCCATTTTGATGTATCTGTAATGTTTTTTAATGTATCTCTTTATATAGCTTTTTTATTGCATGCTCTAGATATCACCTGATATCTATCTGTATTTATAGCTGTCTATATCTATGTCTTTGTCTATTTGTATATCACTTATCCTAGTCTACTGGTATCATTTTACCAGTTTGCATGAAATGTAGAAAATTTATTTTCTATTGCATCCCTTTCTACTCCCCCATTTATTTATATATATATATATATATATATATATTATTATACTTTAAGTTCTAGGGTATATGTGCACAACGTGCAGGTTTGTTACATATGTATACATGTGCCATGTTGGTGTGCTGCACGCATTAACTCGTCATTTACATTAGGTATACCTCCTAATGCTATCCCTCCCCGCTCCCCCCGCCGACAACAGGCCCTTGTATGTGATGTTCCCCTTCCTGTGTCCAAGTGTTCTCATTGTTCAATTCCCACCTATTAGTGTGAACATGTGGTGTTTGGTTTTCTGTCCTTGCGATAGTTTGCTGAGAATGATGGTTTCCAGCTTCATCCATGTCCCTACAAAGGACATGAACTCTTCATTTTTTATGGCTGCATAGTATTCCATGGTGTATATGTGCCACATTTTCTTAAGCCAGTCTATCATTGTTGGACATTTGGGTTGGTTCCAAGTCTTTGCTATTGTGAGTAGTGCTGCAATAAACATACTTGTGCATGTGTCTTTATAGCAGCATGATTTATGTTCCTTTGGGTATATACCCAGTAATGGGATGGCTGGGTCAAATGGTATTTCTAGTTCTAGATCCCTGAGGAATCACCACACTGTCTTCCACAATGGTTGAACTAGTTTACAGTCCCACCAACAGTGTAAAAGTGTTCCTGTTTCTCCACATCCTCTCCAGCACCTGTTGTTTCCTGACTTTTTAATGATCGCCATTCTAACTGGTGTGAGATGATATCTCATTGTGGTTTTGATTTGCATTTCTCTGATGGCCAGTGATGATGAGCATTTTTTCATGTGTCTGTTGGCTGCATAAATGTCTTCTTTTGAGAAGTGTCTGTTCATATCCTTCACCTACTTGTTGATGGGGTTGTTTGTTTTTTTCTTGTAAATTTGAGTTCTTTGTAGATTCTGGATATTAGCCATTTGTCAGATGAGTAGATTGCAAAAATTTTCTCCCATTCTGTAGGTTGCCTGTTCACTCTGATGGTAGTTTCTTTTGCTGTGCAGAAGCTCTTTAGTTTAATTAGATCCCATTTGTCAATTTTGGCTTTTGTTGCCATTGCTTTTGGTGTTTTAGACATGAAGTCCTTGCCCATGCCTATGTCCTGAATGGTAATGCCTAGGTTTTCTTCTAGGGTTTTTATGGTTTTAGGTCTAACATTTAAGTCTTTAATCCATCTTGAATTAATTTTTGTATAAGGTGTAAGGAAGGGATCCAGTTTCAGCTTTCTTCATATGGCTAGCCAGTTTTCCCAGCACCATTTGTTAAATAGGGAGTCCTTTCCCCATTTCTTGTTTTTGTCAGGTCTCTCAAAGATCATATGGTTGTAGATGTGTGGTATTATTTCTGAGGGCTCTGTTCTGTTCCATTGGTCTATATCTCTGTTTTGGTACCAGTACCATTCTCTTTTGCTACTAGTACCATGCTGTTTTGGTTACTGTAGCCTTGTAGTATAGTTTGAAGTCAGGTAGCTTGATGCCTCCAGCTTTGTTCTTTTGGCTTAGGATTGACTTGACAATGCGGGCTCTTTTTTGGTTCCATATGAACTTTAAAGTAGTTTTTTCCAATTCTGTGAAGAAAGTCATTGGTAGCTTGATGGAGATGGCATTGAATCTATAAATTACCTTGGGCAGTAAATTACCTTGGCCATTGTCACGATATTGATTCTTCCTATCCATGAGCATGGAATGTTCTTCCATTTGTTTGTGTCCTCTTTTATTTTGTGAGGTGTGGTTTGTAGTTCTCCTTGAAGAGGTCCTTCACATCTCTTGTAAGTTGGATTCCTAGGTATTTTATTCTCTTTGAAGCAATTGTGAATGGGAGTTCACTCATGATTTGGTTCTCTGTTTGTCTGTTATTGGTGTATAAGAATGCATGCGTTTTTTGCATTTATATTATCATTGTCTTAAACATTTCTTCTACATGTATTTAGAACTGTGTCAGACAATATTATGACTTTCTGCTTTAACCATCAAACGTAACTCAGAAAACTCAAGAGGAAAAGGAAAGCCTATTGTAGTTATTTATATTTTTGTTTAGCATACCTTTTTTCTTCCTAATTTTCCGCAATATTTTCTGCTGTCATTTCATTTTTGTTTAGCCATTGTTTTAGGTAGGTCTGTAGGTAACAAATTATTTTCCTTCATCTGAAAATTTCTTGATTTCACCCTTCATTTCTGAAGAATATTTTCACAGAGAATAGGATCCTGAGTTGACAGTTCTCTTAGCACTTGAAAAATACTGTGCTACTTCCTTCTGACTTCAGTGGTTTCTGATGAGAAATCCACTGTCATTCAAATTGGTTTTCCTCTATAGGCAAAGTGTCATTTTCTTCTGACTGCTTTCAAGACTTTTCATTTATCTTTCATTTTCAGAAGTTAATATAAGTGTGGTTGGATATCTCTGGGCTTATCTTTTTAGCTTCTTCAGTATATAGTTAATGCTCCTTTCCAAATTTGGGAAGATTTTATCCATTACTTCTTTGAGTACTTCTTCAGTCCCTCCCTCTTTCTCCTTTCTCCCTGGGATTCTGATGACACAAACATTAAATCATTTGTTATAGTCTCACAGATCTCTGAAGCTCTGTTAATTTAGTCTATTTTTTTCTCTGTTGTTCCAATTAAATAATTTCTACTTTTCTTTCTTCAAGTTCACTGATTCTTTCCTTGGCAAATTTATGGCAGGCCTGAATATGCACAGGTCTTTAGGCCCTCAGCTTGAAAACATGATTGTCAGCATAATGAATGCCTAGATCTGAACCTCAAAGTGTACTCACATTAAACAAGCTCATGGAGGCTAATTACAAAAACCTTAAATGGCAATTAATTTACTTAATTTAAAATAAGAAGTTTAACCATCAGATAGACTTAGAACAAACGGTTTCTCGGTAGGCAAATGAAAATGGAAAACCTTAATTATAACTAAAAGGCTGCTTAGTTAGCCTGCAACTAGGAAAAGAGGAGTTATTTGGCGATTTTAATGCCTGATATCATAGAGCCCTGGAAATTACTAAGTACATCTCCACCACAGGATCATATCTGCCATATCACCTGGTTGGTTATGATACTGGGCTAGGACACTCTCTCTTCTGATCATGAAATAAAATACTACCACGGTTTGACTTTCCTTTTTCTAAACATCTTTTATTGGCTAAATATCTTAAAGACAGTCATGTTTTTACTCTATATGTGCTAGTACATTTAAACAGTTTTGTTCAAGTCTTGGCTAGAGCTTATTCTGTCTCTGCTTTGTGACTTTGTATACCTCTCTAATTTAAATGATTATTTTAAAAATAGTTTAAAATTCAATGTGCAACTTTCTTTCCAACTTTCTGAAGGTGCTCTCATTGTTTTCTCTATGAACCACATACTAAAATTACTGGACAACAAAGACCAAGTGAGAATTGGTCTTTTTCTTTTGGGCAAAAGCTTTTTTTTTTTTTTTTTTAATGGAGTCACAGCTGACAAGACCATGTCTGCTCTATAAAATCAGCTTTAAGAAATAGAAAGAGAAATTAGAGATCTTAGAAGGTGGGAGAGAGTGAGTTCAGTTTCATGCCTATATTTCTGGTTTTAGGGGTTTGAGGGAAAGAGTGGCAGTAGGGGGCAAAAGTTAGGCTATGAGGGCCATGTCCAAAAGTCCCTCAGGTTCTGTCTTTGGAGAATTGTAGACTGCCTTTAAGGGAACTGCAAGGTTTCCTTCAGTATACGTTGGATTAATTCATTCCTCTGGTTAAATAGTTACCATGCTTAGTTTTAATACAACAAATTGATTTCTTATCATCTGTCTAATAATTTAGTTCAAATTCTTTTCCATTTAAGGACAGAATTCAAATGTTCTCACATTTAAGAAGGAAATTTAGCCAGGTGCAGTGGCTCACACCTGTAATCCCAGCACTTTGGGAGGCCTAGGTGGGTGGATCACCTGAGGTCAGGAGTTCAGGACCAGCCTGGCCGACATGGTGAAACCCCATCTCTACTAAAAATGCAAAACAAAAATTAGCTGGGTGTGGTGGCACACACCTGTAATCCCAGCTACTCCGGAGGCTGAGACAGGAGAATTGCTTGAATGCAGAGGCGGAGGTTGTAGTAAGCCGAAATCGTGCCACTGCACTCCAGCCTGGGTGCCAGAGCCAGATTCTGTCTCAAAAAAAAAAAGGAAATTTATATTCTGCCCTGTTTAATTGTTCAATAACAATTTGCTGAGCTCATAACTAATCTGTTAAGCATAAATCAGTTTCTATCACTGAAAGTAAGATAATAGTAAAATTAAAAAATATCTCAGATATGATATTTCATTGCCCATTGGACAACTACTGACTTCAGAGTCAAAGTCAACGTCTTTAGCTTAACCTACAAGTCTTTATGGCATAGCCTTTGCTTAACTTCATCTTTCTCAATTCTCTCTGCTTCTAAAAGAAAACTTTCTGACTATAGGGAGCAAGTAGTCTAGTAGGGAAGATGGGAGAGAGTGAGTTTGGTTTCGTTCCTACATTTCTGATTTTAGAGGCTTTGAGGGAAGAGTGGCAGGAGGTCAAATAATCAGACAAATAGAAGTAATATCATAGTTGTAACAAATGCCACGAAGGAGAAAAGCATGTTTTTATAATAACATAAAATAAAATGTATTTCATTTTATCCAGGATGTAAGGGAAGTCAAAAAAGTCTTCTCCGAGGAAATGATTCTGTTGAATTCTAAAGGAAAATATAGAATTAACAAGACAAAGAGGGGGAGGGAAAATGTTGATGTAAGGAGGAAATAATATGTTCAGGAACCTTAGCAGGAAAGCAGACTGTCGTACACAAAAGACCTATGTGTCTTGTGTAAAGTGAGTGACTGAGGTACACGGCTTCAGATGTAATTAGAAAAATAGATATGGAATGAATTATATTAAGGGATTTATCTTTATTATAAGAGCAATGAGAAGCTGCTGAAATATTTTAAATAGAAAAGTAACATGAAAAAATATATATTTTCAAAATAACATACTGGCTGCTATGTGGAAAACAAGGACAGATGTGGATTCAGGATGACCATTGATTTGTAAGACTATTGTAATAAGACTATTGTAATAGAATAGTTAATTGATGACAGTGGCCTACTCAGGGCAACGTGATAAAAATGAAGTTTAGATGGATCCTAGAGACATTTATGAAGCAAAATCAAGCAGATATTGTGCTTTGTTAGATGTGGGGTTTTGAGAGGGAGGTGGGAAATCTTTTTTTTACTGCATGATCCCCAGGATTGGGTTAGGACCACCTTCTATATATTCCTGTAACTCCTTGTACTGCCATCTTAGGATTTCTCATTTGATATTAAAATTGCTTGCTTACACTATATATTGTATATTGCAAGCTCCATGTCTTGCTCATTATTATATTTGTTGCACCTACTACCATGCCTAGTACACAGCAGTTCTCAGAATTTGTACAAGGAAAAAGTAGAAATGTAGAGACTTTAAAGTTGAAATTATTTTCATAGATGTTTAGAAAAAGGACAGTTAGCTTTCAATATGAAAAGCAGTAAGGTGTACTGAAAAGCAGTAAGATATCCTCAATATTTAACTCTCAGCAGTGTTACAAATGTTTTCAAGTTTAGAGATGGACAAAGAATGCTTGCATACTCCAATAATGTCCACCTCCAATGAAAGCAAAGCAAACAGCAATTCCATTTGCAGTTATGCAGGACCTCAAGAAAGGGGCTTATAATAAACACCTTCAGACACAGATACTAATTCTAAGACCTGATAAATGCAGCATTTCTTCAACATTCTCTTCAGCAGTTATCCTCAGAGCTTAAGTCAATTCTTAGAGCTACTACCTGTGGCTGAATTGGAGGTGTCCCAATCTCCAGACTCTCTTAAAATGGAAAATAGTACTCTGCATGCACCTTCATCTAAGGGAATGCTATTTTCTCAACCCTCTTCTTCTTTTCCTTCGGCCCATCCTCCCTTTTTGTTGTAAAATCTATGCAAGGATACCAATCAGTGTTTCTAATAATTTGTATTGTTTTTAAATCCTCTTCTATTCCCTCATGAACCATCTTGAGTCACATTTCACATTTGATTACCTTGGTCTTTTCCTTTTATACTTCAGATTTTTTCCATTTATCTGGTAATTCTCTTTTGCCTACTGTGGTAGCCAGCCTCCAAGTAAGATGGTCTCCAGTGATCTCACCTTCTGACATTCATGTTCTCTCTTAAAAAAAAATAGAGGCAGGATCTCACTCTGTCACCCAGGCTGGAGTTCAGTGGTATGGTCATAGTTCACTGCATCCTTGACCCCCTGGGCTCAAGCAATCCTTCAACCTCAGCTTCCTGAGTAGCTAGGACTACAGGTGTGTGCTACCATGCCCAGCTAATTTTTAAATTTTTTTTTTAGAGAGGGAGTCTTGCTTTGTTGCCCAGGCTGATCTTAAACTCCTGGCTTCAAGCAATCCTCATGCTTCAGCCTCTGAAAGTGCTGGGATTACAGTTGTGAGCCACTGTGCCCAGCCAGCTATTCATGTTATTTTATAGTTACCTTCCTCATTGTATTTGATTTGCTCTGTCTGACCGGCAGAATATGGCTGAAATGGTGGTATGCAATTTTACAGGTTAGGTAATAAAAGGCAGTGTTGTTTCCTGCTTCCTATTTTGGATCATTCACTCTAGAGAAAGCTGACTTCCATAACATGACAAATGGCCCACATAGCAAGAAACAGACCTCTTGCTAACAGCCATGTGAATGAGCTTAGAAGCTGATCCTTCAGCCCCAGTTAAGCTTTCAGATAACTGCAGCCTCAGCCAACATCTGAACTGTAACCTCAGGAGAGACCTTGAGCCAAAATGGCCCAGCTAAGCAGCTTCTGAATTCCTGACCCTCAGAAAGTATGTGAGATAAGCCAGACGCAGTGGCTGACACCTGTAATCCCAGCACTTTGGGAGACTGAGGTGGGCGGATCACCTGAGGTCGGGAGTTCGAGACCAGTCTGACCAACATGGAGAAACCCCATCTCTACTAAAAATACAAAATTAGCCAGGTGTGGTGGTGCACGCCTGTAATCCCAGCTACTCGGGCGGCTGAGGCAGGAGAATCACTTGAACCTGGGAGGTGAAGGTTGCGGGGAGCCAAGATTGCACCATTGCACTCCAGCCTGGGCAACAAGAGCGAAACTCCATCTCAGAAAAAAGAAAAAAACAAAGAAAGAAAGTATATGAGATAATAAATGTTTGTTATTTTCAGTCATTAAGTTTTGAAGTAATTTGTTACATAGCAATAGATAAGTTAGACATCTATCCTTTTTAAGAACAGAGGATAGGAGAGCTGACTAGGAGATCTGTGTTTTAGGGTGGGCTTGGTAACTGGAAGTTTTTCCTTAAAATGAATTTTTAGAAAAGGAGAAAGCTTTGTGAAAGTAGGGGCTAACTTTGGTATGATAACAGCTTCATTAGACACCCTCGTTTTCCCTTAAGAGTTCATTTAATTTATTCATTATTCTTTTTCCTACTGATGATTCTTTCTGTTATGGCGAGGGTTGAAAGACTCTGTTCTAGACACAGATCTTCAACTAATCTTTTAGTTTGCAACCAACTTCTGCCCTCATCTAGGGTTTTGTCAGGCATATAGTTCCCTTTTCCCTTTGGTGCCTTGCAGCTATATTCAGACTATGATTCCCTCCAATTTATTGAATTTGTCAGCATTCTTCTATCTGCTTTTCATTTACAGAAATATGTTGAAATATTTGCTGGAACTGCATCTTCACACTTTCTTTTACCTTCTGTTGTTCTCTTTGCTATTTTGATTATGTAAGTTAAAAAGTTTATTTTACTATTCTTTTAGTAGGATTCAGGGATTAGGGAAGGCGAAGTATGCTCAATCTGCCATCTAGAACCAGAACTCTTCTATGTGGCATATTTTATTCTATTCATTCAGTACACAGCACTTCACTTTTAAGGATCTACAGCAGGGTATGGCTGTTTTGTGGTCTTTATCAAGAGATCTCGTGGGCCATTGCCCTCCCTTCATTCACTCTTCATATTTTCTTGCCAGTGGGGTCACTATCCTCTCTCTAGGCTATTTTTCCATTCATTCTAAAATTTCCTTCATTTCCCAAGACTATCAAAGGTATCTTATGGAACCTTAGGCCTCTGGAAGAATGATCCTCTCATGTCTAGGGTCATACAGTGGAACTCAGTTGGGAATGATCCAGTGATACAGACCTCTAGTCAAGTCCTGGCCCTCTTTCATGTAGCTATACAAAATGGAGCAGGAGGCAACAATCCCTGCTACCAAGGCTAACATAGCAAGTCAGTATGATGAAAGATGAAGACTCCATTCACCTTTCCCCTGCCAGAAGTATCCTCAATCTCCGTGGTCTACAATATACTCCTTCTCATCAATCCCTGTATCACAAGAAACCCTTGACCACAGAAAAAGAAAATGTAGTTCTTAGAATAAAAGAACATCTCTTCCTCCCTAAACTAGAGAAAGGCAGCTCTACAAAAGATACTCTTGGTAACTGTCCAAGTTCCTAAACTATCTGTGCATATCTGTTTCACATCAAGGTTTATAAAATAATGATTGCAATTTTGGCATTTTAAGTTTCTGAGGGAGTGGTGCTGTCCATGTCTGGATGAATGATTTCTCCTTTTTGCCTGTAAAATATTGGTGAACAAAAAAGACAATTTAAAATTTTGAATCTGGATCCTTTATCGCCACCATATTGACCCCTGAAAAGATGCATTTCTTTTGTGTCTTTCTTTTTTTTAAGTATAAGAAAATGATATTTATTTATTTATGTTTTCCTTTTTTTATTTCTTCTTCTAAAAAAAAAGAGGGGATACATGTGCAGAAGACGCAGGTTTGTTACATAGGTATACGTGTGCCGTAGTTGTTTGCTGTACCTATTCACCCAACCTCTAAGTTCCCTCCCCTCACCCCTCAACCCCCAACAGGCCCTGGTGTGTGCTGTTCCCCTCTATATGGTCATGTGTTCTCAATGTTTAACTCTCACTTAAGAATGAGAACATGCAGTGTTTGCTTTTCTGTTCCTGTGTTAGTTTGCTGCAGATGATGCTTCCAGCTTTGTCCATGTCCCAGCAAAGGACATGATCTCATTCTTTTTAGGGCTGCATAGTATTCCATGGTGTATATGTACCACATTTTCTTTATCCAGTCTATCATTGATGGGCATTTGTGTTGGTTCCATGTCTTTGCTATTGTACATAGTGCTGCATGTGTGCATGTGTCTTTATAGTACGTGTCTGTATAGTACGTATAGTACGTGCATGTGTCTTTATAGTAGAATGATTTATATTCGTTTGGATATATACCCAATAATGGGATTGCTGGGTCAAATGGTATTTCTGGTTCTAGATCCTCGAGGAATCGCCATACTGTCTTCCACAATGGTTGAACTAACTTACATTCCCACCAACAGTGTAAAAGTGTTCCTATTTCTTCACAGCCTCACCAGCAAACAGACATATAGACCAGTGGAGCAGAACAGAGACCTCAGAAGTAACACCACACATCTACAACCATCTGATCTTCAGCAAACCTGACAAAAACAAGCAATGGAGAAAGGATCTCCTATTCAGTGAATGGTGCTGGGAAAACTGGCTAGTCATATGCGGAATACTGAAACTGGACCCCTTCTTTACACCTTATACAAAAATTAACTCAAGATGGATTAAAGACTTAAATGGAAAACCCCAAACCATAAAAACCCTAAAAGAAAACCTAGGCAATACCATTCAGGACATAGGAATGGGCAAAGAGTTCGTGACTAAAACACCAAAAGCCATGGCAAAAAAAGCCAAAACTGACAAATGGGATCTAATTAAACAAAAGAGATTCTGCACAGCAAAAGAAACTATCATCAGAGTGAACAGGCAACCTACAGAATGGGAGAATAATTTTGCAATCTACCAATCTGACAATGGTCTAATGTCCAGAATTTACAAGGAACTTAAACATATTTTCAAGAGAAAAAAAACTTTCAAAAGCAGGCACAGGATATGAACAGACACTTCTCAAAAGAAGACATTTACACGGCCAAAAAACATGAAAAAAAAAAAAGAAGCTCAACATCACTGATCACCAGAGAAATGCAAATCAAAACCACAATAAGATACCATCTCATGCCAGTCAGAATGGCAATTATTAAAAAGTCAGGAAAAGGGGTATTTCATGTGAATAGGCAGTGATAAAGAAACCCAAGATAATTGCATGATATCTTAGGAATACAGTGTAAATGATATTTAGAATTATCTGGGCAAATTTTTGGCATTTGGAAGATCTGATCACAGAGACAGGGTCCCAGATTGAGGATTCACTTAGGAAATAAACTCCATGACACTGGGAATGAGTTTTTCAAGAATGTGGCAGGACCACAGTTACAGAAAAGAACTGACAGATGAGGCAGGCCATAAGTCAGTAAGTAAGGGGCTCAAAGAACTTCAATTTCATCAGAGACCTTGGGGAAATGCCAGAATCGGACAATGTGAAAAGTGTATGCTATGCTTTTCTTCTTGCTTGAACTAAGTTTTAAAGAACTTACCCACATCAGATAAAGAGAAACCTAGACTTAGTATGGTTTATCTCTGGAGAAAGAATTTCCAGGAGTGGAAAGGCTGCTTAAAATAGTGATGAATTTGTGCTCTGAATTTTATTCACTCCTTGAAGGACTCTCTCAGCTCAGTTTCAACTGAGCCCATCCTTCTAGGCCTGGTAATCACCACATCTTTGGCCTTTGCAAGTCCAAGACAGACTGAAGCTGCCAAAGATAGAATATGAAGGAATAGCATAGAAAAATAATCAGAAATAGGCCGGGTGCAGTGGCTCACGCCTGTAATCCCAGCACTTCAGGAGGCTGAGGTGGATGGATCACGAGGTCAGGAGAGCGAGACCATCCTGGCCAACATGGTGAAACCCCCTCTCTACTAAAAATACAAAAAAATTAGCAGGGCGTGGTGGCATGCACCTGTAGTCCTAGCTACTTGGGAGGCTGAGGCAGGAGAATCACTTGAACCCAGGAGACGGAGATTGCAGTGAGCTGAGATTGAGCTACTGCACTCCAGCCTGGCAACAGAGCAAGACTCCATCTAAAAAACAAACAAACAAACAACAACAACAACAAAAATCAGAAATTGATGGAATGTCAAAATACTTTATTTAACAAAATCCAGTGGTCTAATCCCTTCATCATAGTTTTGTAGCATTTTACCATCCCTTTGTAGATTTGTATTGGCCCTAGTTCATTGAAATCTCTTCTGTGTCCCTTGCTTTTTAGTTTCTGGTCAGTCATTATGTACCAGTTTTAATTTTGACCACCCCATTTCCACCCCCTCACTGATGAACTTCATTAAAAAATTTCATCACTTCTCAGGCCAAAAGAGAATTTTTTACATATCTATTACATATATATCTTTTGAATATCTATTTGTCTACTTTATCAGTTCCAGTTTTCAATCTGAAAAATGGGCTTATTCCTTGTGTGACTGACACCAGGAATAGTTTTATATACCTGTGGGTTTTATTGTAGGCTGAGATGTTTAGCCATCTCATTCAAATGCAAACATTATCCTTACGACCCGGGTTACACATATACCCGTGGTAACGGGTGAGTTATTCCCTCATATAAGGACCAGTTACATATATATTAAAAGCAGCTCAGTCTTTCTGTTTCTTAGGAAGTAAAGGAGTATAAGAAGGGTTCCTCTACTCTTTTACTTATGGAGAGGACACAGAGTTACCAGTGAAAATGGGGGAAATACTGTAAATAGTGAACTCTTAAAAAAAGAAACTCTGAACAACTAGAGATGATTCCTACAGAGGAGAAGACAGATTCAGGGGAGATAGCTCAAAATAAGTGATGTGTCCTTGTCAGGAAAAAAAAATGCTGGCATTTGGTAAACTGTAGGTGTTATTATTTTCAGGGAACCTAGGAATAACTGAATTGTGCATCACACCAAAGCTATACATCCCCATTAAGTTCCGAAGAGAAATCTTCCTACAAGGAGTAATGGAAAATGGGAAGCCAAATAGACTGGGCCCTTAGCTTTAAGGCTGAGAATGCATCTAAGTTGTACTGGAGGACACAGTTAAGGGGCTTCTGTTTCATGTTCCTTCTTAGAAACCCCAAGACGCAATCTCAGAATTGTGCACCTACTGGGAGTGGCCCAAAGGCAATTTGCCATTTTGTGAAAAAGTGGAAAAGAAAGGAGAGAGAACCAACATACGGGCAATTTTTAAATCTACAATCACCCTTTTTCATTATTAAATGTGGCCCAATTAGTGATGTGGATCCAACTAATCAAAATGATGTTCCTTTTTGGTAGGAAGAATTCAGAAAAGGCAGGCATGGTATAGGAGAAGTATTGATAATTTTGTAATTATCTCTGAGTTTCTGTTCCCAGTCCAGCAAGAGGCACATATAAAAAGGATGTTTTGGTGAATGCTCATTTTAAAAAATAATCTTACTCTAAACCATTCTAGCTCTCTTCATAATATTTTACTTGAATGTTCACCAATTCCTCCTTCCTATCTATATAACCGCTTTTTGTTTTTGCCTTTTGTATGATTGCTGATTTTTTCTACTTGATCTATTAAATCTTAATAAAGTTAGATTAAAATAGACTTTTATGATGGTAGACTTGTTAATTTCCCCTTGTAATTACAATAAATTTTTATTTCTATGTTTTAAAGCTATGTCATTAATGCCTACAATTTTAAAATGTTCATATTTTTCCAGTGAATTGAAACTTTTGTTAATTAACAGCACCCATTCACAATGAAAATGAAAGCTCTACAGGCACATGAGTCAACATAGATAAATCTCAAAGACATAATGCTGAGAAAAACATGCAAATTACAGAAGAATACGAACATTATGACAAAAAAATTCAAAACATTAAAAAAAATAGGAACGCATTATTTAGGGACACACTATATAGAGATGAGAAAAATCTTTAACAAAATCCAGGATAGTGGCAACTTATAGGTGAAGTGTGAAGGTTGTGATTATGGAATAGTACTCAGGGGACTTTAAAGGTTCTGGTGATGCTCTGTATGTTATGTAGGTTGGTAAGTATACAGGTGTATGTTTTATTTGTATTATATATTCTTTTGTAATGATATATTTTATAATGAAAATCAGTAAATAATTGTATGAAAAAAGTGGTTAAACACAAATTTAAGACTCTGACCTGCCCGAATACCTAAAGCCTGGGGTCGTTACCTCCTCACCGGAGATTCTTAAACACATGCTTATAAGGTCGGGCTAATCTATAGAGCCACACTCTCAGCAAGGGTTTCTAGACCTGGACCAAGTGTACCAGGATAGATTGTTTTCACTCCCACATTTATGATGATGTTACAGTCACCCAATCTCCTGTTCTGAGAAAACCTTCACTAAATTTTCAAACCCAAAAACATTCCCAATTCTCACTTAATTTCCTTCCTATAATTAGCCTTCTGCATTAGTTCCTATTGAGATAACCTATAAAATAACAACAGAAATTAAATTGGAATGCTTACATATTCTAATTGTGAGGCGTTACATATTTTTAGTGTACATATATTGATTTAAACCACTTTATAACAGTCCTGTGAAGTGAGTACTTTTAGTTTTTTTCACTTTGCATGTGAAAGAAATCAGGATAAAAAGAGATTAAATAGTTTTCCCAATATTTTTTGGCTCTGAAGTGAGTCTAAAACCAGACATCCTGGCTCCAAAGTCTGCACTCTTAACCACCAAAGTCAGGCCTTGTTCTTGCCAATTCTCTTTCCAAAAACTGTTGTCTTGTCCCTGAACTTCAGTCCAGCCAATTAAACAAAAATATTTTGGGTGCCAGCAGCCTGTCTCTGGTCCTTCAGAGTTTTTCCCACAATGGATTCCCCATCACTGCACTCGACCTCCTGTTGTTTCAGCAGCAACTTCAGTACCATCTTTCTGCCCAACACTCAGTAGTTCTCCAACACTGAGATTGTGGACGTGGCTTGACAATCACTGTTAGCCAAGAGGGTCACTCAGTGTCTGTTTGCCCTGTCCAAGTGGGTGAACCCATTGCCAGGTTGTGGTGTCATTTCCTACCTGTATTTATCTTACTGTGAATAAATGACTAGCTTTGCCTATGAGTTACAAGCCGTAAGTAAGTGCAAAATAATAAATAAATAAATAAATAAATAAATAAATGAGATTAAAAATCCAACAAGAAGAAAAATACTGCTTGAATATGAAGAAGAAAAGTGCCTGCAAGGAAACCCAGAGACTGAGCATGGACTCTCTCCTCAGAGAGTGTGGTCAGAGCTGGCAGAAGAGAGTAATAGAGAGGAATATGGGTGTTTGTAGGCCCCTGAGCAAGATGAAAGAAGTGGATGATTCCTGGCACAATACCTGCTACATAATAGGTGATCAAGACACAATATTTGCTTGTGGAATAAATGATTGAATAATGTGCATACCTGATGCAAATTATGAACCTGGCAGGGACAGGATATTTATTGTATGAAGGAGAATAAGAATTAACTGGATATCTGTAGCAACCTCTGGCTGAAAGCAGTCTGGAAGGACCTGGATTCTTCTCTGAAATTTTATTTTCCAAAAGTAGAACAAACACTGGGAGATAATAGCTACTAAGGGCCTGCGGTGATTAATCCCATGATGATTAATTTTATGTGCCAACTTCACTGGGCCACAGGATGCCAAGATATTTAGTCAAATATTATTGTGAGTTTGTGCATTTCTGGATGAAATTAACATTTGAATTGGTAAACAATTCAAATTGTGTATTGGAGTATACATTTGGATTGGTATCTAATGTATCTAATGTTTAACAATACAAATGTATATGTTGAATATATACAATGTCTACAAATGTATACACTGGCATATACATTGGTACATACATTTTAATTGATGAACAATTCAAGTTGGTAAACAATTCAAATTGTGTATTGGAGTATATATTTGAATTGGTTAAAATTGGATACCAATTCAAATGTATACATTGGAGTATATATTTGAATTGATAAACAATTCAAATTGTCTATTGAAGTACAGCAGATTGTCTTTCCTAATGTGGATGGGCCTCATCCAATCAATTGAAGATCTGAATAGAACAAAATGGCTAAGAAGGTACTCCTCCTGCTTGACTGCTTGAGCTGAGACATCGGGCTTTTCCTGCCTGCAGACTGTACCTAAAACACTCATTCTTCTTGGCTTTCAAGGCTGCAAGCTTTCAAACTGGATCTTGCACCACTGGCTCTCCTGGGTCTCAGCAACTGCAGATCTTGGAACTTCCCAGCCTCCATAAACATATAAGCCAATTCCTTTTAATAAGTCTTTCTCCACGTATAAGTGCCTGCAAGGAAATACGGAGACTGAGCATGGACCCTCTCCTCAGAGAGTGTGGACAAAGCCAGCAGGAGAGAGTAATAAGAATATATATATAATATATACATATATTATTCATATACATATATGTATATGTATATATACATGTATTATATGTATATTATATACATATAATACATATATAATATATACATGTATTACATATACATATATGTATATATAATATATAATATATACATATATACATATATTATACATATGTATATATAACATATATTATAATGTATTATATATACATATTATATATACATATATAATGTAATATATAATACATTATAATATATAATATATATTATATACTGTATTATATATATAATATATACATATATTATACATATATATACGATACACACACACACACACACAGTTTACCAATTCAGTCATGTGCTGCATAACAAAGTCTTGCTCAATGACAGACTGCATATATGGTGGTGGTGTCACAAGATTATAATGGAGCTGAAAAATTCCTACTGCCTAGTGATGTTGTAGCTCTCATAGTATCATAGCATAACACATTACCTTTTCTGTATTTACATATGTTTAGATACACAACTACTAGCATTGAGTTACAGTTGCCTACAGTATTCAGTACGGTAAAATACTGTACAGGTTTGCACCCTAGGAGGAATATGCCACAGCATTCAATCTAGGTATACAGTAGGCTGTACCATCTAGGTTTGTGTAAGTACACTCTGATGTTTGGACAACAATGAAATTAGCTAACAACACATTTCTCAGAACATATCCTTGCAATTAAGCAATAATATGACCATAACAGGATATATATATCCTGTTGGTTCTGTTTCTCTGGAGAATCTTGACTAATACAGGGTCGAATTCTTATAAATAAGGAGAAATTTTTTGCTGCTGTAAAAATTGCACAAAAGTGAAAGGGTCATATTAAATTTGGAAATAGAGATATGAAATATTTAATGTAGATATTCTAAAGATAAGAAAAATGATGATCATAGTTCTGCACCATGAGACTTTAAATTGAAAGTTGGCTTTGAAAGTATTGGAAAATTCTGACTTAAAAAATACAAAATATACTAAGTAAAGAGAAAAAATAGAAGAGGCACATGAAGATGCTAAGAAGACTGTAGAGGGAGCTGTCTGATCAGCTTAGATATGAAGGACAATCTAAGATGAAAGAAAAGAACACACAATCAAAGACTGCCTTACATGCACTATTCTCTGAGAAGTAACTTATTAAACATTTGTGTGAATAAAGCTGAAATAAAAGACAATTATGTTTAAGAATTGTGTCTAGAAAATTTGTGTTCAAATATGCTAGAATTGCAAAAAATGCTGTGTGGGAAAGAAAGGGTAGGGTGCTTTGTTTTTAGCCACTGGCAAAACTAAGAAAGAGCAGAACAGACCCTGCTTGAGGATCGTGCTCTAATAAATATTTTTGCAGATGGAGAGAAAGTAGATGTCTCAGTCCTGGTTTGGTTCTGTCTTCTCTTTCAAGGTATAATATTGGGCTGGGAAGGACTCTGGACTTTTGAAAGAAGGAAAAGAGTGCAGAGGGAGAGTGGAACATCAGAGAGTTTCAGCTCATACCAGACCTAGAGTTTACAGTCCACCTTCTAAGAGTTTGCAAAGGGGATTCTTAATATATTCACAGTTTGGTCATTTAAATAATCATTTATTAAGCATTCTGTCCTATTCCTGTCACCAGGCCAGACACTGGGAATACAGATGAAAACAATACAATATAATTTCCTTGGGAGTTTGAAGAATTCCAGAGTATAGGACCGCAGCTGGAGATGAGGAAATGTTCTGATTTCTTCTGGGGGAATGAAGTGCGTCCCTGAACTAGTGGCTTCCTGGTTTTTAGACAATAAGGCTTCAAACCAGGTTGACACATCCCATGTCAAACATTTGGTGGGCAATAAAAGTGAGATTCAGTCTTCTGAGTCTATAACTCATCTTACTTTGATTCTGCTCTAGCCCCTAGTCCTTCTTTGCTATGTCCTCCTAGCTTCTAGTCCTTAGCTTGGTCTCTTGGTTATAACTCTGTCCTCACTCTCTGACTAAAATACTGAATTGACTTTAATTCATTCATTTAATCAACAAATATTGACTGAATGTCTGTCATATGCCAGCCTTTATTCTAGATGCTGGGGATACACCAGTGAGTAAAACAATGTCTCTGTTTTAATGGGACTTACCTCTGGTACTGGTCAAAATATAAACTCTCTCTCTCCTTCTCCATATTATATATGTATATATAATATATATTATATCTAATGTATATATATTTTATATATATATGCTGTATACTGTGTATTTATGGTATGTGTTATGAAGAAAAATAAAATCAGTGTAAGAAAGACAAGGAGACTGGGGGTTACAACACCTGAACAGAGATTGAAAGGAATTAAGAGTGAGAGCCATGCTTGTATATGGTGAGAAGAACATTTCAATAAAGGGAAATACCAGTGTAAAGGCTGGAACAGAGTGAGTGGGGGAGACTGGTAAGAGGTTATAGTTGTAGTGAGAGCAAGGGGAGCATAGGATGTAGGGCCTGCTAAGCCATGGTAAAGATTTTAACTATAATCTGTGACTGTGAGCTCCTGAAGGGCTTTGAGCAGGGAAGTGCCATCATCTTATATGTTTTAATAGTGTATCTTGGATTGTCATATATAGAATAGGATTGGGGTAGGGGTAGATAAAATGAGAAGAAGAGAGAAGAGTTAGGAGTCTATCGGAGTTATCTGAGAAAGAGTTGATGGTAGCTTGGAACAAGTTGTAATAGTACACGCAGGAAGAAGCGATGCAACTCTGAATGTATTTTGAAGGTATAGCGGAAAGGATTTGCTGCTGGATTAGATGTGGGCTATGTAGAATAGAGATGTAACATTCCTGGCTTTGGCCATAGTGTCCTCTAAGACATGGCTTATCCTCATCTTCTGATTTTATCCACTTCTAGATACTTTGGAGGCTGACTCTTCCTACTTCCATTGAGAATCCTGGCACCCAACTCTGACACTGGCCTTCCTTGACTGTGCCCCTGCTAGGCTTGCTCTAACCTCCCCACAACCCTTCCCAAAGGAGAATTAAACAGGCTTTTTCTTCCCTCAAGTTAAATAAACCCCCTAATTAAAATGACTTTCATTGTGTCTTAAAAATGTATGTAAATCTAAGGAAGATTGGGGTTAACTATGTAGAAATCTGTAGCATTTTATTTGTGTTTCTTCTTGACTAAGGAATCAATGTTTAGGGACTTGAGTGATCATAAAATAAAAATGGGCACAGAAATCGTGACTAAGGGGGAGAAGGTTCCAGGAAGATGAACTTGTGTTTTCATATCAAGCCAAAAGACAGATGATTCAGAAGTCTTTTCCTCCATGTCATGGTGATGAATTTATTTCAGAAACGTCTAACCTATTCTACCAAGAGTCTAATGGCTACGAGAGAAACTAAGTGCTGATTACTGTTCTATTTTCTACAGTTGCAGTGCATGTCATGCTTTCTCCCCTTTACACTAATTGGATCCCAGGCCAATGTCTTTGTAATGGGAGTTAAGGGTGGTATTACTGCATCCCTGGTCAGACCAAGGGAATCCAGCTTTTCTTCTCTGTTTTGACTGTTGCACAGATGCCTTGCCATTCCCAAAAATGAACAGGAGGTGATTAGCACTCTGGTGCCCTATTTAAGCTTTCTGGCTCCAAAGAGAAGCTATTTTGAAAAGTGAAAAGATTACACTCTGATAATAGACCAGAGGCCTTACACATGTGAATGGCTCACAGAGGATTAAAAGAGCAGACCCAGAATAAATGCAGCCTATACCTGATGGAGCAAAGAGGGTGAATCGCCCGCACCCTTGACTGCAGGAGCTGTTTGAAGGAAGCACCTTACTCAGATTATTGATGCCTCTGTGATCCAACGTAATGTTGGGAGGTTTAGGGGGGCAATGTCTGATCCAACTGTTGTCTTCTCAAGAAACCAATTAGACTGCTTCATAGTCTTCTGATGTCTCAGGGATCTTAGTTCCTAATTGGTAGACTCTTCCCTTCCAACTTTGATCTCTTTCTGAGTGTTCCTGCCTGGGAACATTTTCCCAAGGTCACCAATCATCTGAAGAAGTGTATGCATGAGGGAATTCACAATTGTTCCAACTTATTTTAAACACAAGATGATGCAAATTGGAATTTTGTTAATTTCAGGCCAAGACCCCTAGAAGTTGCACTAAGAGGGGCCCATTAGTGCACAAGGCCTTTAAGTCCTATAGGTCAGATTTAAAGAGGCCAAAGCTCTGGGAAGACTAGTTCACTCAACTGTGATAATTCCAGTATGTTAATGTGTTCATGTACTAGGAAAATTATATGTTCTGAGGAATCAATGTTTATTGTAAAATTGGTCTCAATTATTTTCTGTCCAGGAAAGCTAACCTAGGAAACTAAGAAATTAAACAAATATATTCAATAATGTGATTATTATTAAACACATATTATGTGTCAAGAGCCTTCCCTTGACACATAATTAGGTCCACTTGGTCCAGAGCTGAGTTCAAGTCCCGAATATCCCTTGTTAATTTTCTGTCTCATTGATCTGTCTAATATTGACAGTGGGGTGTTAAAGTCTCCCACTATTATTGTGTGGGAGTCCAAGTGTCTTTATAGGTCTCTAAGAACTTGTTTTATGAATCTGGATGCTTCTGTATTGGGTGCATATATATTTAGGATAGTTAGCTCTTGTTGCATTGATCCCCTTACCATTATGTATTGCCCTTCTTTGTCTTTTTTGATCTTTGTGTGTTTAAAGTCTGTTTAATCAGAGATTAGGATTGTAACCCTTGCTTTTTTTGCTTTCCATTTGCTTGGTAAACATTCCTCCATCCCTTTACTTTGAGCCTATGTTTGTCTTTGCACATGAGATGGGTCTCCTGAATACAGCACACCGATGGGTCTTGACTTGTTATCCAATTTGCCAGTGTGTGTCTTTTAATTAGGGCATTTAGCCCATTTACGTTTAATGTTAATATTGTTATGCGTGAATTTGATCCTGTCATTATGATGCTAGCTGGTTATTTTGCCCATTAGTTGATGCAGTTTCTTCATAGTGTCGACAGTCTTTACAATTTGGTATGCTTTTGCAGTGGCTGGTACCAGTTTTTCCATTCCATATTTAGTGCTTCCTTCAGGAGCTCTTGTAAGGCAGTCTTGGGGGTGACAAAATCTCTCAGCATTTGCTTGTCTGTAAAGGGTTTTATTTCTCCTTTGCTTATGAAGCTTAGTTTGGCTGGATATGAAATTCGTGTGTTGAAAATTATTTTCTATAAGAATGTTGAATATTGGCCCCCACTCCCTTCTGGCTTGTAGGGTTTCTGCAGAGAGATCCACTATTAGTCTGATGGGCTTCCCTTTGTGGATAACCAGACCTTTCAATAGATGCAGAAAAGGCCTTCGATAAAATTCAACACTGCTTCATGCTAAAAACTCTCAATAAACTAGGTATTGATGGAACGTATCTCAAAATAATAAGAGCTATTTAAGACAAACCCACAGCCAATATCATACTGAATGGGCAAAAGCTGGAAGCATTCCCTTTGGAAACCAGCACAAGAAAAGGATGCCCTCTCTCACCACTCCCATTCAACATAGTATTGGAAGTTCTGGCCAGGGCGATCAGGCAAGAGAAAGAAATAAAGGGTATTCAAATAGGAAAAGAAAGTCAAATTGTCTCTGTTTGCAGATGACATGATTATATATTTAGATAACCCCATCATCTCAGCCCAACATCTCCTTAAGCTGATAAGCAACTTCAGCAAAGTCTCAGGGTACAAAATCAATGTGCAAAAATCACAAGCATTCCTATACACCAATAATAGAGAAATAGCCAAATCATGAGTGAATTCAAAATTCACAATTGCTACTAAGAGAATAAAATACCTAGGAATACAACTTACAAGGAATGTGAAGGACCTCTTCAAGGAGAACTACAAACCATTGCTCTAGGAAACAAGAGAGGACACAAACAAATGAAAAAAACATTCCATGTTCATGGATAGGAAGAATCAATATCATGAAAATAGCCATACTGCCCAAAGTAATTTATAGACTCAATGCTATCCCCATCAAGCTACCTTAACAGAATGAGAAAAAACTACTTTAAATTTCATATGGAACCAAAAAAGAGCCTTAATAGCCAAGACATTCCTAAGCACAAAAAACAAAGCTGGAGGCATCACACTACCTGACTTCAAACTATACTACAAAGCTACAGTAACCAAAACAGCATGGTACTGGTACCAAAACAGATATATAGACCAATGGAACAGAACAGAGGCCTCAGAAATATCACCACACATCTACAACCATCTGATCTTTGACAAATCTGACAAAAACAAGCAATAGGGAAAGGATTCCCTATTTAATAAATGGTGTGGAAAAACTGGCTAGCTGTATGCAGAAAACTGAAACTGGGCCCCTTCCTTACACCTTACACAAAAATTAATTCAAGATGGATTAAAGACTTAAACATAAGACCTAAAACCAAAAAAACTCTAGAAGAAAACCTAGGCAATAGCATTCAGGACCTAGGCATGGGCAAAGACTTCATGACTAAAACACCAAAAGCAATGGCAACAAAATTCAAAATTGACAAATGGGATCTAATTAAACTAAAAAGCTTCGGCACAGCAATAGAAACTATCATCAGAGTGAGCAGGCAACCTACAGAATAGGAGAAAATTTTTGCAATCTATCCATCTGACAAAGAGCTAATATCCAGAATCTACAAGGAACTTAAACAAATTGACAAGAAAAAAACAACCCCATCAAAAAGTGGGCAAAGGATATGAACAGACACTTCTCAAAAGAAGATATTTATGTGGCCAACAAGCATATGAAAAAAAGCTCATCATCACTGGTCATTAGAGAAACAGAAATCAAAACCAAAATGATAAACCATCTCATGCCAGTTAGAATGGCGATCATTAAAAAGTCAGGAAACAACAGATGCTGGAGAGGATGTCGAGAAATAGGAACACTTTTACACTGTAGGTGGGAGTGTAAATTTGTTCAACCATTGTGGAAGACAGTGTGGCGATTCCTAAAGCATCTAGAACCAGAAATACCATTTGATTTAGCAATCCTATTACTGGTTATATACCCAAAGGATTATAAATCATTCTACTATAAAGACACATGCACCCGTATATTTACAGCAGCACTATTCACAATATCAAAGACTTGGAAAGAACCCAAATGCCCATCAATGATAAAGTGGATAAAGAAAATATGGCACACGTACACCACGGAATACTATGCAGCCATAAAAAAGGATGAGTTCATGTCCTTTGCAGGGACATAGATGAAGCTAGAAGCCATCATCCTCAGCAAACTAACACAGGAACAGAAAACCAAACACCGCATGTTCTCACTCATAAATGGGAGTTAAACAATGAGAACATGGACACAGGGAGGGGAACATCACACACCGCGGCCTATCGGTGGGTGGGGGGCTAGGGGAGGGATAGCATTAGGAGAAATACCTAATATAGATGAAGGGTTGATGGGTGCAGCAAACCACCATGGCATGTATCCCAGAACTTAAACTATAATAAAAATATTGTTCTAATAACTTTTAAAACCTTTTTATTTTATATTAATTTTAGATTCACAGAAAAGTTATAAAGATACTGTAGAGAGTTTCCATATACCCTTCACTCAGTTTCCCGTATGGTTAATATTTTATATTACTATGCTACATTTGTCACACCTAAGGAAGTAACCTTGGTAAATTATGATTTAACTGCATACTTTATTCAGATTTTACCAGCTTTTCCCAATGTAGGGCTTTAGAATCATTTTCATATACAATACTAGTTAGTAATATCTGATTTAGCACTGTCTATGTTAGAATTTGATATCAGTGTTATGTTTACTTCATAACCTTTCTTTATGTTCTGGAACCATTTCACAGGGATTGGAATTATTTACCTACTGGTTTTGAAGAGCTGGTCTGTGAAATTGTATAGTCTTAGTATTATTTGGGGGAAGGTATATTTACTGAGACAATGGGTAAGAGAGGAGCATCAGTGTACTAGCCAGGACTTTGGTCCCAAACTCCAATGCAGTCCTCACTTGAGCTATGCTGGGGCACTTGGAGAATTCTCACTTAGGACGGGTTGATCTGTATGCCCTTGTATAAAACAAGCTGAAATGCTACCTGAGCCTCTTTCCTGTAAGCTCACACATGAATCTTGGATTTTATATCTCTTTGATAAAGAAAGCCCACCACAGAGCCTTCTAATTGGTGAAGAAATAAGAAAATAAAAACCAAGTCAGAATTTGATCTAATTCTTAGAGATCCCCATTTTAATCCTTTCAGGCTCAGGCCCACCCACAGAATTTTAGTCCAGTAGGTTTAAAGTGGGACCTAAGATTTTATATTTTGAGCAGATCTTCAGATGATGCTTGTGTTCTAGGGACCACACTTTGAGAAGCATTTCTCTAAGGTATAGTTTGTGTAGAGAAAACCTGAGTAAATGCTTGATCGTTTCTATTTATTTCTCAGTTTTTGGAATAATTATTCAGTTCCTTAAAAACCTTGAAAGGTGACCGGTAATTTTTATTCTAGTGACATTAAGAACTCAAGCGTTTAAAAACAGATTTGATATGGTCCAATTACTTGTAGTTGTTCATTTTGTTTTTGGTCCTCAGATCGTCTCATGTTTGGACAATGGGAGCCCCTTCAAAGTTGACTCCTGTGTTCTTTTGGAATGACCTACCCCAACAATCTTTGAAAGCTTCTCCGCTTTTGGGTACCAACAAAATGCTTCATGCATATCTTACAAATTTTATACTACAAATTTGAATTCAGCCATTTCTTTAAGACATCTTGATTTCTTTTAATATGAGTTTGTATTGTATTTTGCTGTGTTTTCTAATTATAAAATCATATTCTCAATGCAGAAATGTGGAAATAGCATAATAGTGTGACAAAGCAAAAATTATCCTACAATTTTAAGGGAAATACAGGTAACATTTTAATATATGCTTTTCCAGATCTTTTGCAGTGAAATTCTGCATAATTGAAATAATGTTACATATAAATTAATATATTGCATTTTCATTTCAAAAAAAATTCATAACAACTCTCATTTCATTCAAAACTTCACGAGCATTATTTTAACAGTAGCATCATGTCCCACTATATGGACTTCATATAATTTCCCTAACCATTCTCCAAATATTAGACATTTAACTTGTGCTTATAACTTATGCTTTAAAAGACTGCTGTGTATTTAAGTCTTTGATCTCATTATATGTATATTTATTTTAAAATCTAATCCAGAAGTAGAACTCATGGATCAAAGGATATGAAGATATTTAAAACTCTGGAAACCTATTACTAAATTGCTATCCAGAAATAGTTATACTGTACCCTTGCCAGCATTGAGCATTCTCATTTTAGAATAAAGTTTGCTACTATGATGGGTGAAATATTACTTCATTGTTTTCATTTGAATTTGTATTCCAAATATATTAACACTTGATCTGTTATGTTACTGCAAATGTTCCCTGGTGTATCATTTGCTTTTCAGTTTTTGATTTGTTTTTGATCCACAGAAACCTATTTCATCCGCCAGTATCTTCTTTTGAAACTTCTTTCAGTGCATTTATAATGTCTACATTGATAACAGAAATAAAAGGCATATTTATATACAGTTTACGTAAATTAACTATAAAACTGAGTTTAGTAGAGCACATATGTTCCATAAAGAAAGAAATAAGAGCAAGAAAGAGATTAGCTAGTGTACTGCATGGCCATGTCAGTGGAGTCCCTGGCCTCACTGTAATCTGGGTGTGGCAGAGCCCTTTTTTTTTCAGCTCTGTTCATCTGTGAGGGGCAACCAAGTCTCTCATATCTGGCAGAGGTGATCTCTATCAGGATAGTCACTGCTGATAACCAGTTGTAATTTAACAATCCACCTCGGCTAAAACTCTTTTTTTTTTTTTTTTTTTTTTGTTGAGACGGAGTCTCGCTCTGTCGCTGAGGCTGGAGTGCAGTGGCGCGATCTCAGCTCACTGCAAGCTCCGCCTCCCAGGTTCACGCCATTCTCCTGCCTCAGCGTCCCAAGTAGCTGGGACTACAGGCGCCCGCCACCACGCCCGGCTAAATTTTTGTATTCTTTAGTAGAGATGGGGTTTCACCGTGTTAGCCAGGATGGTCTCGATCTCCTGACCTCACGATCCACCCGCCTCGGCCTCCCAAAGTGCTGGGATTCCAGGCGTGAGCCACTGCGCCCGGACCACCTCGGCTAAAACTCTTAAAAACCAAAGTCCTTTGATGGAACCAGCAACGACAAAGCCTTCCTCTGGCAGCTCTGCCAGAGTCTCACTGTTTTTCATCAGAGCAAACAGGCAGAGCTATGATAATAGAAGGGAAGGATGAGGTCATCTCAATATAGGAGCATGGTGTGGGAGGAATAAGCTCAGGACTCATTCTAGTTCCTGCCATGCAAACCATTCATGCTCTGCAAAGATGGTGCCCCAGTGGGCATTTCCTCCAATTTACTCTCTCTCTCTCTGTCTCTCTCTCTCTTTAACTGCCTCCCCCCATGTCAGCCTCCTTCTTTCCTCCTGCAACTCCCTCTTATTAAGTCATTCAATATCATTTCTCTGTCATCTCTCTTTACTCAGAAAACCCTCTTTACATTTTAGGATTAAATGTTTCATTCTTTGCATCTTGCAAACTCCAGCAGTATCTCACATTTCTCTGGTGTGCTCATTGCAGTTTTCTTCCTCATTGGTAGGTTTGGACGGGGGGGTAGGGATATGGCTTAACTTTATGTAGTCCCTCCTAAAGATAAAACGGAAAACTAGCTTTAAAAAAAATTTAACCTAAGATGTAAACACATCACATCAAGGTATTATTTTTTGCTGTAGACAACACGGTTTAATATATGCCAAGAGAGAAATCATTTGTAGCCGCATGACTCTGGGCCTTGCCCATTGTGAGACCTCACTATTAACTATATTATGTTAAGGAACATTTAGCTTTCTATGAGCCTGTTCTGCTTTACAGCAGGAACCACACTAGTTATAAAAGGGCTTTTCCTTGCTATGCAGGATGGATACTGCCTGCTCCAGTTAATCTGAGAGTCAGCTCATCTCTCCTCAAAATGGCATGCTCCCCACCTGCCACCAAGATAAATTATGTTTCTACATGGTTCTCAGTCTCCATATTTGCTTTGGCTCATCTACCAGTATTTCTCAGAATAAGTTTGTACCTACACATACACATTTTTTTTAATTTAGGTAAGAAATATAGGTTCAGTTTTGCTCATATAAGTGAGTAGCTTTTGAGGTAGAAAATTTGCCTTAATGGAAGTCTTATATTTCTACTGATGGAAATAGCAATTGGGAAGATTTTCCTCATTGTAACAAAACACTGGAATAGCTGCTTTATTTATTTACGTGTATGACCAATAGGCCCATCTTACCCTGGAACTAGGTTTAAAAGAACATCTGTCTCTCTTACTTAAGCAAAAGCCATCTATGCTCATGGTCCTGTCCTCATGGTGCTGAGCTTGGGGGGAGGACATGAAATGGTTTGCATAAGGAGATGTTAAAATTTACATAAGGAGATTAGGAAAAATTCCTGGAGTCCATCTAGCTGGCAAACATGAGGACTAGGGCTGGAAATGACACAAAGGGCCTTAAACACGACCTCTTCATGGGAAAGTCTGGGCTATGTCCCAGAGTGTAACATAGGAGACCTTGAAAGGAGTTAGGGGACTCTGTTTCAATATGTGGTTGAGATTGGCAAATACAGCTGGCACAGCCATCCTAGTAGGATGTGAAACTTTAGGGAGAAAGACTGAACGTAGATTGTTTTTGAGCTAACTGAGTCATAAACATGGAATCCAAGGATAAAGCATTGCTATGGCAGTCAAGGATATTTATGGAGATTATTGGGACAGCCATGGTAGGCAAGCACCCCTCTGATCTTATGAAACCAGTGATGAAATATCAGGAGGTGGTATTGGGAACAATGCCGATTATGGAATGAACATGCTTTCTGGTTTTCCTTCTTCATCTATTAGTGGAAGCAGGATGGACCCACTCAAACCAAGTAAGCCTCTAGTGTTCTTGCACATGTGGACACCATGGGGGCTTCAAGCAAGTGAAACTGGATTCCTAAAAGTTGCTCAAGCCAGAAAACTTGAATTTCTATTTTCTCTTTTCCTGTTTTCAGTCTATCAATAATTCCTAATGAATTTACTTCTAAAACCTAAATGAATCCATCTGCTCGTCTTTATTTCTGCTTCTATGATGCTTGTTTGGCTCCTGGTATTGCTTTTGCAGTTTACTCGCTTTCCAACTCCTATTTCATCTCTCACCCTTATAGAAGTCACTCTTTGCACAGAGTTAACTTTAAAAATGTAAACCAAACTTGCCACTTCCTTGCTGAAATACTCAAATGGCTTAACATCCTGTTCATAATAAAATCAAATCTCCCCATACTGGCCTACAATGCCCTACAAGGTCTGACTCTCTCCAGTCCCTTCTCTTAGCATTCTTCCCTTTGCCCTCCAGCCAGGAGACTTTCTGTATGTGGAACAGGAAAGTTCCTTCCCACCTTAGGGCCTCTGCAATTACTATTCCCTTTGCCTGCATTGTATTTCCTCTGACTCCTTAGTTTCCATGGCACATCCCCAGAGAGGCCTTTTTCAGACACCCAAGTTAAAGTAGTTCCCACTCTTATCACTCTTGATATTTTCAAATTACCATTTTTAAAGTTTTTTTAATCTATCTACCTATCTTTATATCATCTCTCTCATCTAAACTAGCTACTAATATATTGTCTAATATGGTGGGGGTGGGAGGAGAATGGTGAAAGATGAATGAATAATTAAATGACTGGCTAGTTATGAATTCATTCACTAGTATTTCTCCCAGAATTAGCCTGCAAGTTCCATGGGAGTGGGGATTTTGAATGGATTCTCAGCTCCTGGAATGATGTCTAGTGCATAGTAGTCATCCAATAAGTGTTTATTGAATGAATGAAAAGGTTGAGATGAATAATTTAAAAAATAAAGCAGATGTGTTCATGTATTTTTCCTAAGAGCACGAAGTGCATCTCACCTATTACACATAAATAGTTAAAATGTTTTAGTGTTTTCCAGGAGAAAACAAATATGCAAAATGCTTTTCCAGTGTCTCCTTTAATACTTACAACCTTCTGAGTTACATGCTATATTAGTTCCATTTTATAGATGGAGAAACTGAGGCTCAAAGAGATTAAGTAACTGCTATTTAAATCAGAGAGTAGGATCTGTGATCATTTGATGCTATCTAGTGAACTGTTTATGTGGTTTTATCCTAGTAAAGTGTGCTTATTGTAGTTACAACTTTTCTAAGTAAGATTTTATACATCTTAGAACAGCAGTTAACAACAAATGGTAAAAAGCATCCTTTCTTGCTTCTTTCTTGTTCAGGGGGTAGTGCTAGCTTTTGGTAGAAACAGTTATCTACAAATGACCAGGTTATAAATTATCAAATATGGGAACAAGGCTTTATCTGCTCCAGAATATATATAGATAATAATATAGAATGCCTCTTCAGCTTGTGGGAAAGGAATAAATGAAGGAGCGACATAATATGTAATTAAAGAATATGTAAGAGACTCAGTAGCAAACTAATGTGTCTTTCTCTTATGTAGGAAAAACACTCTGCAGTTTCCTTTGGGAAATCCAGACCCCTTTTGGAGGCAGAAGTTTGCCTCTCTTAACTTCATGGGGTGCCCCACTCCCAGGAGCAGCCTGCTTTGGAAGGTGGCCTCCACTTCCAGCTTTAAGTAGGTCTGGCATTTGTCTCTTTGTTGGCTCCAAGACAGACAGATGGAGCTTGATTCTAAACCGACCTGCTGGGCTTGGGTATGAGGCTTTCAGACATGAAATCTTGATTAACAGCAAATGTTAATTGAAGCAGTGAATTATTAAAGTGTTTTTCCATAAATGATAAATGCTGTTGTTGGCTGTTTTACCCTTCGTGACATCATAAAACTTTCCAAGAAATTGCTAGCTTTGACCAAGAAAAACAGGAAGAGATGGCAGCATTTGATGGTGTTCACAGTGATCTGCTTATGCTCTGTGGCCAGGCCCGGCTGGGGATGACACATCTTTTTTTTTTTCTGGAATCCCACATCATCTCAATGAAACCAACAAATCATCTTTCCCTCAAATGCAGAACTCTCTACAAGTGATCTCATCCAGCCTCCTACCTTCAGCTTGCACCAATAGCTGATGACTCTCAATCTTTACCTCAAACCCAGATTTTCTCCTGAGCTCCAGACGTACAAATACTACAATTATTATTGAACAACTTCACCTGATGTCTAATAGGACCTCAAACTCATATTCATTCATCTAACAAATGTTTATCAAGTACCTGTCTTATGTTCTCAGGGTCACTTTATTCTAGGTACCAGGGAAAAAATAATGAACAAAATAGCTGTAGCTCCTTATGGAACTTACATTCTAGTGGTGACAGGAGGAGAAAAAATAAAGCAGAGAAAGAGGATCAGGGAGTGCTGAGCATTAGTGGTGGTTGTGGTGGTGGCAGTGGTAGGGGTTTGTATAGGGTGCTCAGAGAATATCTTGTTAGATGACATTTGAGCAGAGACTTAGAAGAAATTCTAGATAGATCTATGTTTTTAACATAAAAAGTAAAATTATGAAATATACCACAAATAGATTCTCTGTCTTTCTCTTCAATTTCCCCCTTTTCCTGCATTTGAAATCTTGGGGAATGTATTGTGCAGTCATTAGAGTCACATGCATGAGGTCATCTTCCTCCCCCATTCTGATATTTGTAAGGGAAGGTATCCTGTCACCCATCCTGAATTCCTGCCAGCCCCAAGCAGGAACTTATGCCCTCACAGAGGTATCAGATAGGGCCTTCTGCCTCTTGTCCATCTTTCGTTGGCTTGCTCCCACGGGAGAAGAAGTGATAGATCTAATAGACCAGATGGAGAAAATAATCTACTAGTCTAGTTTCTCAGCACTTGTCAAACTGTAATGTGTATAAAAGTCAACTGGAGGATCTTCAAGTGCAGACTCTGACCCAGTGAGTCTTGTCTGGGGTCTAAGATTCTGCATTTTTATTAAGCTCCCAGATAATGCTGAGGTGGCCACTCTGTGGATCATACTCTCAGTAACAAGACTCAATGGGGGTGCGAGTCGACTTCAGTTCTCCATGCTAAGTGCTTTCTCAGAAGCTCCAACTCTCCTCACCTGTAGGGCCCAACATATGAGCTACGGAGCAAGTGTTAGGGAGTACATTTTTATAGCAAATCCAAGCCAGAGACACCAATCCAGATTTATCAGATTAAAGCTGATATTTTGATTTCTATTTGACACTTGTCTGTTCCCCAGTTGGTCTAGAAGTCAGGAGAGAGAGGCTTGGTATTATCGTTTCTATTTTACAGATGGTGGCTTAATGGCAAGTTGAACAACTGGTCTAAAGCCAGTTGGGAGAAAGTGCAGACTGGGATTTGAAGCATATCAGTCTGGCCCTTTTACCTGTTGTTTTATACTGTCTCCAGTTAAAATATCCTGTCCCACATAATCTGTCCTCCCCACAGTACGATCCTGTCTTTCTTTGTATACTGTGGTCACTATATCCTGCTTCATATCCTCAACACCTGTCCTAGCTTCCTTGTCCCTTTTTACTACTTGGCCACCTTCTCATCTATCAACATGAAATCAAGGTCTGTTGCCTTTATGAAGCTTTTCTTCAATGCTTCAGCATGAACTAGGCCTTTCCTATGTGGCTCCTGGTTCACTGTGTGCAGAATTTCGTATGTTCTTTTGCCATAATTATTGCATTTATTTGTTACTTGCCAATTTCCTCTTTCTATCTTTTGAAAGATAGGAATCATGTCTGATTTATCTTTTCTTCCCAGCACTCTGCTCAGGGTGTGTACGTTATTAAGTGCTAAATATATACTGAACGAATACTTAATACTTAGGTTGGAACTTAGTGGCTTAATATTTTTGTGCTCAATCTTCCTTTTTCTGTCTCCTTTTCACTCCTGTGAAGTTTGTTTGAAGTGCCTGTTTCCTTCTCCACTGTATGAGCAGAAATAGACAGAGCAGGATCAACATATTATTATGTTAGAAACCCACTCATCATGTGGTGAGGAACTTGCACAAACCTGTGGTAAAATAAAAGTTGGATAATATTTTTTTTGAGATCGAGTCTGGCTCTGTGGCCCCGGCTGGAGTGCAGTGGTGCGATCTCAGCTAACTGCAGCCTCCACCTCCCAGGCTCAAGTGATTTTCCTGCATCAGCCTCCTGAGTAGGTGGACTACAGGTACGCATCACCAAGCCCAGCTAATTTTTGTATTTTTAGTAGAGACAGGGTTTCACCGTGTTGGCCAGGCTGGTCTCAAACTCCTGACCTTGTGATCTGCCCACCTCGGCCTCCCAAAGAGCTGGGATTACAGGCATGAGCCACCGCACCCGGCCATAATAAAATATTTTTATATCCTGAGAAGTGCATAATCAAACATTTAACTCAAAGGTAAGAAGAACCAGCTTTTTTATATTAATTAGTGTATGGTCTTAAGCTAGTTACCTAAATTATCTGAGCTTTACTTTTCTTATCTGTAAATTGGTGGCTTGGACATCTATATCACAGTATTATCAAAAGATTAGATAAAACAATACATCTTGAAGAGCAGCAGGGCTCCAAAACTGCCAGTCTCCCTGCTTGCTCTTATTCATTCAGCTGCCGTGATCTTTAGGCTCTCATCATACTTGCCTCTTTTTCACTTTCTGTCTCTCCCATTTCCATACATTTTACATCTGCTCCCATGTTTCACTCTCCACATGTAATATTCATCCCAATGCTCTTCTGCTCTAAAATCCTATCACCAAGAAGATAAAATCCAAAGAGCCTTATACCAAGCTTCTCCTGTAATCTTCCCGCATATCCTGACACCAGTTCCTGCTCTGGGCAAAGTGGGCAGCCACTCTTTTTGAAAATAAAATTTATTTATTTTTGTCCCTGGGATATTTCTCACGTGTTCCATCTACTAATGGAATGACCGGCTAGTTATGAATTCATATGCCCAATTATTTAAGAATCCAAATCCCCTCCTCAAAACATAATGCAAGTCTTAACGCAAATACCAGATTCAACGTGTGCTTGCTTATCTGACCTGTGTGTCCCATTTATATAGTAATTAGTTTTTGCATTTTCCTGTTGGAATAGTACTTTTTCTATTGTTTGAAAACACCCTTTAAATTTTGTCTCACCATTTTTTTCTCTCCTACCGGATGGCACCAGGCACTATGGGTTACTCAAGAACAGGGACTATGTCTTGTATTCCACATAGATTTGTATTCTGATCACTGCCTAACATGCAATTGATATTTATTCACTCCTGTATTGAGCAGTTTACACTGTGCCAGTCACTCAGTACATTAAAATCAGTATCAAGAGGAGGCTCATGAAGATTCCTCAATCTAGTTATGGAGATAGACAATACACAGGTGGAATACACTGAATTAGTGGATAAAAATGGCCATGGATTCTTTGCAACTGTTTTCATCGAAAGGTGAAGTCTATTCTCTTGTCCCTTGAAGCTGACTGCTCTTGTGATGTGATTTTTCAATGGAATGTAGCAGAAGCAACATTGTATAACTGTTTGCAGCATCTTCTCTCATTCCCTTGGGACACTTCAACCATGAAAACAAGTCAACGCCAGCCTCGCTGAAGATGATAGACCATATGGAGTGGGGGAAGCCCAGCCTTCCCAGCTATCTCTCTAGATGAGTAAACCCAGCCAACCATGTGGAGCAGAGATTCTGAATTCAACCCAAATTACCGACCCACTGAATGATGAGAAATAAATGATTATTATTTTAAGTGACTGATGTTTGGAAATGGTTTTTGATACAGTGGACTAAGTGATGTGATACATTAATATAATAAAACCCAGCCTACTGGGGCAGAGGCCAGCTAGGGAAAATCTCTAGAGATGATATTTTACCTTAATATTTTATGAGTAGAAGTTTCCAGAATGAATAGCTAAAGGGGCAACACATAGTAAGTACTTAACAAAATTGTGTTGCTTTGGTTATCAAAAATACTCTAAATAAAATTTAAGAAAAAATACAATTATGTCATCATCTCATTCCTACCCACAATCAGACATTTAACAAAGATGTAAGTTACTGGACCAGTGAATGGAGACAAAAAAATATTATAAGCTGAGTTACTACTGTGAAGCAGCTAACACTTTAAGTGAAATACAGCGCACATAGGCAAAAACAAGATACCAATTCAAGGCATATGTAATAAGTGGAATAGGCAGTGGACTAGCAGGTGGGCAGAGAGAGGAATATTAAAGAACCAGGTCCCTTAAGAGAGCTTCATAGAAGAGGGAGTATAGGGACAAGATTGTAAAGTATAGAGAGTGCATAAACCAGAGAAAACTGAGTTCGAAATAGGAAGAAATAGGACATTATTCACAAAGGAAAATGTCAAGAGCAAAACACGGAGGCAAGCCTATGGCTCATCTGGCTCAGGAGCAGACACTTGGAAGTGCAAGTGTAAGGGGATGGTTTTGTAAAGGTAGTTATGGACCTTATAGTAATTGGTCTTGAATGCCATAGTAAGAGAATTTTGGCTGGGAGCGGTGGCTCACGCCTGTAATCCCAGCACTTTGAGAGGCCGAGGTGGGCAAAACATGAGGTCAGGAGATCAAGACCATCCTGGCTAACATGGTGAAACCCCGTCTCTACTAAAAATACAAAAAATTAGCTGGGCGTGGTGGCGGGCGCCTGTAGTCCCAGCTACTCGGGAGGCTGAGGCAGGAGAATGGCGTGAACCCGGGAGGTGGAGCTTGCAGTGAGCCAAGATTGCGCCACTGCACTCCAGCCTGGGTGACAGAGCAAGACTCCATCTCAAAAAAAAAAAGAAAAAAGAAAATTTTATTTTATTTTATTTTGAGTAAATGGGAGCCATTAAAGACTTTTTAAATAAGAGCATGGCATTAATGCGGTGAAAAACCAACCTCAAAGTCTTCCTGGTGGCAGCAACACTGAGACTTTTCTCCTGAAGCCCAGAGGCTACTTTCCAAATATCCAGTCTGCTTTTTTCCTAAATTTTTGTGATCAAATTTGGTTTAGGAAAGTATTAGGAAATTCCCCAAATATGTGGATCTGGAGTTTGGGCATATTCCAATACAGAAAGTGGTATGCTAGCGTACCTACTTGTCATTTGAGAAATGGCTGAATTTGGTATAATAGATCTTGCTTTTCCAGTCCATATCTGGCTTTTCAGGCTCACCTGCTGGCTTTTCAGTATACATGGAGCACGTCAAGTCAATAATGAGCCCAACAGTGCCCCATATTCTCCTATAAACTTGGTGGCAAAATAAATAGGAGATGGTAAAGAACTATTCTTCATTCTACAAATATCTCTTGATGTCATGTCTGGGCTAAGTATTTGGGATTAGAAAAGTCATATAAGACACTGTTGCACCCCTTTTTGACCCACTAGTGAAAGCAAATACATCAAAATATATCATGCAAGATACCATAATGAGTGATATGGATTGGCTCGGTCAGCTTCAGTTTTCTTCTTCCTGCTGAGCCTTGCTGTTTGCAAAGGCTGAAAAGTTAAAGCCTTAATTTCCTAGATTCCTTTTCAGCTAGGGTTCTGGTTATAAATTTGGTTCGACCAATTGAATGAATCCACACATGATTTGAAAGGACAAATTTCTTTCCCTTTGATAATTTTTTGTTGGCAAGCGAGGTCCTGGGGACTGCAGTTTTCTGCTGCAACATCTAGAGGCTCATCTACCAACTTTATGACTGTCAAGAGGCAATTTCAGCTGTTGTGTCAGCAACGTTCCAACTCTGACTTTCTGATAGGGTCGTGGTTAAGATGTGTGCTCTTGTACTAAGGTCAGTTCTGTAGTGTTCTGAGTCATTTCAAGAGACCCAGGCTAGAACCCTTATAACAGTTTTATAAACATCTAATTCCCTGTATTAAATTTTCTGCCCAAATTACTAAGAGTGGTTTCTATTTTCTGCACTGAGCATTTACAGATTGTATAAAAGGTGTATAAACAAAATAATGAGAGTTTAGCCAAGTGTGTGACTAATTCTGCTTGGGGGAGTTGGAGAAGTTTCCATGTAGGAAATGATAATATCATGTATCTTTAAAGATGAGTAGTAATTATTATTCAACAGTCAGCTAAGGATGGAAAGGGCAGTCTAGGCATTGAAAACATCTGGTGTAGAAGCACAGAGGTGTTTAAGAGAATAGTGTTAGAGAATGATAAATAGACTATTGAATTTCCACTGACATTTCCAGGCCATTTTTAGTACTTTATTTTAACAATAGAGTTTTACCTCAGTGTTTCTGCACGAAGCGTCAATTCATTATTCTTTTTTGTGATTTTCATATCATAAGTAGCATGTACGTATATTTATATACATATACAACTATATTAGATATATGAGTATAATTAACATATATCTTTCCCACGTTCAGTCACCAGCACAGTAGAGAGATGTCAGGGAGTAGTATACTAGAGTGGTTAGAATATGGGCTTGAGAGTCAGACTGATGTTACTTTCTGCCATTATTAACTTGTTTTTGTGAATGATTTCAACACTTTCTGGTTATTAAAAAATATGCCAAGGGAGTTCTTGTAGTGCCACAAAATTTCGAAGGAAAATTTTTATGCCAATTGTTAAAATGTAAAGTTTACAGTGGTTCAAGGCATTTGATGTAATGGACAAGACAACAGAAGGTAAATATCAGTAGAAATTGGTGGAAATCTTTTGACATTTCCAAGAAAATATTCCTTGCACTAAGTATAGGCTATGCCTATCCTTTCATTTAAAATTTATACTATTTACACTGCCCTCTTCTCATCCCTGTACATCTCCTACATTCCATGAGATCTTTTGGATCTGACGTTTTGTTGTCTATTTTCTTGGAAGTGATAGTGTTCACTCAGTAAGCTTCAGAGTTGTTTGTAGCAGAGTCTCTATGTCACTGTCCATAGTGCCATCCAGGTGTGCCAAACAGTTATTAGTCTGCAGTAATGTTTACAATACCCTTTAAAATGTCAAATCGTTGGTTGCCAGAGGTTCAGGGAAGAGGACCATTGAATAAATGAAAGATAGGGATTTTTTTAGAGTGGTTAAACTGTTTTATAATATATAATACTGTAATGGTGGATACATGACACTACATATTTATCAAAACCTATAGAACATTAGAAAAGTAGAGTGAACCTTAGTGTTTGCAAATTTTAAAAGTCATTTAGAAGGTCAGGGATTTCAATGCAGACAGTGGCAGAAGAATCTAATTGTATTACAATTATGTTGTATGAAACCGTCTTACTGAAGGGAGCGGGAAAGTGGCAGAAAAAGATGCTGACAAATAATTTTGAAAATGAATGAAGTCTCTAATAATAAAGACAAAGGAATATAAGCATCATCCTCTCATTGATAATTTGATGCCCATGGGGATATGGATTAATAATTCTGAAACCACTATATGTGTAAACCAAAATGGAACAATTAAGTACATGGATGGCAGATGGTGTGAGCCAGGTTTCTCACTGCTGGAAGTTAGACAAGCAAGGGGAGTAAGGTAGAATTGTCCATGTGGTAATGGATTTGAGTCACAGATATCAGTATGAATGCATGTTTAGCTTAATATACATACAGATGATTATATACAGAAATAATTATATATTATATATATGATTACATCTAGAATGTTTATATAAATATTATAAAGAAATAATTATAGACATGTGTATATATAAGTTAGTATACACACATGTATTTCCTTACTCTGTCATCTGAAAGGTCCTAGAAGCAACAACACCCTAATAGCAATGAGCATACTTAGCACCCAGATCTTACTTTGCAATACCATTCTCCAACAAGAGGAACTATGGATTCTTAGAAAAATGAATGTTTCTGGGACTGGGGTTGGAAATAGTCAATATGAACTGGGAGGATCTTATGCCAGAAAGGAAGTGCCCAAATACACATGCACGGGTGGCACACATACACAGACACATGCACACATCAAAAGAACAGAGAAGCCAGCTGAGCAATAAAATAAATAAAATAGTATTGGATTATAAGCCAAAGTATAAAATAAATATTCATGAGTCCACACTAATATGAATATAAATAAGTAATTGAATATGTAACTGAACGATGGAGGACAGACAAACCTCCCTCCCATGATGAAGAATTCCAAATAATTCATTTAGACATCTGCGCTTAAGAAGGTGGAGCATAACTCACCACCCCACTAGTGTGGGCTCCATCTATGACTTCCTCCAAAACAGCATAGCATGGAAAGCGGGAAAAGAAAATAACTTTCAGTGGAGAAACCCAACAAACACTACCTCATCTAAGTGATCAACAGCAATACTGACTAATAAATCACGTTGATAGTATGCACCTCTGAAATGATGTGATAAGGATGCCACTTTTCCTTCCTAATCTGCTTCCCAGAAATCCATAGCCCTAGTCAAATTGTCAGAAAAATATCAGACACATTCTCATTGAGGGACAGTCTACAGAATACGTGACCAGTACTCTTCAAAACTGTCAAGGGTCATCAAAAACAAGCAAGATCTGAGAAACTGTCACAGCCGAGAGGAGCCTCAAGAGACCTATAACTGAGTTTAGTGTGGTATTCCAGATGTGTTCCTGAGACAGAAAAACGACATGAAGTTAAAAACGAGGGAAATCTGGATAAATTATGGACTTTAGTTAATAATGTATCAATTTTTAAAATTAATTGTGACAAATGTATCATATTAATGTAAGTTGTTAATTATAGTGGAAACTGGGTGTGGAGATATATGGGAACTCTGTACTATCTTCACAAATTTAATAACTATTTTAAAATAAAAATTTTATTTAAAAAGTAAACACACACATCCATACACATACATTCGTGTGCACACACACTTAGGCACAGTCAAAATTGAAAGAATTTTATTAGCCCAATATGGAACAATCTGAGAATCAAAAGAATAATTATTACAATAGTTTGAAACATACTAAATATACAGAAATCCATGAGTTTATAATAATATTTCAAAGGAAAAAAACCAGGGTCAACCAGGGCATCAACTCCTAATGCTGAAAAGTAGTAATAAAAGAGAAAGAATTAAACATTTATTGGGCGCAGTGGTTCACGCCTGTAACCCCAGCACTTTAGGAGGCCGAGGCAGGTGGATCACCTGAGCTCAGGAGTTCATGACCAGCCTAGACAACATGGTGAAACCCCATCTCTACTAAAAATACAAAAAATTAGCCAGGCGTGGTGGCAGGCACCTGTAATCCCAGCTACTCAGGAGGCGGAGGCAGGAGAATCACTTGAACCCGGGAGGCGGAGGTTGCAGTGAGCCAAGATCGTGCCATTGCACTCCAGCCTGGGCAACAAGAGCGAAACTCTGTCTCAAAAACAAACAAACAAAAAACAACAACAAAAAAATTTATTTTGCCTTTTTTATGCAAATCCCATTTCAAGGTATCCAAACAGCCATAGCTAATAAGGGAAAGTTCCTGAAGAATTATAGATAATAAGTTAGGAAACAATAATAGAATTAGAAAAATAAGTATTTTGCAACCCCTAATGAAATAATTTATAGATAAAACTATTAAATAAAAGATAAATGGGTAACTTTACAATACAGAGGCCAGGTTGTCACCATCTAAAACTACAGGTCAGTCTTAGACAAGCAGACATTGTGAGCTTCCTCATGTGAAACTGAAGCTATACTATTTATAAAGGATTCTTGCTCTCCCTTCCCAAATTAAACCTGAATCTACTCAAGCCTAACTCCAATTTACAGGAAGCAGGCAAAGAGAAGAACAGATTAAATGACACTATAAGGAAGCAAATAGATTTATCCAGAATGTGGACATTCAACAGGACAAGTTACATGGTTTCGTCAACAAATTAGATAAATTTTTTTAAAAGAAGGAAAGATTGCTTAAGATTAAAAGACTTTTAGGAGGTATGATAATCAAACGCAATGTGTAGACTGTGTTTGAATTCTGACTCAAAATCAACTGAAAAGATAGTTTTGAGACAATTGGGGAAGTTTGAATATGGATTTGGGTATTAGATAATATCAAAGAATTACTGAAATTTTGTTCATTTAATAATGGCATTGTTCTTGTGTAAGAAAATATACTTTTAAAACATTATACCTACCTAAGCTACTGAAGCTATGCAATTTGCTTTAAAATGCATTTTCACCACAAGTTAAAAGAAATAGATGAAGCAAGTAGAGTGAATTTTGATGAACATTGAATGTGGATGATGGGTATATGGGAGCTGATAACAATATTCCAATAGTCTTCCTATTTTGTGACTATTAGAGAATTTTTATTACACTTCGTAAAGGTAAGTGAAAATTTTAAATATAGATATATACATAAATACATATATAGATATACATACATATATATACACACACACATATATATACACACACGTATATACACACACATACATACCTGTGGTGTCGCAGGTTGCATTCACTGGAAAGTAGATGCTGCGATGGAGTTTACCAAACAGGATGTTTATTAAGGAGTATCCTTAGAATCAACACCCATGGGAGAGAGGCAAAGGAAGAAAACAGGAATATATAGAGGGGAAAGTCAAGCTGCAATGCAGACCCAACCTCAGTGAGACTCGGAAGCACAATGGCCCTTTAAAGTTGTCCCAAGTTGGGTCTAGATGGCCAAGACTTTACACTCCTGCATCAGTGAGTCACTGGATGTGGGCCAGCCCAGGAAGAAGTAAAACACTGGGAAAGGCAGCTCTCTGCAATCTCTAAAGGGGCTGGCAGCTGAAGGCTGTGACTGTCAGCACTCCAAGCAGCTGGTGCAGGAAGTTCATCATTGGGTCTACCACCAGATCTCACAGATATGAGAGGCAAAGTTAGCCAGGATCTATAACCAGGGGTGTCTGGATGTCGAAAGAAGAATAATAGGACGGATCCGAGATCAGGCAGGCCCCAGAGTCCAGGGAGGTGTGCAAGAGGAGGAGCTGGCAGAAAGCCAAAGAGGCAAACAAGAAAGGCTTCCCAGTGCCTCAGGATTAGAGAGCTTTGCAACTGTAGCAAATGTGTAGCCTAGCCAGAAATTTTCCACCCAAAAAGCCAAGAGCAAGTGACCATTAAGCAATGGATGGAGGAAGGAAGAAGCAGTAACTAAGCTTTGAAAGACATGAGCTTGGAGTTCTGTAACTTGGAGAAGAATCTGCTTAGCCTGCTTAGTAGTAATACTAACCATTGCTTGACAGGGGAAAATGCTTTAGTTAATGCAGAAGCCTCTTTAAGTGTGAATGTTTAGGTAAACCTGAGATACCTCCCACACATAGAGGGGTGCAGTAGCAAACTCTCCAGTCCATTGTGCCTTCTTGTTCTTTGCCAGTGAAATCCATCACTGCTAAAATCTGAGGGGAGCCTCATCTCCTGTACACTGCTTATTCCTGTATTCATACAGGCCTGTGGTGTGACTAGCCATTTGACCATTTCCATCTTTCCTTTATACTGTTCTGTATGAAACTTCCATTTCTAGTGTAAATCTGGAATATCCATAACTGGTTTTGTGGATTTTTCCCCCATTCCCATAATTAGTGAAAAAGATGAAAATTTCCTAGTTTTTCCCCTACTTCTTACCTCTAATATTATTAAATCTTGCCAATTCTCTTTGTTAAATAACTCTCAAGCTTATCACCTCATCTCAATTCCCATGACACACAGTACTCCTGCCTAAGTTTGGGTTATTATTACTTATTGGGTAAATTTTTAAAATAGATGGCTATTTCTTTCCCCTTTATACTTCGATTGCATGATTATCATGGAAGTCTTGCTTCACGGTCTGTGGAGATACTTGTCTACTCATCTATTTACTCGTATTCCCACAAGAAGAAAAATTTAAAAATAGAGAAATTAATCAAACCTATCAACCAAAAAGAATTGGCATAGGCAATGGTCCTGTTCAAAATAAAGCAGTACTTGTCTTCTTTTTAAAGCAAACAAATATGGACTGTGTGTAGCTGTCAACGTGAAACAGAGCCAGGCAGTAGTTAAAGCTATCAAAACAGATTTTATTCAGGAACGATTGCGATAGGGCAATAGAGATATTAGTCTAGAACTGGGCCCAATTCCAAATACGACAAAGACAGCTGGAGATTTACAGCCAACGAGCAAAATGAAGGGGTCAATGGATGAAAAATGACTGAGGAGACATACAGAGGAGGGGGATTCCTGCCAAATCAACAAGATTCTTGCTGAAGACAGGCCAGGGTGATGAGATATTAAGGATCAGGGGATGAGGAATTTGGTCAGGTATTGATGGTGGATCAGATTTCAAGGGTGGGAGACTGTCTGTACATTACCTTAGCAGAATTGTTTGCTCAAACTGGGTTATGCAGGCCCAGAAGGATGGGGGCCAAGATCGAGGCCTTGTCATGAAGAGGGGTCAGAGGAGCCTGACTAAATTTTGATCAAAGAGGAAGTCTTTGTCAGCAAATGAATTGTCAATAATGAAGCTCATATTGATATTTGATAAATTACCCATAAATGAAGAAATCTGAATCTCAGGAGAATGAAAATCAATACTTTAATTGGCCTATTTCAGATGTAGATTGTTTTAGGCTAACTTTTGAAGTGAGTAAAGCATATTAGTCACACCTAATGCCACTTTTTATTTGTAAAAAATGCTTTTTGCAAAAATTCCAAACTTGTTTTCTTGACCTATAAAATGCATGAAAATCTTTGCCTTAAGTATCTTCTCACACTCCTTTCCTTCATCTCCTCCACACGTTTTGTGAATTGCAGGCAAGCTAGACTGGATGTGATCTTTTTCCTATATGTGATATTTCTTAAGTCTAAAACTTTACTCAAGATGTTCTCTCTTTCTACCATGGCCTTCTCAACTTTGTAAACTCTTGTATTATCTTTCAAGACACACATCAGTGTCACCTCTTCCCAAAAGATTTCTCTTGCCTTTCTAGTAGGGTTTAAGTGTGCCTTCCTCTGTCCTCCACTAGGGTCCTGCCTGTACAGCAGTTATAGCATTTGTAATATTGCACTGCAGTTACTACTTTACATGTTTACTGTCCCCAAGTGACAGTAATCCAGTTTCAGTGAGGCAGTGATACTGTTTCAGTCATCATTGTGTACCCAACACCCACTTCAGTGCCTGGCACCAAGTAGCTGCTGAATAGATATTGGTTGATTGAATGAATGGATACCTGAATAAATGAACAAGGATTCTGTAGCTGGTTGACCTACCTAACATTTGGCAGTCAGTAGAAAGAATTGTTAAAAAAAATCAAAATCTCAAGTTTCTCCGTGTAGCAAGGAAGAGATATTTGCCATTGTTATTCATGGGCGGCTCTAGAAAATGGCAGAATCACAGACAAAAATTGGCACGCTGCCAGACATTAATCTCAGTGAATTTCTGAAAGACATTCATATGCCCTAAACAAATTCCTTCAAGCTGTTTCTATGTACTGTGTAGGTCTCGTAACTCAGAATTGTATCTCCTCAAGCACCTAAACCATTATGTTGTAGGGACAATGAGAAAAAAGGATATGCAATAGAACTGGGGTAAGCCTTTTCACAGCGGCTAGGACACAAAGCAAGGATTTCCCAAATAATCTGTCCTCAAACAGCTCCTTTTATTCTCCCAGGGACCCAGGCAGCTGACTAACAAGATAGTATCTGCCATCCCAACTTAAGGTCTAAAAGCAGAGCCCAGGGAAAGAGGGAAGAGAGCATTCTTAGGTAAGCAGCTGGTGTGAACAGCACAAAAACCAGGATCAGTGTAAAATTTGGCTACAAATCAACAAATAAGCACCACATACAAAATTATAGATGTAAAGATACATATGAACATATTTCCCAGAAAGTAGATAAAAATTTTGGAAAACAACTATTTTGTATGCTAAAGAAAATTAAAGACATTACATACTCTGTAATAATCGAGACTCAAAAAAAGAGATCCTAAAACTCTAGATAACAGTAATATAACACATTCTCTCAGATATATAAGGATACTTATAATATTATTATTTGTTATACTTTAAGTTCTGGTATACATGTGCAGAACGTGCAGTTTTGTTACTTGGTATACGTGTGCCACGGTGGTTTGCTGCACCCATCAACCCATCATCTAGGTTTTAAGCCCCACATGCATTAGGTATTTGTCCTAATGCTCTCCCTCCCCTTCCCCCCACCTCCTGACAGGCCCCGGCGTGTGATGTTTCCCTCCCTGTGCCCATGTGTTCTCATTGTTCAACTCCACTTATGAGTGAGAACATGTGGTGTTTGGTTTTCTGTTCCTATAATATTATTTTTTAAAAAATCCTTCTGATGTCGGCATTAAAAATTATTGGTGTTCTTTTCTTATTTTGGTTTATGCCATTTTTGTTAGAAACTTTCTTCAAGTATCTGGTGATCCTTGGCTACCATTTATGTTTGGAGTGAGACAGTATAATGCCGGTTGGAAGCTTTGTGTTCATAGGAGTATTGTAGACAGCTGATCTTTTCTATTGGGTAAATAGTAAGTGCAAATCTATTGTATTTGAGGACCACAAAGTGTCAATATCCACATGTTTTATCTTGGTCAGATGTTTGCCCCATAAGTTAATCCCCCAATTTCCTGCGTATGTATATAGTTCGGGGCAATTCTGACTGTCACCAATTTAGAAGCTGAGAGGGCAAAGGGGGGTTAAAACGTGCTTATTTAATTTCTTCCTCTAGTTTACACTGCCTTATTCTAGCTCTTATATGTGCTTGCTGTCTCCATACAAAATCCCTCCAGTTTATCTTCTCTACATAATTAACTTTCAATCTTCTGCTGGGGTGGAGGGTCAGACAATAATCTGTAGAAGGTCAAGGAGAGGATGTGGACACTTAATTGCTTCTTTTATGGGATTTTTTCTGTCGTTATTTTTCAAGGCCCTATGGAACACCACCAAGGTACTCCAATTCTAGAACCTTTCTGAAGTTTAGGGGTGTGAGTCAGTCTACTTATGGGACTCTACCTTTTCTGTTTTTGGTTGCAGCACTCTTTTTCCAATTGGCAAAATTGTTTGCATTTGTCTATTTGTTTTCCAAATCCCCAGTTTCATTACTATCACCTCCAATCCTTTATTCTTTCTCCTTGAGATTTTTATTCCTGTTCCATAATTGGGGGTAAGGCATAGAAGAGAGGGCACTGGGTGCATTTAGGCAATCTGCCATTAGGAAGTCCTAATCCATGTTTGCTCCCAACTTTTTATTTTGAAAAACTTCACACATACACAAAAGTTGAAATAGAACAGAAAACACTCGTACACCCTTCACCCAGATTTACCACTTGTTCCAATTGTTAGATTTTACCATAATTGCTTTCACTCGGTTTCTGTCTGTTTGTCTCCCTATCTGGCTAAATTTTGGATGATTTGAGCAACAAAAAAGTAAATAAATAAAATCATAATCTATTTTTGCTGACTCATTTGAAATTAAGTTGCAGTTACCATAAACTATTCTTCAAAATATATACACAACCTTAAGTCCCTGAGGGATTAAAAAAACACAAATCCTCCTGTCCGGGCATGGTGACTCATGCTTGTAATCCCAGGACTTTGGGAGGCCAAGGTGGGTGGATCACGAAGTCAGGTATACAAGACCAGCCTGACCAACATGGTGAAACCCCATCTCTACTAAAAATACAAAAAATAGCCAGGCGTGGTGGTGTGCACCTGTAATCCCAGCTACTCAGGAGGCTGAGGCAGGAGAATTGCTTGAACCTGGGAGGTGGTGGTTGCAGTGAGCCGAGATGGCGCCACTGTACTCCAGCCTGGGTGACAGAGCGAGACTCCATCTCAGAAATTAAAAAGAAATCCTCCTACATAAGCACAATATCATTCTCACACTTAAAAAATAGCATAATCTAATATCCAGTTCATATTAAAATATCCTCCACTGTCACAAAAGTTTTTTGTATCTATTTTTGTTTGTTTGTTTAGATGAAGGATCTAGTTAAAGATAGCATAGTGCATTTGGATGTTGTATCTCTTTAGTCATTTTCAATCTAAAACAGCTCTGCTAATTTGTTGGGGTTTGTAGAAAGTCCACATTCTGGAGTAGGTTGATTGTTTTCTCATGGTGCCATTAAACTTGTTCTTTTATCCCTAAGTTTCCTGCGAACTGAAAGACAGATCTGAGGCTTGATTTGATTCATGTTAAACCATATTGGCCCTAACACTTCACAGGTGAAATTGTATTCTTCTTACTGCATTTTATCACCAGGCACATAAGGTCAGGTCGTCTCAGTCTTAGTGCTAAGTTTAATGATGTGATTAAATCAATGAACATGAGATCTGGTAGAAGCCAACGGTTTTCCTTTGAATTAGTAATTGATCTGTGGGGTGATACTTTTAGACGATGTGAATCTCATGCTCCCCAGTCACCATCCGCCTAGTAGTCATTTTTTTTTAATAATCTCAGCTTTTATTTTAGTTTCAGGAGGTACATGTGTACTCATTTGTTACATGGGTATATTGCATGATGCTGAGGTTTGGGGTACAGATCCCATCACTCAGGTAGTGAGCATAGTACTTGATAGATAGTTTTTCAACCCACAACTCTTCCTTCCGTCCTGTCTCTGGTAGTTCCCAGAGTCTGTTGTTCCCATCTTTATGTCCATTTGTACTCAGTGTTTAGCTCCCACTTATAAGTGAGAACATGTAGAATTTGGTTTTCTGTTCCTGCATTAATTCACTTAGGATATGACCTCCAGCTTCATTCATGTTGCTGCAAAGGACATGATTTCATTCTTCTTTATGGCTGCATAGCATTCCATGGTGTACATGTACCAAATTTTCTTTATCCAGTCCACCACTGATGGGCACCTAGGTTGATTCCATGTCTTTGCTATTGTGAATAGTGCTGTGATGAACATATGCATGCATGTATCTTTTTGTTACAACAATTTATATTCCTTTGGGTATATACTCAGTAATGGGATTGCTGGGTCGAATGGTAGCTGTTTTAAGTTTTTGAGAAATCTCCAAACTGCTTTTCACAGTGGCTGAATGAATTTACATTCCCACCAACAGTGGATAAGTGTCCTCTTTTCTCCACAGCCTCACCAGTGTCTGTTATTTTTTGACTTTTTAATAATAGCCACTCTGCATCTAGTCATTTTAGAATCAATCCATAATCCTTGACTGAATCAATTTTGAAATTGTGGTTGCAAATGGTAATTTGCTAATTCTATCCATCCTTTTACATTTACTCACTAGCATTTTTTCCCTAGAGAAGAGCTTTCCCTTTTTACTTTAGCTGTGTGTATAGATGTATCATTACAGACTCAGAATTTATTTAAATATTTTTATTTATTAAAAATCAATTGTTATTAACATTTTCATGATTTTTTATGTTCAAACTCTCTAAAATGTGGATAGTGAAAAGTGTAAGTCCCTTCAAATTTGCTCCTGTGTCTTTTTGGCACCACTCCATTACTCACTGAGCACCTTTTTGTTTTCTTATATTATACAATATCGTAAATTAACCTTGTATTTTTCCTGTAATAGACTTGGAATCATCCATTTCTCCAAGAAGCCTTTATTCCTCACAGTGGGAAATGGTATTTAGCAACCAAAATGTATGCTTTAGGCATTTGTTTATTGTTGTTTAGAGTAGTATTGCTTCTCAGCATTTTTAAAGGACAGAACAAGGAACAAATATAGAAAATTATGACTTCATACTAATATTCCCAATTAAGATAGACCATATTAGACATTTTATTGTGTTCATTTATATCATATTTTGTCTTTTTCTTACAATGAAAATCTTGGTACCTACCTATTTACTTTATTCTACAATATACATAAAACTATTTCAGAATTATAATACCAATATTACTAACAATAAACTATAATAAATGCTTCAAGATTTCTTTGCAGTTCATTTTGTCCTCAGAATAGATGCTACTAAAGATGTAAGGACAGTGTTAATTTAAAATAATTTTACTTTCTTGTGTTATGTCATCAATTTATATATGGTTAGACACGTGTTTATATTCTATTTTAGATGTTTTGTTTTTAAATCCTTGTTATTTTGTTTAATTTTTTGAATATATAAAGCATATGCGTTACTCAAAAATCAAAACTATATGAAAATGTGTACTCAGATAAAGGTAAACTGTAAGAAAAGCTATAGTCAGATAGAGGCATATTCATGTTTTTGCTCCTGATTTTATCCGCTCCCCCTACTCCCACACACTTCAGGTAGCCATATAAGGCAACCACCCAATTTAGGTAATCGTTATCATTAGTCTCTGATTCATCCTTCTTGAGTTTCTTTTTGCAAAAATGATCATATGTTTTATTTTTGTTTTCCCTTCTTTTTTTACACAAAAGAAAGCATTCTATCTATATACTCTTTTGGACCCTTTTTTCTACTTATCTGTGGAAATTAAAAATGGAAATTACTGGCCGGGCACGGTGGCTCACGCCTGTGATGCCAGCACTTTGGGAGTCCAAGGCAGGTGGATCACTTGAGGTCAGGAGTTCAAGATAAGCCTGACCAACATGCTGAAACCCCTACTAAAAATACAAAAATTAGCTGGGTGTGGTGATACACGCCTGTGATCCCAGCTACTTGGGAGGTTGAGGCAGGAGAATTGCTTGAATCCAGGCAGCAGATGTTGCAGTGAGCTGAGATGGCGCCACTGCACTCCAGCCTCGGCGACAGAGCGAGACACTGTCTCAAACAAACAAACAAACAAACCAAAAAAAGGAAATTACTTCATATCAATTCATAGAATTCTTCTTAATTATTTTTACAGCTGCCAAAGTACTTCATTAGGTGGATGCAGTTTATTTAAATATGCTCCTACTAATAGGAATTTGCATTGCCCCACATTTCAATAGATTTTACTATTATAAATCATGCTGTGATAAAAAACCTTGTGCGTATGTTGTTTCATATTTGTGGAGATGTATCTTCAAGGTAAATTCTAGAACTAGGATTTGCTCAGTCAAAGGGTAAATGCCTAAGTATTTCTTTAGTCCTCTCCACAGGGAGCTAATCAACTTTTAAGAACATCTAAACTTAATACCTGACTACTTCCATCCAATCTTGATGCCTGTTTGAAAAGAACTGTTTTTAAAAATTCAGCTGTTGTGGAAGACAGTGTGGTGATTCCTCAAGGATCCAGAACTAGAAATACCATTTGACCCAGCAGTCCCATTACTCCATATATACCCAAAGGATTATAAATCATTCTACTATAAAGACACATGCACACATATGTTTATTGCAGCATTATTCACCATAGCAAAGTCTTGGAACCAACCCAAATGTCCATCAATGATAGACTGGATAAAGAAAATGTGGCACATATACACCATGGAATACTATGCAGTTCCATAGTTCATGTCCTTTGCAGGGACATGGATGAAGCTGGAAACCATCATTCTCAGCAAACTAACACAAGAACAGAAAATCAAACACCGCATGTTCTCGTTCATAAGTGGGAGGTGAACAATGAGAACACATGGACACAGGGAGGGAGCATCACACACCGGGGCCTGTCGGTGGGGTGAGTGGCTAGGGGAGGGATAGCATTAGGAGAAATACCTAACGTAGATGATGGGTTGATGGATGCAGCAAACCACCATGGCACGTGTATACCTGTGTAACAAAACTGCACATTCTGCACATGTACCCCAGAACTTAAAGTATAATAATAAAAAAAATTTTTTTGCACGACCATCTGGAGAACTAGAGTTTCATTTTATTTTCTTTTACTGTTTAGTCCTTTTACTTTTAACACTTAGCTGCATTTAATCTTCCTTGTAATTTCCTGATAATCTTAATACCTTTTATGGCTTTTTTTCTCAGACCTTATAGTTACTGTAGTTTGTTTTCTACTTCACAATTGTCCCTTGTTAGCCCACCCATGCATGTTGAGATGTTGCCCACTTATCTCTTCAATGTATGCTCTTTGTAAAACCAGCTCAATCAATCATCATAGTATTTGCCAGAGGCAGGGAATTTTCTGTTATTGTGGTTTGGAAGTGTTTTCTTTTTTCCTTCAAAGGGAACAGCAACTTAGCAAGATAATTGATCTGTGGTAAGAAAACATACCCCATAAGTGCTCTATAAGGATTTTCCCAGACTCTTCAGCCCTCTAATCTTTAGGTTGTGAAAGTGAAGATTTTCTTTTTTCACCACCTTTGGATGTTAGGTCTCCTCTCCTTCTATCTGCATGTAGTTCGATTTCTTTAAATTTGTAATCTGAGAAGTTAAGTAACATATCTGTGATTCTCTGTCTCCCTTCCATGCTAAAGATGGAAGACATGTTCGATCTCTCTCAAACTCGAGGATACATGTTTTTTATCAATTCAGGAAAATTGCTTTAGGTTAGTTTCTTAGTTTTGTAATTGTTTAATTTTTTCACATCTCTTTTGGCACCACAATTATGCACAGGTTGGATTTGCATCTGTGGCACTCCTTAGGTTTTATTTTCAGCTGGTTGTGTACAGTTGCCATCTATTCTAGTTGTAGCACCCATCTTGATTGGTTAGTACCCATTTCATCAGTTGAACGCATTTCTAAATATCTTCCTGGTATGATAACCTTTCACCAGTCTGTGAGCCAGTGCCAGTCCCAGATGAAATTTGCACTTATCTTTGGCTAATTGAAAAAATTGGGATAATAAAATTAGTTTGTAATAAAGATAAGTGTCTTCGACTTACAAAACTCATCTTTATTCTGAGTCTCTATCATCCCTAAATTTTTTATTACAAAGTATTCTTTGTCTTATGAAAAAATGATAATGGTAGTGTTTTTTTTTTCTTTAACATTCTTACTTGGCTCAAAGAAAGATAACACTGTTAGTCTTCAAATTTTAAAAAAAGAGAAAAATTTGTAAAATATAAGAATCTGGAAACAGGAATCTTTGTCATTTCTTTCTAAGTTAATGTCTAGGCTGGCCTGTTAGTTTACGAATCCATCTGCATCATTTCTCTAGGAAAGATACTTGAAATTTAACTTTTGAGTTCTTAATTATTTTTGTCCTATTTGCTGTTTCTAGAATGTTTATGATATTTCGTTTTTAGCCAAACTGTTCAGTTCTTGTATACTTTCATAGTTGATGTTGTCTAAACCATGTTTCTCCGGTCACAAAGGCCAAGTAACATATTAAAAGTAATAAACAAAATCTACTAATAAACTAGATTTTTCTGGCTGTGGTCCTTACTTACCATAAGGTATTTCCCATTCTGCAAATTCTCTTTCAGTTGTTTCTGGAAGTCTCCAATGCTCATCCCACATATGTGTTATGTCTCTTAGGTCCTCTAATTGCACCTCTGTAGCCCACATTGCTAATGAATGTGCTTTGTTGTCATCAATGACACCAGTGCTCACTCTTGTGGATAGGATATCTGGACAGGGATGCTGTGTTCTCTTACTCCAATAGATGAGGTCAGTAAATACTGGAAATATCGGAGCAATATTTTATTACCTGTAGATAATTTCTGTGTAGTTAGAAAATCTCAAAGAATTGGCCAGAGCTAATAGCATTAATTTTTTACTAAAGAAGATATATCACTTCCAAGACAAAAACAAATCATTAATATTTGAATGTATTAATAATAGTAAATACAGAGAGGAGGCAGAGCAAGATGGTGAAATAGAAAGCTCCAGTAATCATGGCCCCCATCCTCTGCAATGACACCCAGTTAACAACTATCTACACCGAAGCAAAAATCAGGTAAGCATTCGTAGTACCTGCTTTTAACTTCTTATTGCGGAAAGGGGCACTGAAGTGATAGAAAAACAAAAGCAGTCCTGGATCACCACCCCACCCCGACACTGACTGCATGGCAGCTTGGTGCAGGGAGCATCTCTGGGTGCTGAGGGAGGGAGAATACAATTGTGAGGCATTGAACTCAATGCTATCCTGTTAGAGAAGAAAGCAAAACCAGACCAAACTCAACTGATACCCACCCACAGAGGGAGCGTTTAAAACAGCCCTAGCCAGAGGGGAATTGCCAATCCCAGGGGTCAGAACTCGCATGCCTGCAATCCTAAACCTCAGCACCAAAGATTACAGCATTCTGTGTCTCCAAGTAAACTTGAAAGGCATTCTAGGTGAGTTTCTTAATCCTGAGTTCTAGTTTGATTGCACTGTGGTCTGAGAGACAGTTTGTTATAATTTCTGTTCTTTTACATTTGCTGAGGAGAGCTTTACTTCCAACTATGTGGTCAATTTTGGAATAGGTGTGGTGTGGTGCTGAAAAATATGTATATTCTGTTGATTTGGGGTGGAGAGTTCTGTAGATGTCTATTAGGTCTACTTGGTGCAGAGCTGAGTTCAATTCCTGGATATCCTTGTTAACTTTCTGTCTTGTTGATCTGTCTAATGTTGACAGTGGGGTGTTAAAGTCTCCCATTATTATTGTGTGGGAGTCTAAGTCTCTTTGTAGGTCACTCAGGACTTGCTTTATGAATCTTGGTGCTCCTGTATTGGGTGCATATATATTTAGGATAATTAGCTCTTCTTGTTGAATTGATCCCTTTACCATTATGTAACGGCCTTGTCTCTTTTGATCTTTGTTGGTTTAAAGTCTGTTTTATCAGAGACCAGTATTGCACCCCTGCCTTTTTTTTGTTTTCCATTTGCTTGGTAGATCTTCCTCCATCCTTTTATTTTGAGCTTATGTGTGTCTCTGCACGTGAAATGGGTTTAAACCGCTCAACTACATGGAAACTGAACAACCTGCTCCTGAATGACTACTGGGTACATAACGAAATGAAGGCAGAAATAAAGATGTTCTTTGAAACCAACGAGAACAAAGACACAACATACCAGAATCTCTGGGACACATTCAAAGCAGTGTGTAGAGGGAAATTTATAGCACTAAATGCCCACAAGAGAAAGCAGGAAAGATCCAAAATTGACACCCTAACATCACAATTAAAAGAACTAGAAAAGCAAGAGCAAACACATTCAAAAGCTAGCAGAAGGCAAGAGATAACTAAAATCAGAGCAGAACTGAAGGAAATAGAGACACAAAAAACCCTTCAAAAAATTAATGAATCCAGGAGCTGGTTTTTTGAAAGGATCAACAAAATTGATAGACCGCTAGCGAGACTAATAAAGAAGAAAAGAGAGAAGAATCAAATAGATGCAATAAAAAACGATAAAGGGGATATCACCACCGATCCCACAGAAATACAAACTACCATCAGAGAATACTACAAACACCTCTACGCAAATAAACTAGAAAATCTAGAAGAAATGGATAAATTCCTCGACACATACACCCTCCCAAGACTAAACCAGGAAGAAGTTGAATCTCTGAACAGACCAATAACAGGCTCTGAAATTGTGGCAATAATCAATAGCTTACCAATGAAAAACAGTCCAGGACCAGATGGATTCACAGCCGAATTCTACCAGAGGTACAAGGAGGAACTGGTACCATTCCTTCTGAAACTATTCCAATCAATAGAAAAAGGGGGAATCCTCCCTAACTCATTTTATGAGGCCAGCATCATCCTGATACCAAAGCCTGGCAGAGACACAAGCAAAAAAGAGAATTTTAGACCAATATCCTTGATGAACATTGATGCAAAAATCCTCAATAAAATACTGGCAAACCGAATCCAGCAGCACATCAAAAAGCTTATCCACCATGATCAAGGGGCTTCATCCCTGGGATGCAAGGCTGGTTCAATATATGCAAATCAATAAATGGAATCCAGCATATAAACAGAACCAAAGACAAAAACCACATGATTATCTCAATAGATGCAGAAAAGGCCTTTGACAAAATTCAACAACCCTTCATGCTAAAAACTCTCAATAAATTAGGTATTGATGGGACGTATCTCAAAATAATAAGAGCTATCTATGACAAACCCACAGCCAATATCATACTGAATGGGCAAAAACTGGAAGCATTCCCTTTGAAAACTGGCACAAGACAGGGATGCCCTCTCTCACCACTCCTATTCAACATAGTGTTGGAAGTTCTGGCCAGGGCAATTAGGCAGGAGAAGAAAATAAAGGGTATTCAGTTAGGAAAAGAGGAAGTCAGATTGTCCCAGTTTGCAGATGACATGATTGTATATCTAGAAAACCCCATTGTCTCAGCCCGAAATCTCCTTAAGCTGATAAGAAACTTCAGCAAAGTCTCAGGATACAAAATCAACGTACAAAAATCACAAACATTCTTATACACCAATAACAGACAAACGGAGAGCCAAATCATGAGTGAACTTCCATTCACAATTGCTTCAAAGAGAATAAAATACCTAGGAATCCAACTTACAAGGGATGTGAAGGACCTCTTCAAGGAGAACTATAAACCACTGCTCAATGAAATTAAAGAGGATACAAACGAATGGAAGAACATTCCATGCTCATGGGTAGGAAGAATCAATATTGTGAAAATGGCCATGCTGCCCAAGGTAATTTATAGATTCAATGCTATCCCCATCAAGCTATCAAAGACTTTCTTCACAGAATTGGAAAAAACTACTTTAAAGTTCATATGGAACCAAAAAAGAGTCCGCATCGCCAAGTCAATCCTAAGCCAAAAGAACAAAGCTGGAGGCATCACACTACCTGACTTGAAACTATACTACAAGGCTACAGTAACCAAAACAGCATGGTACTGGTACCAAAACAGAGATATAGATCAATGGAACAGAACAGAGCCCTCAGAAATAACACCACATATCTACAACTATCTGATCTTTGACAAACCTGAGAAAAACAAGCAATGGGGAAAGGATTCCCTATTTAATAAATGGTGCTGGGAAAACTGGCTAGCCATATGTAGAAAGCTGAAACTGGATCCCTTCCTTACACCTTATACAAAAATCAATTCAAGATGGATTAAAGACTTAAATGTTAGACCTAAAACCATAAAAACCCTAGAAGAAAACCTAGGCATTACCATTCAGGACATAGGCATGGGCAAGGACTTCATGTCTAAAACACCAAAAGCAATGGTAACAAAAGCCAAAATTGACAAATGGGATCTAATTAAACTAAAGCACTTCTGCACAGCAAAAGAAACTACCATCAGAGTGAACAGGCAACCCACAAAATGGGAGAAAATTTTCGCAACCTACTCATCTGACAAAGGGCTAATATCCAGAATCTACCATGAACTCAAACAAATTTACAAGAAAAAAACAAACAACCCCATCAAAATTGGGTGAAGGACATGAACAGACACTTCTCAAAAGAAGACATTTATGCAGCCAAAAAACACATGAAAAAATGCTCACCATCACTGGCCTTCAGAGAAATGCAACTCAAAACCACAATGAGATACCATCTCACACCAGTTAGAATGGCAATCATTAAAAAGTCAGGAAACAACAGGTGCTGGAGAGGATGTGGAGAAATAGGAACACTTTTACACTGTTGGTGGGACTGTAAACTAGTTCAACCATTGTGGAAGTCAGTGTGGCGATTCCTCAGGGATCTAGAACTGGAAATACCTTTTGACCCAGCCATCCCATTACTGGGTACATACCCAAAGGACTATAAATCATGCTGCTGTAAAGACACATGCACACGTATGTTTATTGTGGCACTATTCACAATAGCAAAGACTTGGAACCAACCCAAATGTCCAACAATGATAGACTGGATTAAGAAAATGTGGCACATATACACCATGGAATACTATGCAGCCATAAAAAATGATGAGTTCATGTCCTTTGTAGGGACATGGATGAAATTGGAAATCATCATTCTCAGTAAACTATCGCAAGAACAAAAATCCAAACACCGCATATTCTCACTCATAGGTTGCAATTGAACAATGAGAACACATGGACACAGGAAGGGGAACATCACACTCTGGGGACTGTTGTGGGGTGGGGGAAGGGGGGAGGGATAGCATTAGGAGATATACCTAATGCTAAGTGACAAGTTAATGGGTGCAGCACACCAGCATGGCACGTGTATACATATGTAACTAACCTGCACATTGTGCACATGTACCCTAAAACTTAAAGTATAATAATAATAAAATAAAAAAAAGAATGATACAATTGTAACAAAGCTGCACATTCTGCACATGTATCCCAGAACATAAAGTATAATAAATAAATTTAAAAAAGAAAAAAGAAAAAAAAAGAAAGGCGTTCTAGGCCATAAGCTCTGTAACCCTTAAATGAGTCCTGTTGCTGAACTAGGCTCAGAGACAGTGGACTAGAGGGGTACACAACACCAGCTGGGGTGGCTGAGGGAGTACTGGCATCACCCCTTCCCTAACCCCAGAATGCACAGCTCACAGGTCCAAAAGAGACCTTTTTCTTCTACTTGAGGAGAAGAGAGGGAAGAGTGGGGAGGACTTTGTCTTACATCTAAGATACCAACTCAGCCACAGCAGGATAGGGCAGTGTTCAGAGTCGTGAGGCCCCTTTCCAGGCCCTAGCTCCTAGATGACATTTCTAGACACACCCTGGACCAGTAGACAAGCCACTTCCTTGAAGGAAATGACCCAGTCCTGGCAGCATTCAGTGACTAACTGAAGAGCCCTTGGGCCCTGAATAACCAGCAGTGATCCCCAGGTATTACAAGAGGGCCTTGGATAAGCCTCTGAGACTTGCTGGCTTCAGGTGAGACTCAGCACATTACCAGGTATAAGGGATATGGAGCAAAACCCTTCTGCTTGAGAAAAGCAGAGGGAAAAATAAAGGGTGATTTTGTCTTGCATCTTAGGTACCAGCTTGGCCGTGGTTGAGTACAGCACAAGCAGGCTCTTGGGGTCCCTGATTCTAGGACTTGACTCTTGGATGGCATTTCTGGACCTTCCCTGGGTCAGAGGGTAGCCCAGTGCCTTGAAGGGTGAATCCCAGGCCAGGCACCATTTACGACTAGCTGACTTAAGAGGCTTTGGGCCTTATGGGAACACTGCCAGTAGTCTGGCAGTACTCCTTGTGTCCTGGGATGGCAATGGATATGGGGTCAGACTCCCCTGCCTTTGGAAAGAAGAGGGAATACTGGGAAGGACTACATATTGTGGTTTGAGTGCCAGCTCAGCCACAATGCAATAAAACACCAGGTAGACTTTAAAGGTTTTTGATTCTAGTTCCTGACTCCTGGACAGCGCTCCTGGATACCTCTGGGGCTTGGGGGAGCTTGCCATCCTGAAGGGAAGGACGCAAGCCTGGCTGGCTTAGCCACCTGCTGATTATAGAGCCCCAGGGCCTTGAGTGAACATAGGCAGTGGCCAGGGAGTTGTTACAGCAGGCCTTGGGCAAGACCCAGTGCTACATGGGCTTCAGGTCTGACCCAGCACTGTCATAGCGGTGGTGGCTACAGGGGTGCTTGTGTCTCTTCACCTCCAGCTTTAGGTGGCTCAGAAAAGAGAGAGAGAGAGAGAAAGATTCTGTATGTTTGGAAGAAAGTAAGGAAAGGGAACAAGAGTCTCTGTCTGGTAATCCAGAGAATCCTCCTGGATCTTGTCCATGACCATCAAGGCAGTACCTCTACAAGTCTGCAAGAACCACAGTGTTACTGGGCTTGGGGTGCCCGATTACAACACCCAGGTCCTTTCAAATATCTGGAAAGCATTCCCAAGAAAGACAACTACAAATAAGTCCAGACAGTAAAGACTACAGTAAATACCTAACTCTTTGATGCCTAAACACTAAAGCACATCTACTAGCATCAACACCATCCAGAAAAACATGACCTTACCAAATGAACTAAGTAAGGCACCAGGGACTAATCTTGGAGAAACAGAGATATGTGATCTTTCAAAAACAGAATTCAAAATGGTGGTGTTGAGGAAACTAAAAAAATAATAATAATAAAACTCAAGATAACACAGATAACACAGAGGAGGAACTCAGAATTCTATTAGATAAATTTAACAAATAGATTGAAATAATTAAAAAGAATCAAGCAGAAATTCTGGAACTGAAAAATGCAATTGGCATACTGAAGAATGCATTAGAGTCTCTTAATAGCAGAATGGATTATGCAGAAGAAAGTAAGCTTGAAGACAGTTTATTTGAAAATACACGGTCAGAGGAGACACAAGGAAAAATTCAAACAACAAAACACACCTACAGGATCTAGAAAATAACCTCTAAAGGGCAAATCTAAGAGTAATTGGCCCTAAAGAGGAGGCAGAGAAAGAGAGGTAGAAAGTTTATTCAAAGGGATAATAATAGAGAATTTACCAAATCTGGAGAAAGATGTCAATATTCAATTATAAGAAGATTATGGAACAGCAAGCAGATTTCTCCCAAAGAAGACTACCTCAAGGCATTTAATAATTAAACTCCAAAAGGTCAAAGATAAAGAAAGGATCCTAAAAGCAACAAGAGAAAACAAACAGGTAACATACAATGGAGCTCCTATATGTCTGGCAGCAGACTTTTCAGTGGAAACCACACAGACCAGGAGAGAGTAGCATGACATATTTAAAATCATGCCTAGAATAGTATATCCAGTGAAAATATCCTGCAAACATGAAGGAAAATAAAGACTTTCCCAGACAAACAAAAGATGAGGGATTCCATCAGTACCAGACCTGTCCTACAAGAAATACTACAGGGAATATTTCAGTCAGAAAGAAAAGGACATTAATGAGCAATAAAAGAATGACCTGAAGGTACAAAACTCACTGGTAATAGTAAGTATGCAGAAAAACAAAGAATATTATAACACTCTAACTGCAGTGTATAAACTACTCTTCTCCTAAGTAGAAAGACTTAACTATGAAGCAATCAAAAGTGATAACTACGACAACATTTCAAGACATAGTTAGTACAATAGGATATAAATAGAAACAATAAAAAGTTAAAATGCCAGGGGATGAAGTTAAGGCATAGAGTTTGTATTAGTTTTCTTTTTGTTTGTTTGTTTATGCAAATAGTGTTGTTATCAGGTTGAAATAAGGCATTATAAGATAGTATTTGCAAGCCTCATGGGAACCTCAAGCCAAAAAACACAATGGACACACAAAAAATAAAAAGCAAGATGCTAATTCATATTACCGGAGACTATCACCTTTACCAGAGGAAGATAGGAAGGAAAGAAAGAAGGAAGACAAGACCATAAAACAACCAGAAAACAAACCATTACATGAAAGACACAGAAAGGCAGACATTACATGTTCTCACTTATTTGTGGGATCTAAAAATCAAAACAATTGAACTCATAGACATAGAGAGTAGAAAGATGGTTACCAGAGGCTGAGAAGTATAGTGGGGGACTGTGGGGGAGGTGGGGATGGTTAATGGCTACAAAGAAAAAAAAAAGAAGAGAGAGAATGAGTGAGACCTACTACTTGATAGAACAACACGGTGACTGTAGTCCATAATAACTTAATTGTACATTGTTAAAGAACTTAGAGATTGTAATTGGATTGTTTGTAACACAATGGATAAGTGTTTGAGGGGATGGATAAAATAATAATAATTAAAAATAAAGAGCCTGAACAGGAAAGGTCCTCCCTCAATATAACAAACACACAAGGCATTGGGATAAAATATCCCACAGCTTCATGAAAATAATAAAACCTGACAAATATAAATAAAAGTTTTGAGCAGATATAGCAAAGTACATTAATAGATGGGAGAATGACCATCTGCTGGTTTTGACTGGAGTTCTAGGATCTAGAGCTGGAAAGAGGAAACAGGAAAGGCTAGCAAACAGTTCAAGATAATAGAATCAGAGTAATAGGGAAAAAATAACACCTAACAGAGAACACAAGCTGGCAACCAGGGAAATTATCAAAAGAATGTGACCAATAATAATAATAATAATAAAGCAGTAAAGAAAAGAGAACAAAGTTCAAAGCCAAAGTTCTACTTTGAAGAGATTTCAAGCAAGCAAGGGAAGGGAGAGGAGGAGGGCAGGCGTGCATGGTGGGGTGGGTAGAACCTGGAGTTTCCTATGGATGCTGATTCAAATCCTCTTTTATATGCAGTTGGCAGTTACATCCACAGGTGTTACAGATGCCAAACTATTCAATAATAATTTTTCAATAGCTAATTTAGAAGTTACATACAATGCTGATTAACACTCCAACAAGATTTTAATCTTAGAAAGCAGTAAAATGCTTCTCAATTTCATATGAATAATGAAGATGTCACATAATCACAGAACTTACAAAGCAGCTGTGCAGGGGTCTGTCCTACCAGTGTTATAACATGGGCAGTGCTAAAATGCTGGGCTACTGAGTCTACTATAGAATAAAGAGATCATTGGAACAGAATAGAACTCTAAATGCTATATTATAAAGTAATCAGTATCACAAAAGAATTCTAAAGGCAAAACCATTCATTAAATAGCAACTTGATACCTGGATGATAATTCAAAAAAACAGTAATTTAAATCCAACACATGCTAAATTTAGATGTCATAAAAATGAATTTCAAAAGAATAAATGAGTAAAAATTTAATGAAATAAAATAATAGACTACCCAGATGAAAATCGTTCAGGTATTAGCATGTACAATATCCTTTTCAAAATTTAAGTCATAAAATACAACAAACCCAAGATACCACTTCTTATATGGACCTTTCTGTGACTGCTCTGCCTCTGATTCTGCTCTTCCCCCTTTATGTGGTTCTTACCTGCATGCTTACTCCTCTGGACTTCTTAAAGAATTCATATAAAACACCAAATACATGTAACAATAAATATAAAATAAATATTTAAAATCAGCTGTATAGTGTTTCTATTTGTGAGGAAAACTATAAATGTGTGTGTGTGTGTGTGTGTACACCTGCCTTTATATGCATGGGAGAAATTACAATTATGTTCTTCTCTGGAGGGTGGTGTTACTCTAGAACAGTGATCCTCAATTTGTTTTTAACTCCTTTAGACCCTTAAAAATTATTGAGGACCCCAAGGAGCTTTGTTTATGTGAGTTATATCTATAGAGGTTTACTATATCAGATTTTAAAACTGAGTAACAGTATGTAACAGTCTTTAAAAAAGACTTATCTATGGTGTTTAAAAATTATTGTTATTCATTGACACAATAATAATAATATGTACATTTTTATATGGTACAGTGTGATATTTTGATATATGTATACCATGTGTAATGATCAGATAAGACTAATTCACATATCCAGAACCTCAAATATTTCACATTTTTCTGTGGTGAGAACATTCAAAATCTGCTCTTCTAGCTATTTAAAAATACACAGTAAATTTTTTTTTAGTGTAGTCACCCTATAATGCTGTAGAACACTAGAACTTATTCCTCCTATCAAGCTATATTTTGGATTTGTTAACAACCCTCTGGCTATTATCCCATTCCCAGCATCTAGTAACCGCTATTCTACCCTCTACTTTTATGAGATCATCTTTTTTTAGCTTTCACATGTGAGTGAAAACATGCAGTATTTATCTTTCTGCGCCTAGCTTATTTCACTTAACATAAAGTCCTTTAAGCTTACCTATGTTGCCACAAATGACACAATTTCATTCTTTTCGTGGCGAATTAGTATTTCATTATGTATATATTCCACGTTTCTTTTGTCCATTCATCTGTTGATGGACACTTAGGTTGATTCCATATCGTGGCTATTGTGAACTGTGCTGTGATAAACATGAGAGTGTAGATATCTCTTCAATACACTGATTTCCTTTCCTTTGACTATATACCCAGTAGTGGGACTGTTGGATCCTATGGTAGTTCTGTTTTTAGTTTTTTGATGAACTGCTATAATGTTTTCCAAAATGCCTGTACTAATTATATTCCCACCAACAGTGTATAAGTGTACAATTTCATTTAAAATTGCAGCAATAAATCCATTACATGTTAACATAAATAACATCTTTATGTAGTAAAATTACCATATTTTTCAAAAAAAAATTGTGAGAGGAGTTTTACATTCTCTTTAATGTGTGGATAACTAAAAATAACTGGATTTTTGTATCTGCTTCTAAATACAATCTCTTGTACTCCACTTTACGCTACTAAGGGAATTAGAGTAAAAGTGGAAAATAAAATTTTGGTATTATTATGAAAATAGTTTTGACCCAGGCTCCTTGGACAACACTTTGAGAACTGCTGCTCTAGAAAGTAAGAGGGGGATTTTTGTTTTCACCACAGATGGTTTGTGTTTTAGAGTTCTCTAAGCCTTCTCTGTTAAATAGGGAAAATAATTCTGCTTTATAGAATCTTTGCGAGGAATGTCTATAATGTGCTTAGAAGAGAAATAATCACATTTAGGCAAGTAATAAATGATAGATGCTATTATAATACTCATTTATTATGATGGTTAAATTCAAAGACTGGATGAAAACACCTCTGAAAGTAAATGTAGTGTCCTTTTCACTGAGGCCGCAATGTAGCTTAGAGGCTATAGACAAGGGTGCAATGGCCTAATATGCCCTTTTGGAAAACTATGGGTTTTGAGGGCAGGCAAAGTTCTATTTGCCAGAGTGGGCCGCTAGAGTTGCAGAGAGAAATACTGAAGCCAGCCTTGGCCACTGACAGGCCTTAGGCACTGGTATTTTCAACAAAATGAAAGAAAATGGCTGCTCAGACCTTGAAGGAGAAGGGAGACCAGGGAAAATGTGAGTAGTGAAATGTAGTCAGTGCAACCAAATAATTGACTCAGGGCCTGGCCTATGATGAGCCCACAAGGGTTACACTCTGGGAAGAGCACAAAATGGGTGTTGAAGCTGGTAGGCTGAGATGTAAAGTTCAATATGATGATTTCGAAAAAGTGGAACAGGCAGGTCAGTGTACAGGTATATATTGGCCTTAGTCTTAATTAGCCATGGCAGGTGCAACGGTGTTCTCCCAAAATTTTATTTGTTTCCCTACAATCTCAATCCTCTTATGATTAAGTGGAGCCAACATGAATGGTTTTGAACAATGGCTATAAAAAAGGATAAAAAATTTTACTTATTTTTAAATGTTAATTTAATTTTTAAATTTTTTCAACTTTTATTTTAGCTTGAAGAGGTACATGTGCAGTGCAGGTTTGTTACATGGGTACATTGCATGATGCTGAGGTGTGGCATATGGATGATTCCATCACCTAGGTACTGAGCAGAATACCCAATAGTTTTTCAACTCCTGCCCATCTCTGGTAGTCCCTAGTATCTATTGTTACCATCTCCATCTTTATGCCCATAAGTACCCAATGTTTAGCTACCACTATTGAGAACTTGTGGTATTTGATTTTCTGTTCCTGCATTAATTCACTTATGATAATGGCCTCCAGCTGCAACCATATTGCTGCAAAGTACATGATTTCATTCTTTCTTATGGCTATGTAGTATTCCACGGTGTATATATGTATCACATTTGAATAAAGAACTTTAATATATACCTTGTGAAATGATGGCTAAAAGCCCTGAGGGATAGTTATTTGGTAAGAGTAAAAAAGCAATCGAATGGATAGGCCAGGCACGGTGGCTCACGCCTGTAATCCCAGCACTTTGGGAGGCTGAGGCAGGTGGATTACCTGAGATCAGGAGTTCAAGACCAGCCTGGCCAACATGGTAAAACCCCATACTAAAAATACAAAAAAATATTAGCTGGGCATGGTGGCAGGTGCCTGTAATCCCAGCGACTCGGGAGGCTGAGGCAGGAGAATCACTTGAACCTGAGAAGTGGAGGTTGCAGTGAGCTGCGATGGCGCCATTGCCCTCCAGCCTGTGTAACAAGAGTAAAACTCTGTCTCAAACCAAACCAAACCAATCAAAACCAAACCAAACCAAACAAACAAACAAACAAAAACAGTCTAATGGATAGAGTGAAAGATCATAAATATGTGAAGAGATAAAAGTTAACGTTTTCAGAATCAAATAAATATACAGGTCCTCAGACTGAAAGTGCACTCCTAGAACCAAACAGAGTACTGATAATCCTCTACATCTAGACATTTCAGAGTAAATCTGCAGAACATCAAGGATGAAGATAAAAATCTTTAATATTGTTAAAGAGATAGCCAAAAATACAGACTACATATGAAGAAACAACAATTTTCTTGAAGCAGACTTCTCAGTAACAACAGATGTCAGAAGATAAAGGAATAATATTGAATAATAAACTACTGATTAAGACTAATGGCAAAATAGGAATGGTTTCATCTTTTCTTTAGTAGAACAAAAGGTTAGAGGGAAAGAATAAGAAACAAATAATTTTAAGTGCATTGTCAGAGTCTGCACTCCTGGATCCTAAAGGCATAAAAAGCCAGGACACCAGGAGCATAGCTAAGCTACCAAGCGTACTATAACCAAATCTTCCATATCCCCAGTATCACAGTGAGGCAGTAAACTAATAATTATAGGACCAGGAATAGACCAGGGGATTGGGGCATGCATTTGCAAAACCACTAAATATGAAGAGGTAAGCATGTAGGAAAAAAAGAAAATAAAAACAAGAAAAACATCCTTATCAATCAAATAGAGCTTGTAAACCAAAATTCAAAAAACATGAAGAGACTTAATGTTAAGAAAACAGCCCACAAAAACAAGTAAATTAATTCATTACACATGATATGTTTCTACAGCAGATGGTTATAAAATCAGTGTATTGAATGTATTCAGAGGTAAATGAAGACAAATTTTCATTATAAAAATAAATTATATAGCAAATAAACAGTGATGAAAACAGGTAAAGATTTTATAAGAACAATTAAAGTATCATGGGAATGCAGAGTATGCTGACTAAGAAGCTACTACAACAATAATATAAACTCCACACTGACCACAGCTGAGGAAAGAATTGAATTATTTGGAAGAAATAAATTTGATGCTCATTCAAAACTCAGCCCAGAAAGATAGAGAGATTTAAAATTATATTTATATAGGCCAGGCATGGTGGCTCATGCCTGTAATCCCAGCCCTTTGGGAGGCTGAGGCGGGCAGATCACCTGAGGTCAGAAGTTCGAGACCAGCCTGGACAACATGGTGAAACTCCATCTCTACTAAAAATACAGAAATTAGCAGGGTGTGGTAGTGCATGCCTGTAGTCCCAGCTACTCGGGAGGCTGATGCAGGAAAATTGCTTAAATCTGGGAGGTAGAGGTTGCAGTGAGCAGTTGAAGATTGTGCCATTGCTGTCCAGCCTGAGCGATAGAGTTAGACCATCTCAAAAAAAAAAAAAAAAAAAAGAAAGAAAGAAAAAAAATTTAACCATTTCTAATCAACCTTGTGCTCAAGGATCTAGCCAGAGCAATTTGGCAAGAAAAAGAAGTAAAAGGCATGCAGATTGAAAAGGAAGTAAAACTATCTCTATTCACAGATGGTATGATCTGGTATATAAAAATTCCTGAAGAACTCACACACATAGAAAACTATTAGCGCTAATAAACAAGTTGAGCAAGGTTGTAAGATACAATATACAAAAATTTATATTTCTATAAACTAGTAATAAACAATCTGATTTCATTTATAATAGCATCAAAAAAGAAAAAATACTTAGGACTAAAATATAACAAACCAAGTGTAAGACTTGTACACTGAAAACTATGTAACATAAGATTATGTGCCACTGGTGTACAATAAAAATGTAAATTAATGAATAGAATTGAAAGTACAGATATAAAACCATATATCTATAGTCAATTTATTTTCAAGAAGGGTATCAAAACCATTCAATAGGGGAAAAATAGTATTTTCAACAAAGGTGCTTAGACACTGCAACAGGATGAATCTGGATCCCTGCCTCATACCATATACAAAAAAAAAAAAAGAGAGAGAAAAAAAACCCTCAAAATCAATTAAAGACCTACATGTAAGAACTAAATTGGTAAAACACTTAGAAGAAAACAGCAGTAAATTTTTGGTACCTTGAATTAGACAGTGTTTTCTTAGGACACCAAATGCACAAGCAATCAAAACCAAAATAGACAAATTGAAATTAAAAACTTTTTATGTTTCAAAGGACAATATGAAAAAGTGAAATGACAGCCCACAAAGTGGGAGACAATAATTGCAAATCATATGTCCGATAAGAGCCTATTATCTGGGTCATATACAAATGAATGAGAATAAAACTTATATTGGATTTTTCATCAGCATCATTGAATATAAGACAGAAGCATTTAATTTGATACAAGAACAAAAGAAATTGTGTATGTTTTCATAAAGAGAAAAATTCACTCTAAATTAATCAGTGAATTGAATGCAATTTCATTAAAAATAACTAAAGAGTACTTTTACACAACTTACTAAGCTAATTCTAAAATCCTTATGGAGAAATTAAGGGCCCCAAATAGACAAACCATGTTGCCAAAAATGACTAGGGCAAATATGTGACTTATTATCATTGTGAGATTATTTTTTGTCCAAAAAACTTTTATGCAGAAAGAAGAATAAACACTATTATTTATAATTAGTTTATTTTCAAATTTATTAATCATATGAATCTAGAATTTATTTAAATATTAATAACATTTCATTGAATATTTACAGAGCATGTACACAAACTAATAAATTTATGCACTAAACGGATTAAATTTCTTAAAACATTTAAATGTTGATTGCAAACTTAAACACTTCTTAACCTTTAATTGGGATCTTTTGAATAAATTGAGGCTTCTTAAATCTCCTAAAATTTCAAAAATTCATCAAAATACACATGCAGTATAATTATTAGAAAGCTAATCAGATACCCACCAGAAAAGCTAAGTGTAAAGTGTTTGTGCTAGGATTTTAAAATGATTTCTTTTTGATTGTATATATTTAAAGTGTCCAATGTGATGTTTCCATATACCTATATGTAGTGAAATGATTACTCCAGTCAATCAAACTGACATATCCATGGTCTCATTTAGTTACCTTTTTTAGTATGGTAAGGACACTTAAAATCTACTCTCTAGCAAATTTTCAGTGTACTAATAACAAATTATTAACTATAGTCCTCATGCTGTACATTAGATCTCTAGATTTAATCATTCTATGCAACTGTAACTTTGTACCTTTTGACCTACATCTCCTGTTCCCTGCCCCCATCCCCACACACTGGCAACTCCTCCTTTATTCTGTTGCTATGCATACAATTTTTTTTAAGATTCCACATTTTGTTTCTGTGTCTGGCTTATTGTACTTATCATAATGTCCTCCAGGTTCATCCATGTTGTTGCAAATGGAGGATTTCCTTCTTTTTAAAGGCTGAATAATATTCCATTGTACTCTACATTTTTTTTTTTTAAATTGAGAAGCAGTCTCCCTCTGTTGCCCAGGCTGGAGTGCAGTGGTGCGATCTCGGCTCACCACAACCTCTGTCGCCTGGGTTCAAGAGAATCTCCTGCCTCACTCTCCTGAGTAGCTGGGACTACAGGTGCACACCACCACGCCCGGTTAATTTTTGTATTTTTTTTTTCAGTTGAAATGAGGTTTCACCATGTTGTCCAGGCTGGTCTCAAACTCCTCGGCCTCCTAAAGTGCTGGGATTACAAGCGTGAGCCACTGTGCCCGGCCTAGTCTACATTTTCTTTATCCTTTCCTCTGTTGTGGATATTTAGGTTGCTTCCATGTCCTGGCTATTGTAAATAATGCTGCAAAGAACATGGGAGTGCAGATATCGCTATAATGTGCTGATTTCATTTTGGGGGAGTATATGGCCATTTTGGGAGGCTTTCCTCATTCCCAAGTTGAGCTTTGTTTTAGATGTGGAAGTCTGCGTTGCTGTAGGGGCATGTTTGGTTCCTGTCTTCCTTCTCTCCTTCTCCTCTGGATTATGAAATAATATTTGTGGCCTTTCCAGAGAGTATTGAGGAGAAAGAGTTACAGTTGATGTGAGTGCTTAGAGATGTAGCAGGTGTCTGAAGCTGAGACTTCCTCTCATGGGACTTTTCAGACACCACTCCTCCCACCCTTGGGAAAAAGTCTGACTGGGGTTTTCTTATTGCAGTCCCTGCTGGGCTACCTGCTTTTGTCTTCTGCTGTCAGCTCCTAGGCCTTTCGCAGTCACGTTTATTTATTTTTTATAAATTAGAACTGCATGAAATAAAATTTATTGAGTTATTATATTTGTAAGGCACAAACCTGTGGCAGAATCACAAATAATGAATACAGCTATGTAAGAAGTTGTCTTTTTAACTTCCCAATCAATCAGATTTCATCTTAGTGAATCTGATGGATCTTGTCATCTGGTAGAATCAAGTAATATGACACACAATTGCAACCATCATGTGAAATGGCCTAAAGAAACATGTGTTCGCATGATTAAATTCCTACAAGTATTCCTCAATGAGTCAATGTCATCAGGATAAAAAATAATCTTTTTATACAACTAAGTAGCTCAACACAGCACAAAACTAATTTAAAAATAATTTAAATTGACTTTGTGTGTGTCTTAATTTCAGAATGATTAGGTATAATTTTTTTAGAATAGTTGATCATTCAAAAACTCAATTATAAATGGGAAGGAAGTATCCTAGGAGGAGCCAATGTAATTTGACAGAAAGAAAGCAGGCAGAAACTTCATAATTTCAGAACCGTAAACTATAATTAATAAAAAATAAATTTGAAAACCATACTAAAGGAAAGACCGTGCTATCTCCTCTATCAAAAATGATAGTAAAAAAGTCATTATCATCTGAAGAAACAATCAAAAAGCATTCAGGAAAAACGTGTAAAAAACTAATTAAAGATGGATGTCAGGCTGATAATAAAAAGATTGCAAAAAAATAAATACCATATGTTTTCACTTATAAGTGGGAGCTAAGAATTGAGCACACGTGGACATAAATATGGGAACAACAGACACTGTGAACTACTGGAGGAGGGGGAGAGAGGTGGGTTAAAAAACTACCTATCAGGCACTATACTTACTACCAGGGTGGTGGGATCTGTATTCCAAACCCCAGCATCACACAATACTCCCACGTAACAAATACTCACATGTAGCCCTGTATCTAAAATAAAAGTTCAAGTTTTTAAAAAAAGATTGTATTATTCTTTTGAGAATTGTAATATTTGTGGATATTGTCAGCTTTTTAAACTTTGTAATATGTGATTTATTTTCTCATTCTAAATAAATACTGATTTTAATAAAAACTTTTGAATTTTAACTTTGTATCATTTTTCTTAAAGAGGGGCTCATATGTTAACTAGATTAAGAGCTCAAAAATCTAGGACCCACTACTCTTTTGCACAAAGTTCAAAGACACAATCTGGGAGAAAATATTACCACATAGGCAACTGACAAAAGTAATATAGAGAGCATATAAATATATCTTTATATCTTGCAAGATATAAAAGTCTAGAAAATCTGTATTATCAGGGCCATGAGAGGGTTATAATAATTAAGGTTTTTTTCTTGTATGATATATAAGTAATTAAAACAGAAAAATATCATATTTCAGGGTATTTTCATGGATGCTAAATTACTTGTACACACCATCAAAAAGTTAGCTGAATGTGTTTTTAGATAATGCAGTCTACATGAAAATAGTGACAGATTTATTCTTGGCCTTTTAGTTCTATATGAGAACCCAGAAAAACAAACACATTGCACCATTAGGCATCAAAGTGAAAAAATAGTGGTGAATGATTGATAATCCATAGTATAGTTTACCAAGTGAAAAGTACTGACATGTTAGTGCAAAAACTCTTCTTAAAAATAAAACTAGGTTAGAATCACCAAAAATGAAATCATTGCAATGTCTAAATCTTAAAAATTCCAAGCAGAAAAATGGGTGTTGGCTCAGATGTGTAATAACATCAGCAGGTTTTCTCCATCATGTCCTGTGTCAAGGCAGATGTGCCCTCCAGCAAGTGCTAAGCCACAGACCTACAGCTATCTCCTGAGGGCTAATGGTAATGCTTCCAACTTGCTACTAAAATCCTGAAATAAGCATCATCTAGTGAATACTGCTAAACTCAGTTTATTTGTTGCTAAAAAAAATCTGAGAGGTGACAGGTAATATGTTTGTCATTTGCCTTTTGATTCTCTTTTTCAAATCCAGACAAAACGCCAACACCTAATTGTCAGCATTCAAGAGAACCTGAAAGTTATCAAGTGCAATATCCCATTAGTGTTTAAATCCTCTCTATGAAATGCCCACCAGGTGTTCATCAAACTGATTGTACACCAGCATGGCAGAGATCCAGGCCTATGGTGTAGAGCAGAAGTAGTACAATAAATCAGTAGGGAGAAGATTACTTTTTATGGGAGAAGATTATTTTTATATACATCATCCATTTATTGCTATAGCTGACTTCCATGTGATAAAGGAGGAAGAGTCTTACCTTATACAAAAGATTCAAAAATAAATTACATATGGATTAAAAACAATATAAAAAAATTACTCTTGGAAGAAAATCTAGAAGAATAGCTTTATGATCATGGAATAAGAAAAGATTCTTAAAGTTTATACCATTTTTTAAACGAAGAGTTATGGAGTACTTTCTATATGCCTGGCACTATTCTATTTGTTTTATAAATACTAGCTCAGTAAATCTTCATTAAAAGAACAGTATAATACTATTCCTCATTAATAGGCTCTTCACTAAAAGAAGAATAGAGTACTGAAATTTGAGTATTCTTAATAACTTTATTTTAAAGATGAGTGGTAGAGCTAGAATACAAACTCAGGTAATCTAACTTTAAAGTGTATTCTCTTAACTGCACTCTGCTACCTCAAAAAGCATAACCCTTAATAGAAAATGTTGATAAACTTGACTACATAAATGTAAAATTGATGTCAAAAAAAAAGAGACAAGCTTTGAACTGAAGATATCTGAAACACACATCTGAGAAAGGATGTATAGCAATACAGGAAGCACAACTGTGAGCTCCCAGAGAGCAGAACTCCCATGGGCTGGAGAAGGACAGTCTAGGCCTGAGGGGAGTCTAGGCAGTGCACCACAGTGTCTACTCCAGTGGCCTTCCAGCTGCTTCTCCAACAGAGATCATTCTACTTGAAGGTGTTTCTAGCTGCTACTCATGTGCCTGTCACACCCTCCCTCCAGGGCTTTTGCATGGTTGGCTTCTTTATATCATTCTTGTTTCTGTCTAAACATCCTTTTCTTGAAAATATCTTCTCTGGCCATACCCTCTAAAATAGTACTCCATACCTCTCCAACCTTTCACATATGACTGTTTTTCCCATTAAATTTTTACAATTAAGATTTATTTCAAATCTTAATTTTAAAGGTAATGGTATAACAAAAATTTAACTAATGTTATCAGTTTGCCATATTTATGCCTGATCATACTCTTTGAATAAAGTAAAACATTACAGATGCCTCTAAAGCATCCTGAGTACAACTACCGCCAGTGCCACCTCCTTCCCTCCTTCCCTCCCCAGGGGAACTGCCATCCTGGAATTGCCATGTATCTATGCGACAGGCTGCTACTTCCAAAGCCATCTCTACTTCTTCCTTGTAAACAGAAGGCAGTTTCATTGGGGATAGTGATGTGCCCAACCATATGACATTTCCCCGACTTCCTTGCAGATAGAATTAACTATGTAATTCTGTTCTAGTCAGTGAAATGTAAGTAGACTTTGCTGAGTGAAACTCCTGAGAAAACTAAAGGTTGCCAGTTTCCATTAGAACACAACTTTTTGTCCTTTACCCTTGTCCTTCTTCCTGTCTGGGATGTCCAGATCTGGAGCAATCGTCTTGCCCCATGAGTTACTACGGCTGAGTAAATAGATAGAAAGAGCAGAAGAGTTGGGACCTTGATGTCCTTGAGGAGACACTCAACCAACCTGGGACTTCCTTTGGCAAGAGAAAAGTAAACTCTGAATAAGTTTAAGCCACATTTTTTTGGTGTGTTTTAGATCCTTCATGAGTATAGGATCCTTCCTTTTCCATATATGTTTGTATCCATCAGACATATAATATTTTTTGAACATTTTAACATTGTATACTAATGAGATCTACTTATCATTTAGCAACTTGCTTTATTTTTATTCAATTTGATTATTTGAAAATTAAACTGAATTAATACATGCAGATCTAGATTATTCATTGAAAGCCCATTGTTTGAAAATGTTAGTTTGGTTGTTGATTTCATACATTCTCCTGTTAATAGACATTTAGCTTACTTATTATGTTTTGTTTTACAGTTCTGCAATAAATATCTGACATATGTTTTCTTGTGCACATGTGCTAGAGTTTCTCCAGGATAAATACCTTAAAATGGTAGAGGGTAAACTTCTTCAACTTAGTGATATGGAACCAAGTGACACTCCAAAGTGGCCATGACAATTTATACTCCCACGAGGAGGACACAAGTTTTTTGTTCTGTCTACATTAAAGCTTGGTATTATCAATTATAAGTTTTGACAGTCAGATGAGTGTGAAATTTAAATTTTTTATTTGCATTTCCCTGATTATTCTGAGGTTGAGCATCTTTAAAATGTGTATTAACCATTCAACTTTCTTCTACAAATTATTTTTACCCATTAAATATAAATTATTTAAGTATTTATGGATTGCTAATATCTCCTCCAAATATGTGGTCTTTTACCTTTGTTAATGGTTTCTTTTGTCTCAAATATGTTTTTTATTTTAATGTGTCATTTTTTAATTACCTTTGAGTTTTTAATTTTGTATCATGTTCAATAAAGCTTTTCTCTCCCTGATATTAAGACATTAATTATTAAGTAATTAATTATTAGTTTCATATAAGTGGAAAGATACATCCTTGTTTGAACATATGGAAATCTACATACATCTAAATTTAAACCAAATGTCAATGTTAATAACAACACTAGAACATTCTCGTTAAAATTAGGAGTAAGACATGCATGTCAGTTGTGACTCTTGTTATTTTCTATTGTACATTAACATGATACAATTGCTAGCGTTATTGTACAAGATAGTGAAATAAGATATGTGTAAATATATACCTAGAAAATTCAAGAAAACCAACAAAACTTAATAAAACTAATAAATAATGAAAAAAGAGTGAGATGACTGGTTATAAAATTAATGTACTCAAATCAATATATCTTACATGTACCAATAAGAACCAATTGGAAAATATAATAGAAATGGCATAGTTTACTATAACAACTGGAAAATATCCAGTTATTTGTAACATGAATAATGAACTTTATAAAATTATAGAACATTACCAAACATTGTAAATAAATAGGCCTGTATTGTTTTAGGATAGAAAGACTTCAAACCATAAATATATCAATATTCTATGTGTGTTTATATATTCAATGCAGTTCCATTGAATATATGGAATTTCTTTTCAACTTTACAAAACAATTCTAAAAACATACAAGTGAAAATATCAAAAATGCTGAGAAAGAAGGCAGGAGAGTGGCTTGCCCTAGCAGATAGTAAAATGCCTTATGAAGTGAAATCAATTTTTATATATATATATAAAATGGGTGTAAATAAAGAACAATAGAAAGAATACAACTCTGGACTTAGAACTAAATGTATATAGGGGGTTTGTGTCTCATAAATGTAGTGTTTTAAGTTGGTACGAAAAACAAAGATTAGTAAATGAAATTAAGACAATTAGCTAGCCATTTGAAAAAAAAGTAGATCCAGATTTCTCCCTCACTTACTATACTGAAATAAATTATTGCTGAAACCATAAAATACTAACACATTAATGAATATTTTTATAGTCTTCGGTTGGGGAAGACCTTTCTAAGTTTGTCTCAAGCATCGAAAATTTAATAGGAAAGACTGGTAAAATCTACCACTTAAAAAATGAAACTTCTGTGTAAAAATAAACACAATAAAATGTTGAAAGGTAGAAGGCTAATTGGAAAATTATTTGCAGTAAAATGAAGACAAAGAATTAATATCTTAGATAAATAGTGAGCTCTTACAAATCAATAGGGAAAATATTTAATGTTTTAATTGAAAAATGGGCAAAATACTCTGAGGCAATCCACCAAAGAAACAAAAAAAATCTGAAAAATGTGCAGTGTCAGGAATAATCAAAGAAATGCTAGTAAAATATGAATAGTCTTTTTCCCCCTATCAAGATGGCAAAGATGAAAATTATTGACATACTTTGTGAGGGGCAGCAAGTCTTCCCATGCAGTATCATTGAAAGTATAAAACAGTCATATCACCTTAGGAAAGTAGCACAGCAGTATCTATTACACTGTAAAATACTTAATTATGCAACACACTTCTGGGAATTTACCCTAAGGAGATGTATACACATTACTGCCTATTTACAGTATTGAAAACGTGAAACAACCTTTGTGTCCATCAATAATAGACTAGTAAATTATGATGTAGGAATTTCATACAGCTCTTAAAAATGGACACTATATTTATTTACTGGAAAGATCTTGTTGAATAAAAAATGAGGGTTTCAGAATATAGGCTTTGTAAAATTGTAATAATAGGTTTTATGTCTATTTATAAATACAGAGATGCTTGAAAGGCTATCCACTCTCTCCCTCACCCCAAGAAAAGTAATTTTAAAAATGTGCATTTCATGTTTAAGAAAATCAGATGATACAGAAATATCAAAAGTAAAAGGTGAAAATCTAAGTGCTCCTCTCACTGACTTCCAACACCTGTCTCCAGAGATAAGCATTGTTAATTTGGTTTCCAATTTTTTTTTTTTTTTGAGACAGAGTCTCACTCTGTTGCCCAGGCTGGAATGCAGTGATGCAATCTCTGCTCACTGCAGCCTCCACCTCCCGGGTTCAAGCAATTCTCCTGTCTCAGCCTCTGGAGTAACTGGGACTACAGGCACGCACCAGCATGCCTGGCTAATTTTTGCCTTTTTGGTAGAAACAGGGTTTCATGATATTGGTCAGGCTGGTCTCGAACTCCTAACCTCAGGTGATCCACCTGCCTCAGCCTCCTAAAGTGCTGGGATTACAGGCATGAGCCACCGCACCCAGACTGATTTCTAATCTTAAGCCCTTCAGATTCTTGTCTACCCTTTCACTAACGTGGATGGATATAGAGATATATTACTATTTAGAAATATATATTATTCTTCTACTTTAAAAATATTTTATGAAAGCATTGCTCACATATATAAAAATGCACATACTACAATAGTACATCTCAACGAGTTTTCACAAAATGAACACACTTGGGTACCCAGTTCCAAGATGAAAACAACCACCACAACAAAAATAACCCAGGACAGTAACAACACCCCAGAAAATCTCCTTGTACCACTTTGCAGTCACTGCTTTGACTGCAGATTTCTAGAGGGAGTGATTAGTTTGGCTAGTTTTATGTTTTAAATGAATGTAATAATCACAACTTCAGCAATAATAAAGTATTCTGCTTTTGTGTCTGGCTTCTTTTACTCAATGTCATGTATCTGAGATGCATCTGTGTGTTGCTACCTGTAGTTGTAAATTGTTTATTCTCATTGATGTCTGGTATTCCATTGTGTGACTACACCTCAGTGTATTTCTCCAGTGCACTTTAGAAGGCTTTGAAGTAGTTTTCAGTTTGGAGTTCTCATGAATAGTGCTGATGTGAACATTCTTGTGCATATCTTTTGGGAATCACGCATGTGCATTTCTGTTGACTATAAGACAAAGGATGAGATTACTCAGTCGTGGACTTTTATAATATTCAGCTTTGGTCTACATTTCAAAGACATTTTCCAAAAACCATTTATACTCCTTGTAATGGTTAATTTTATGTGTCAACTTTGCTATGGCAGGGTACCTAGATATTTCATCAAATATTACTCTAGGCGTTTCTGTTAAGTTATATTTTACATGAGATTGACATTTAAATCAGGACTTTGAGTAAAGTAGATTATTCTTCACAATGTGGGTGGGCCTCATATAATCAGTTGAAGGCCCGACCTGCCTGGAGGAAGTGAGAATTCTGTCAGCAGACAGACTTCATACTCTTCTCTGAGTCCCCAGCCTGCCAGCTTACTCTGCAGAATTTGGACTTGCCAGCCTCCACAACTGTACGAGTGAATTTCTTAAACCTCTTCTTACACATACACGTTCTATTGATCCTTTTTCTCTGGAGAACCCTGACTAATACACCCCTACCAGCCAGTGTTTGAGAGGTACTTTTCCTCCTCCACATTCTGCATAAACTTGATATTTTCTGTCTCTCATTTTAGCAGTCTGCTGGGTGTAGTGTCGCTTGTTTTAGCAGCGTACTATAGACAACATAAGACATTTGGCTTTCATTTGACTTTAAGAGCTGTAGATTTTCTATTTTATGTGTATAGAAGCTTTTATGTAATTGTCTTCTAATAATGGACATTTAGATTATATCTAGTTTTTCATTATTATAAATAATGCTGCACTGAAAATATTGCACATAAATATTTTAAAATCTTGTGTTTCTCTATGCTACATTTCTAACACTGAACATTTGAGCCATAAATATACCTACGTAAAATGATGGTCAATATTTCCAAAGTGTTCTCTGCATATATACCAGTGGCAAATAATAATGCCTAACTCTCCACACCATTACCAAGTAATATGTATTTTAAAAACCCACCTATTTTTTATTTTAATTTCATTTGCATTTCTTCAGTTACTTGCCAGTTTGACTTCTTCAAATAAGTAGTGGTCATGAATATTTCTTTTATTAATTTTCTGTTTATATCTTTTACCTACTGGTTCTATCGAGTTAGTTTGTCCCTTTCCAAATCATGGCAAGAATTCTGTATGCATTATAGATATTACTGAATAAATCTTTTATGATGCAAATATTATTCTAGTTTTTTGTATGTTAAGGAGGCAATGCAGTGTACAGGTTAAGTATATAGGTTTTGGAATCAATGTTTGATTATAAGACTTAGCTTTGTCACTTACTAGCTGGGTAACATTGGTGAAGTTATTTAACCCCCTCAAAACCTCAGTTTTCATAAGTGTAAAGTACAGATAATAGTAGTTTCCCCCGTAATGGAGTAATTGTAAGAATTGTGTTGCACGTAAAGCACCCAGCCATTATCTATCTTAGAAAACTGCTTATTACTGTAACTATTTCTCTTGTAACTTTGTATGATTTCTTAGGCAGCTGAGAAAATTTTAGTTTTTATATTAAATTAGTCAATCTTCCTCATGACTTCTCATTCTTATGCCATCCCCTAAGATAATAAAATATCGCTCTTTGGTTTCTTCTAGTATTTACACAACTTTAAGTTCTTCCTTTAGATTATCAAGCCATATGAAATTTATTTTTATATGCTATAGAGATTTACATTCATCTTCCACCAGATAGAGAGCCAAATACTCAAAAGTCATTTTTCTAATAATCAGTCATTCCCTCACAGACTTTAAATGTCACCACTTTAATTCTAAAATAATATTTGTACTTTGATCTGTTTCTGGACTCTCTCTTATGTTCCCATTGATCTAATTCCTCATTTTTACACTGGCACCTTACTGTTTACTTTTGTAAGTTTTAAAAATGGCAATTTTTAAACATCTGCTAGGCAACTCTTTTATTCTTTACAGTAGATTCTCAATTATTATTCCAAATGTACACTTTCAAGTAAAATAATCAGCTGGCAGTCAATCTTCTTATTGATTTTTAGTTCATTTTGATCTTTTAATCTCTTCAATGATGTTTTGATTTGAAGACTATATGTCCTCTAATTTCTCTGGAATGCAGAGGTTTTGATTTCAAGATTTTCTTTTTTGTAGTTTCTATGAATATGTTTCATATTCTCTCCTTTCTGGTTCTCATTAATCTAGAATAGGGGAGCAGGGCTGCTATCTGTAGCTGCACAGTTTATGTACTGTACAACTCTATGGAGCATCGTTTATGGAGATGCAGCACAAATCTTGCAAAACTGTTAGGCAGCAGGCTAAGGATCTGTTGTATGGGATCTTTTATTTACTGAAGAGTTGGCATGGAGTAATTCCCCTTGATTTTCACCTATGGATACCTGGACACTATTTCAATTGTGGCATAATAAACTGAACTAGAGAATCATTTGTCTTAGCTTATAATCTTTGTATAGTCCTTCAGTTATTGTCAAGAGACGGGATACAAGGATTGTAGCAACCAGTACACTGGGCAACCTTAATTCAGAAACATTGTTTCACAGTGCTGTGGCAGAAACTTCAAACTGTTCTCCAAACGGATTTCCTCTCTTGTCTGAGCACACACTTACGCTATGCTGCCCAGCCCCCGTTGCAGTTATGTGTGGACACACAACAAGTTCTCACCAGGGGAATGTGAGCTGAATCATGTGTCATTTCCAGGATGAAGTGGTTAGCAGGCAGACAAGCCTTTTCCACTGTGGTATGATGAAAAAATACATTTGGTCTTTGTCCTGGGTTCCTGGCACACCAGCTTTTAAAACCTTTGGAGTCTTGTAAGTGATAAATGTCTTTTGTGTGCAAATGAGATAACTGGGAGAGTGGGGACCATACATAGTTTCTGGATGGGATTTGGTTGCCAGAAAGGCCAAGCCATGATTAAAAGATTAGAACTTTCAACCCCACTCCCTGATCTCTGGGGAGGAGAGAGGGATATTGAGTCAATCACCAATGCCCAGTGATTTAACCAACCATGTTTATGTAATGAAACCTCCATAAAAAATTCTAAATGATGGGGTTCAGAGACCTTCTGGGTTGGTGAACACATTGAGGTACTGGAGGGTGGTGTGCACAGGAGGTCATGGAGGCTCCACATACCTCCTCCCATACCTGGCCCTACGCGTCTCTTGCATTTGGCTGTTCCTGGGCTGTATCCTTTATAATAAATGGGGAATAGTAAGCAAAGCACTTCCCTGAGTTCTGTGAGTCATTCTAGTACATTTAGTAAATTATTAAACTTGAGGAGTGGGTTTTGGGAACCCCTGATTTATAGCCAGTCAGGCAGAAGTACAGGTGGCAACCTGAAACTTATTATTGAGTCTAAAGTGGGGCAGTCTTGTGGGACTGAGCCCTTAACCTATGGGATCTGTCATAGCTCTGGGTAGTTAGTGTCAGAACTGAATTGTATTGCTGGACACCCAGTTAGTTTTGGAGAATTGGAGAGGTGGTGTCAAAGGACACCACATCTACCCTTTAGCTTTCTATCTTCTGGGTAAATACAGAGGACTCCGAGGCCCCAGAGGAAGGTGAAACCACAAGACAGCCGGAACCTGTGGCCCTAAATAAGGTAGATAATAAACACCTACCAAGAATATTTGCATTAGACTGTTATGTGAGAAAGAAATTGTTTTTTGTTGTGTTAAACCATACAAATTGGGTGTTTGTTATGGGACCTGCTGCCAAGTAAATTGTAGAATCAACTAGTCAAATCAACATGTGCCATGATCTCTCCCACTTTTCCTTACTGGGTTTTAGTGTCTTTTTTGTCTGTTACTCTCTTTATTGATGTTTTGAGTCACATATTACATGCCCTCTTTAACTTTCCTGAAAATGTAAAGAAGTTTTGATTTCAACTTAGGATAAAACCATAGGATATTATTAGCAATATCCTAATTAATGTTAACGGTTGCCACCAAATATAACAAGTTTTAACCGGTGTCATAATTCTCCTCATTTTTTACCCTCCTTTAAGCCAAGTAGATAATTAATGGTTCAGTATGAAGCTCTTGGCTCACAATTAGTCCCATTAACTCATAAATCTTTTTTTAGTGAGGTAGCTTTAATTTTTTTGTTCATTTGTTTTCATATCTGCTCAGATAATTTTAGTCAATTGATGCCAAACTAATCTGATGGCTAAGCTAACCTTCTTCTAGGAATTGAATGTTTGTATTTCATCCTTATTTTCCCTATCTCCTGCTACTTTCCCCAGTGTAGCCACACTTTATTCTTCTCCTCCAAATATATCCTGCATGATTTCTTGTCCTTACCTTTGCTCCTGCTATGACTTAGTCTGGAACAATTTCCTTTGCCTTTACCATCCCTGAAAAGCTTAACTAATCCTTGCATAGTCAGCTGAAACCCCACTTTCTCCAAGAGAATGTTATTAAACTTTTCCTTTCTCACATTTCTTCATGGCTTCTATCATATCACTTTCTTAATATCGCATTATAGCTATTTACATGTTTATCTCCACCTCTAAATTATCTCCTGGAGAGTAGGAAATATGTCTTACTTGTTGTATTTTCTTCATGCCTGCTGTGGAGCCTAGAACAGAGCACACATTATGAGATAGGCATTGATTCAATAGTCATGCCAATTAATGTGTTCAATAAATATCATTTGGCCATTTACTATCCACCAGACATCTAATAGAAAGGATTGTATTTCAAAGTTACTTTTATGAGTGAAGAGCAGCCCTAGTGCCTGACCCACAGTATATTCTCAATAGGTATTTCATTATTGAATGTGGTAATTAGAGGGGGGACTTGCAAACAGCCTGACTTGATAAATCAACCATAAATTCTACTCGGCCACTTCCCAACACAGAAAATGTGAAATTTTCTTTGTTACGACCACTCTGATCAAAACATATCCCAAATACATAGGCTCAGTAACTCATCAAGAATAAATGAGATTGCTGACATGGATGCCAGACCTGGGGTCAGGCAAGGAGAGTGTTTATGTAGAGAAGCAGCGTGGAATGGGGCGTCAGTTCCACAGCAGGGTGTAAAGCGTGTTGACATGGAAGGGCAGCCTGGTATGAAATGTCAGAGACCAAGTGGCAGGAGGCGATCCACACAGAAGGACTCCCTGGCATGGGATTCTGGAACCAACCAAGGACAGCATGCGTATAGGGAGAAGGGTAGAAAGAGGGATGGGAGATGTATTACACCACGGAGCTGATAAAATAAGAAAACATAGTAAGGATAATAGAAAAAAGGCTTCTCACTCTCACAGAAAAGAGTTCAAAATATGGAAAGGGAGAAAACCAGGATGAACCCATGGTGTTAGACTGGATTTTTGACATATTGGTGTGAAATTATGGACTTCTACGAATGTAGATGGATTTTGAAAATGTAGATGTGTGTGGATACATGTATATAACTCTGTTGACTGAGCGGTTTGGAGGCCTCACTTCAATAGCAGTGAGAACATGTAGTACCTGTATCTTGGCTTCTTAATACCAGAAAGGAAAGAAGTGCCCCCCAAATGATGAGATGTTAAAGGGATGCAGAAACTACCTTGAAGGCCATCAGATTTAAGCATCAAAATAAATCATGAGAGTAATGTATTATAATCCACTGAATAACGTAGGAAACAATAGATCATTCTGATATAAACAAGAAAGTTTGATGAGCAATGAGGTATTTACGTAGTTTCAAAGAACCATTTCACAAAAGTTACTGATTTCAAAGGAAAAAAAATGTAACCTCCTATTAAAGAAGTGTAGCATAAAATATCTTAAATAAATGATTTAAGTAAATATTAGCAGTAATGAGACAAATTAAAATCTTGGGTCACCTGATAGGATGCAATGACAAGGACACGACATTATTCTGTAATACATCTGTCAAATTGCATAACCTGAGCCTGGCCATGAGGAAATATCAGATATACCAACATGGAGAGACCTAATGCAAAACGACAACCTGCAATCTTTTTTGTTTTTTTCTTTCAGACAGGGTTTCACTCTCACTCAGGCTGGAGTGCAGTAGCACGATCATGGCTCACTGCAGCCTTGTCTTCCCTAGCTCAGGTGATCCTCCCCAGAAGCTGGGATTACAGACATGCGCCACCACACCCGGCTAATTTTCATATTTTTTCGTAGAGACGGGGTTTCACCATGTTGCCCAGGCTGGTGTCGAACTCCTGGGTACAAGCGATCCACCCACCTTGGCCTCCCAAAGTGTTAGGATTACAGGCGTGAGCCACCATGCCTGGCCACAACCTATCATCTTTAAAAGTCACGAACGTCAAGGACTTGGCACTGTTCCAGGTTAAAGGAGACTAAGGAGACATGATACCTAAAAAGGTAACACATAATTCTAAGCTGAATCCTCCTGCTAGAAAGGGCATGTAGGAAAACTTAAATGGGATCTGAGGCCTAGATGATACTGATGTACCACATTAGTTTCCTGATTTTGTTATTTGTATTATGGTTATTAAGAAAATATCCTCACTTGTTGGAAACACACACCAAAGTATTCAGGGGCTGATGGGTGTCAAGTCAGTAATTTACTCTCGAAGGTTTCTGTGCTGTAGTCACTAGTTTTCTGTACACTTGAGATTGTTTGAAAATAGAAAATGTATGCCAAAAAAAAAGAATAAAACAGTCTGTGGAATTTTCTATCATCTTAAATTATCAACTTCCATATTCAGTCCCAAGTATGCTTTTCCACAGGGCTTGCTTACCTCCACCACCTTGAGTGAATTCTTTTATGGCACTTGGTCACACTGGGCACTCTGGTCTCCTCTTCATTATCGTTCACTAGACTGGTTTTACTTAGATGTGCTTATTTTTACAACCTGCATTTTAACCACCAGAATAGAGGCATAAATGCCATAGGCACATTTCAGCACATCCATTGTTCATGCTGACAGAAATGTGAGGTCAGGTTATCAGAACCCTTAGTAGATGTGATAGTATAATTTGTTTTGTTTGTCCCATTGCATTATGTTGATTATTATAAAAGCTTCTATTTGTTATACAAACCAGGTGATAATACATTAGCATATATTTTCTCATAGCCTACACTCTAAAGTCTACATACATAAAATATATTTTATCTTATTTTGAAAATTAAAACATTTCAAAATTATCAATCATTTCTTTAAATATTGCAAATATATTTAGCTGTGAGAAGTGAAAGACAAATATTGTGATGTATTCGTATAAACACAGTATACTCTGTGTAGGAAACCAAATTATCTGTTAGGGAAAACACAGTATGTTTATTGCCATCTGCCTAGATAAGTAAAAAATATATAAATCAAGTAACTGAAGGAGAAATGAAAACCAAAGATATTCTTTATATGTATTAGGGAAAGAAATATTATTGCTCAACTATTTGGGTGCTTCCTTTGGAATGGAAGAACTTTTAATATAAGTATGCACCTTATAACTCAGCTTGAACTACTATTATTATTAACTAATAATGCAATATTATTGGCACTTCTTTGGTCATTTACTATAGGAGCTAGAGGCATACATTACTGGAACATAAAATGGGAAATTTGTTTGGCTAGCTTATCTGAGAGTTGCCTACATGCCTGAAGCCCATAAACTCTATGACTGTCCAGGATGTATCAGCCTGCTCACACCATGACAACCCAGGTGACATTAAAGCAGCACATGTTTGTCTACAGGTACCATAATGGACCGTATCAATCCAACGTGTGTTAGTGTGTATGTGCCATGCCAGTCCATTATGCTGTGACAGCCACATGTATCAATCTCCATGCACAACTAATTAAATACATGACAGCACAGCACATGTCAGCCTTGTTGCATTTTGACAGCCATTTTACACTGTGGGGGGCCAGTGTGTGTCAGGTGTCAATCTCACACACCATGACAGACTCCTGTATGTAGTAATATATTATATATTATATATATATAATATAATATATATATTTTATATATATATATATTCTGCATGTGCTTTGAAAGTTCAGTATATACCATGACAGCCTTGCATGAACCATAGTAGCCATTTTACAGGAGCAGGGGGTTGAGTGGGGGAGCATTTTGTGACATTCTACATGTACCACGACAGCCCAGTGGATGTTAAACATCTTAGCAGACCAGAATGCAATGTGACAGCTCAGCACGTGGCATCCTGCTTGTATTCTAACAGTCTATGTACACTGTGGTAGCCCAGAGTTTATCAGCCTGCATGCTCCATCAGAGCCACCACATACTATAACAGCCCCCCAGGAGCCATTCAGCATGTGCGATGACAAGTATAGACTGTAATCACCCAGTTGGTGGAAGTCTGCATGTACCAGGACCATCAATACATATTGTTAGAGCTTATAATATATCAAGCCCTTCATTCTAGCGATGCAATGGTGTGGTATCTTTTTGTGTGTGCATGTATGTGTATGCTTAACTTACCTCGATTGATTTTAGCTGCATTTCTTTCCATTGCCTATGTTTTAAGTTCCTTGCTTTCTGTTCCCATTTGCTTTAAGTGTTTGTGTCTTCTTTCCTATAATCTATCTCAGCATTTGCCTTTCTCATTCCAAGAGGTTGCAACAGCCTATTGACCAGCTATCTCTTAAATTCTTTTTTTGAACTAAGGTGCAGAATGTATAAGTAAATAAACGAGGTCATTTTGGAGGCTGACAGATTTTATAGTCTAGCCTCCCATCCTCTTTTTTAAATACCTACAATTATAATCACACACACTCACACACACACACAATGGCACACATATCACATGTTTTAAGACCCTTAAGGTTTCCCGTTGCTATAGAAACAGCTTAGCATCACTGCCATTGTCTTCCAAGTTTTTCCCAATTTTTCTCTGTAACTCATTTTGTATTATACTTTTTCCCATTCCATGAACAAAGCCCTGAACTTTCCTACCCCTGGACCTTGGTTTGCCCTCTGCCCTTTGGGTAAAATGTACATCTCTATTCTCTTTCAAAGTTTGATATATCTCTAACTGTTACCGTTAATTTTCCTTTTCCATTGCCTCAAATATCTGGATATCTGACAGTCAGAGGAGTCGTATTTCACTAGGGGGATAGAGCTCATATTAAGTATTTGGTCCTACATGTGCCCTCACGTGTGCCCTCACATTTTAGAGGTGTATTAGTCCAGGACAATATCTTCTAACAAGTGACACCTCCTTTTAACCTTCAGTTTCAAAAGAGAAGATTTCTCTACCCAAATATACCTATTAACCAGCAACATTCCAAAAGACTTGTATAATTTACTCAGATTGTTTTATTAATTTGTAATATGAGGAAACGGAGTGGTCTCATCTACTTTAAATCACTGGAATAAGTTTTTTACCACCTCCCTATTCCTTGGAAGAAATCATTACTATTCACAAGTTTTGTATTGTATAACCAATATTTTCTTAAGGTTATGAGAAAAATTTCTGTCTATTACAATCGAAGGCTCATATTTTAATGAAGTTCAGACTCTATTAGTCATTTTTAGTGTTTTATTCAGCCTACTAATACATTTGAATTTGAGCCCCACCACTTAATATCTCTTTGAATGTGGGGCAGGTCTGAGCCTCAGTTTCTTAATTTGTAACATAGGGAAGTTGATAAAACCTACCTCATAGCGTTGTGAGAGTTAAATTATATCATTCATGCTCTCAACAAATATTTATTGAGTACCTGCTACAAGCCAGTAAGTATTAAGTGCATCGGACATACTTATGGACAAAATAAGAAAAAGAATTTCCTGTCCTCCAGAAACTTGTAATTCTAGTAGATAGTAATCATTACAGTGTAACGTAAGTGTTATGGTGGCATAGAGCAAGTTAAGAGGGTCTGTGAGTTCTGGGATGAGGGTGGGGAGGCTACCACTGAGAAAGTGACATTTCAACAATCTCGAAAAATGTACTGACTAAACAGACAAACACCTGGGAGAAGAGTGCTGTAGGCATGGGGAACAGCTAGCAGAAAAACCTGAATTTTCAAGAAACTTTAACCTTGTTCATGGAATGACAAGGAGACCAATGTGGCTGGAGTAGAGTAACTACGAGGAAAGGTAAAAGATAAAATCAGAGGGTGGCAGAGACCCAGATCATGTGAGATGTTATTGGTCATTGCAGTAACCATGGTCTTACTCTCAGTGAGATAAAATACCACTGGAGAGTTTTGAGCAAGGGGAGGACATGATCTCATTTAAATTCAAAGGATTTGCATTGACCGCTGTGGCTGTGCTGAGATTGAATAGCAGAGAGACAAGGGTGAAAGCCTAAAGGCCAGTTAGAAAGCTAATCCAAGTGGGAGATGATCATCAAAGTGAATGTGGAGAAAAGTAGTCAGATTCTAGATATATGTTGAACACAGATATTAAAGGATTGATTTACTGATGGATCAATGTAAGCTGTGAGAGAGGGCAGTCAATGATGACTGCAAGGCTTGAGCTTGAGCGATGGGAAGGATGCCCTTAGCTGGATGGTCTAGAGCACAGGTGGAGCAGAGAGGGGTGGGCAGGAGAGGAGGCTCAGTTTTGGGCATGATAAATTTGAGGTGCCTATTTGACATTCAAGAAAAGAGGTTGAAAATGTAGTTGGATATGTGAGTCAGGAGTTCAGGGGAGATGTCTAAACTGGAGAGATAAATTTAGGAGTTTTTCTTTTATAGGTGATATTTAAAGCCATGAGAGACAAGTCCCCAAGGGATAGAGAATAAGCAAAGCGAAGTCCATGGCCTGAGCCCTGAGGTGCTACAGCATTAAAAAATCAGGAGAGGAGGAAGTGCCAACACAGGATGCTGAGGAATGGTAAGGAGGATGGAGGGAATCCAAGAGAGGGAAGCCAAGTGTCCAATCCTACGGACTAGATGTGAAATTAAATACTGGTTCAAAAGGAATTAAATATGGAATTAAACATTGAGTTATTAGATTTAGCAATCATGAGGTCATTACTGATCTTGAAAAGTGTTTTGGGGGACTGATGAAAGCAGTCTGACTGAATTTGAGAGACAATCAAAGAGAAGAATTATATACGACAAGTATACACAACTCTTTCAAAAAGTTTTGCTGAAAGCTGAGCAGAAAAAATGGCACAGTAACTGGAGACAAAGTAGGTTTGATGTTTTTTTGTTTTTTGTTTTTTTTTCAATAGGAGAAATGATACTATGTTCACAGGCTGATAAGGAAGCTCCAATAGAGAGGGAAATTATTATTTCAGGAGCAAGAGGGAAGAATTGCTAAAACAATGTTCTTGGGTGACAAAAAGGGGGTGGGATCTAGCACATCTACTGGTGTTCTTGAGCCCCACTCACACAGGCTCCCAAGAGCGAGTCATTAGCATCTCTTACCAACTCCATGTTCAGTGACATCATGTTGTCAGCTTGTAAGAGGCCGAGGTTGGACTATTTACACCACATACATTGGCAAATACTGCAAATACAGACTTTTTTATCCTAAAAGAGTAGGGCGTTAAACATTTATGAGGATACCACTGAGTCCATCATTGAGAGCCCTGGCCTTAGATAGACACAGGAGATATCCATCCATAGGAGAGAAAGAAGACAAAGAATAAAGATGCACGTTCTGATAGATGGAGAGATAGATGATAACATGTTGCTTGTCCCAGTGGCTGGCACACAGTCAGTGATTAATTACTATGTTTACCATCTCATTCAATCATACCACATTACCTCTAGCTGCAGCAAGGCTTCCAGGCACAGGACTAAGACTTTAGATGCAATGACTCATTAATTTATTAATTCAATAAACATTTATTGAGTATTTCTCTTGGATGCTTAAAATTATATTGTAGATTCAAGCAAATAAATTCAGTAAATATTTGGTAAGAAATGGCAATAAACAAAGTATTTTAGTGGGTGTCACAAAGGATCAAAGATGAATCTCAAAAAAAAGATTAAATTTATATATTATTTCTAAAACAAATAAGTATGTATTATGTGGTATAAACCAAAATAACAGTCAAAATGATTATAGCAGAACTAAATCTATTATATATGATTTTGTGAAATTTAGGCTTATGACAAACATCACATAGAAGTATGCATTTCTTCCCCAGTAATTCACTAAGAATCAAATTTTATCCAATTTGAAAATAAGAACTATGGAAGAAATCTAGGAGTCAGAAGAAAATTTGATACCAATTGTTCTCTAATCCTCATCTCACTGGAATTGTCTTTAAGATTAGGAAACATTGTTATTCCATTTTTGAAGTTCATTGAGTTCATTTCTCTAATCACATCATATTTTTGTTCTTCTATCACTGACCTCTACTTTGAAGAAATAGAGCATCTTCTCCCTCTGCCCATATTATTTCAGGTTTCCCAAGACTCTGGTCTTTTTTGACCTCTTCTTTCTGCACAATATTCCTGGGTAATCACATCTATGCAATTGCAGTTTCGAGTATCACTTATATGCAGACAAATAGTAGCGATGTCTTGCACTTTATAAATCTCCTGTGTGCTAGAGCTGTACATCCCAACCAGCCATTCAATATCTCTCTCATGATGTCTCATAGGTATCTTCAATTTAACAGGTTCACCTCCTAGAAACCAAGGAATTATCCGAGTTCTTCCTTTCTCTCCCGACTACATCTGCTCTGACATCCATTATATCAGTTCTTCCTTCAATAGCCATTGACACAAACAATTTCTGAGTTCAGCAATTACAGTTTTTACCTGGGTTATTGCTAATAGTCTCCTGTTTGGTCTTTCTGTTTCCAATTCTTTTTCCCTGTCATTGAAACTGTATTTCTAATATACAGATCTGATTAAGTTACATTTCTTCTTAAAATTCTGCAAGTGTACCTATCCTGAGGATATACTGAAATACTTAATGGAAACATTAATGCACATACAAAGATGTTAATCATAGTATAATATTAGTGAAAAATGGAAATGACATAAATTTTCAACAATAAGGGAATAGTTATGTTCACAATAATGTATCCATTCACTGGAATATCCTGCAGCCAACAGTAATAATTTTCCAGGAAACTAAAGTGGGCTTATTCTAAGGGATGCATATTGGAGCTAGCACAAATTTATGTTCTCATTTCTATAACCCACACAGACCTTCTCTAACTTAACACACCAAGAAAATTGCTTCATGTTTATGGTGATCATATGTAATTTCAATAGGCCTCAGAAACTCTGTCTATCTTATCCCAATTTAAATATAAGTAGTCACATATGGCAATCACCAACCTTTTAGTGCCTGTTGCTCTTGCTTTCATCATCCCAGATTTTTGTCTCCTCCATCCATACCCCAAATTTAGGACAGCGACTCTAGCTCTCTGCAGAGTTCCCACCTGCGCCTTGTGTATGCCTTTGGTTTTGGTACCCTCTGCCTCCTACATTTTTGAGCAAAGATTTCTTTGCTCCAGTTCCTAGTCCTATGTACAATGCATCTTCAGAACTTACACCTAGAATTCTGAATTTCCAGGCTCCCCACACTCACTTGAGGCAATGGATGAGAAATGGCCACTGTCCTATTACTGCAGTGAGGAATGCAGGACAATCAAATGAGAATGTGAAGTTACATGATCTGGAAACTGTTGTCACTACACAGTTGATAACTATGGAGTTTGAATCTATGACATTCACAAGGATTACCAAGAAAGATATTCCCTTACCCAGTCTCCTTCCTAAGATTGATTTCAGGTGAATGGGCTGAAGAGAGGGGGAGAAGTCTTCATAAGAAATGCCCAGGCTTTCTCCTGCATAGGTGACTTGCAGTTTGCAGGAGCCCAGAAAGACTTCTCTTTCTGTCTGCTTATCTAAGGAGAGTGGGTGATCGACAGCCCTAGTAAAATAAAGGAGTCCCTTTTACTGAGATGCACGGGATTTGGAGACGCAAGTAATATATTCGACAGTCCTATATCCCGGGACATAGTGAATACTGATAAAAATAATAAATAAATGTTTCTTTCTGAGAGGGTAAAAAAAAGAAGTTGGAGCCTTCTTATATTCTGGCATTCATCTTGTTAATTTAATATTTGGAAGGAAACTTCTCTCTGTTGTAGGTTGAGGAAAATACTTCATTTCCCCATAACTATAGACCTTAATACCCAGTGAGGGCAGAGAAGGTGTATTCTACCCACCATAGCCCAGAGTCTGGCACAGCCTCTGGCACATAGGTGACAATAGATATTTGTGGAATGAACTAAATAATGACTGCCTATTTGCCTCATGGCCTAATCCTATCCCTAGAATGCCATTTCATGTGTGAGGGTTTATTCCTCAGCAGAGACAGATACACTCTTCCCTGACTGTAGCATTTGTCAGGCAGGATGATTCATTTTGGCCATCTGACTCTCCATGTGGCCAGGGCATCAGTCACCTCTTTAGTCCGCAATGATCAGGCTTGCCAATGGTCTCTTCATGGCCAAATCTAACTATATTATCATACCTTTCAGGCACATATCACACTAATCCTCTTTCTTGAAATCCTCCCATGCTTTCATTTTAAAAATTATATGTCCCTAGCCCAGATCTCCCTCAGATTGAGTTCCATATATCCACTGAATTGTCTAAGAAGTACCTCAAATTCGTGGTGTCCAAATTGAGTTTATATTCATTCCCAAAAAAGCTCCTTGTACTGTATTTGTCATCTCAGTTAATTAGCCGGATTAATCAAGTTGTCTTTGTTCCCTTCTCTTCAATTGAATTCAAATTTCTGTAAACTTTCTAGTTTTCTACCAGTTTACTTGATTTAAATGAACATTTGGAACCTATATTGTTTTCTAGCAGTGTTAAGGATTAGATAGTGTTTGTTTCTGTCCCGTCAATGACGTAATAAAAGTAATAGCAAGAAACAGAGCAAGAAAACAAAGAGATAGATATTATCATTCTATGATAATAGATGGTGTTTGTTAAGTACTTACTATATGCTAAGCATTCTTCTAAACTATATATGTATAATATATATTATATACATATATAAGTTTATTTATTCTTCAAAACATCTCTATGAAGCAGATGCTATTATCATTCTCGTTATACTTAGAAGGAAACTAAGGCACAAGAGGTTACTTAATTTGTCTTTGATTATAGCAGCTAGAAAGTGATAGAAATATCAGTTAAGCTTGAGAACCTGCATTCTTACGTTGTTATTCACATTTTAACTCAATGTTAACTCTTACATTGTTATTCACATTTTTCTTACATTATGTCCCTTCTATTTAAACAATTCTTTCTTAACAATTCCTACATATATTTCAGGACCATAGTACCCACTGTTACTTAAATTAAATTACCACTAGTCTCATCGATTGCTACTGTTTCTTGTATGTTAAAATTTTGCCATCTTGAGATCTTTATGCTAATGCAATCTTCATTTGGCTAGAGTACTTTGATGAGTTTCTTTTTCTTATCAGAAAGGAAGCATGCATGTGATACTTTCTGAGAGCTTGCATATCTAAAAATACAAATTTCTTGCTCTCATGAATGAACAAAATTTGATTGGGTATGGTAATGCATAATCACCATCTCTTTTCCTAAAAAATCCACAGATATTGCTTCATTGTTACTGTATTTCCAATATCATAAATGAAAATATTGGTACCAATCTGAGTCTCCTCCTTTTTAGGTAATTGCTCTTTTCTATATGGAAGCTTTTATGACTTTATTTTTTGATTCCAGAATGTCACCACGATGTGTATAAATGTATGTAGATATTTTTCAATGATCTTGCCAAGTATTTAGGTTTTCAGCTCAGATAAATTCTCCTCCAGTTCAATTTTCATTGTTATTTCTTATCCATAAGCTACTTCTTTCCTTTTAACTTACCATTGTTTAGAAATTAGAACACTTGGGTTTGTCTACATGAGTTTTCTCATAATTTCTATCTCTTTGTTTTCTTGCTCTGTACTCATGGAGAGTTATTTGTTTCAATTATTAAATTGCTTAATTCAGGTTTTGGTAGCATACATTCTTGTTTATCACCTCTATTGATTCTTTTTTATTTTGGCAAATATAATTTTTTATTGAAACACACTTTCTTATTGTCAATTTTTTCTTTATTATGGCAGCTGGCTGTGTCTTATCAATGCAATATCCCATTAACGGATAACAGAATTTAGAATTCTTTAAAGATTTTTACTATTTGCTTTATCAATTCTTTTTTTAAAAAAATGGCCCATTTGCCCTGATTTCTCAGTGTAATACTCTATTTTGAAGTGCCAATTTTTAAAATTTGCTCCATGATATTTTTTTTTACCCTTGAAGAGCTACATATATATTTTTTCATTGGGATGGGCTCCTTCAAATCTTATATAACTTTGGCATCTGTAGACCTAGAAAAATAGCAGTTGGATTTGTTTTCTGAAAAGATCATAGATGACAGGTGGCAAACCCTCTCATGCATGGCAGATAGGCACATACATGTTCACCCAAGGTGGGTCTCTTCTAAAAGATAAATGACTGCAAGATCCCTCTTATATGATAAAAGTGGCTATGGGAGTCTCATCTAATCATCATATTAATTCCTTGAAAGACTATAAGGGAGGGAGGGCCAGAAATATGACTACCAAGCAGGCCCTTTGACTTGGGCAACCACCTATGGATAGTCTTGGCTCATACCTTTGTCTGTTTCTAGGAAACAGGGCGGCACAGACTTGCTTAAGCCAAGAGAGCTGCCACTTGACTATCTTCTACCTGCATTTAGCAACTAATGGCAAACAATGGGCGTGTGCTTGTCCTTTAATCCATCCTCCTTTTAACATCTTTTTATGAACCCAGAGTTGCAGTTATGTTCGTTTGGTCCCTCTCTAACAAGGGAGTTTTCCAATGATGATAATTTAGCTGTAATTTTCCTTCAATATTTACTGGATTGCCTCAGTAGCAAATTCAACTTAGGTTTCTATCCTCTCAGAATTCTAAGTATCTTATATGTTTTATTTTCTATTATTTCCATTTTGAAATAATGAAAGTACATTTCTTCATCCCCAAGAATTAACCATTGTCTACATTCATCTTCCCCTCTATGGGCCACAGGTTATTCATGTAAAGCTTACCAACTGGCCATCACCCCTGTAGATTGTTTCCTTGGACAATACAGTCAGATGAGAAATGCTATGAAAACATAACTCACTTCTGAAAAACAGCTTCTCTATGAGGGAAAGGATGTTCCAAATAGATCAGCAGGAGCAAGACTTGGTGGTATGAGAAAGATGATAGATTCTGGAATGTACAAAATATCTGGTATGTCTGCAATGAAGCATGGCAAAAGATAAAGCTAGAGACCTTGGCAAGGGCCAGATCATGAGATCTTTAATACCATGGCAAGGAGTTTGAATGTTATCCAGAAAGCAATCAGAAGTTGAAGGCTTTTAAGGAAAGAGCAATAAGATTAGATGTGTGTTGTAAGCAAATCATTCTGGTAGCAGTGTGGGAAATGAATTGGAGTAGGGGAGAATGCAGTGAAGAAACCCATTAGGAAGCTATTAAACAGGTTTGGGTGAGAATTTATGAGACTTCTACTAGAATCAGTAGCAATGTAGAGAATAGTGAAGAGATTTGAAATTACTTAGTAAGTAGAGCAAACAGATTTGCTGTTAGATTACACAAGGGATGAGAAGAAGCAGCCAGAGCCTAGAATGGCTTGTTAATGGGTGTGCCTGGTGGTGCCATTACCTGAATCAGGGAAATGGGAGAGGAATTGAGTGAAGGAAAAAGAGACCATATTGTGCCTACCTTATCTAAGACATTTCAGGGCAAATGTCCAAAGATGTCCAATATCTACAACCATAGATCACACATATATAGCAAAATTATTCAGTAAAGACATATAAGCCAGATCTATACATATGAATATTAATAGCATATTGTTGATATGTAAAAAAGGATAATAAAACTAAATACAATTTTTGTGTTATTAGTATGGTCTGGATATTATACTGATGTCTTAAGGAATAGACAGAAGAGAAGAGCCTAGAATCTAAGGGACAAGAGTCAGAGAGGTAAACAGAATATGAGGAGACTGTGAGGTCCAAAAACAGTGGGGAAAGGAGAGGAGGGAGTGTAGAAGTGTAGAATAAAGATGTCCAATATTCTAGAGATGTCCTGTTCTAGAGATGTCCGATAAGTTGAAGACTAAAAAATGTCCTTTGACTTTGACAATTAGGAAGTTACTAAAATTCTCATTAAAGAAAAGGACAGACAAAGGGAATGTAAGAGTTCCAATCTCTTTCCTGAGAATTGCATTTGACTTCAGTTAGTCACCGCTTGAACAAGTTTTAGAGGAAGTATCTGAAATTAGACCAAAGTCTCAGAAAAAAAAAGTGTGGTTGGTTATTGTTGGAAGTGAATAGAGCTATGTTGCGGAAAGAATAGGGGAAAGGATAAACAAATCCTGTCCCTACAGAGCAGGTTGAGGCAAATGAGGAAATGAGGAGGCCACCACACTTATGCATAAGAAAAGATGGTCGAGGCTGAGGTACCAGGATGTGCTTGAGTAAGATGACTTAGAGGGAGGAAGAATGAATGTACTGGATGCCGGGATGTGTCATCTGGATCCCCCTTCCAGGAGCGAGGCACTCATTCTTCCAGCTGCCAGGAAGGTTGGATACTGGTTGCTAAAGGCTGAGTCCCTCCCAGAAATTGTCCTTGTCAAGGGTTTTTCTCCCTACCCATTGGCAACCTGTATTTAATGACTGGTTGATGCAAAGGTATCAGGACCCAGTCTCCTTGCCTCTGTTCAAGACATCTCCAAAGGGCCATTTCAGCTTCAGAATTCCCATGAGACTGGCTGAAACTTCAGTGCCACTGCATCTCACTTTAAGCATTCTCTCAGCAAAATCCAGTTTCCTTCTTACTCCTTTGTATGGATTATTCCCAACAACAGTCTTCAACAAAACTCCTGCATCAAATCTTGATTGCAAAGTCTGTTTCTGGGGAACTTAACCTGAGGGAGTATGCATATTATAATCACCTTTATGCCTCTCATATTTGGATCTAGCTACAGGAACAGTCTTGATTTCATCATTTAGAGGACTTATCAAAAGACTCCAAATGAGAAGTTAATATGACATAATTTTAAGGCAGTAGTTCTCAACTAGAAGCAGGAGTTGGAGATAAGGAAAGTATATTCTATAGCTGTACCTACTTGTATCCACCTTTGATACCTTTCTTCCCCAAATTCTGACACCTCACATAACCCCACCACCTCCTTGAGAAACACTGTTCTAAATACTATTGAACTCTCTGCCTATTGGCGTGGACCTGTTTTGAGGGGTCACTGTAGATAGAATGGCATATTACTGACACTAGGTAGTTGCTAGAGGCGAGAGGAAAGGCACTGAAGAGCTAAGCTTTATGGGTTTTTTTTGAGGAAACACTTTAGTATATTTATATTCTGGATGAAAAATATCAGTGGAGAGAAAGAGGAGTTATGAATTCTAGAGAAAGAAGAAATAGTTAATAGAAGAAATAAGATAATAATAAAATAAGAATAATTAATAATTAATTTACAGGGCTTGGTTGGTATAGGGTATTGTCATATTCCAACCAAGCCCTATAAATTAGTCTCCAATAGACTTATCTCCACAATCATTGAGCTGGACTCATATTAAGCATCTTTAGAATTAGATTTCCCATACCTAAACCCTCTAACCTCTAAGACCAAAGTTTGATGATATTTGACAGAGGTTTCCAATGCTCTTCTGACACACTTCTAAATGTCTTGGTTGCCCTGGATCTTAACTGCTGTGGATGATCAGGAGGGCAAGTTTCAACCTATTTGGGGAATCCTTATGGCTCTGTATACCTCTTGCCTATAGCTTTCCTGATGGTTTGGGTAGTTTTATAGTTGCTATCATTCCTTTTAAATAGAAATCCAAAGATTAATAAGTGCTTTCATATCTAACAGATAAATATGAGCTATAATTATGATGAAACAAAACTGGAAGTCAAGATAAGTGTTCTTATCAGTGAAGGAAGCATATGCTCAGGAATGGTCATGCAGTAAAGTTTCACTGCAATTAGAAATCACTCCTGGGTGTTGATACTTACTTCTGATTTCCAACGGGAGAATAAATTGACTGAAAGGAAGGGACAGAATATGAAAGAGGAGGGGAAAAAAGAAAAACAGAGGTGTTACAGGCTGCAGTTTGAAGGTTAATTTTTTTTTTTTTTTGATAATGCTTTAGGGGAGGAAAGCAAATGGCCCTGTTAAGAAATGATTGCTTTACTGCTTGGGGGCTATTAACAAGATATGATCTGAGATGCAGTGCTCCTCGTGGGTCATAAAGATGACTATATACAAGAGCTGATCATTAGAAAAATGATTAAGGCTATTATTAACACATTACTCAATTACTTATTAATTACTTTAAAATGTGGCTAGAAATGAGGCAATTAGGAGTTCACAGTCCTAATTGGTATTTGACATCACAGAGTGTGAATTGATGAGCACCAGCTGCTCTGACATTTTGCCTGGTGATCAGCTACTGAGGAAGCAGGCTGTAAAGCGATACTCTATCATCTCTCTTTTCACAGCATGGCCAAGCTCAGGGAGGACAGATGTTTCCCGTGGACGAATAAAAAAGCACTCACACTTCCATCTGACTAGAGAGCTGTGAAGTCAGTAGAAAGTAAGAGGGAAGCTGTATGTTGGTCTTTCCCATGGTGGACACTGGAACTAAAGCTGCAGCCAAAAACATGGGGTGATTTCAGGTATGGCTGCATTCAAAATTAAACTTTTTAAATTTTAGGTAGTGGGTTATTAGCCAACCAGGCACAGAACAAATACTGATACTACAGCCTTCCAGGTCCTCTTGCCTGTAGAGCAAGGCACTCAAGACACCCTCCATTCAGGTCTGCAGACGGCATTTTGGGGTCTTTTGATTGTGTGTCTGTCAGCTTTGTTAAAAAGTAAAGATGTTCAAGGAAGTGACCTCTTCCCATGCATTTCCCAGGGCTTTTCACTTCCAAATAGATACCTTTATATTTGTGTGAATATATTCTAACCTATTAGATGTCTTCTCACATTGCTATGTATGTCTTTTTATCTTTCCTCCTTGGTGCCTTCAATCATAGCCTTTGAAACAGGAGGAACAACTCTCATCACATTACAGACATAGAGAGTCTTCTCATGTTCAGTAGTCGGCAAAAATAATGACTATCTTTCCCAGAACATCTAGAGTTGGCTGTTTTATCAAAAATGACTTTGGATCTTACAGGAAAATAGAGAAGATGAAAAGAAGTGTGTCAAAAAGGAGAGGAAGTAAGCATGGGAGGTAGAGGGGAATGAAAAAAGGAATCGAGAAAAGAGGCAAACGAAGCAGAGGGGAGTGCAGGGAGAGCAAAGCAGTATAAAGCTTATGAGGTGTGTGAGCTGAAAATTTTAGGCATGTAAGAAAAAGCAGGGTTGTCTCCTTGTCCCCATCCCAAGGCATTTTCCTCTCTAAACATTTGAGGGAAGGAGAAATTTGCCTTGCATCCACTTCTGGGCCAGTTCATGCTGAAGCCTTCTCTGTTATCATCTAATTTCTCATACCTACTTTCACGTATGCCTTAAGATGTCTTTGCTCTGAGACCATCACCTGGAGCTTTGGAGCTGCCATCTCCATCACATTGGCGTTGCTGCCACCATGGTGACCTCCATGGAAGAATGATTCAGAGAATGAATGCCCTTTTCCTTCGAAGTCCCACCTTAATTCACCAGAGAATCACTAATGGGAGGAAGTTCAAGTGACTGAAGTTTAGGAATAACTAGAGGGAATTTTTTGTGGACGTGTGGTACCAATTAGTTTTGTTGCCCAGCATCTCTTCCTCTTGTCTGGTAATGGCATCTCTCTTCCACTTGGGAAAATGCCCCATCCCCATTCCACTTGGTCTGGTAGAATATCATCACAGCGCCTTCTCCTCCTGGCAACACACCCCATGTGTTTCAAGTAGACACGTCACCCAAACAAGGAACTCAGAATCCTTTCTTGAGATTGATATATGGGAAAAAGCATCTATCCTTTTCCTGAAGTTACTAAGCTCAGATAGTATAAACGTGGAGCTTCTGGCAACCATTTTCCCTAACTGCCTAAAAAAAGTCCATCTACACTTGGATAAAATGAGACCAAGTAGCAGACTAAGAAGTTGGGAGGAGCAGGAAGAAGAGGAAGATGAGAAGGGAGTTGGGGAGAAAGGGGGAAAGAGAGGGAGAGAGAGAATCTAATAAAGAAAGAGAGGCAGAGACAGAGACAGAGAGAGGGAATCTAATAAAAAGAGAAAGAGAGAAAGAATCTAGTAAAGAGAGGGGGACAGAGACAAGGAGACAGACAGAGAGAGAGAGAGAGAAAGAGAGAGAGAGAGAGAGAATCTAGTAAAATTACTTAAGCCCCAAGGGTCCAGCCTGGGGAAGCCCTAGGAAGCCAGTAACCCATGGACTTTCCTTTGTTTTTGTGTTTTCTTTTCCCCAAGACAAAAGTTTTAATATGATCAGAGTCTGAAGGGTACAAGCAGGTCACATTAACTCACAAGAAATAGGTGCAGGAATTTTCAAAGACAAACTTGGGGCTTTACAAACAAATAGGATGACTTCAGTGCATATGATGGCATTAAAAACAGGGGACAAGTTGAAATGGACATTTTGTCCCTAATGATTTTCTTTTTTCCTGTAGATTTCTATTTGTAAGCTTCACATACTCTTCCCTTCTCAGACTATTCTACCTAAAGTATGACTACCTACTACAGATGCAACTGTAGTGATATGAATGTCAGTTGGCTGACTTAACTGTACAATAAATATGTTCATTTTTTGATAACTCAATCTAATTTCTGAGCCTTCATTCCTTCAGTGTAGCAGAAATTTATCTCTGTCATTTTGGAGAATTCCCCCACCCTTCCCCGTGTTGCACCTAATTTCTGGAGGATGTTCCCAGCAACAAGAGATGGGGCACAGGAGTATAGGGTTTGAGTCTGGTCTCTGGTCATCATTTTTCCATGCATGTCTAGGGCATCCAGTGTGACGGCCAACACTGGGAACACACAAGAAAACCCCACCCCTCTAGATCCCCCGGGGCCCACCCTCTCAATATCCATCTCCTGGATGCACCTCAAAAATCATTTCTCTTCCTGGCTATTCTTGCTCTTTCTCTTTGTTCTAAGAATCCACAGACCTGTCCAAAATTTGAGTAATCTCTCCTTCCCATCTGACACTTGAATGGGTGAGGGAGAAGGGGAGGTAACCCACTTTTTATTCACTGTAAAGTATTTCATTACACAACTATAAACATCAAGTTTTATTTACCTATTCTCTTTGTAGTAGACATTTCTGTTGCTGTCAGCTTTATATTATCTTATTTATATTAAACAATATATTTAATTATTGTTTATTATATTTTAGTAATTATATTATTTATATTAAACAATAGGTTAATTACTTTCATTAACCATGTTTTGTGGTACATACACATGAGAATTTTTTTAGTTTGCACATCTAGAAGTGGACTGTTAGCTCATAAAGTTTGCATAGTCATAATTTTGCTAACAACTATCAATTTATCTCTGAAATTGTTATGATAATTTATGCTCCTACCAGTAATGTGTGAGAATTCTGTTTTCCCCAAATCCTTGCAAATAATTGATATCATTAGAAATCTCAATATTTGTCTATTTGATGAGAGGAAAAATGGCATTGTGTTGTTGCTTTAGTTTGCGTTTCACAAAATCCAAATGAGATTGAACATCTTTTTGCAGTTTGTTGCTCCTTTGAATTTCTTTTTCTATGAACCTTATAACCTGTAGCTATTTTTTAAATGTTTTTTCTTAGTGACTTATGGGAGTTCTTTACATACTCTGCGTGTGAATCCTTTGGCAAGGTTGTGGTTGTAGCATTTAGACTTTGACTCAATCTGTCTATGTTTATTTTTATTTTAAAAAATTATTTTTAATTGACATAATAATTGTACATATTTATAGGACAGAGTATGATATTTTGATACATATATACAATGTGTAATGATCAAATCGGTATAATTAGCATATCCATTACCTCAAACATTTATCATTTCTTTGTGTTGGAAATATTCAAAATTCCCTCTTCTAGGTATTTGAAAATATACAATAAATTATTGTTTATTATGGTCATCCTGAAGTGCTATAGAACACTAGAACTTATTCTTGTTTATTAGTAAATAGCATGTTTCTAACCTTTTCCTGTAAAAAGGATTTAGATAAGTGCGTGGTAACTTCTTTGTTTGTTTGAGACGGAGTCTCGCTCTGTTGCCCAGGCTGGAGTTCAGTAACGCTATCTCGGCTCACTGCAAGCTCCGCCTCCCGGGTTCACGCCATTCTCCTGTCTCAGCCTCCCGAGTAGCTGGGACTACAGGCGCCCACCACCAAGCCCGGCTAATTTTTTCTATTTTTTAGTAGAGTTGGGGTTTCACCGTGTTAGCCAGGATGGTCTCGATCTCTTGACCTCGTGATCCGCCCACTTCGGCCTCCCAAAGTGCTGGGATGGCAGGCGTGAGCCACCGTGTCCGGCCGGTAACTTCTTAGAATGTAGGGAGAGTAGAGGGAAATACAATGAGAAAAACATAAAGAACTCACATTCTTCCCAATTCTTTCACAGAAGCAGAAACAAGACAACCATCATTAGGTCAACAAATTACCCTGGTACACACTTGATGGTGTTCTTGCAGGGTTCCTTAACTTTCCACATGCTCCTTCTTGTCCGTTCTCATTTTGCGTGCCATTCAAACTTCTACACATCTTTGCAAATTTAGCACAAAAAACATATTTTAAAAGAATTTATTAAATAAACTCTCCTTTGCCTCCTAAAGCTTCTGAAACATGGTCCTTAGCTCACAGTATTGTAATATTCTCTGCATCTCTGCTCAACCCTCTAAGGGCATTGAGGGTAAAGACTATGCCTCATTCATCTCAATATTCCCAGTGGCTAGGATCATTAGAAGGCATTCTCACTACATGTTGAATGACTGGCTGACAGAAGCTGTTTCGACTGCAGGAAAAATAGTGTTTTAAAATTCTTGCCCAGAGAATCAGTAATTAAAAGGGCAATGAGGAAGGTTAATTTTGGAATCATTTATTAAACATATCTTTCATAAATTGTAAAGTTTCATTTGGGAAATCTAGTACACATATATAATATGTATATAGCACCTGTGCACTAATGCATCACACGCAGACACACACTATATTGTAGAAATAACAACAAAATCTTGGAGTGAGGGGAAGTAGCTTACTATAGCTCTTCCTAGAATCCATCTTAGAGCTTATTTAAAAGAAACAATTCCGGAGCTTGCAGTGAGCCGAGATCGCGCCACTGCACTCCAGCCTGGGCGACAGCGAGACTCCGTCTAAAAAAAAAAAAAAGAAAAAAAGAAACAATTCATTCTTTTCCAGGCCTCAGCACAGATTTCTGCTAACTTGAGCTCCTGGGCTGCTAACACATCAGAGAGAAAGGAAGGTGTCATTTAGCAACGTGGCTGCTACTGATGACACAATCATCTTTCATGAAAAAAGTTAGCTCCAGGGGAGGGCTGCCTATTATAGCAAAAAGATGGGAAGTTAAGAGAATTCGTTGCTAGGTTTTCTTTGTGGGCAAGCAAGCTAAATTTTTTTGCTGAGTATGACAAAAATGCAAGCTATTTATTCTGATTGAGATAATATTAGAAAAGAAGAGGTTGAAAACCAGAAATACAAATCTTGAGAGGTACAAGGACTGTAAAGTCACAAGGGAAAGGCACCTGACTGTTTTGCTGACGCTTTATATACTGGGGACCTAACACAACGCCTGGTACTGGTAGATGCTTGTTATATTTGTTGGATGACTACATAAACAAATATCTCCTGTATTCTACTAGTATCCCCTTACCCTTCTTCAACAATTCTGTAATTATTATAAAAATACAATATTATTTTCAATTTATTATTTTCAAATTATTTCAATGGTATTTTCAAAATTGCAAAAAAGAGAATAAGTGAAAAGCCATCCATAATTCATTCATTAAGATAAAATTAGGTTTTAAGTATTTTCCTCTAGTTATTTTTCTGTATACACATGTATTGGTATTTGTAGGTGTGTGTGCATAGATACACACAAATATGATTATGTAACATAAATAATTTTTCATTTACATTGTGAATATTTTTTGAGGTTATTAAATAATTTATTTGAGAATATGATTTATAATTGTGGTAAAAATACAATATTATTTATCTGCATTTAATCTATCAACATTTAACTTTATTATTATTAATCTATCAACATTTAACTATTCTTCCCTGTTGTTAGACAATGAAATTTTTCAAATAGCTGCTATTTTATTTGATTTTTTAATTTTAGAGACAAAGTCTTGCTCTGTCGCCCAGGCTGGAGTGCGGTGGCACGTCTGTAGCTCACTGCAGACTTGAATGCCTGGCGTCAAGTGATCCTCCTGCCTCAGCCTCCTGAGTAGCTGGGACTACAGGCGCAAGCCACAATAGCTGCTATTTTAAGAACATAATAATTATTTAAGTCAAAGGATATTAATATATAACTACTTCCTTTGGCATATATTTCCAAAATTATTTTCCAGACAAGATTGTATCTAGTACTAGTATAATCCTCACTGAGTGTTATAGCTTTTCTTTTTTTATATTTAAATTCAGGAAACATTTTAATTGTTATTCTAACCCACATGTTTCATGACTAAAAAGGTCAAACTTTTTTTCTGTATTTTTTGGAAAAGCTTCTTATGCTTCCTCTTTGGTGAATTATCCATCCATGTCCTTTATCCACTATTTTCTACTGAGATAGTACTGTGTCTCTTTATAATTTGAAAGCAATTTTTAAAAATATTTAAAGAAGATTAGCCCTTTGTCTACAAATAATTCCCCAGTTTGTCAAATATTTAGAATTTATTTTCATAATAACTCTTGAGAAACAGGTTTTAGATTTTTAAGAAGTTAAAGCTACTGGTTTTGTTTTGTTTATTATTTTTGCTTTGTGATTTCTTCCATATATTCATCCTTAGAAACAATTTCTCCTTCCTGGAGCCTAAAAAATGCCCATTTATAGTTTATTCTAGTTTCATTACTAGAATAGTGTACTTTGATTTAGTTTGATTTTGTCTTAATTTTAAGCATAGCACTAAGTCATTTTGATTTCTCTTTGTTTTTCCCCAAGTACATAATCAATTGTTCCAGCATTATTTATTGAATACTCTTCTTTTTACATATTGATTTATGATGGAAATTTAACTGTATATTAAATTCTTGCATGTATGAAAGTCAGTTTCTAAATGTTTATATTGATCAATTCTTGCCCAAGATACATACCATCTTGATAGCTGAAAGTTTATTGTATGTTTTGTTATCTTGTAAGACAAATCTCTCTTTACTGCCCTTTCCAACTTACTTTATATTATCTTTTTGAAACTTTTTCACTATTCAAAACTATATATTTTTTAAAATGAGCTATGTTCTCACTTTGTCAAGTAAGAATAACTTTTTAATAAAATCTTTGAGTCACATTAAACCTTTAAATTATTTCAGAGGAATTAAATAATTTCTTTTATAATATTTAGCATTCCCATTCATAAACATGGTATATCTCTGCATTTATGATGCTATTATATCTCCCCATATGTTTTCTAATTATTTTCATATAGATGACACACAGTTCTCTAAGTTGTTTTTCACAGAGTTATTTATAAATTTGCTTAATTATTTATGATGGCATTAATAAAATAATTTCACCATCATAATTTTGACTGAATTATTGATTTCACCAACAACTATTAATATTTTATATTTGTTCTTGCGTGTGAACATTTTCCTATCTTCTTTTATTAGCTCTAATAATTTTTTTAAAAAATATCTTGGGACTTCTAGATCAGTAAATTAATGATTTGTAAAATATTTTTCTGCTTACTTTAATAGCTTTAGCTCTTTTATTGCATTGCACATTTACAAGGTAATGTTGAATAATGAAGACATTAAGGATAATTTTTTTGTCTCTGAATTTTAAGTGAAGTTTTTCTGATATTTCAATTTTCAGAATGTTGCCTCTACATTTTGATATTCATCCTAATGTTAAGGAAATTTCCTTTCTTGCTTATTTTTTCAGACTTTTCCCAGGAATGGATATTAAATTTTATGAGATGATTTTAGAGCATCTGCAGGATGATTATGTTGTTTTTTTTCTTTGACCTATTACTGATGGACAATATTAATAAATGTGCTACTAATAAGTGAATATTATATTCCAAGAATAAAATCTGCACAATATAGTCTAAACATTATCTTGTAATATACTACTGTATGATTTTCATTGGTTTAGTAAAGACTTTTATATCTATGTCTAAAATGTCATTCTGGGAATTATAACTTGGACATCAAGTTCCTTACACTCTGGTTGCCCTTTATTGGTTATCCTTCTTTTTTCTTTTTAATGGGCCAATCAAGCATACTATGTAACTAAGATGAAAGCTCTTTAAGAGCACAGGTCTTCGTTTTATTTGCTGATTTATTTACTAAGATCCTAGAAGTATGCCTGATACATTATTCATATTCAATAAATACTTTTTGATTGGTTAATGAATTCTCTCTTATATTGACATTTATGTTCTTCTTTAATAATTTTATACTCTGAATTATATATTTTTTATTCTTTGTGTCTTTATCTGGTTAGCTGAAATAAGACATAGGAGTGCATATACAAAAATTTTCTTCCATCTGAATATGAGGATGATATACTGGCTGAACCATTGAATATCTGAGAATTTATTTCCGTTGCCATCAGGTGTGGAAAAACAGCTGAAGACAAAATTCTTCCCATAAACTTTTCCCCTCAAAGCTGTGATATATTGTTCCATTATTTTCTACTACTTGGCATTGCTGAAGAGTATTTTGAGGCTGGCCTTTGTTTCTTTGTTCATGATCTTTCTTTTTCTTTAATGCCAGGATGCTTTATTCTCAAATTTTGACGACAATGACAAAAAATAATACATTTTATTGTTTAAAATATACAGATATGTGTACTATATAAAGCAGAAATCTGTCTCACTACATAGTTCTCCTATGACCCCGCCTATAGGGCTTCTTCTAAATAAACTCACTTCTCAGATGGAATTACTCTAACAGTCGGTTGTGTCTCGCTTCTAAGTTTGTTTCCTTATATTTCTATAAATAGTGGAGTTTCTTCTTTCTAAATAAGATCATACTCTTATAACTGAGTGCCTGAAAAAAGAGAGCCTTAAAAATGTTTAGAAAGAGAAGCTTCCAAATGTGCCTTTGTCTAGATGGACAAAGAAATTCACATTGAAGCACATTCTCTTAACCAACACTTGAATGGTCCTACTTGATTATGTAAATATTAGGTGAGTAGGCACCCATCACTCTGAAGAAAAGGCATGGCAGGGACTGTGTGTCTTTGCCAAGGTTACCTTTTCTCATTGTCCCTAAGTATGTAGGCATATCTGGTCTTTGAGTAGAAAGTGGAAAAGGTTTACACTGAAGCCATGCTCAGAAAACAGACGGATGGTCCCAGGCAGTGAGAAATTTCTAATTGTGGGGAAGGACCAATACATTTCAAGGAATAGTGATATCTTCTATTAAATTTGAGGGTGTTTCCTTTATTGACTATAATTACTTCCTATCATCTCCAAGCCTTCGGGGGAAATCTGTTAACTGAAATGACCTAGTGTTATTTGTGAAAGTCCCACAAAGGAAGAGGAAAAGAGTCCACAGCAAGAGGTAACCTAGACCCAGAAGCAAAGAAAACCTATCAGGAGCAGGTTACAGGGGTGAAGCAGGATTCAGGAGAGACTCATGGGAACATAAGCCCTACCTGGAAATCTAAAGTACTACACCAGTGGTAGAGGTAGGTGTGCTCCACACAGTGTGTGGTGTGGCTGCTTGAACTATCTTATTTGCATATTATGCAAAGGATAAGACTTGAAAGAGGGGGAGTTTGGGGAGTACTAGATTATAAATGTTTGAATATCAATAATCCCCACAGTTGGGATGACTCTGTTCTAACTGGATGTGGTGGGCAGCCTCTAAGATGGCACCCAAAGAGCCCCACTTCCAGATATCCATGCCTTTGTGTAAACACTTCCCCTTGGTTATGGGCTAGATTTAATGATTCGATTTTAGCAAATAGAATACAGCAGAGGTGATGGGATGTCACTTTCAAGATTAGATTACAAAAATACTATGGATGCCATCTCTCTTGACATCTTGGGCATTCTCTTACTTGCTCGGACATAGGAAAGCCAGGTGCCATGTTGCGAGCTTCCCAGTGTAGAGGCCCACTTGACTTGGAATTGGAAAAGGTTTCCAATGGCCTGCTGGAGAAGGTCTCCATCCAATGGCCTGCTAGAGAAGCTCTCCAGCCAATGGCCCAATTCAACAGCCTGTGAGGAATGGAAACATCCAAGCAATCACATAAATGAGCTTGGAAGGGAAATTCTCCCCTAGACAAGGCTTCAGATGAGACCACAGCCCTGGCTTATAGCTCATCTACAACTTCCTAAGAAACTTTGAACCAGAAGTACCCAGCTAAGCCACACTTGGATTCCTGATCTACAGACACTGTGAGAAAATAAATATTTGTTATTTTAAGTTGATAAGTTTTGGGATAATTTGTTATGCAGCAATAGATAATTGATTCAATGGGAAAAATAATCAAGTATATGTTGCAGATAATTGACAACTTTGGGCAAAGACTATGTTTGGGATTCTAAATGGAATAAAACATTTAATAGAGTCAGAGTGTAAGAAATACAATGATATATGTTCAAGGATGCATCACAGTATAAAGCAACATGCCACAGGATACTATAGCAAAACATTCATTTTCATGATTCCACTTGTTTCTTAAGGTACATATGCAATATGTCTTAGAAGAGACAACACAGAAGTTCAGCAGAGCCTCACTAGAAAACTCTGACTTGCCTTCCCTCACTTCCCAATGACCTAACATGAAAACGCAAAAAGTTACATAGGAATATCGGTTAAAAAGTCTGGTAGATTTCAAGTAAAATCACTAACAAAGGATGCTACAAGGTCCAGGGCTGCTTTCACCTACCAGAGGATACAGAGGAGTCACTCTCCCCTCCAACCACACAAAACAGGCTACAGAGGTCTTTTTATGTATGCTTTTAAGGAATTCCATTCCTGGGATTCAACATAGCTGAGGCATATATGGATAGATGGTGGAGCATTGTATCCAGAGATATCAAGATGAGAGGATAAAAGAAGAGAAATCATTGAAGTTTCCTTGCTCTTATTAGTACATTTACAAAAATCATAATCCATGGGCTGTTACAACAAGTTCTCAATGTTTTCCATTTTTATATTTGCCTTGTTATAATCCTTAAAATTAATTAATCTTAAAATACATAATTGCCAAAGTTTTGTTCTATTTAAAACTGTGATTTTATTTAATATTGACATTACAAGTCCATTTCTGGAATCTGCCTGCCACAGAGGTTTGGTCCATCAGATAGTGTGGTTTCACAGTTAATAGAGTCTCTAGGCAGACTGCCTGGGTTTGAAACCTGGCTCTCCTAATTATTGGCTGTTTCACCTTGGGTAAGTGCTTCCATGCTTCAGTTTCCTTACTGGTAAGATGGATGTAGTAATAGCACCTACCTTATAGAATTATTTTGAGGAATCAATGAGTTATTATTTGTAAAGTGCTTAGAACAGCAACAGCTCCACAAATGGTCTCCTTCTCACTAGTTCTGTAATAGAACAGCAAGTGCTGGGGGAGGGTGGGGGTGATGGGGGGCAAGAAAAGGAACCTGAAGCTTCTCCAGTGCATAGAAGTTTCTTTTGCCTCAGGAGTCATCCTGACCCAGAAACGGTGTTAGTGGTGTAACATTGGGCTACTTTGTGTTCGCTGAAAATCCCAGACTAATATTAATATTCATGGGATAGTCTCTGGAAGCCTAGACTTGGACCCACTTATACCTTAGTACTTAAATTGTACAGACACTCAGACAGGTATGAATTAAACTTGGGTCGGGGGCAGCTTATTGGGCCATCAATTTTTATTTTATAGTTCTATGTGTGTGTGTTTTGAAAAACAAATGGTTCATTTTCTTGCTCCTGTGGGAGCAAAGCAAGTCATAAACTTAAAGCAAGTGTCTGCAAAAAACTTTCCAGGCACCAGTCTTTCTGACAGATAGAACATTATCTATTCAGTAGAAAAAGTCAAATTTGCTTGCTATCTTTTAATACTCAAAAACAAAAACAAAAACAAAACCCAACAACACTGAGACTGGTAGCTTTTCCATGGTTATCTCTATCTAAACCTTCATGAATAGATTCCTTCCTCCAGGAATAAGGAATGAAGACCTAGGACTGACAAGCAAGAAACATGAGCTCCATCCATGTTTGTTCTCTGACGTAAACTCTGTAACTTGGAGGAAGGCTTTTGGTTTCTGAGGTTGGGCTGGGAATTCTGCAGGGCATAGAAAACTTGCTCTCAATGGAGAAAACACACAAGCACACACTCAGAGAGACTCAGACAACTTGCATGCATACACACACAAAATTCTCACATGTAGACACACCTTCAAGATACATATTTACATTAATGTTCACAGGTCTAAGGTGTTAAGACTCAGGGAGGATCATGGAGGGGTGAGGGGCTTAGATCAGTTCAGAAGAGGAAACTTTTCAGATAGATTTCTGTCAAAGTAAAATTGAGGTGCAGAGCCCTCTTTGAGCCCTTCATCAGGATTCACAAAAGTAAGGCATTAGGCTAGAAATAGCTCTCTACAGGCATTTATATATACCTTTAAACCCCATTGTTTGAAGCCTATCAATTTGGAGTGCTGAATTCTACTAGATTCTAAGATATTAGAGTAAGATAGAAAGATGAATTTTAGTCAGCCAATCAATGTGCACTCAATGGATGCCTACTACAGTCACAGGCAGTGCCCTCTGGGCCCTGGGATAGAGAGATGATTGAGATATTATTCCTACCCCATGATAGTCGAGTAGGGAAGATGAGACTAATACATATGAAACCAGCTAATCTAACTTCAACGTTAGATTATTAGAGCCCAAAAAGCGTCCTGCCTTGTCAAACATGCTATTTTGCCATTGAAATACTGCTATCCAGACATAGTAAGTAAATTTCTTATGGCCACGTGATCAAATAATAGACCAGTTCTTCTAGAGAGAATTACTCTCTCCATCCCTTTGCATTGTTTTATAATTTTATTAAAAACTTTTACATGGCTCTGTGCTTTAACTAGGCATCTGCCTGTCTGTCCTTCCTTCAGGGATGTGATGCCCCACAGGTAAGAACCTGACCTTATACATTTAAGGAGCGCACAGTGACTGATAAGGCCATATTTAGCCAGGAGGTGCTCAACTCATCAGCCTTAAGTGATCGGAAAGGAGCAAAGACAACAGTCCAGGGAATTCCTCTTGGCCAAGGTCGCCATTCATTACACCAGATAGCACAGGTAGTAAAGACCTAAATCTTGGATACAAATTCAAGGTAAGATATTTTAAACTTGGCGTAAAATTATAGACCTGTTTCTAAGCCCTTCTGTCTTCTTATCCATTTTAAACTCAGTTGCTTTATAATTTTACATAAAAGGGTAATGCATTTTCATTTCAGCCAGCAGGAAAAGGTTAGGTTCGTCGGGTGCTTTTGAATCTTCATGTTTGCAGACAAAATCATTGAAAGGTTTTGATATATTTCTCCTAAGGGTTTTTCTTGAAATTACACCAGGTCACTCAATCATCAGACAAGCATTTTTAAAAACAAAACAAAACAAAACTGCTCTTTGTCAAATACTGGGCAAGTTGTTGTCTACAAACTTGCTTGGCTGAATTACTGAGCAACTACTTTATGCCCAGAGAAAAGAAAAGAGCAGCATGGTTCTTACATGTTTGCTAAGCTCCTGACCCATGCTCTCATGAGTACCGTATCCCATCTGGATCTGAGTGTTGCCCTTCACTATCCACCTTCTTTCATTTAACAATTATTCACTGGACACCTCCTATGTGTCAGGCACTGTCTTAGATGCTGGATTCTTGGTGATGAACATGGCAGACAAGGTCCCTAGCCTCAGGGAGTGAACATCCTAGTTGTCAGAGGGAATGGGGGATGGGAGTAAGCAAAAACAAAAACAAAAACAAATAAACAAAAAAAACCAATAAGCAAACAGATACTCAGAACCCCGAACTGTTTCTGACATATAGCAGGTGTTCAATAAATATTTGTGATTTAATGGAATGAGCAAGATAGTTTCTGATAGTGATAAGGGATATGAAGGATATTGATGTGAAATAGAGCATTTAGACAGGGTCAACATGGAAGGCTCTGTGAAAAGGTGATGTATAGGCCAATATGCAAAGAAAAGGAAGGAGCCTGCAGAAAAGGTGTCCCTAAAGTTGAGGAAGAAGCAAGTGAGACATCAGGGAGTTAGTAACAAACTGATTGCATTTGAGGACAGAGAGAGAACAATGTGACTGAGACAAACTGAGCAAGAGGGAGAGTAGCACAAACTGATGTCAGAAAGGTAGAGGGAGCTCAGCTATGCTGGCACTATAGATCAAACAAAGGAGTTTGGGCTTAATTTCCAGTGTTATTGGAAGCATTTGGGGTTGAAGCAGTAAGTCAATGTGATTAAACTCATGAATTGAAAGATCGCCATGGCTGCTCTGAGGGGAAAGAATTGGTAGGAGGCAATATTGGAAGAAGGAAATGCATCAGTCAGGATGTTTTAGCACATCAACAGGTTATAGGTGTGAAAGATATTGATCCCCTCTGCCCTTGGTGTAACCAGGAGAGAATGAGTTTGGCCAAAGCTGTGGGGCTGTTCTGGCCATAGAAAGATTCATCCTTTAACCAGAGAATGCTGAAAAATTAGCACCATCTTCCATGTCTGTCACAATGTAAAAATATTGGAAAGCCCTGCTTCAATACATATTTTTCATGCTTTCTGGCCATCGGGCTTCTTTAATACACTCTTTCTACGTTTGGAGAAATTTCCCACTTGAAAACCAGCCTCCAAGATAACTGCTAGTGATCCCCACGTCCTAGCATTTGCTCCCTTGAGTGGTTCCCTCCCACACAGCACCAGGGTTAGTGTGTGTAACCAACAGAACACAACAGAAGTGATGGCATATCACTTCTAAGATTAGGTTATAAAAGATGGTGGCTTATGTCTTGAGCTTCTTCTCTTGCTTTTTTCTTTTTTTTCTCTCTCATCACTCACTCTGGAATAGTCAGCTATTTCTTAAGAATACCCCAGTATCCTTGTGGAGAGGCCTGCATGATGAGAAACTGAGACTTCCAGCCAGTAGCCAAGCAGTAGGCATTATTGAAAGCAGCCCCAGTGAAGACTTCAGATGATGCAGCTCTGGCCAGCAAGTTGACTAGAATTTCATGGCAGACCCTGAACCAGAACCACCCACCTAAACTGCTTCTGGATTTCTGACACTTAGATATTGTGAAATGATAAATGTGTGCTGTTTTAAGTTGTTCATTGTGGGGGTAATTTGTTACATAATAATAGGTGATGAGTGCATCCCCTTTGTGAACCCTCCTACCACACTCAGCCTCTCTTACAGTCCTGAGCTTTGTCAACATGATCCTCCTGCCTGAGACTTCAGTTTGGGAGAGAATGATATGAAGAAGCCAGTACTGCAGAGAACAAATGCTGGCGAAGGTGGTGGAGGGAGATTTAGCTTTCAAAAGAGGCAGAGGTACAGTTGCTAGTGGGGAATCTTGTGCCCATCTCTGTCCCTGTGGATGGCTGTGCCTGCGCCCAGAAGTGGTGGGAGTGGTAGAGTCAGCATTGGAGCTGTCTGCTGACAGAACGTGGATATTGTTTCTGGCTACCTGACCCCCAAGCCTGATTTACTCCAGGATATTCTTTCATACATTTTGTTTAAACTATCTAGTGAGCTCTGTTATTGGCAACTAGGAACCCAGACTGACATAAAAACCTTTGAAGGCAAGTAACAGAAAACACTGCCTCAAAGTAGCTTAAATAATATGGAATGAACTAGCTCCCCTAACAGGAAGTGCAGAAGAAGGGGACTGCAGGGGTGAACCGCCAAGATTCTGGCTCCACTGTTCTAGAGCACTCAAGCCTGGGTCTTTCCCTGTGTGTTTCATCATCCTTTCTGGCTGGTGGCAGTTTGACTACAGCAGTCTTTTTGTAACAGTGAGGCACCTTATTCAGTAGCCCTCTACAGACTTTCCTTCATGTCTCATTAGCCCTAATTATGTCAGATGCTCCATCCTAAACCTAACACTGGAAAGAAGAATGGTTTTACCACAACTGCCTTGGACTAATTAGTTTTGACCTCCAGGATCCAGGAAAAAAGTCAGACTCCCTCAAAGCACCTGGAAGAAGGTGGCTACATTAAAAAAAATAGGGCTTTTCTGTAGACTAATAGATACTGAGTAAGCAACCAATACAGTCTGCTTTAGACAGTTATTCAGTTATTACAGGGTCCAGGCAGAGGGTGATGGTGGTTTGTATTAGGGTAATGGAGTAGGGGCGGAGAGAAGGACACACCTACAAGCAACAAGATTTGCTGATGGATTGGATTAGGAGGGAGAAGGGAAAAAACAAGACAGAAGGAGTGATGCATTAGTTTAGACCTGAGCAATTAAATCAATAATTTACTTAGATAAGAAATGTTGGGTAGAAACAGGTTGAGATGAAGGTGAAGTTACACATTTGAATAGTTGCACATAGACAGATTAATACATGAATTTGAAGCTAAGAGGGAGATCATGGCTGATTATATAAACTTGAGAGTCATCAGCATATAGAAGGAATTTAAAACCACGGAACTGAGTGAAATCCTTAGGGACAAGGGTAGCAAGGGAGGAATGCAGGTCTGAGAACAAAGCTCTGTGGCATGCCAACAGTTAGAGGTCAGGTAGAAGAGGGCAAGCCAGTGAAAGACAAAGAAAGAGAGTAGTCCATGAGAAAAGAAGAAAACCAAGGCACATCTCAGAGGTCCAAGTGGTTAGCTGTTGTCCAGCCTCCCGAGTCCCAATTCCCCCCTACCCTGATCTCACCCCATTCCATTCCTGGCTGTCTATATTTGAAGGTAATGACCAGATTCCACATTTTAACTTGCGTCTGTGTTTGAAGTTTCATATAGCAGATTAAGTGAGTTTCACTGTCAATTGAGCCTAACCACCGCTAGATACTGAAGAAAAATAGGGACAGAATTGAAACAAAAACAAAAACAAAAAACTCCAATCCTTTATAAAACCTGTCTACTATTTTTTTCTTGAATAATATATGCAAGACATTTTCCTCATAAATGTCATAGTAAATGGCTGAAAACCAGCCTCCACAAACAAGCTTTGAATACGTCTTCTAGTATTCCTAAAATTTTAAAACATGAAGTGAATACCATCTCTTACTATTTGATTCAAGTAGTATCCTTAAAGAAATTCACAAATAACATTATATTGCTTTAAACGAACTACTACTTCAAATAGGACAAATGATATATAATGAACTTTTTTATATCTTAAAAATTAAGATGTACTTTTATTTTAATCAATGGAGGTTAAAGTTATAGTTTAAAAGGTATACCTCTTCTAATTAAGATATACCTCTTCTTCTAATTAAACCCTCCAAGTCAGGCAGCCATCTACAGTGCATTAAAGTTCAGATTTTGCATAAAAACTCATTATCTAAACTTGATGGGTTTTCCTTCCTTTCAATACACCACACCCTCAGAAGGGGTCTAAACCAACAAGACCCTTTAAGAAATGCAAAATAAGACCTCACCTTGGCTCACTGCTGTTCACTGACAAACCTGAGGAATTCTAATTCTACTTGGAAAGAAATAGTCTTCTATGGGGAATAAAACATTTTAAAAGAAAAAAACTATATTTTTTGTTATATCCACATGCATCTTGAGACACTGTTTTATATTGCAACAGATAGAGTCCATTACTTCCTCTACTGGCCGAGCCTAGAAAAAGAGTTACTCTATTCCCAACAAGAAGGAAGAGGTGTTATTTAAAACACACACACACACACACACACACACACACACGCACACACTCACCCCCCCCACACACAGCACATATCTTAGAGATCTATATGAAAAGGAGTGAAAAATGTTAACAGAGAAACGTACTGAGGTACTACCCAGATGGAAGGAGAGAAAAAATATTTGTGTGGTAATAAACAGCAATTATTTTGCAGTTATTGAATAGAAAGAAAATGTATGTTCAGTTATTAGAAAATTTCCATGCAAAATATGAACTTTGGTGAGTTGCAGATAGAGAAATTGAAGTCTCTGTGTTGAAGGAAGGTAACTCTAATGCACATGGATATGAGAAGCTGAAGTGCAGAAGAGAAGTAGCTAAGGACCAGGAAAAAGCCAGTTGGAAGGATTCAGACCACAGTGGAATTGCCGATTGATTAATTAGGATCATGGATTGATTGATTAGTCAAGTGGGACTGGATTAGAAGAATAACAACAACACAGAGTGTTTTGCTTATAGTCTGTAGTAAATCACCTGGGCTTTAATCAATTCTTTAGTAAGCTGTGTATAATTCATTTCGATGTGTGGATTTGGTTTTCCTGCATTTGTCCAGGGGGATCGTAAGAGTCTGAAAGACTGTATATCAAATTTGAAAAATCCTGCCAGATAATTCTAATAGGAGACTGATGAGGAGACATATTGTATGGTGGTTACATTTCAGTCTCTGGAGTCTCCCAAACATGGGTTCCCATTTCTGTTCCATTGGCTACTAGCTATGTGACTTTGGGCAGGTGAATTAGACTTCAGAGTTTCAATGTTTCCTTCTATAAAGTCCAGATGCTAATTACAATAACTATTTCAAATGCTTATGGAAATGATTAAATTAAAAACACATAAAGCACAGCACACAGTATGTGATGCAGAGCAACTGCTTAATAAATGTCTGCTGTAAATGGATGCATAGGGTAGTCTGGAAAGACCACATGGGGCTCAATGTGCGTTGGTCAGACCCTGCCCATCCTCAGAAGTAGAAAACAAAATGAAGGCATAGATCTGACTGCAGAGTTGGTGAAGGCATAAGGCCAGTGCTGCCCTTATTGGCTATTTGGGACTATTCAGCTTCATGATGTGAGCTCTGTGCTTTTCCCTGGACCCATCTGGGGTGGTTAAGAGCAGGGCTCAGGAGTCATACTGCCCGTCTCTCCAGCTGATAGGCTGTGTGAATTTGGGCAGGATACCTAGTTTCTGTGCTTACATTTCTTCAGTAGAAAAGTGGTGATAATTAAGAACACCACCCTCCGCATAGGGTTGTTATAGAGATTATATGAGCTAATATATTTAGGGCATTTTTGTTGTGTCTGGCACATAGCATGAGTTCAAAAAACAGTAAAAATAATTTTAATATAACACTGATAATTTTAACTTTGAAATAGACCTCTAGGATTCTAAATTCCACTTTGTTTCCCAATAAGAGCTTTGCAGAATGAATTTATGGAGAGAATGAGAAAGAATAAAGTTAGGAGTAGGTAGATTAGAGGTGGGAAAAAAAGATCAAGAAAATTTGTAATGGAGATAATTTAAAGTATAACCAGGCTGGGCGAGGTGGCTTACACCCGTAATCCCAGCACTTTGGAGGCCAAGGCGTGAGAATCACCTGAGGTCAGGAGTTCAAGAGCACCCTGACCAACATGGTGAAACCCTGTCTCTACTAATAATACAAAAATTAGCTAGGCATGATGGTGGGTGCCTGTAATCCCAGCTCCTCGGCAGGCTGAGGCGGGAGAATTGCTTGAACCCGGGAGGCGGAGGTTGCAGTGAGCTGAGATTGTACCATTGCACTCCAGCCTGGGTGATGAGAGTGAAATTCTGTCTCAATAAATAAATAAATAAATAAATAAAAAGTATTACCAATATGAACAGGATAACATTTCTGAAAGAACATTTCTGAAAAGTAGAGAACATAAAATATATAGAGAGACAAAATATTTGTGTAATAAGACAGCAATAATTTTGCAGTTACAATTTATGAATGAATGATATAAGCAGAGAAGGAAAGCTTAAATATGGAAATTAAGAACCAACACGAAAGTTGTATCAAATATCTTTGCATTTATTGTTCACTAAATAAACTTTTAATTAATCGATTGGTTTTTGATTAATGTGATTAAGCACTAAACTCGGCAGATAACCTGAAGCCTGGTTCTTTGCACAGAGTAGGGCTGAGACAAACGTATGGTTTTTCTATGGTCTCTGAATAAGGCCAGAGGCAATATAGTGGATCTCTCCCTCTTTCTCCCCCTTCTGCCTCCTCCTCCCCTTCTTACTTCCTTCCTCTCTTTCTGTGTACACAGAGATTTTTGTCAAAGCTTTGTTACTAAGTAAAGAATCAAGAAAGGGATTACTAAAACTCTTCTTTAAGTGCTCACTACCCATATTCTCACCCATAAAAGTGCACATTTACTTCCTTTTTTCCTAAGCAGGCAGCTGAGCGTCAGTCGACCTGCTCTAGATTCATTTTCATCACTGGGGATGGGGGAGGTTTGCTGTGGGCAATGAGGAAAGGGGTTGGTTCATTGGAATTGTTTTTTCTGGCATCTTTTTGGCTAGTTGGATAGTCTACAACCACTTGTGACACTCTCTAACCAATTTTGGATTTCATCATCCTCTTCTCTCTTTGGAGCATCCAGAGTGACTGCAGCAGTTGCCCAGACCTGCCCAGGATGAGAGTCGTCAGCCACTTTGAAAGACAGCTCTAGGGATGCAGAAAGCATTTTTTTTTTTAATTCATCTGGTGGTGGAGGGTACTGAGGTCCAGGTTTTTCTCAGTCTCAGTTAAGCAGAATTCTGACCTCTGCTCTCCCTTCTGGCCTTGTTCTGAAAAGATGAACAAATGTAAAACCATGAGAATCTACTAAGAGACGGCAGAGGAGTGCCAGGCCCTCTGACCTGGAACATCGCCTTCTGTTCCTTTCAGTATATTTCGTATATGGTGTATCTTTTTAAATTCTAAAGCCAACAAATCTCTATTTTCTTTAAAGTGAAAGAAATGGACTTACAACTTTATAACTGTCCATCATAAAACTGGAAAGAAATCCACACAGTCCAGGAGAGAGGAATACAGATTTTGAACATACCAGAACAACTGCTACTGGAATAATGGTGCAATGATAACACACACATGGGCAAAATAGAGCTGCTCAATTCCAAATTTGCTTTTATTTCATCTCTCAAGAAAATTCACTCGAAACAGGAAAGAATAAAGCTCACAGATTAAAGGCTATTGATGCCCAAGATGACAGTGATAGTCACAGAACATGAACTCTAAGTCAGTGCTAGTCTCTTGGTCCAGATAAATTATGTATACTTCAGGGTCTAAAGCAAATGTTAGAATGAATACCTTTTTTGGATAATTAAACAGGAAGTTTTTGAGCATTTGATGGGAGTGCTTATCACTAGGAGGTAGCATGGGTTCACTGAGAACCAGTCATGCTAATCAAATCTTATTTTCTTTTGTTAAAGGCAACTATCTGGCAAGTAACTGAATAAAACAAAATGACAATTAATAGAAAGTTTTGCTGTTAAGAATCCCAAACCATTTCCCAAAGTACAGAATCTAGCTCACAGGAACAGGGGTAAGGATGTGGTCTAAGAGCAGCATGAAAGATTTATGGGATTTCATCCACTGCATGTTGAGATGCTGTAACCCAAGCAGCAACTCAGAAGCCTGAGGCACAGAGAGAGCAGGCAGTTGATGCTAAAGGGTGAAGGAGTGCTGGGCTCAGCTCAGGAACTCTATTTCAGAAAGGATTTTGACCAGTTGCAGCACACGTAGAAGACAGATAAGATGATGAGAGAACCTGAGCAATGTCACACAAAAAGTGGATAAAGATACCGGATATTTGTGTTCTGGACATGACTTGGAGAAGCGGTGTGGCATGGAAAACAGGCTCTGGAGCCAGATAAATTTGAATTTGAATCCTGGCTGTCTCCAATAAGCTGGAGAAGTTCCATGGAGAAGTTACTAAACTTCTCTGTTCTTGTTTCCTCATCTGTAAAATGGAAACATAATGTGTGCCTTGCTGGGTGGTCAGGATTAAATGCAACAATATATATCAAGTGCATGATGGTATATAACAAATGCTTAATAATGATTAGTTATAATCATTAATGTATATCATTCAGGGACATTGTAGGTGACTTCAAATATCTTTTTCCAAAGTCCTTTTTCTTTTCTTTTCTCTCTTTTGTTTTTGTTTTTGTTTTTTGAGTCAGGGTTCTATTCCATCACCCACCAAAGCCTTTTTTCCTCAGCATATAAACTGGAGATTCTCAAATTTCATTGTTCAGAAGCATTACCCAGTGTCTTATTCTGTTTGTACTGCTGTAACAGGATACCTGAGATTAGGTAATTTAAAAAGAAAAAACATTTATTGTCTTGTAATTCTGGAGTCTGGGAAGTCTAAGATCAAGGCACTGGCATCTGGCAAGGGCCTTCTTACTGTATCATCACATCGTAGATGGTGGAAGGGCAAAGAGACAAAAGGGGGCCAAACTCACCCTTCTATAAGAGCATAATTCTACCCATGCAAGTGGAGCCCTCACGGCCTAATCATCTCATCAACATTCTACCTTTTAATACTGTTAAAATGGCAATTAAATTTCAACATGTATTTTTGTCCAACCATAGCATCTGGGACGCTCTTTACGAAATAATTGTGTAGGTCTGAGTGAATCCCAGGAACCAGCATTTTCATAAGAAATCCAAGCAATTTCAGAACAGAAGGCAAGTGAACCTTACTTTGGGAAACATTGATAAAAACATTCTGAAGTCGCTCCTATCTTCAAACAGCTTTTCTTCTATGCACTTTTTTTTTTTCAGTTACCATCTTCTCTTTGTCCTTCTCTCAAAAGATTTACTTTTACTTCTACTTGGTAGGTCTAAACAGCAAAACTTCCTAACCAGGGCACCAGGGAAGCTTGATGTGCCACAGAATGGGTAATACCTGGGCTGAGACTTTGATTCCTTCTGCCACAGTCCCTGCTGGCCACCAGTGGCCTAGTCCCTTACCCCCATGTGCTGTAAAAAGTTCACTTTCTATCTATGCCACGACAAGTACAAGACTGAGAAGCACTGCCTTAGAGAGCAAGGATCATTGTTTATTTCTTTATATATTACCCAGGACCTGGAAGGCTTCCTGAGTCACAGGGGACTTCCTGTGTCATGCTTTCTGAATCATAGAAGAATACATATTTGTTCAATGAATGAAAGAACAAATAGTTGGGGAAAGGTAACATATTTCAGCTAACTCTACTTCTTCAATTTCCATGTACTTTTTAATCCTGTGTTCAGCTAGTTCCACCCTCACCACTCTACTATAATTGCAGAAGAACAGAGGCTTTGGAGCCACAAAGATGTGGATTCCAGTCCTGTTTCTATCATTTACCAGTTTTGTGCCTATTTCAGATGTCTACTGCTGCATTAAAAAGTTGCTCCCAAACTCTATGACTTAAAACAACCACCATTTTATTGCTCATGATTTTGTGGGTGAGAAATTTGGTAAATGGGGATGGTTCACCTCTGCTTCACTTATTGTCTGCTGTGCTCATTTGTGGGCTGGAAGGTCCAAGTTCGAGAGGTCCATGGCCTCACTCACATGTGTGAGGTCTTGGGCTGGCTGTTGACTGAGGCATCTGTTTTAGTCTTCCAGGGCTACTGTAACAAAATAGCATATACTGGGTGGCTTAAACAATAGAAATTTATTTTCTCACAGTCAGAAGTCTGGGAAGTCCAAGCTCAAGGTTGCAGCCAATTCCATTTCTAGTGAGGGCTTTCTTCCTGGCTTGCGGAGAGCTGCCTTCTCACTGTGTCCTCACATGGCAGAGAGAAAGCAAACTCTCTGATGACTCTTTTTAAAAATTATTTTTTATTTCTATAGGTTATTGGGGAACAGGTGGTGTTTGGTTACATGATTAAATTCTTTAGAGGTGATTTGTGAGATATTGGTGCATCCATCACCCAAGCACTATATGCTGCACCCTATTTGAAGTCTTTTATCTCCTGCCCCCTTCCCACCCTTTCCCCTGAGTCCCCAAAGTCCATTGTGTCATTCTTATGTCTTTGCATCCTCACAGCTTAGCTCTGCTTGTGAGTGAGAACATATGATGTTTGGTTTTCCATTCCTGAGTTACTCCACTTAGGATAATAGCCTCCAATCTCATCCAGGTCACTATGAATGCCATTAATTCATTCCTTTTTATGGCTGAGTAGTATTCCATCATATATATATACATATATATACACACACATATATATACACATATATACATATATATACACATATATATACACATATACATATATACACACATATATACACATATATAACATATATATGTATATATACATATATACGTGTATATATACATATATATACGTGATATATATATACGTATATATATATACGTATATATGTGTGTATATATATATATATATCACAGTTTCTTTATCCACTCATTGATTGATGGACATTTGGGTCGGTTCCGCGTTTTTGCAATTGTGAATTGTGCTGCTATATACATACATGTGCAAGTATCTTTTTCGTATAATGACCTCTTTTGCTCTGGGTAGATACCCAGTAGTGGGACAGCTGCATCAAATGGTAGTTCTACTTTTAGTTCTTTAAGGAATCTCCACACTGTTTTCCATGGTGGTTGTACTAGTTTACATTCCCATCAGCAATGTAGAATTGTTCCTTGTTCACTGCATCCACGCCAACATCTACTGTTTTTTGATTTTTTGATTATGGTCATTCTTGCAGGAGTAAGGTGGTATCGCATTGTGCTTTTGATTTCAATTTCCCTGTTCATTAGTATGTTGAGCATTTTTTCATGTTTGTTGGCCATTTGTATATCTTCTTTTGAGAATTGTCTATTCATGTCCTTATCCCACTTTTTGATGGGATTGTTTGTTTTTTTCTTGTTGATTTGTTTGAGTTCGTTGTAGATTCTGGGTATTAGTCCTTTGTCAGATGTATAGATTGTGAAGATTTTTCTCCCACTCTGTGAGTTTTCTGTTTACTCTGCTGGTTTTCTTTTTCCTGTGCAAAAGCTCTTTAGTTTAATTAAGTCCTAGAAATGTATCTATCTTTGTTTTTATTGCATTTGTTTTTGGGTTCTTGGTCACGAAATCCTTGCCTAAGCCAATGTCTAGAAGAGTTTTTACAATGTTATCTTCCAGAATTTTTATAGTTTCAGTTCTTAGATTTAAGTCCTTAATCCATCTTGAGTTGATTTTTGTATAAGGTGAGAGATGAGGATCCAGTTTCATTCTCCTACATGTGGCTAGCCAATTATTGCAGCACCATTTGTTGAAAAGGGTGTCCTTTCCAAATAAAATACTTAGGAATATACCTAAACAAGGAGGTGAAAGACCTCTACAAGGAAGACTGCAAAACACTGCTGAAAGAGATCAGAGATGACACAAACAAATGGAAACATGTCCCGTGCTCACAGATGGATAGAATTAATATTGTGAAAATGACTATACTGCCAAAAGCAATCTACAAATTCAACACAATTCCCATCAAAATACCACCATCATTCTTCATAAAATTGCAAAAAACAATTCTAAAATTCATATGGAACCAAAAAAGAGCCCACGTAGCCAAAGCAAGACTAAGCAAAAAGAACAAATCTGGAGGCATCACATTACCTGATTTCAAACTATACTATAAGACCATAGTCACCAAAACAGCATGGTAGTTGTATAAAAATAGGTATACAGACCAATGGAACAGAATAGAGAACCCAGAAATAAACCCAAATACTTACAGCCAGCTGGTTTGATGATTCTTATAAGGAAACTAATCCTATTGGATCACGGCTCTACCTTTATGACCTCATTTACTCTTAATTAAGTCCTATCTCCAAATACAGTGACATCGGGAATTAGGGCTTCAACATAAGAATTTACAGTTCACTCTATAGCAGTATCTCACTTCCTTTCTGTATGATATTCTTTCTCCACATTGTTTCTCATTCTTCTGGACCCCTCTCCAGCAAGATATCCTGTGAAAGTTGCAAGATCTTTTCAAGTCTAGACTCAGCTCAGAATTTCACTTCTACACATTCTGTTGAATAAAGTGAGTCACAAGGCAGGCCCAAATTCAAGCAGAGGGGAACAGACTTGACTTCTTGATGGGAAGAGTGGTAAAATCACACTCCAAAAGGACACATGGAATTGGAGGGATAGCTATGGCTGTCTTTGGAAACAGTCTACCAATTTGTCCTTGAACAAATTGTTTAACCACCTGATTTTACTTTCTTTGCCTGTAAAATAGGAAATATAGCATCAACCACTTTGGGATGTTGTAAGTAATAGATTAAGAAAGTGTGTTTAGCACCTCGTACATTGTAGTAGAAACATAACAGAAACAGCAAAAACACATATTGGTTGAGCCCATACTATGTGGCAGCACTATTACAAGCACTTAAATATATTGCTTTATGTAATCTTTGTAACAGTCCAAAGATACACGTTATCTTTGAGATAAGATGAGAAACCCTAGGCACAAAAATGTTAACTTGCACAAGGTTGGTTGCATAGTAACTAGTCTGTCTAAATCTTGAATGTCTTAGGACATTCCTTTATCCAAAGGACACTTTTTAGTTTTTTCTCTTTAAACTATATTTGAAAGTTTACAGTTGATGTTGCTCGCTCCTCTACCAAACACTCCTCCTCCCGTGATCCCTATGAGTCCCCTCTGTACAATCTTTCCTCCTGTTTTGATTGCTACCTTCCAATCTCCTCTTTCATTTCTTCAACTCTTCTTTCTTGAAGGAACCATCCCATGTGGCAACTCAGTTTCTACCTTTCCAGTGATGATTGCCAGTCTTCCCTCTCTCCTAAACTCTAGGCTTGCATTTCTAAGTGTTATTAGGGTGTGAGCACATATGACCCAGGTAACGTTTTGAAACATTTGTGCCTTTCACTTCTTTCTTATTCCATTGGTTGCAATCTTGTCACTTAATACTTGAAATGTTTTTCAAATTTGGATGTTTCTAGCAATCAGCTAATGCCTTTAGCCTGGTTTAGGCCTTCATCATCTCTTGCCTGGTTTATCAAAGTCATTTTTTAACTGAACTTGTTGCTTTCAGTTCCTCTCTGACATGATGGCATTAGGGTAATATTTCTATGTGCTTCAACACACATACCTTCTCACCATTACTATATGTCCCCCCCGCACCCCCCCCCCCAGCATCACACTATCTCTGGTGTCACCTTCTCTGTTCATGGCCTTTTTCTCCTTCTCTAGGGGTTCCCCCCTTTGAAGAAACAGCATCTGCTCAACCTCCCCTACAGGCTCCCTTAAAGCTGGTTTCTCCTCCCTCTGTTTGTCTCTTTGCAACTCTCTGGAGGCATCTTTACCTTTACAACTTTGCATTTTCTCTGCTATTCCCATATAAGTTCCCTGAAACCCTAGTACCATTCACAGCAGGATTTCAAAGCTTGCCTGTTGCGCGAGCATTCTATAGGATCCCAAATTATCTTTCTGTGCAAATATAAATTGTTGTGATATGTCCGTAGAGACGGCACAACCTCATGGCTAAGAATGATAGTTACCAGTTCTAGAGATCCTACTCTAATTGCTCTAGAGTGGGGGCCTGAACACCAGTATTACAAAAAAGACAAAAGAAAAAAAAGGAAAAAAGAAAAAAAGAAAGAGAGAAAATCAAAGCTACCTTCATCATGTATGAATTTGAGCAAGTAACACCTTTGTGAGTCCCCAGGCCCCAGTTTCTCATTGGCAAAATGAGGATAACAATTATACAGACCTCGTTGGGCTATGTACAGAATTAAATGAGATTATGTACCTAAAAGGCTTGTGGCACAGTGACACACACACACACACACACACACACACATACACACCCAGAGTACTTCGTGGTTATTTCTAGGCTTTATTGCTTGAAAGGCTGAAAAGATGGGTAGATGAGAGGTGCCCTGAGGTTCCTTCCAACTCTCCAAGATTCTGTGATACTCCTCCTTGGGTGCTGAAGACACTTTGGCAATGTTTGGATTTCCAAACGGTTGCTTAGAAAACTAACCGGGACCCACGAAGCCCAGGTAAGCCTCCGGGTCTTTCCCAGGAGTCGTTTATTTATTTGATCTTAGTTCTGACCTAGAGCCTCCACCTTCTCCTCCAAATCACCACAGTGGTCGAAAAGGGCCTGTGCTTGGGAAATCCTTCCTTTGTTGGCGAATCTTGGACCCAAACCCTGCATTTGGGCATCTGACACCCATAGGCCCATGGTTCAAACCCAGGCGGCTCTTTCCAAGTTCGAAGCAGGGACTCGGTTCTGCGCATCTGGCGGGTGTGCCCAGATTGTAACCTTCGCACTAGGCATCCAAGAACGTGCTTTGGACACACTCGGCGGTGGGAGAGGGTGCTTGGTTTGCATCAGGGATGAGGGGTGGAGTAGCGAAAGCGCCCGGAGCGCGCACTCACTCACACTCCCCAAGCCAGGGCGCGGCCGCTCTGGGCGCGAGGTCCCAAGCCAAGTCTCGCGCTCGGCCAGGAGCCGGGGAGTACCCCAGGTCCCCGGTCTGGGGCCGCAGCGATCCCACCCTGCGGCGCGCACTCCTGACCTGGCCCCGCCCCCCGGCGGCCGCGAGTAGCGGGCGGAGCGCAAGCAGAGAGGCGCTCTGGGCTGTGCGGCACCGCCTCTCCTCGGTGTCGGGGGAGGGACGGAGGGACCGGGCGGGAGAGAGAGAAAGCCTGACCGACCGGCTGGCGAAGAGCTGCATGCAACCGGTGGGAGGCCGGGCCGGCTGGGTCTGGGGCTCGGGCTCAGGCTCGGACCGTTTCTCGGCAGGTCCCTGGCGGTGAGCGCGGACGGCCCGGAGGCGGCGGCTCTGAGCTGGCAGGCGGAGGGCTGTCTCCTGCGCCCGCCTGCCCGGCGCGGTCCGAGGATGCGGGGGGGCGATGCCCGGGGCCAGGGACGCGCTCTGTCACCAGGCGCTGCAGCTGCTGGCCGAGCTCTGTGCCCGTGGGGCCCTGGAGCACGACAGCTGCCAGGATTTCATTTACCACCTGCGGGACCGTGCCAGACCCCGGCTCCGCGACCCAGGTGAGTGCCGCCACCGCCGCCTGGAGGGACCTAAGGGCCCTGGGCTGGGACTTGGGGCCGTACCGGGGCCTGAGGCAGAACAGCGACGCGGACTGGGAGAGGGCGGGGGGCGGCCACCGAGCCAGGAGAGTGATCAAGAACCAGCGCACTGTGGCCTGATGCTGTAACCAGGCGGGGACCCGGGCGGTGGCTACTGCACGGAGGCCGACTCCGGGTCGGCTAGGGCAGGGTTGGAGGGACCACGCCCGCCACCTGCGCTCCCATCGCCAAGGCTCCTGGGGGCGGCTCCCTAGCTCCGAGCTACGCTCTCCACTTCCCGGGCTATCTGCACTCAGAGCGAGGGGAGGCCGCGACGGCCTCGGAGCCGTGGGAAGGGGGACGAGGCCGAAGGAAACTCTGGGAAGTTGGGAGTTGGGGACGGCCCCGGGTTGGGGCCGAATCCCACCGGGTGCTGCTCATCCTTTCTCCCAAGCGTCTAGTTCCTTTCCTTGGTATGGGGTGAGAAGGGCGGGACGCGATCCGGCGTTGGGCCGGGGACAGGGTGCTTCCGGTCTTGGGCAGACGAGCCTGAACCCGTTCCCGGCGGGTCGCACGGCATGGAGGTGGCCTGGGCCTGGGCGCTAGGCTCGACCAGCGACTACCGCCGGCCACAATGGGGTTCGTAGACTCGTCGGTCCTGGCTTGTGCACCTGTAGTTACTCCTAGTGAAAGTTGCAAAGCTCTTAACTTTGGAAAGTTCATTTATTTTGGCATTTGACCAATTAAGGTTGGAGGAGGGAGTTTTAGTGGAGCCATTTGCTTTTCCTGAGGTCCCTGGGTCTCCCAGGTCGTCTCATCCGTTACTGGCTACTGGAAAATGCATTCCTTCCAATGTTTGCTTGAGATGTTTCTCACCTGGAGAAATAGTTTTCTCGAATATTCTCCCAACCTAAGTACTTACCAGAACAGCATATTGTGGTTCGATTGTTAAAAATGGGATGAGAAAATGGCCTTTCTCTTGATATTGCTATGTGTAAATATTGGAAATGAGCTATTGCCTTGCAAATTATGATGTACGAATTGAAAACAATTTATTATATAAAAATCCATTTATGCAAAAGCTAAATTAAAGAATTATTTGATTTATAAAGAGTGTCACACTTAAATAGCATATCCTTGATATATTCAAGATGGTCGTGTGGGGTGAAGTCATCTGCTAAAATTTTCAAGTTTATATCAGATTTTCCCTACCAGAGGCTTTTTTTTCCCATTGAAAAAGAAAAAAATATTGTTTTCCATTGCCGGTGGTTATATTAACTAAGTTTATTGAATGATCATTGATATATTACTTCAAAGTGGATAATTGGGTAGAGAAATACTGATCCCAGTGGTTTCCAGGGAGGTTTAATGTCCAGCCTATGTGCACCTCATTGCTGGATGTGATGTGCTGAATAAACCACAGTCCCTTATCTCACAAGCTGGAGTCCCAGGAAGATGTCTTAAGTCGGGGAAGTTCGTCCTTAAGCAGCAGAAGCAAGACAATTATTTTGCATGCTTTGCCCAAAGCAAGTATTAGTATTGAAACATCTCGCTTCCTTGCCTGTGACCAGACCACGAGTTCTCCTTGTTATCCTACATAAGCAGTTGTCTTTGGCTTTACAAGAGAAGATGGATGAGGCCTATCTCTGAATCACATCTTTTTGGCCAGTTTTCTGCTTCTACTTCTTTTAATCAAGGAGCTGGATCCTGTGTTCTCAGGTTCTCTTCAGCCCCTACACCAGGCAACCCCCGAGAAAGAGTCACTAAGTAGGCTTCTTACAAGAGGAAATCTGATTCCTTGGCGGAGGAATAGCTAGAGATAGGAGTCGACCTTGCTGCTCTGAGTTCCTGATAGCAGTGCTCTGCTTTCTTAAACTAGGACACAAGGGTTTTGAAGTAGCCCCATGCCCCTGTGGCTCTTTGGTTTTTGTTGGAAAGTAGCCAGCTCATGAGGACAGGGGTGGGGGTTTTCGAGTGCAAGGTGAGAGGAAATGAGGCCAAAGATTACATCCAAAGCGCACCCTCTCCTTCAGGACACTTCTCCCTTCATTTCCAAATCTCCCTTCATTTCCCTCCTTCCTTGCCTTGCCGACATTAATTCTTACATCAGATGCATTTGTCTTCATCCCTCTGAAGCAAGAGTGTCTTTAATCTCTGAACCCTAAAAGCTGAGTAATAGAAAAGCTGCTACTTTTCTACTACTAACTACTACTATTCACACAACACCGTGTGAATAATGTCCGTGCTGTTGATAGTGTGAACCAGAACAACCATGCACAGCAGCCCTGAGACATGGGTTCCTAGAGAGAGTCATCTCTGTAAATGGATGACTTCTTTTTCTGGAAAGGAATCCACCTGAATGCCATGTCCCAGCTTTCTCTGTTATTGTCCATTCACGGCCACCCTGTCATAGCTAGGTTTTCTCAAGCTGAACTAAGGACTTTGGTTATAAAAGGAGAAAAAAGGTATAATTTCCTGTGGACAGCAGAGTGACCCTGCATCTAGGAAATTTACTCATTTTTTCAGAGGTGTGGAAAGACTAGGGCACAGACCAGCGGGCCTGAGCCATCAGAAAGGTTCTTTTTTGTCCAGGTAGTTATAGTGCCCTGTTGGGGGAGTACCGCACCCAGATTTCCCTGACTTGGTGTTCACAGAGGACTTGATGCAATTGTCATTTAAAAAAATAAGCCTAAGTCACAATTGGAACTGAAGTGCCTCACCCAGTCTGTCATCTGTACCAACTTGTGGAAAGGAAAGTGCTGAGTGTGAGCGCTTTTGTCCATAGAAAGTAATTAGAATGCTCTGTTGGTTGCCTTTATGGTGTTTTATATGTTAATGATGTGGGACATAAACTTGCAGGCCTCAGAGACTAGCCTTTAAGGCAGAGGGAACAGCAAGCGCAAAGGCCCTGAAGTGGTAGCATTATTGATATGATTCTAGAAATGGTGACTTCAGAGGTGGCTGGAGAGGTGTGAAAGAGATGGAGAGTGATAAGACGTAAGGTCAAGAGTTAGAGAGGGTGGATCATGCAGAGTCTTGTAAACCATTATAAAGACTTTGGTTTTGACTCTGAATGAGATAGGAAGCCATTAGAAGGTGCTGAGCAGAGAAGTGACAACACTTTGACTGCTATGTTGAAGAGCAAAGGTGAAGTCAGAGAAACCTCTTAGGAAGCTATTTCAGAAGTCCAGACGGAGGTGATAGTGACTTCAACAGGGATAGTGGTAATGGAGGTGATGAGAAGTAATTGGATTATGAATGCAATTTGCAGGTACAGCCGCAAGTATTTATTGAAGGGAGAGATGTGAAAGGTGAGAGAAGGGCAATTAAGGATGCTTCAAAGGCTTTTTGACCTAAAAAATTCCATGTACAAGTAGAAGTCTTCAGGAAGAAGGTAGGGGTGAGGAGGGAAATCATGAGGTTTATTTTTTATTTTATTTTACCTTTTTGTAACACATTAAGTGTGTGATGCCTCTTTAGATAGCCAAGCTGTTTTACAGTTGAACAGTGACCTGAGGTATGACTATCCTCTTTAATGTCAATTGCTCTATGCTCGTATTTTTTAACTGGAGACTTCGCTGTCAAGAAGATTAATTGGTTATAGAACAGCATGTATTGTTAGAAGGTTTTCCTTGTAGGGAATTAAAAGGTCTCTTAAATTTCTACCCATGGATCTTGATTATACATTTTTTGGTCAAAAAGCATTAGTCTTATCTCTCTTCTCCATCATATACCTTTGGCTATTAGGAGGTAAACTAGCCTAACTTCTCTAGATCCACTCTTTCCAAGGAACAGAAAGGAGGATTGGATCATGTAATGCCTAGGTCTTAAACATGTTTTTATCATTTTCTTTTTAAGTCTTTTCTTCTGTAGGGTGCCAACCATGTCTGTGCCAAGCACTTTATGTAGGTCATTTCACTAGTCCTCACAAGTCTTTTAAGCACTTATCTGTGTTCCAGCAGCAGCAGCTGCTGCTGGGAGCTTGTTAGAATTGGAGAATCTCAGTTATGTCCCAGACCCACTGAATATGAATCTGTATATTAACAGGATCCTCAGGTGAGAGTTGTAGGCACATTAAAGTTCAAGAACCATGGCTAAAAGTGATTGATATATATGAGTAAACTGAAGTCCAGAGAAGTAAACTAGCCCAGGGCCATGGAGTCCATTTAAAAGAAGAATTGGGTCTAAGTCAAAGTAGCTTCTTAGGTAGTCACATCACATGTACTGAAAACTGAGGAGTTATTGTCAATGAAAATTTTCTAGGTGTTTTTCATAAGAGCCACCCTTAGACCTACTTTCTCTCTTCTGTACTTGTATGACGGATTTAATCCCTAAGCGTAGGTCACATTCTATGTAGTTGTAAAGATTCAGCTTAGTATTTTTGATTATGAATTCTGTTATCCAGGATACTGGTTTTCCATTCACGTTCCAACTCCATATTCTGGAGATTTTTCTGCATGTTCTCTGTGTCTGTACCCAAGGTTTAGAAAAGGTTCAGCAGGTCAGACTGTGAAGCAGAGCCTTAAGACTCATGATTAGTGATTCTTTTCTCCACGTAAATATTACTCTATTCAAGAAAAGCTTTTTCTAGGTCATGGTTTTCAACTTTGGCTGCACATTAGGAATACTTAGGGAGCTGGAACAAAGAAAGAAAGAAAAAACAAACAACAGCAACAACAAAAACTACCAATGACTGGGCTGCACCCTAGACCGGTTTTAAATCACAGTCTCTGGGAAATGGGCCTGGTATCAGTATTTTTAAAGTTCATCTATTGATTCTAATGTGCAGCCAAGTAGAGAACAACCTTTGAGACTATTGGGCAAAGAATGCATCCACCTAACCCTTCTCAGCTCAGCTCACATTTGTTTCTTGCAAAATTAGGAAAGATAGTATCAAAAACTAGGAACCTTGACTGTTACCCTGTACAGCTAGTACCCATATCAACTGATTCTTAACTTTCCTTTCACAACATTATCCTACATTTTTCTTTTAAGGGCTCATTGAACATATCATAAGGCTCTATTATGTCCACCAATCTGAGAGGGAAAAAACAAACAAATCAAGAAAAATCTTGTCTAAATAGTGTGTCATTAAAAGGTCAGAATATAGAACCTTCACAAATGTCACCCTATGTTAAATTATAATGAAGTCACTTATTAGAAAATGTACATGTAAAATAATAATTAAATATAGTTTCTATGAAAAAAATCTCCAAAATAATCATCAAGATTAAATATTAGCCTTGATTCAAATTTTTCTAAGATAGTCAAAAGAGAATCAGTCTTGAAACACTGGATGTTTATGAATAGACCTTGGTGTGATTATGCACAATGGGATTAATTTTTTTAAATTAATGTTAATTGCAATCAGGAAAAAGAGTCTTCTAAGGAATGAGTGGCGTATTGGATGCACAATATGTGAAGATCTAATTTGCATTTATTTCGGTGACATTTTAGGGCTCCTTCATAAATATTTTACTTAAACAAGTGTGTTTTCATCTCTGCGGGACTCCTCTACATGGACCAGTGAGTGGTTTAGTCATGAGGTAATTATCAAGAGGGGAAAACAAAAGCAAATTGTAGTAAAGGCATCACAGGCAGCCCTATGGCCAGCTGCCTCTTTCAAAATAAACAATCAAAAGCACAAACTTTTGGATGTGGGATAAACTCTCAAGGAAAAATTAAACTGACACCTAAAGGAAATCATTCTAAAATTTTCTATTATGTATAGCGCGTAGATGTTGCTTTCACTGAAGTAGCATTGAGGCACTTTTATGTTTGTGCTGCAAGTGCAGTTTCCCATATGGTTGGCTTAAAAACATTCATAATCTCTTCCTAACAGGTTGACTTGAGGGAACTAACAAGTTCACACTCCAAAGTGTATAGAGAAAGTGGAGGAGCTTAGTGAGAGGCATAAATGGGGGAGCAATCTCACTTTTAAAAGGACAAGTATGGAGTATGTATTTCTATTTTCTGAATGAAGTTTGAATAAAATCACCATTCGTGGAGAAGTTTTCAGTTTTCACTGCAATCTTGGAGCAATAAATGTGCATCACAACTTCTTTTTCTTTCAAATGTTTCATTTGGTGGGCTCTAGGAAGGGCTTTAGACCACATCAAACCCTGAGGACTAGGCTTTGCAGATCTCTTTGAAATCTTCATATGGCCTTGCACATGTATTTTATCACACAAAAACTTTAAATCAACATTGATAGAACTGCACTTGAAAGAAAAAAAAATCTTCTAGGACATCAAGATGACAAAGTGGAATAAGCAAGGACTTTGGAGTTAGAATCTGACTGCACTTACTACCTTAGTGACCTTGAGTAAAATATTTAACTCTTCATTTTATTCATCTATAAAATGGGAGTGGAAGATTGCTGTAACATTGTGCCCAGAGTAAATGCTCAAATAAATGATCAATAAATTGATGTTGTTGGTAGTATCACCTGCCCATGTTTCCTTTCAGCCGTGGTCCACAAACATGTATATGTTTTACCATTTGTAATTATTTGTTGGCTAAATTTACTTTCTACTTTTTTGTAAACTTAGCATTTTATTACCTCTTATTAGCTGTGTGTTCCTGGACAAGTTATTTAACCTCTGCGTCCTCATTTTATCATCAGTAAAATGTATTACTAGTATCTGGGTTACTAGTTACCCAGATAAAATACAGGCTGCCAGTTCAATTTGAATTTCAGATAAACAACAGGTAATATTGCATGGCACATAATTATACAAAACAATCATCTGTTGTTTATCTGAAATTGAAGTAGAACTGGGCATCCTATATTTTTATTTGTGATGCTGACAACCCTGTACTAGTACCTATCTCGCAATGCATGCGAAATACCATAGTACCTGGTATATGCTCATAGTAATTACACGTAGTAAATGCTCAATAAATACTAGCCATTATTTCTATTATTATAATTTTCCCATTGTTAACACTTATTATTATGTAATTATTATTATTGTTGTGATGACTCTGTATATTCCAAGAATGGGTATACCTTTTTTATTTAACCATTCTTTTGAGGCTATTCTAGCTTGTAATTTTTTTTTAGTGTGAATAATGTCTTGTATTTATAGTCCCCTATTTCCTTTTGGGAAAATTTTTTCATGATAAATTATAAACAGTGAGCCCTAATTGCTTTCTGGTACATCTATGTTAGTTAGTCCTGCTACATGTCAACAGTAGATCCGCTAGCATTAGGTGTATAATATGAACAAAAGGTTGCTAATTTAACATGGTTTAAACAGCTGCTTAGTTGTTTCAATTTGTGTTTTTTTGTTGGTAAGACTGAATATTTTTTGTTTTGAACCTTCTTATATTTACTCTTATGTGAATTTTTTGTGTTCTCTACCGCATTCTCTATCATGTACCAGTTTATTTTTTGAGAATCTTAATGTTTTTTTCTACCAATTTCCATTAATTAGAATGTAAATATTCTGTCAAATTAGCTCACAGAAGGAATATTGTATAGTGAATGAGCTCAGGTTGTCTGACTATAGTCAACCCATTATATTAAAGTGTCTTTTGAAATTTCAGGGGTGGTTCAATAAATAGGGCTTCGTTGTAACACTCTTTTCCAATGCAAAATGCTGCATTTATTTATATGAAATATGAAAAAGTTGTTATAATTTGAATCTCTTTTTCTTTATGTTTTCTTTCCCACTCCAACCTACCCCACCCTACCCTTGTGTAGCTGTTACTTAACCACGTTGAATTGATCAATCTTTTCTAGTTATAATTAAGTTAAATTCCAAAAACATTTATTGAGGGCCCCTTAAGTGCTATGTACAAGGTTGGGCATCTGTCATTCAAAGATACATTAGACATGCTTACTGCCTCTATGGAATTGACATAAAACAATAATGGCAATTAATAAAATCAAGAAGGGAGATATCTACTGGATACAGTACAGAAAAAAGAGGAGAGAAGTAATTAGCTGACTTGAGTGGATCTGCAGAGGCTTCCTACAGAAGTCTATTCTTGGGCAGAAGAGTTTGTCTGGAACTAGTTGGTGGGAAGAGCATTCTAGGAATTTACAAAGGTCCTAACACAGAAGAGGATGGATCCTGGGTAACAGTAAGTTGAGTGTGTGTTGGCAATGTTGAGAGATGGATCTGCTTTAGTAAACAATGGTCAAATCAGATCACGAAAGCCCCTGTATGCCATTGCCAAAAACCCACTGAAGACTGACTGGAGCACTCTGACACAGAAGTCTTGAAAGAAGTACAATTTATATCATAAGCCCAAAGCAAAGCACACCAGGAGATTTCAGTTCCATGAATGCAGCTTCTCAAGTCTTCCTGGTTCCTTATGGAAAATATACTCAGGTTACTGGCAAATATGTTCTTTCTGTCCAAGGTAAGGTCCTAACAGATTGGAATCAATGAATGGAAGTTTACCCATTTTAGATCCCCAGCATGTCACCCTGAAACCCAACTGTAATTACCTTGAATAGTTGTAAATACTGCCTTTAGCAAGTTTAGTCATCTGGTTCAAACATCTGGATTCCAGATATAATTCCTGACTATGCCAACAGTGACATCTTGCTTCCTTGCCTGGTTATTTAGTAATGAAAAAGCAGTGTGTTCAGCTGCATTGTAACTATCCAGTCTGTGGATGTGCACAGTCTGTTTTCTCTGAAGTTATAGGGCCCAAGAGGGAATACGCATGGCAGGCCTGCCTAGTGCCCACCAAGCCATGCTATAGAGATAGTTCTTTATTGTGTGTACAGGGTCTGCCAATTAACAGGCACAATTTTAAAAAATAATTGAATTGAATGCCCTTAAGTGGGTCACAGGCTGTCCATTTCTAATATCTGCCTCCTCATCCCCACCACATACATGTACACTTTGCTTATCACATTTTTGGGACATGCCTGCCTATTGAAGACATCTTAGTTTGTATCAGCTGTAGCACTGCAGAACCATTAAAAGAGTTTACGCTGAAAATTCAGGTGAGTTTTATCCCTTAATTAGGTATTCTGGAGACAGGATAAACATTGATTGGAGAGGTTATAGTAGGGGATGCCAGTTATTTGCTCATCATATATTTATTGAGCATCTACTAAGTACCAGGCTCTATCCTAGGTATGTACAAATGTAGATACCTAGACACAGTATTGTACATACAGTAGGGAATGAAACAGAAAAGTAAAAGTTTGCCCTCATGAAACTTACATTTTGGGAAAATGATAATATGTACATAAATTATATTGTATGTTAGATAGTAGTAAGTGCTAAGGGAAAAAACAAGGTATGGAAAGAGATCAAGACATAAAGACTAAACTGGCATCACTGAGAAGTTGACAGATGAGTAAAGGTCAGAAGGAAATGTGGGAGCAAGATACACACGTAGCAGGGGGAAGAGCGTTCCAGGCAGGAGAGCGGCGGGTACAAAGGTCTCAAGGCAGGAGCATGCTTGACGTGTTCAGATATTAGCCAAGGGTTAGTATGACTGTAGTGAGGTTGGCAAAAAGAGAGTAGTAGTAGATGAGGTCAGAGAGGTGATGGCAGACTGATTGTAGGCCTCTATAAGCCATTTTAAAAAAGTGACTTTTACTTGCAGTAAGATAGGAAGCCATTAGCAAGTTTTATCAGAAGAGAGATAACATCTGACTTAGGAAGAGAAAGGATCACTCTGACCAGCACATAGACTATAGGAGGGTAAGGTTGAAGTTAGGGAGAGGAGTTATAAAGCTGTTGTAATCATGTAGGTGAAAGATGGTGGTGGCTTGAACCAGAGTGATAGCAGTGGAGACAGTAGGAGGTGGTCAGATTCTGGGCAGCTGGAAGGTGGAGATGACAACGTTTACTAATAGATGGATATTGAGTGTGAAAGACAGAGAGGAGTCACGACTAAGACTGTGGCCTGAGCAGCTAGGAGAATAGAGTTGTAGGAGAAGTGATTTTGAGGGGAATGACCAGCAGCTCAGTTCTTGATGTGGGATATTGGAAATGCTTATTAGTGATCCCAATGGGGGTACAGACTAGCCGGCTGGATATATGAGCCTGGAGTTTGGGAAAGATGGCTAGGCTGAAGGTATAAACATGGGAGTCATCAGCATGTATGTGATATGGGTCTGGCTGAAATTATCTAGGAAGGCACAGTGAATGGGAGAGTGAAGAGGACCCGCACTAAGTTCTGGAACTGTCCAATGGTAAAAGGCTAGAGAGAACTTGAGGAACTACAAAGGAAGATTAATGAAGAGAGACTAGAAATGAAAGAGAAAATCCAAGCAAGAGTGTCGACCTGGAACCCAGGATGAAGAAGAAGGTGATCAAATAAGAAGGAATAAGCAGCTGTGTCAAGTGCTACTGTTAGGTCAAGCAGAATGAAGACTGGGCACTCACCATTGCAGGTAGTGATGCAGGGGTCATTGGAAGTAATGTTGACAAGCATTTTTGATAGAGAGGTGGGAACAAGAGCCTGACTGGCATGGCTGTAAAAGAGATTGAAGGGAGAGGAATTGGGGCAGTGAAGACAGAATAGTCTTTTAAGTTTTTCTGCTGACAAGAGCAAATAAATGGCATAGTAGTTGCTAGTGAGGGAAGTGAGATCAAGGGTTGTATTTATTTATTTATTTGTAAGTTAGGAGACTTAACAGCACCAAGGTGAAGGGAATGACTAGTACAGAACAAAAAATCATGATATAGGATAAAGAGGGGAGGATTGCTAGAATGATATCCTTGGTTGAGAAGTTGGGTACATTTCCCAAAAGTTCAGTGTAGGCATTTAGGCACCACAGGCACATAGATGATATTTAAAACCAAAAAATCTAGATGAGCTTACTGTCTTAGTCCATTTGCACTGCCCTAGCAAAATTACCATAAGCTGGGTAGCTTATGAACAACAGACATTTATTTCTCACAGTTCTAGAGACTAGAAAGTCCAAGAGCAAGGAGCTGGCAGATGCTGTGTCAGGTGAGGGCCTGTTCCTCATAGACAGCACCTTCTCTCTGTGTCCTCACATGGTGGAAGGGGTTTCTTTCATAAGGGCATTAATCCCATTCATGGGGGCTCTGCTCTCATAGTCTAGTCACTTCCCCAAAGGCCCCAGCTCTTAGCATTATCATACTAGGGATTAGGTTTCAACATACAAATGTGGGGAGGACACAAACATTCAGATCTTCACACTTACCAAGGGGTGAATAAAAATAGAAAAGAAGTCAAACAACTGGTTAGAAGTCAGAGAAATGTGCAGGAACCAATAAGGAGACTGAGAAGGACCAGAAAGTAATGTGGAGAAAAATCAAGAACATGGTGGCTTGGAAATTAAGAAAGTATTCCTAGGTGGAAGGAAGGATCCCCTGAGTTAAATGCCCCTGATAGGTCAAGTAAGATGACAACCAAGAACTGACCATTGCATTTAATAACATGGGGGCTAATTGGTGACCTTGAACCGAATGATTTTGGGAGTGGTGCCTCAGTGGAATTGGTGAAAGTCTAACTAGAGTCTTTCTAAAAGAGAAGGAGAGGAGAGAAATTGAGAGAAAAGAGTATAAGCCATTTTTTGGAATTATTTTGTGAAGGGAGAGGAGAGGAGAAACTGATTCAAAGGATGGCTTTTAAAGGAAAGACAAAATAACTGTATGTTTGTATGCTGGAGAGAGGGAAAAATGATGTAGAGGATTAAACTGCTGGAGTGATGTGCTGAGTAGGTTGAGTAGGTGGGTTTTTCAACAACAGTTTGTTTATTGTCATGAAGTCAGGGCAGAATATATGGGCACAGGTGGGCAGATGTGGTTTGGGAATCTTGCAGAAGTTTGCCTTCTGATTGCTCTTGCATTCTTGGTGAAATAGGAAGCAGCAAGGTTATAAGCTGAGAGTGAGGATGGTTAGGAAGTAATGGCAATTTGAAAATAAGAGAGTTATAAATGTCTAGGAGAGTGGAAAAGCAAATGGATTAGGGAAGGAAGTGTAATTGCCAGGCAATACTAAGCACCTGCTTGAAGTTGGTGATCATGAATTTAAAGTAATTTCCATCAGCATAGGTGTGTGTGTTTCTTCCATGTTCAGCTCTTTTTTTTTGCAGGCATGGAAGAGAGGGAAGTTTGTGTTTAAGCCGGGGTTGTGTGTATGAGAATGAGGAAAGAGTAGCAAAAGAGTTGAGGGTATGTAGAATAGATTGGAATGATTGATTCTGAAATTTCATCGGAGTAAGGAGAGAAAAGCGGATATGTAAAAGGATTAGGGATAGTGAAGACATGGTAGGATTAATGGATTGTAGGTCCTGGAGGGGTGGAATGCTTGTTGAGAATGCAGTGAGGAGAAGAGGGCCAGAGAATGAGATGTTTGAAATCAAGATTCTGGAGGAGCTGCAACTGTTGACATGACCACGTCCAGGACATGATCACGAGAGGCATGATGGGGAGAGGGGGACAAATGATTGAAGACAGGAGCTCAAAGAACTACAGGCCCAGGGTTTTGGAAGTGTTATTGACATGGATATTGGCTTTGCTGAGAATTATGACAAAAGTAGTTTTGGAAAGAGTGACAGTAAGCGAGCAACTGGGCTCTCCCAGGAATGTGGGGGAAGCGACCTGAGGAATGATAGATGTCTGCAACAAGGATGGGCGGTTGTGGTGTAGTGGTGTGTTCAGACAATATGAGATTTAAAGCTGGGTGTTTTTTAAAGAAAACAGCAGCAGGCGGTAAACTATTAATTTTTACTTAAGCAGAAGTGTTGAAGGAATATTTTAAGTCAGTAGAGATGCCTTAAGAGATATTTAAGAGATAAAATAATTAGTACAATGATATGAAATAGAGAGATCCTGATTCCCAATTTTTTTTGCATATGTGCCTGGAAAGATGTGCTTATAACTTATTAGGTTTACCACAGGAAGTCAAGCACATTTTGTGGGAAAATAATGAGATTGATTTTAAACACATTAAGTTTGGGATGTGTATGACATCTCATGCAGATGTCCAGGGCAGTTGACTGGTGGAAAACTGGGAAGAAGTTACTGGAAATAAGGAGGGTGAAAAACGATTGAATGTCAAGGCCCCTTGCAACTCAAAGATTTCTGTAAAGTGGTTCCCAGTTCCAGGTATGCATCAAAATCAGTTAAGGAACTTTTGAAGACACAACTGCTCTGTCCCAAGATTGACTAAGTCAGCCTTCAGGGGTGACACCTAAAATACCTCTACACAGCTAGGGTTGCAGATGACTTGCACTTACGGCCTTCGTGGTTTACAATTACTCTTTACAGCCCCTTGGTCAAAATAAATGCTCAAACTGTCTATGTAAAACTTTATGTAAAACTTTTATAAAATATTAGGCAAGGAAACCCAAACTCAAAAATGTGTTTACTATCTATCATGGATTCTTTTTTTTTTTTTTAAGCCACAGTGAATTATCTCAAATTATTCGTAAGTACAGCTACTATTGGCACAATTACTAATAAATTCTGTAGAAAATTTAGCTGTAGGATGTAACTGTAGTGTCCTAGCCCTAAGTAAAATCATGGTCTTCTTTATCGCTAGGCAAGTAATATGATTATCATTTGTTCTTATTTTAGGGTAACCATACGGTACATAAACCCTGTGAAAACTGTAACTAGGCCATGAGGTTAGAGAATAACATGGTTGCTTGATTCCTGTAGGCTATAAATCATCCTAGCCAATATGCTCACTTCTTGTCAGAAAAACCTGTGAAACAGAGAAAGAAGCTGGACAAGAATGAGGAGGCCACATTAGAATCACTTTTAACTTGGGATTCAGAGGATCCCAAGTTAAACATATTTCCATTCTTATTTTTTTAGATAATATGGATGTCAATTGCTGGCATAGCTGAGCTAGCTCTGAAGGCTTCCCAAATTATTTCAGAGGGAATGAGAAAACAGTGCTGCTTGCTCTTCTTTAATCTGTTCCACCGTGACTGCTACTTTAGATTTAATATAACTGTAATATCCCAAATTTATAGGTCATCCTTCTTCTGGGGCTTTTAAAGTACTTTGTGTGTATTACTTTAATTTTGAGGGAACTCAGATTCATCATCTTATGGAATCTATTTCAGAGGGAATCTACAAAGAGAACTAGAAAATCCCCCAAAGTGTTTCTTTTTTTTCTTCCAGATGCCTTTGGTAGGAACATTCATTGATTCTAACTCCACACTGCTTTAGAGGCCATTTATGTGTGGATTACTGTAGGCTTCTCTGGGGGAAAATCTAATCCCCACAGGTTCAGTTAGAGAGGATCCACTCTGCACGCTGATAAAGATTAAAACTGCAGCTCTTTTCGATTACATTGTCTTCTTTTTTTATCTTTTAATTTTTGTATTATCTTATGCTTCAGTAATTCAATCACATCTACCTTCCCAATGCCTCAGTATGTGGAAACTGGGAAGTTAAATTGGGCAGATTAACAAAACAGGAGCTCTACTTCATATGCCTTTGTTGTAAAATGTGATGTCTTAGGGTTTGCAGTGGTGTCCCATAGTGCTATAGACAATCATCAGATTTGACCCAGGGAAACTCCTGGAGAAAAGTGAGTAGTAAATAGTGGCCTTAATGATGCAATTAGAACATGGGGGATTGTCAGAAGAGGATCAGAGTTAGCTTTGTAGTACCTGATTCCTTAAATATTTAGGAAGTAGTTTCATTAAATATAGTAAAACATTTGTCTACTGATTTATATTGTTTTTAATCTTCTCTTTTTCCAAAACCTCATGCTAATTAAATTAACATTCCTATAAAAAACATACTGAATACAATATACATCATTAAGTGAGACTTATTTTAGGTTCATAAATAGTACAATAAACTGTAAAGACTTAGAAGTCATAAACTTTTACTTTTCATTAATGAAGCAATATGTAAATATATAAAACCAAGTTTGTTATAACTTTATAAATTAGAAAAATTAGAATTATATTGGAGACTACAATACTTCACTGATAGAATACATCAAGTAGACTAAATACATAGAGGATAGAAGTTATAGAGTTAAAATAATAAAGAAAAATCATGTTCATGAAACATTTAAAAAATTAATCAGCACATGATTAATTTTTTAGACATGACAATAAAAAGGAAAAGTTAATTCCAGCAGGTAAAAATTGCATGGGCCACATTTACTGACCATAAAATAATCAATGAGAGATTAAGAAGTAACAATAACAATGCCAAAACTCTAAACACTTAAAAATTGAACTCGTTCAGAGATCTCTTGAGTTAAAAAAATTCAGAAATGGACACTGAAATTATAGACATTGAGAATACAATGGAGTATAACCAAAGCTATATCTAGATGACAATTTCTAATTCTCAGTTGTTAATAGAAAATAAATACAGCAATAGAAAGAAAATGCATTGAAGTTAAGAGCCTAAAAATAGAAAAGTAAAGCAAATCAAAAGAGGAAAAAAAAATAAGAGCAAAGCATCAATAAAACCAAAAGAAGAAATTACTGAATTAGAAAGTGAAAAATCCCAAAGAAGCAGTGTTAATAAATAAAACCCAGGTGTGTCTTTCTGAAATAAAAAATAAATAAATATTGTGCTATTCTGATCAATGAAAAAATGAGAAAACACAAATATAAAGCAAAAAGAATAAGAAAGAGGATTTAATAACAGATACAGAAGACAATAGAAAGCACAAGAAAATGGCATACATGCCAATGACTTAGAAATACAAATTGAGTGGAAGGTATAAACATCTCTGAGTGAGTATAAAAATATTTAGAAGAAATTGAAAGGTAGTCAAAGAACTTTCTGTGTAAAAAGGTATAGGCCTAAATATTTTTATAGGTTAAGTTTAACAAAATATTAAGTACTACATCAGCCCTCTTATTTGTCGGAACCACAAATAGTCATTACAAATTTGTTTTAAGTTGTCATTGCAACAAAAGTTTTCAGTGAGCACAAGAATTAAAGGTCATCAGCACTTCCATTAACAATTACTGTTAATGCTTTTACCAGAAGTGGAATTGCTAGGCTTATGCACGTTAAATATTTTGATATAAAATTATCAAATTGTCCTCTAGAAAGGTTTAACAATTCATATACTGTAAAAACTATACTGTGGCATAGAAAAAATATGGAAGGCATCCTAATTTACTTTGTGAGGCTAGTATCACACTAATATCAAATCTGACAAAGACAATAGTAAAAAAATCTTGATACCAATCTCAGTTAAGCATATAAATATATTGTAAATAATAGAAAACAAATACAGCTTTTTATTAAAAATACTGATGTACTGTAACCTGGTAAGGGTTTAAGACTACAGGAATGGTAAAGCACTAGGAAGCCTAGTATTGCAGTAATAGGTTTTTTGGTTGTTGTTTTATATATATAATTATTCTAACTTTTGACGATGTATGCAACATAAGTCACAAACTTGACACATTTTTCTCTATCTCCATTCTCTGGTTTTAAAAATATAACTTTATCGAGACGTGTTTTACATATTGTAGAATTCACCCTGAAAGTGTACAATGGAATTATTTTTTAGTAAATGTATGAAGTTGTGCAAGCATCACTATAAATCAGTTTTAGAACCTTTCCAACATTCCAGGAAGATTCCTCATATCCATTCTCTGTTAATCCCTGCCTCAGGAGACTACTAATCTACTTTCTGTCTCTATTAATGTGTCTGTTCTAGACATTTCATATAAATGGAATCATACAATATGTGATGTCTTCTGTGACTGGGTTCCTTCACTTAGCATAATGTTTTTGAGGCCTGGCTATATCATAGCACGTGTCATTAGTTCTTTCCTTTTTATTACTGATTAGTATTCCATTAGATGGATGTATTTCATTTTATTTATTCATTTACCAGCTGATGGACATTTGGCTTTTTTCCAATTTTGTGCTATTGTGACATGGCAATATAGTATCTGGTAAAGATAGCATTTCAAATCAGTAGGGGGGGGTGGGAAATGGGCTATTTAGCAAATGGGGTTGAGATAATTGAGTAACTATTTGGGAAAAAACATTATATGCCTGCTCCTGAAATTTTTCATGTGGTTTAAATTTTACAAATATAACTGCTAAAATTCCAAAGGAAATTATGTGATAATCATTTTATAATCAGAATACTGTATAGATGACAGCAAAACAATAACAGCAGGTTAGACACAGAGGTAAATTTTTAAAATTCTTTCATGTAAAGAGACCTAGGAGTAGTCTGCCCAGGTCTGAGAGTCTCTAGGTAGTCTTAAGATTCAGGTTCTTTCTGTCTTTCTATGTTTGCCTTCTTTAGTGCATGACTTCAAATTCAAAGTCACATCATGGGTTAATATGGCTGCTGGAATTCCAGCACTTACATTTACATCCCTGAGAGACAAAAACCTCACTGTCGCCCTGAGTCTACTCTTCTAGAGTAACCTTTCTCGAAGTCCCACTCTATACTTGTGCTTTCATCTCATTGATCAGAATTTAGTCATATTGCCATCCCTAGCTACAAGAAGGTTGAGAAATGTAGTCTTTTAGCTTGATATATTGTCACTTCAAATGCAATTTAAGTTGTTATTTTGGAAAAGGGGAAAAACAGATATGGGGTGGCAACTACCAGTGTCTGTGATCTTTGTAGTAGGTGAAGCCTTCCTTAGCATGACCCTAAAGCCAAAAACCATAAAAGACAAGGTTGACAGATTCTGAGAAGCACAACAGCAGGAACATTTTTATTTTGCAAAGTTCATTATCAGCAAGACAAACCACAAAATGGGACAAAATAATAACAATGAATGATAGAGAATTAACATTCTTAAAGTGTACTGCTGAAATAAATTAATTAGTAAGACATTTGACTGTCTGTGCCTTTTGGAGAGAGTGTATCAATTCTTTGGTAACTCCTTAAATGTACAATAATACCATATTGACAATGTTTATTCTTATTATATATATGTATTTTAAACCATGTTGACCTTTTAGCAAGACGGTACATTTTTTTGTATGGGGCATTATTATTTTGATTCTCTCCCCTCAAGGGCACATTTTAGGCTCATCTGTTAAATGCACCTCATAAATGCTGTTATAGGCTGTTCGGTTTAGGACAGATTCAGCTAGATTACCTGAATGCTCAATTAACTGCCACAGTGAGAATCGTTTGCTTTCAGATTGATAAGAAGATCAAATCAGTAGCCATTCTCAGTTCAGTGCTTCATCAGGAAGTGAATTAAAGCAAACCGATTAGTGGTCATTTTTCTAAATGCTAATCAGTGAATTTCAAATTCTAGAAAAAAAATTGTATGTTTTTAGTGGTTATTATACATGAGTATCTTGAACTGAGTTCAGGACTTCAGGACATTGAAAGGGGGCCTGGTTTCTAGCCATATTACTTAGGCAACAATAATTCTTCACAGCTTTCTGTTAATATCTTCTGATTTAACAGGCAAGTTGGAGCCAAGTGGCTTTGGCTATTTGGTATCCTTGGTAACCACTGTTAGATGATGAATTGAATTAGTTAAAATTAATTTCTTGTGAAAAGCTGCTTCCATGAGAGGATACTGACTTTGATGTTTAGATGCACAAGATACAGACACACACACATACACACACACACACACAAATAATGTGGAGAGAGTGTCATCAGGTGTGGAGAGTTTTTGAAGGTAACTGCAAAGCCTAATAAATTTAAAAGTGAGAAAGACGAAGGAAGACTGCAAAGGGCTCTGCCTCTAAGAACTGTGCTTCTGCTTGGAGAGGGAAGACTTACATAAATAAAGGAATCTGAAGCATAATAGTCACTATTATTTGGCTGGTGAAGTAGCCTTTCTTTTCTCGCATCTGCGAATGTTAACTGTCATGACAAAGCTATTTTATTGTTATAGAAGTTTGGGAAAAGATAGAGAACACATTTTTTTCAATATAAAATAATACAATATATATTTTGGCTCCAAGCCCACTTTTGATGTCAATTTAGGTAGCATTTTTCTTTCATCCTGATAGGTGCCTAACCTGAGGACCATATCTGCTACAAACTCTGCACTCCCAGAAATTAACATTTTTAGGGTTATTGCTAGAACATGCACAACCCAGTGCTGGACTGTGTACAATGGATTGCTATTTGCTTCAAAAGCAACACTCCTATATCCTGTTGGGTCTGTAGCAAGAGCAATCCATTGTACCAAGATGTGTCCCAGGTCCCTGGCCCAGGCCCGCCAGTCATGCATTTCCCTGGAGGGGCAAGGGAGAAATGGATGCCCCTGATTTCAGTCCTACATAGAATTTTAACTACTGCTGACTTCAGAATATTCTGCTTGTTTTTTTGTTTTGTTTTGTTTTGTTTTGTTTTTTGAGATGGAGTCTCGCTCTGTCACCCAGGTTGGAGTGCAGTGGCACTATCTCCGCTCACTGCAAACTCCGCCTCCTGGGTTCATGCCATTCTCCTGCCTCAGCCTCCCAAGTAGCTGGGACTACAGGCACATGCCACCATACCTGACTAATTTTTTGTATTTTTAGTAGAGGTGGGGTTTCACCGTGTTAGCCGGGATGGTCTCAATCTCCTGACCTCATGATCTGCCCGCCTCGGCCTCCCAAAGTGCTGGGATTATAGGCATGAGCCACCGCACCTGGCCTGTGCTTGCTCTTGGATGAACTATAAGGTATAGATATTTAGAGAAAAAATGCAGAAGCTGAGCTGTAAGAAGGTAAATCAGAGCTTCATGTATAAATTGGACTCTTAGAGTCTTTTACCATTGAATCTGCTTTTGTTCTACATTTAAATACTTCCTAAATAAACAAGAGCAGCACATATCCTGGGCAGTCCATGTAAACTGAATTCAAAGACTGCCTCACCACTTAATAGTTGTATAATCTGGGGAGAATTACCTAACTTCTTGGTGTCTCAATTTTCTTATCTGCAAAATGAGGATAATAATGCTTATAGGGGAACTGAGGGTGTGAGTAAGATCATGACTTTGGGACACACCATGCCGTTTAGAGATCAATTAGTGTTAGTTCTATTATTAATCCCCTCAGTGGAACCCTTTTTAATGTTTCACAAAAATGGGCACAACTGACTTCTGTCCCATTCTTTATGTTTGCTTTCTTTTACTTCCTCCATTAATCTCTTTTCTTTTCCTCCACCCACCTTCTAGTGCCCTTATGCATTATTGTTTTCTCTCCTCTTTTTTCATCTTATCCCCTCTTACTTCATTTTATCCTCCAGACTTTTTATTGGTGTTTTTTTTTTCCTTCTGCGTACCTTAAGTGACAATGTAATGCAATCTAGCTATTCACTCATCACGTTTAACAGGAACTTACCATGGACTGGTCACTGTCCTTGGTGCTGGAGTTGTGAAAAAGAAAGACATGATCCTTGTCCTCAAGGAGATTACCTTTTCGTGGAGGATACAGACAAGTAAACAGGCAATTGAAACTCAGGGCAATAAGGGAAAGTGTGGTTTGATCTGGGAGCACATAGGAGGGGCACCTATCCCAAACTTGGAGGAAGTGGTGTCAAGAAAGGCTTCTCCAGAGAAGAAATAAATAAGCTCTGAAGTGTCATGGGAATGAGTGTTCCAGTAAAGCATTTGGAGGAAGAGTTTCTAGTAAACAACGTGTGCAAAGGTTTAAATGCTTGAAGTGGCATGTGACCTTAGGGACCCTCAATGAGTTAGGATTGGTGGAGTTGAATTTGGAAGTTAGAGTGGGAGGTTGTTTATGTAATGACAGTTAAAGTCAGAGAGGTAAATAAGGGTCTTGTGGGTCATGTTAAGAATTTACATTTTATCCTAATCTTAATAGTTATCTATCTTATGATAGAATCTATAGAACATGAAATGCAGTAGGAGAGTGGTATAAAGGAAATCCAAGGTTTCTGATTTAGGCAGCTGGGTCATATAAAATGCAGAAGTAAGAGCAGGTAGAGGGAAAGAGAAAGAGAGACTGAATTGGGTTTTAGAAATGTGTATTTAAGGTATGTAGTACCTGTAGTTGTAAATATGGGCCTGAAATGAAAAAAAGAGTTTCAAATGTTATTTTGAAATTTGATAGTGATTGCATTCATTATTCTATACTGAGGTTTTTTTTTTGTTAGTGTTTTTGTTTTTTGTTTGTTTGTTTTTTGACTGGTTCTTCTGAATGTCCTTACATTTTGATGGGCATAGTTAAGGAATTATGGCCCAACTATATGTAGCCAAGAGAGCAAAGTTTAAGAAGAACATAGTTAAAGTGGGAGAGAGAACCTAGTATTTATTTCTTCTGGAGGCAATTAGGAAAAAATCAGGAGTGTTTACCCTCTGATATCACAAGAGTTGCTTAAAAGAACTTGAAGATTGCTGCTAAGTGAGTCCCATGGCCAGGACATGGCCTAATGGTAGTCTGAGGGAAGTGTATGAATGAGGTTTTGGGGTGAGTGATAAGTAAGAGCTTGTCCTACATAAACTCAATCTCCAGTATTAGAGAGGTCTCCAAAGCACATAATTTCATTGAATAAAATAAAATTATTACTGGATTTATTTTAAAATCTTTGGAGTTTACAGCAAACTAACACAGGAACAGAAAACCAAACACTGCATGTTCTCACTCATAAGTGGGAGTTGAACAATGAGAACATATGGACACAGGGAGGGGAGCATCACACACCAGGGCCTGTCAGGGGGTGGGGGACAAGGGGAGGGAGAGCATTAGGACAAATACCTAATGTATGTAGGGCTTAAAACCTAGATGACAGGTTGATAGGTGCAGCAAACCACCATGGCACATGTATACCTATGTAACAAATCTGCACGTTCTGCACAAGTATCCCAGAACTTAAAGTAAAACAAACAAAAAATGTTTAGAGTTTATATTTATTTCTGGCTTGTATGCTGTTTGAGATAAAGTCTTGTGACAAGTTTATTACCTGCTGTGCTATGTAGAACTGCCTTTGATTAGTCAGAGCCTGACTTTTCTTTTCCTTCCAGTGGAGCCCCCTCATTAAGGCATTTCAAGCTTAGTTGACTAAATTCATGTTTCTGTAATACACATCAGTCATGATTCTACAGTCTTTCCTTATATCTGTGTGAAGTTCACTTTTTTTTTTTTTTTGACAGAGTCTTACTCTGTCGCCTAGGCTGCAGTGCAGTGGCACGATCTCGGCTCACTGCAACCTCAGCCTCCGGGTTCAAGCGATTCTCCTGCCTCAGCCTCCCGAGTAGCTGGGATTACAGGTGTGCACCACCATGCCCAGCTAATTTTTTGTATTTTTAGTAGAGATGGGGTTTCGCCATGTTGGCCAGGCTGGTCTCAAACTCCTGACCTCACGTGATCCACCCACCTCAGCCTCAGGAAGTGTTGGGATTATAGGCATGAGCCACTGTGCCTGGCCAAGTTCATCTTTTAATGATGTTAGTTTATTTAGTTAGTTTCTTCCTATACAGCTGGGCCCTTCTCTTCATCACTATGCAGGTCTTCCTTTTCTTCACTTCTCACCCAACCTGATGTATAGAAATGGACCTCAGCTTGAACTTTTGGAACTGATGCTGTATAGCATAGATGGAAGAATGAGGAGTTTTCCCTTACAGGATGCAGCAGCCACACATAAGGCCATCTGCTCAGAAAACCTAGCAGTGGGTCCCCAACCTCTTCCTCGTGGCCACGTTCCTCAGTCAACAAGCGTTATTTGAAGTTTTGGTTACAATGTTTTCCATCCCACCTGATTCTTCACACAGACTTTGGGAGAGCTTCCTGGAAGCCACAACCCACTGGAGTGAGGAATGCTAGGTGATCTAGTATCTCCATCCTGGCCTTGTGAAGTTTGGGTTGTTGGTTGGAATTAGTTCTCGCGCACCAAGGCTGCACAGAGCCAGCTAGCAGAGTGTGCAGGGCCTCCGAGCCAGTTCTGGGTGTGCTCCTTGTCCACCAGCCCTGCTCCAGCAGATTCTCCCTGACTAGCCAGCTATGAACTTTGCCAGTGTAGTTATTCTCTCTACTACCTCTCCCCTCTCCAAATGGTGTCTTCCTCTTCACAGCCACACTGCTCATAAAATAGATTTCCTCCCCCACCTTCTGCAACCACCTTAGTCCAGTTCCCACACCCACCACTTCTCTGAGGCTGCTGTAACTACAGCCATCAGTGACCTGCTCATTGCTAATCCCAGTGGACACATTTCAGTGGTTGGAATCCTGCTGTGTTTGAAACGGTGATTACTGCTTCCTGTTCTCTTGAATTTGCAACACCAAATCCCATTCTATTTTCTTTCTTGGGTTTCTTTTCTTCTACTTGCCCCTTAAATGTTGGCATTTTTTATATTACTGTGACCCATTTCTTCTGTCACTTATGCATTTTTCCCAAGTTGTCCTCTCCAATCCTAGAACATACCAGCCTCCAATATACTGATAATTCAAGATTCATATTCCAGCCCAGACTGCTGAAGTTCAGACCTGTATATGTAGCCACCTCCTGGACATCTCCATTTGCATAGATGAAGGAGCCTCTAAATCAATGTGTCCACAACCCAGGTTCATTCTGGCCTTTCCACTTGCTGCTGTTCCTCCACCTGAAATGTTTTTCTCACAGGCCCCGCGTGGCTCACTGCTCACTTCATTTATCCTCTCTGTTCAGTCAGCACCTTCCCCGAAAGTCCCCATATGTGCCTTTTCCTTCCCTGGCTTTATTTCTCTTCAGAGCATATGTATCTGAATCTATATAATATTTGTTACTTGTTTATTGTTTGCGCCTCACCCCCAACTAGAATGTAAGCTCTATTTATCAGTCTTGTTCACTATTACGTTTGAGCCAATTTCTGGTGTCCAAATATTAAGTGAGTGAATACACCATCCCCCACCCCCAGACTGATTTCTGTGTGTTTTATCTTCATGGGTGACACCAGTCCCACCCTCAGTCACTCAGGTTGGAAATTTGGAGTTATACTAGAAACTTCTTTTACCATCACCACATCCTCACTTTCCCATATCCAACAGTCACCAGTTCCCGCCAGTTTTATCTCATAATAATTTCTCAGATCTGTCTTCTGTCTCTGTCCCTATGACCACCTTATTTCCAGCCATCAGACCTCTCTTCTGTCTTACTGCACCTCTTAATGTGCTTCCTGCCTCAGTTTTTAACCACCCAAATCCAGCCTCAATGGAAGCCAGAGTGGTCTTTCTAAAAAGCAGATGTGACCCTGCTGTTTTCCTATGTGAAACTCTTCAGTGGGCCCATTCAACTATGGGATCAAGTCTAAGCTCCTTAGCATGACACGTGAGAATATGTTGGAAAAAGGTGGAATAAATCTGGTGGAATAAGGTGCACCCCTTGCGTTAAACTAACTGCAGGTTGTGCCCCACAGTTTCCTGCCTCCATTCTTAAGCTGTCCCCTCAGCCTAAAATGATTGTCTTTCTCCTCTGCCTTCCCCCTCCTGGTGGATTCTCCCTCATCATTCTTTTAAGCCTCAGTTTTGGGGTCACCTAAACTCCCTGTGCTCTTTTGCATTTTCCTTAGCACTGTACCTATACTTAAAACATTATCTGCCAGCCAGGCATGGTGGCACATGCCTATAATCCCAGCAATTTGGGAAGCCAAGGCGGGTGGATCACGAGGTCAGGTGTTCGAGACCAGCCTGGCCAACATAGCGAAACCTCATCTCTACTAAAAATATGAAAAAATAAAATAGCTGGGTGTGGTGGCAGGCGCCTGTAATCCCAGCTACTCGGGAGGCTGAGGCAGGAGAATCGCTTGAACCTGGGAAGTGGAGGTTGCAGTGAGCCGAGATCGCGCCACTGCACTCCAGCCCAGGTGACAGTACGAGACTCTATCTCAAAAAACAAAAAACAAACAAACAAACAAACAAACATTATCTGCCATGTGTCTGCCTCCTTCATTAGATCAGATTGGAACTCACTGAGGGAAAGGACTGTGTATTATTTATCTTTTTATTCCCTTCATCTAACTCCATGACTGAAACATAGTGAGGATTTGATAAACGTTTGAATAAATGAAAGAATAATGAATGACCCATCTAGATAGATTTCTGGCTGAATTCTGGTCATTGTCATCAAGTTATGGCATAAAATTACATTTCCAAAATCTGAAAAATATTAGTGTAATCTGCAAAATGTGAATTCATTATGTGCTGTGTGTTACTGAACATTGCATTGTTGCTTTTCAGCAAGTGCTCATGTCTTACTTTCCCTGTTGTCCTATTAAGTTCAAAAGTCGACTTAACAAAAACTAAACAGGAAAAAGAGAATGGGGGAATAGGAACAAGAGAAGATTACATCCATTTTTTTTTTGTCTTATGAATTTGAAGCATTTTCTCAAATGTGAAGAAAAGGGCACTTTTTCAGCAGTAAAGTAATTGTGTTTTTATTATAAAATGTATTATGTTAGGCATGTGGGCAATATGACTCAATGAATAATTCTTCAGGATTAGTGTATGCCTAGTTGAAACTTAATGCTCTTTCCCTCAGCATGCATGTAGGATCTGAATTTTCACTGTGAAAGCAAATGCTCCTGTTGGAGACCTTTATCATCAACTTGTTGGAATTCATGCCTAGAATATTTTAAGTTGAACAATTCTATCACAGTGGCATGCATAGATTGCTGAGAAAGGCACAGTGCTAATGATGCTGTAGACATCTTAAAAGCTAGGAATGCTGCCTGTAATGGAAATGGCAGAGAAAATGAAGTGTGTCAGTCTGTTTTCTGTTGCTTATAACAAAATATCTGAAACTGAGTAATTTCTAAAGAAAAGGAATTTATTTTTTACAGTTATAGAGGCTGGAAAGTCCAAGGTTGAGAGGTCACATCTGATGAGAATCTTCTTGCCAGTGGGAACTTTGTGAAGAGTCCCAAGGTGGTGTAAGGACCCAGAAATTTCTGATCTTCTTCTACATCTAATTGCCCTGGGTCAAGGCAGGGTATCACAGGGCAAGGGGGCTGAGCATGCTAATGTGTTAGCTCAGGCCTCTCTTTTTCCTATAAAGCAATCACTTCCCCTCCCATGATAACCTATTAATCCATTAGCCCATTAATCCATAAATAACAAATTCATTCATGAAGACAGAGCCCATATCATCCAATCACCTCTTTTAAAGGCCCCCACCTCTCAATACTACCAGATTGGTGATTAAGTTTCAACATGAGTTTTGGAGGAGACATTCAAACCATAGCAACCAATCCCAAACTGAGGTAAGTGAAGCTGCGCAGTAGTTTTAAAACTCTGTTTTACTGAGCCCTAAGATTCTGCAACATTGTCTTGGGGCCACCTACAGGTGGACTTCAGAAGTGAAACTGAAGCTGCCCCTCATTCCCACTGCAAAGAGCAGTAACACTGGTACCTGGTTTAAAGAGGGTGGTTCTTTATTACATTTTACTTGATATTTGACTTGATTTAGTTGAATATAACTGTTGTTGTGTTCTATAATACGGAGAAAATTTTGAATGAATAAAACTAAGTATAGTTTTAAGTAGTAAGATTCCGAATAGCTTAAGAGGATTAAAAAACAAGGAAGATATTTTAGATTCTCACATTCTAATTCTTACAAGTGGAGAAGAAGGGGAGACTGCGTTAACTTGGAAACTAATACTGATGAGCACAAATGTAAAGGGTTATGAGCACACAAATGAAGGGTCCATGCACTACATCTAGGAACTTTAAGGAGGCATATTCTGTGAAGGTATTTTCAGGAGTGCTGATACCCAGAAAGAATTGGTGTTTTGGAAACATCTAGAGAATAGTCAAAAATGTATGTTAATTTATGTTTGAATCAGGAAGGAAGATATCTCTCTGCCTAGGGAGAGGAAGTAATGATAACAGATGCCAGAAAACATCCAACAGAGGCAGAAGCAATGCCAGCAGATAAAGTTGGGGAGCTGGCCCAGTTCTCAACAGTGGAGGATATGTGGACCCTAGAAACTCAAGGCTTCTGAGCTTGGTGTCCATCTCTGGCAAAGTCCTAAGCCAATTTAGCAGATGGTTTGAGAGCACTTAGGAAAGATGCTGGAGAGTCAGCTTAGTAAAACAAAGTCTTGGTAAACTTCCATGCTTCTCTTATTGATAGAGTCTGTCTTGACTTCAGCAATATTTTCATCGGGCAGTTTATGATAACCAATATGTCTTTTTTTCCGTTGAGAACAAAAAAACTGACTCAAGGAAAGAATAGGAGGGGTGAAGCTCATGCCGGAGAAGCAGGAAGATACATCCTTATGGGCAGCTTGATGGAGCCACATAGAATCTGCTTAAGGCAGCGGGAAGCTTAGATTATCTACCAGCTCTAGGTACAGAGTGTCCCCTAATACTGCATTTCCCCAACTGAGAACCATGACCACCTCCTGCCTTCAGAGATACTTTGGGGTATTTATTTAAAATGCCCCATCCATAATCATGATCTCTGGAGGCATAGCCCAGGAATCTATACTTTTAACAAGCTTCCCAAATACTTACCAAGCACATGTAAATTTTAGAACCGTTGCTTCAAAGATAAGATTATTTGCTGTGAGGAAAGCTACCCAGTTAGAGAAATAGAGAAAGTCTTTAGTTGTTTCATAAGCAGGTTCATTTTTTATATATGATTGTGACCCAGAAATTTCTGATCTTCCTCTACATCTAATTGCCCTGGGTCAAGCCCAACCCAAATGCCATCTGGTGACAGCCACTTATGCTGCAAAAGCAGAGCTGATGAGGCAAATCTTTTGAGCAGTAAAATGGGATTTTGCATCAGGTAAAGACCTTAGGTGAAGAGCAATGAGGCATACTGAAAGAAACTTAGTTCTACACAATTCCTTGAGAAACTCAGTCTCCATGCTGCCTGGATTGGGGGCAGGGTTGTATCAGTACATCTGTAAACAACTAATTCTCCAGAATAGAAAAGGTATGCATAAATATACACGCATACGTTTATTATAAGTGTTACTCATATAAATGCTGTGCGGTGCACAATTCATAATAAAATACACATTGCATTTTATTGATTACATTACAATTGATTCTCACAGAATGCTTTTCTTGATTTTTGTCAAACTCCTGTATCCATAGCAACCTTAGGTTTCAGCTGACAAATGAGTGTAGGCCCAACAAGCCTGTTGGTTGATAGCTTCATTTATATTAACAAGTAAGAGGAAAGAAAAACAATGACACATGTCGGAACTTCACTTATTCATCAATAATCTGAGCAACTTCTTGAATCAGATAATAGTTTTTTAATATTGGAAGAATATGTCCTCACTATTTTGTGCTGTTTACAAAGTAATGTCTACAGACAAGACACACTTTTCATCTGTTATTAACATTTTCTCCAGCACTATCGTAAGACTTTCATAAAACGTCACTTTCAGAAGACCTTAACAAAATAATAAATAAAACCTTGGTTTGTGGTGTTTGCAAGTTTTGTGGTATAAGTGCTCCCAGCCTGGCTGTTTTCAAGCTACCAATGAGATATTGCTGACCGTGGAGCTGGGAAGAGATGTGCAATAGTGCATCAATATCTGGTATTTCCAGGTGGAGAAGAAGGGATACTATAGATGTAAGTACTATAGATGTAAGTAAGGGATACTATAGACGTAAGCGGAGAAGAAGAAGATACTAGAGATGTAAGTAACACTGAGAGCATAGACAATAAATTGTAGTTAAATGAGTAGGAAATGATAACTTTTGAGAATCATCTTTGAATATCACCTTTGACTTTTGAATATTACCTTTGTTTTCAGCATAGTTTATTTAATTTTACATTTATATAATTTAGTTTTTCACGGTGGCTGTGTTTAATAATCAGCTCTCAAAATTCCTGAAAATTTAAGTTGATTCTTATGAGCTTCTGTGAGCTGAGTCTAATTCACTACTGAATGGGCAGATTTTCTGAACTCACAGATATGTGACAGGGTTATATCCCTGCTTTTATGCAGGAGCATGTGTATGATACTCAGGCACATTTCTATATTTGCATAAAAATGCAGCTTCTCTAAACCAGAGCATAACAGTATCATGTCTGACAAATGTGTCCTGCCCCTGGGCATCACAATGAGAGGAATTCCTAAACAGATGAGATCAGATCCAATAGAACAGGTTTCCTCTGTCATGTCTGGGAAACTATTTATGACTCATACTCTTTGCCAGCTCTATGTTTTGCATCAGTAGATATTCTGACATGTAAAGGTACCCCTCTCATGTTGCATCCTACTGATTTCAGCAAAACTGTTTTTGATACCTTGACACTTTCTACAAGCCCTTCAGAATACAGTGATGTTATGGTATTACTGCTTTTTACATTTCCACTTCCTTTCTTCTACACCTGTCCTGTAAAAGGGTATTCAGTTTGCAATTAAAATTCGATGGCAGCCTAGCTGTGGCCATGAGAGTAGATTTTTGGAGCCACTTACACAAAGCCAGATATAGAATTTATTTGATGTGTAAAAATTTTTGGAGCTGAAAGTTTGAGACTATCTGCCACATAGAAAGATATGAGGATTTGAGCCACAACTTTTGTGTAAATTCTTATTAAAAACAGACGGTGCTGTGCAAGGTTGTTTCTTGGATAGAATTTTTGGATGGTAATAGAATAAGCTATATACTTCTAGTGCACAATTATTTCTCTCTTCCTGTTTTCTCGCTGTTATGCTTGTAAGCAAATTGTTAAATAAGTTCATTCTGCTCCCCAAGAGCATTTCCAGAAGTGTCTTGGAACTTCCCACTGTAGGTACCTGGGCTCTATCAGTATTTTCTGTACTGACCTTTGTAATTATGACACAGGGGATACTTAAACAGAACTTTGCTTGCCAAACAAATATAAACACAAAATTGCTTTAAGTTGCTAACTGTTCTTCCTGCTGTGGACATTGGCCATGACCCAGCAACTTGGCTGCTATTTCATCCATAAGAGATTTTCTGTAGGTCCTCAAATACTATCTCAAGTAAAAATTCTTATGGAGTCCACTCATTCCTGGTTAGGGTAAGAAAACTTCTCTCCTAATAATGTAATAAAATTTTGCTTTATAAAATGAAAATAAGCAACATTCTTTCATATTATAAAGAACATAACATAAAACCAAATAATCTTTTGGCTGAGAGGAGATGCCAAACCCATTTCAGAACATTTATGTTATTTTTCCATGCTCTCTTCAAGCCAAGTTGATTGCATACAAATCTCCTAAGGGGATGTGCAACTGATTCCATGGTCCTGGCTCAGGGCAAAAAAAATGGAACCATGACTGAGGGGTTTTATAAAATATCCTTTGCCCAGGTAAATATGGAGGTGTGAGTTCACAGAGACAGTCAGGTAGACAGATGTTAGGTTAGGAACTCCAGGCTCCAAGGTGCTGATGACCAGCAGTACCTAATTACAGCTCCTCTAGTGTGCACCTCTCTGAGTACTGTGTGCACGCTTGCCAGCCCAGAGGTGTCTTCAGTGGCCATCGGGGTCCTCCAACCTGTAGCCTGTAGGCAGCATGGTAGGAAGTCCCTGAGAGGAGAAACATTCTTAGGTGCTGTCCTGTGCTTTCTGGCAGCTGTTTCCCTTGAGACACAGCCCCTTTTGATCCCTTTATGGATCCCTGTGAGTCAGAATTTGGAATGTTTCAGCCTCCTAATTTAAAGCATGTTTTCTTTAAATTACATTTAACTTCTCTACATTTTGTAATTTTTAATAATAATTATCCAAGTAATACATGCACCGTGTTAAAACACACACACATACACGCACACACACACACACACACATTACCAAAGGAGAGAGAGAAACAGAGATTGAGAGAGAGAGAGAGGAAGCTTTAATTTAGAATGGACCTGTGGGTCCACTCCCAGAGGCAACCATTTTTATTTACCCTTTTCTAGTTTTAGGTTTCTGATAATTCCCACTATTCTGTAAATAATGTACTTGTACTTTAATTTTTGGTTTACCAACTTTAGATTATATATGTATGTGTGTGTGTATATATATATATACACACACACACACAGCCTAACATATATATTTATATATATGTTATATATGTTAAGCTGAATACTTACTAAGAAGCAGCTATTTTTGCTCCCAAACTGAATCAAATGCTTTGTAAGACTCAGTGAAGTTATTTTTAAAAATGCTGGTAAATTAGGATGGAGAAAAACTGTGAAAGATTGAAGACAGTGGTAAAAACCTAGAAGGATTTTCTTCTCAGATTTCTCCACAAATATTTTTAATTTCTTATTCTACTTTAAGGAAATGCAAGTTGAACACACAGACCAAACTGCATTATGGGTATTTTTTTATGTAAAAAGCCAACACAAAAATATAATCAGAGGACCCATATTCAAAGAAAAGAACATTACCCTTTGTCAAAAGCTCAGTTAATGTTTTCAGTAAAAATAAAATATTTACATTAAAATAAGGTTTAAGCGGAGGCGGTTTTTGGTTTAACTGACTTTTTCAATTAACTGATCCCAATCGCATTAGCCAAGAAGACTTTTTAATATTAGAGTACAGTGGTTAAGAGTAACCTTCAGCAAATTATTTCACCTTTCTGTGCCTAGATTCTTTATCTGTTAATTTGTAGTAATCATGGGTTTTCATGATAATCAATGAATTGCCTTATCACATCATTGACACTTGTTAGGAACTCGAATGTGGATCTATTGTTATTGCTATTACAATATTGTAATTTTGTAAAAAAATTAGTAACTACCCAGCCTTGAAGTGTGATTGGACCCTCCAAAAAGGCAACACAGTTTTATGCTAATCTCTTGCCACTTGAAGATTTCTGTTCCTTGCATCTAAAGTCTTCACTTATCTCCATCAATTATTCAAAATCTTGTCATGTTCTAATTGACTTGGTATTTGGCTATTCACTTTCCTTTATGGTATTATGAGTTTCTTAGGCTATTTTATAAGATTTTGTATCATAAAATACTTAGGATATTTCATAAAAAAGGAAAGCATCTTTTAAATAAAAGCGTATTTCTTCACTATATTGTTAAATATATCCAGCCTCTTGATCATACATTTTGCATTGAGAAGCCAACTTTCTTATTTTTGACAGTATTCTTCTAGAAAGATACTCTTTAAACCTGCACAGAGCTGAGCCTCAAGTTACTGCCACTTGAAGGTTAGGTACATTAGTTTCCCTACTTTCTCTTTCTTGAATTCCTTTTTCCTTAATTAGTTGGAGTACATTCTCAAGTAAATTTTTCAAAAGAGAAACATGGTATGTAAATATTGAGTCCTTTACATTTCTAAAAATGCTCTTATTTTGCCCTGATATTAAATAATGATTTGGCTAAGCATACATTCTACAATGAAAATCATGTTCTCTTAGTATATTAAAGGGATTGTTTCATAGGCTTCTAGCATTCTAGATTCCTTAAGAGAAGTCTGAAGGCAGTCTGCTTCTAGATCTCTTTATAGTCTTCTCTCTCACCTTGAAGTTCTGATATTTCATAGCAATGTGTCTGGGTGTGCTCTCTTTTTCATTCATCTTTCTCAGCATTTCCTAGGACAGTTAATAAAAACAAGATGTCTTTCATTCTGGGAAATGTTATTTTTTTGCCAATTTCTTCCCCTCCATTGTCTGTTTTCTCTTCAGGGAGCCTTCTAGGTTAATCTTCTATGTTTACTTGCTCCTTTATTGCTTTATCTCTCTTTGCTTCATATTCTTAGTGTCTTCAAAGACAAAAGTTTACCTCAGAGTACTTTAGTATGGGTGAACCTTTTGCTCCCTCCCCTACTTCTCCATAATTTTTTCTCTTTACAAGACACATTCACCATTATTTTTCACCCACTCTATCACCTAACTATAGAGTTTGGGCATTGAGAAACAAACAAACAAAAACTCAGCAGGAGTTTACCTGGAGCATTGGGCTTTATTTCCACCTCCCTAAGACACCGAGCTATCCCTAGTACCTATTTCATAGGAATTTGGGAGCTAAAGATCAGGCAGGATTCTTTCTCCTTTCCATGACTGTATTAGTCTGTTCTCATGTTGCTATGAAGAAATACCCAAGACTGGGTTATTTATAAAGGAAAGAAGTTTAATTGACTCACAGTTCCACAGGGCTGGGGAGGCCTCAGGAAACTTACAATCGTGGCAGAAAGGGAAGCAAACATGTCCTTCTTCACATGGAAGCAGCAAGAAGAAGTGCAGAGTAAAGCAAGAGAAAAGTCCTTTATAAAACCATCAGATCTTCTGAGAACCCACTATCATGAGAACAACATGGAGGTAACTGCCCCATAATTCAATTACCTCCCACCAGTCCCTCCCATGACACATGGGGATTATGGGAACTATGATTCAAGATGAGATTTGGGTGGGGACACAGAGCCAAACCATATCATTCCAACCCTGGCCCCTCCCAAATCTCATGGCCTCATATTTCAAAACACAATCATGCCCTTCCAACAGTTCCCTAAAATCTTAACTCATTCCAGCATTAACCCAAAAGTCCAAGTCCAAATCTCATCTGAGACAAAGCAAGTCCCTTCTGCCTTTGAGCCTGTAAAATCTAAAGCAAGTTAGTGACTTGCTAGATACAATGGGGTACAGGCATTGGGAAAATACACCCATTTCAAATGGAAGAAATTGGCCAAAACAAAGGGGCTACAGGCCCTATGCAAGTCTGAAATCCAACAGGGCTGTCATTAAACCTTAAAGTTCCAAAATGATCTTATTTAACTCCATATTTCACAGGTCATGCTGATGCAAGAGGTGGATTCCCACAGCCTTGGGAGCTCCACCCCTGTCGCTTTGCAGGGGACAGCCCCCTTCCTAGCTGCTTTCACGGGCAGTTGTTTAGTGCCTGTGGCTTTTCCAGGCACATGGTGCAAGCCATCAGAGGAGCTATCATTCTGGGGTCTGGAGGATGGTGGCCCTCTTCTCACAGCTCCACTAGGCAGTGCCCCAGTGGGGACTCTGTGTGAGGGCTTTAACCCCACATTTCCCTTCTGTACTTCCCTAGCAGAGGTTCTCAATGAGGGCTCCACCCCTGAAGCAAACTTCTGCCTGGACATGCAGACATTTCCATATATCCTCTGAAATCCCATGTCTTCTGCACACCCATAGGACCAACACCACATGGAAGCTGCCAAGGCTTGGGGCTGGCACCCTCTGAAGCAATGTCCTGAGCTATACCTTGGCCTCTTTTAGCCATGGCTGGAGCAGCTGAGATGCAGGGCACCAAGTCCTGAGGCTGCACACAGCAGGGGGTGCCCAGGACCTGGCCCAGGAAACCATTTTTCCCTCCCAGGCCTCAAGGCCTGTGATGGAAGGGACTGCCATAAAGGTCTCTGACATGCCTTGGAGACATTTTCCCCATTGTCTTCATGATTAACATTTGGCTTCTTGTTACTTACGCAAATTTCTGCAGCCAGCTTGAATTTCTCCCCAGAAAATGGCTTTTTCTTTTCTATCATATTGTCAGGCTGCAAATTTTCCAAACTTTTATGCTCTGCTTCCTCTTGAACACTTTGCCACTTAGATGTTTATTCCACCAGATACCCTAAATTATCTCTTTCTAGTTCAAAGTTCCACAGATTTCTGGGGCAGGGGCAAAATGCTGCCAGTCTCTTTGCATAGCAAGAGTGACCTTTACTCCAGTTTCCAACAAGTTCCCCATCTCTATCTGAGACCACCTCAGCCTGGACTTCATTGTCCATATCACTATCAGCATTTTGGTCAAAACCATTCAACAAGTCTCCAGGAAGTTCCAAACTTTCCCACATCTTCCTGTCTTCTTCTGAGCCCTCCAAACTCTTCCAACTGCTGCCTGTTACCCAGTTCCAAAGTCGCTTTTATATTTTCACATCTTTATAGCAGCACCTCACTCTCTGCGGTACCAATTTACCATGATAGTCCATTCTCATGCTGCCATGAAGAAATACCCAAGACTGGGTAATTTATAAAGGAAAGAGGTTTAATTGACCCACAGTTCTGCAGGGCTGGGGAGGCCTCAGCAAACTTACAATCATGGCAGAAGGGGAAGCAACCATGCCTTTCTTCACATGGCAGCAGCAAGAAGTGCAGAGTGAAGGGGGGAAAAGCCCCTTATAAAACCATCAGATCTCTTGAGAACTCACTCTCTATCACAAGAACAGCATGGAGGTAACCACCCCCATGATTCAATTACTTCCCACTGGGTCACTCCCATGATATGTGGGGATTATGGGAACTACAATTCAACATAAGATTTGGGTGGGGACACAGAGCCAAACCATATCAATGCCCATATTAAATTAGTGGTTATTTTTATAAGTCCTTGAGTGAAAAGTTCAGAACCCTGACCAACATCAGTCTCAGCAATGTCTACTTCTTCTCAAGACAACATTAAGTAATAATTGGATATTATCACCCACACTGGTTTCTCAGCTCACTAGTGGTTGTGGTCTCTATCCTTAGTTATTCAAAGGCCATAGTAGAAATTGAGTTACTCACTATCTTAGAAGGGGAGAAGGCATTCTCTCATGCTGAAGTTTCTTGCTCATAACCTGGCTATTGCATCTTCCTCTTGAGATAATCTTCATCCCTTTTTTATGACATGATAAATAATGATGACTTTTAACTGCAACTTTTTCTTTCTTATTTTGGGACAATGAGATAATGGCTCTCTTCTAGCTTGTAACAAATTATACAGCAGCAAACATCTAGGAATTCCCAAGACAATATGGAAGTTATGAAAAGACAACCAAACAGCTTATGTTTTTATTGTTTCCTTGTTATATATTGTATAAGTTTGCTGATGGAAGTGGCATTATTTAAGCCTTGTGCACCACGTTTTCCAAGTGATAAATAGCAAGCTATGTGTTCCCAGTAGAGAGAAGCATCATAACGTCATGGCAGATGGCAGAGATGCTCCCTACACTTAGCTTTATAGGATTATCCAAGGGTCTTCTGACACAGACTCCTAGAGGCACAATAGTGGGAAATAAGTATGTAACTGTCAGGGGCCTGGGAAACCCTGGGAGGGACCCCAGACTCTTGAGGTGGAGGGGCAGTACTCCATAGGAGTACTTTGACAGAAGGGTTTGAAAGGGACTATGGACCATCTTGGCTAACACGGTGAAACCCCGTCTCTACTAAAAATACAAAAAATTAGCCGGGCGCGGTGGCGGGCGCCTGTAGTCCCAGCTACTCAGGAGGCTGAGGCAGGAGAATGGCGTGAACCTGGGAGGCAGAGCTTGCAGTGAGCCGAGATTGTGCCACTGCAATCCGGCCTAGGCTAAAGAGCGGGACTCCGTCTCAAAAAAAAAAAAAAAAAAAAAAAAAGAAAGGGACTATGTACCTGGCTACTGTTGGTATTTGGTAAAACTATGGCATTATATGTATTTGTAAAAGAAAAAAAAAAACTCTTCATCTACCTTCCCCTTCCTTAGTTGATTTTCTTCTCTTATATTTTTATGATAATGTCTCATCCTTTCTAATACCTCTTATTTCTGTTCCATTTATTATTATCTAACCCAAATATCTTTCAGAACATCACCCAAATGTCGTCCAGAATATCATGCCCTTTTGGGCCTGATACATTAGCACTGGATATCTAGGCCTACTGGATCATTACCCCTTATCTGTCCACAGATAGGAAGGACCCCTGTCCTACTACTTCTTTTGTTTTCCTGTGAGTCCCCCATTGGGGATATGGTGGAGAATAACATCTTACATAAAATGAGCCATTTTTTTGGCTTTGCTGTCTTTCATCTGAGCCTACTGCATTTGTCCTCCTTCTCATTTATACTTGTTCTTACTATTTCTGTCTCCTGATGCTGCTCCTGTTTTCTTTGCCTTGTTGTCTGCTAACCTCTGTTCTGTCCATAGACCACTGTCTGATCTCCCACTAGTGATGCAGCCTCAATTTCTTCCACTCTTTCAGGTGTGAGAACCCTGCTCTCTCTATGGCTGCTCTTTGGAGTCTTCATTATTCCTGTCTCCAGTGCTCACATTTCTGGTATTTAGGGAGGCACTTCTATCTCAAGCCCAGCTTTTTATAGAGAGTGTCTCATGGCAATGCTGCTTGGACCCCTGGTGATACAGGATGCTGATGGATGCCCAGAAAAGTGTGAAAAGTTCTGTGCATCCTCAGGAGAGCAAATTTCCATCTAGGGCCAGAGGATATGGAAAATGTTAGTAAAACACCTATTCGTAGCCCTCTTTCCTGCCTCAGTCTCCAGAGCATCATTTGAGATGTGCTGCAGACTCCCCTCTTTCCTCAGTATTTGTTCAGGAGCTGCCTGAGCACTCTGGCTCCTGTTCTTCCATATGTACCTTTGCAAGGCAAAGATCCTATCTAGGGACCAGATTTCAGTAAAATGAGACAACTTGGTTTATCATAGAAACAGAAAATAGACCAGTGGTTACCAGGGTCTGGGGGAGGGAGTTAGTATTTAATAGGTACAGAGTTTCAGCATGGGATGGTGAAAGTGTTGTGGAGATGGATAGTGGATCACCACTACCACAGCACAACAGGATAAATATAGTTAATTACCACTGAACTATACTTTAAAATGGTTAAAATGGTAAATTTGATGTTATGTATATTTTGCTACAATTTTTAAAAACATGAATAAAAAACTCTACTTGGTTTAAAGGAAGTGAAGATTACAGAAATGTCTTAGGAAAAACAACACTGCCTGCTCATAGCTATAGCTCTGTCCACTGCCTGTTATGCAGAATTTCTGTAACTCAGAGAGGGCAGGCCTGAGGAGAACATTTTTGAAAAGAATTGGTATTCTTTGTATCTTCTCTTTTGATTTAAGAGTAAACTGTGTTGTAATCTTAAGTATTATTTTTCTTTATTGATCAATGATTTTTAGAACAATTACTACATTTCTTGGTCATATGGCATTGTTAATAATCACTCTAATGAGTAAATGCCAATTGCTATGCATGACTACTGATAAAAATTAACAATTTAAAAGAAACCATCTTATTTTAGTAGCATGAATTATTTGCTAAAAGGAAATTGACTTCAAATCATATTATTTGTAGAAAGCTGACAGTTGAATACAAAGACACAATAGCTTATGCTTTTAACCGAATACTAATAGTCGAAACCTGACCCTGCTTTCAGCACAGACAGATCCATGATCTGGGGTGTAGAGGTGGGTTTCAGGTATAGCAGTACAAGTAGTAAGGAGTTTTACATTGGAACAAAGTCTGTGCTTTTAACCACAGACAAGGGTTCAAGACAGACAAATGAGGAAAAAAATAGGGAAAATTTTGAACCAGGAGTCCACTCTCTATTCTGACGCTAGGCAACCTTGTAGCTTGGAAGTATTTCTCAGGAGAGACTCTTTTAAAGTCAATATTGACCATAGAAGCAAGACTATTTGGAGCTATCATCAGGCGCTAAGAACTTCTCGTGAAGATTCATTTCCCTGAAACAGTCTGGATGGGCCACTCCAGCCCCAGTTATATAATACCTCCATGAGCAGCAGCTCAATACAACATGTTGTGAGGTTAATTTAATACATGATGCTTGTCCCAGAACCAATGCTCCTTCTACTATACTGCTCTGCCTCCGTGGAGTCTTAAATGTTTAGAGAAGCATGAAACACTGTATCATTTTCAATCATGATGAAAATGTAATCTTAATGCCTATTGTATATGTATATATACTTAAACACACAGCTTCTTTGCCAATTCTTTTTCCTAAATCACATTTTTGGTGGAGTAAGGAATAGTTATAAAATAGAAATGTTATGTAGCTTAGAATTTTGTAACTCATTAAATTTGAGTTCCTCTGGTGTGGCAGGTATCTTGCTAAGTTGTAGGAGACACTTTAGAGATAGATTTTCTCACACAATTTGAGAATATGAGATCTGGAAGCCCCTTAATATATAAAAGCTCATCTCATTTTGTATGTTAGGAAACAACTCAGTCTACAGTGAATCAATCTGAGTCCCAGTGGAAACGGGTGATAGTCAAACTAGGTAATTTGAGGAGAGTTGAGTACAGGAACATATAACAAAGATATGGTCAGGATTCAAGGAAAGGAGCAAAGGATAGTGCAATACTCCAGGGCTAGTAATAGTAGGGAGCCATTGCTATCCACAGGCCTGAAAGAACCCAAAAAAAGAGCTGTGGCTTTTAGTAGAGGGACACATGCAATGGGGTGACTTAGCGGGAAGAAAGTTGGAGGAATAAATGCTATAACTTCACTCATCTGCCACCCTCCAATTTCCCTCTAGGGCCTCCTTTTGGTTGAACTCAACAGAATCCAAATGCAAGGGAATCCCTTATTATAGTCCACGTAGGTCAGCCTCACAGGGCCCAAAGCTGGGAAGAGAGTGGAGGAGAGTAGATTTGCAATGGTAAATGGAACTTCCATAGTTCCCTACTGAAAGACTTAAAATGCAAATGTTAGGACATGGTTTCAGTATTCATCAGATGTTGGAAGAGAGTCTTTGACTCTAAAGGGCAGCACATATAAATGCTGTCTTATTTGAGTATAGGATATTTTAAGTTTCTAATTTGAAAGAGAAAATATTGTTTTACAATCATAGAATTATAAACTGAAATGCCGAGAACCTGAGCAGCCTGCAGATACTCACACACAAAATGCATTGGCCCATTGCTCCCAACAGCTAACCAGGACTCACCAGGGGCTCTGCTCCTTCTTTCAAGAACTATGAGAAGGCTCTAGGGAGTGTCTCACATGTGTTTAAAAACAAGTCTGCACCCAATCTCCAAGTCATTTTCTCATATATCCTGTGTCTTGCTCAACTGCTGTGCTCTGGGAAAAAAAAAAAAATCTCCTCGTGTAACTCTCTTCATGCCAACAGAAGCCTGGAAGTCTTCTGCCCATACCAACAGAAGTACAGCTAGCAGAGAGCATGTATGCAGTTCTGCTCTCGAAACACATGCATGGCCATGTGTTTAAGGATCAAGGCCTTGTCCTGAAGGTGTCCAGCTATACCTGAGGAAGGCCAGGAGGGGAAGTGTGCCTAATCCTGGGGTTTGGAGCAAGGACAAACATCCCAATATTGCACCATGCCTTGTGTAGGAAGGTGAAGGTCAAATAGAAGGGAGAGGCAAGACTGAGTGTGGCTTTCCAATCAATCAAAAAACTCACTTCTTGGAATGGAGAAGTGAGGGGTGAGAGAAGTGAGCAGGAGCATTTAGGGAAAAGTCACTTCTCATGGAAGACAAAAATGGGAAGAAACTTTCCCACATTATATATTGCTCTATGAGATTTTTCTAAATGCTCATTCACAAAGGTGATTATAAGCAGCCTTTTGATCTTGTTCCACAGGGTAGATGAGAGACTAAAACATGAATCTGATCAAAGCAAGACAAGATCTGGCCAAGGAAATGACATCCACTGAAGAAGTGTGGAAGAGGGTCCTGTGGGATGTGTAAAGATTTGAGCCAATACAGTAGTGCCAAGCTTAAAAAGAATCTCAGCCAACACTATGAAAGCACTGTGACAGGTTCTATACAGATGCAAGTGCATAGCCAGGCTAGGAGGAATCTCTTCCCCCATTGTAAAGGTGAGAAATGGCCCAGGAGAGGGTGCAGGCGGCCCAAAGTCTCACAGCAGGCCACAAAGCTGGTCGCCATTTCCTGAATCCCATTCCCCTCCAACTCCACACAGCCCTACAGGGCAGGTTGGGATCCCACTTCCTGTGGACACACCAGAGGGTTGTTGACCTCTTTGGCCCGTCCCCAGTCCCTACATGTTCTTGAGTTTGGTTTCACAGTTCTTTTCAGCAAAAAGTCTCAATGGTCTAAAACTCTGCACATCAGATTTTCTGTAATTTCACAAGAATCCTAGCACATCTGAGTGTTTCCATTTACACTGCACAGGCCAGAATCCAATGGTGTAGAAAACATTGTAGATTTTGCAAGCACTTCCAATTATGTGGGTGTAAAATATTTTTAAGTAGATTTTCCCCCAATTAAATAATTTCTGGAGCAATCGAGTAAAAAGAAAGCAGAAACCCAGTAGCAAACCTAATAATGATTCCCAAACCTTCCTGTTATGCAGCCAGTGGGGACTCAGGTGCAACAGGGTTATGGACACAAGAACTTAAATCTGGCTCTTAGGGTATATGGCTCCAGGCTGTCAGTGTCTAGCTTCAGCACCCCTGCCCCATCCGGGCAATGCAGGGGTGGTGATGCCAGTGTGAAGAGGAACTGGTCACGCTGATGAGACAGCACTTTGCAAATAGAAGGTATAACAGAAAGTGTTCTCTCAATGCTAATTTTAGGCCAGCTCCTTAGTTAACATAGGCAGAATCATCTGGGCAGCCTTCTGAGGAAGGAATCAGAGAGCCAGAAACAGTCATATTTCAGATGTTCTTCCCTCTGTGTCAGTCACAAAAAAAAATTGCATTTAATGCCATTTGCCAATTTCCATGTTCCAGTTCATTTTACTAGCCCTCAAACTTCTTATATTTGAGGCAGCAGAGTGCTCTGTTTACCTGGCTCAGTGTCTTAAAAATGGTATGGCCCTGCAGACCCAAGTTAATGCTCCTTAATCCTTGCAATTTTCACCATGAATCAGAGCTAAGAGAGCCACATACATGTCTGCTGCAAGAATGAAAAGCAGGAATGGCCCTAAGTTTTAGCCTTCAGTTAATTAGCACTTACTGACTTATGGTCACTAATGAGAAGTATTATAGTGGTTTTCGTCTTAGATACAGACATTGTTGTGTACTGCAAGTCATATGGCAGTTTCACAAGAACCACATAATATGAGAGCTATGCCCAAACCTGTTGTGATAGAGGAAGATCACTGAGGGGCAGTGACCCAAGGTCACAAAATATAAATGATGCCAAAGCTGGTCTTAGGTCACTTGGAATATACAAGCTGTTTCCCAGGGACACCATGTAAAGCTCAGCAAGTTGTGCCCTGTGCAACTTGCATGGCCATAGAAAGAAGCCCTCACTTTCTCTTTCTCCTGGTGAAGTCTTTTGGCCCCATGACAGATGACCTGGGTTTTATATTTGTATAAGAGAAGTAGTAATAAGTAGGATTTGGCTCACTCCTCATCTATGGTGTCTAAGTCTATTTGGGCTACTATAACAGAATGCCATGGACTAGATGGCTTATAAACAATAGAAAATTATTTCTCACAGTTCTGGAGACTGGAAAATTCAAAACCAAGGCACCAGCATATTTTCTGTGTTCTCATATGGTGGAAGGAGTGAGGGAACTCTCTTAAGTCTCTTTTATAAGGATGCTTATCCCATTCATGAGGGCTTCACCTTCATTACTTAATCACCTCCCAAAGGCTCCACCTCCTAATACCATTATATTGGATGTTGGGATCTCAACATATGAATTTGGGGGGGACACAAGCATTAAATCTATACCACTCCACTGCTAGCCACCCAAAATCTATGTCCTTCTTAACTGCAAACTACATTCATTACATCCCTAAAGCCCCAAAAGTTTTACCTCATTCCAGCATTAACTCTAAAGTCTAAAATCCAGTCTCATCTAAATATTATCTAAATTAAATATGGATGAGACTCAAAATATGATTTATCCTGAGGCAAATTGCTCTTCCAGCTGTGAACCTGTGAAACCAAACAAGTTATGTGCTTCCAAATACAATGATGAAAAGGCATAGGATGGACATTTCCATTCCAAAATGGAGAAACAGAAAAGAAGAAAGAGGTAACAGGTCCTGGGTAAGTCCAAAGTATAAGGCAAACTCCATGAGGTCCTGAGGCTCAAAAATAATCCTCTTTGGCTTAATATTCTGCCCCCCAAGCTCACTGGGACTGAGGGCCTTCCTGGGGCTGTGGCTCTGCCCCAGCTTGCTTTGCCACGTGGCCCACACACCCACACCTCTGGGCAGCCCTTTCCCCATGGTTCTCAGTTCAGTGGGGCCATTTGGCCTATTGAAAGGAAGACAATTGCCATCCCTTTTGAAACCAAGGAGGCAGCCCTGATGATCTGTGAATCTTCTTCAGGATTCTTGATAAATAGTGAATGTTCTCAGCTGAATAGCATTGTGGTCCCATCCTGTAAAATCCAAATCTGACAGCCTTCCTTCGTTCCTTCTCTTTTCCTTCCCCTTTGGTTCAAATTGGCAGTTTCCCTGCTGGGGTGGGTGATTAAGTTTGTGGTTCATACCTATACTAATCTCTTAAATATTCAGTTGGCCACACTGTTAGTGTTCTCTTCCAAACGTGGGTTCTCATTTTTTGCAATATGGATAGACTGAGAATTTTCTAAATCTACAAGTTCTCATTCTGTTTTGCTTAACAATTCTGTCTTTAAGTCACTCTCTTTCATTTTACTATTAGCAGCTAGGAGGAGCCAAGCTGCACCTTCAGAACTTTGGTTAGAAATAGCTTCAGCTAAATATCCCGTTTCATTGCTCCCAACTAAATATCCTGTTTCATTGCTCCCAAGTTCTACCTTACACAAAACAGCAGAACATGAACACAATTCAGCCAAGTTATTTGCCTTTTTATAACAGGGATCACCTTTCTTCCAGTTTCTAATAATACGTTCTTCATTCCTCTCTGAGACTTTATCAGAACGGTCTTTACTGTTCATATACTACCAACATTCTGGTCATGGGCACGTAAGTATTCTGCAGGAAGCTTGAGGCTTTCTCTACAACTCTCCTCTTTTCTTTCTGAGCCTGCACCAGAATTGCTCTTAATGGTCCATTCATGGCAGTGTAAGCTTTTTCAAGCATGCACCTCAAAATTCTTCCAGTTTCTACCCATTACATAATTTCAAAACTGCTTTCATATTTTTAGGTATTTATTTGTTTCAACAGCACCCCCATTTCTTGGTATCAATTTCTGTGTCTTATGAAAAGGCCTCTCTGAACTCCACGTATTGGTTTATGTATGCCTGACTTCTAGGCTATAGTAGTACTCTATAAATTGCAACTAGCACTCTTGAAATTTTCTTGATTAGTAGTTCCTTGAGGGCAAAGATTCGTTTTATTTATTTTATATCCCTAATTCAATACTTAGCAAATATCAGGTACTCAATAGGAGCTCCTTCTCTTGTCCTCAGTAATTCAGTTCAATAAGCACCTTTTGAGCACCTGACATTGGTTTGATGCCAGGCCATTTTTTAAAGCTGCAGGAAGCCTCAGTATTTAGTAACCAAGGTGATTATTTATTTGCAATAAGTCTGATATGGAGCAGCCAAATCCTGAGATACCTCATGAAAAAAACAGAAACAATAACTTACATTCAGTGAGCACTGCTACCTTCCTAAATATTCACTAAACCCCCAAGAGATAGGTACTATTATTATCCCAATGTTACTTTGACAAAACAAGATACAGAAAATTTATCTATGGTTACACAATGTTAAAATGCAGATCTTGACTGTATAATTCTATAACCTGTGTTTACAGCTACTGTGCTATGGTGCCTGAAGTATAATTAAATAACAATGTTTTGGCAATATTGCATATCCCAGACAACTTAAGTTCAATCATTTAAACAAAAAGTATCTGATTTAAACTAGAATCTATTACATGCTTCTTATTCAAGATGTTGCAGGATCACCACTCAGGATGCCCTCTGGCCTGTTGAGGTGTGTATGGATCTAAGTTCTCCTTCACTGGATAATTCCAGAATGTTATGATGCTTGAACTCAACAATTTCTCCTCCTTCCTCTCCTCTTCTTCCTCCTTGTTCTTCCTGTGTCTCTTTCTTTTTATTTAAATAGACTTTAATTTTTAGAGAAGTTTTAGTTTCACAGGAATATTATCTTTTTAAATTGCAAAAGAGAGACACATTCATTTTATAAAGTTTAAAAATACAGAAAATAAGATATTAAATAAAGGCTTTGTATTTACATGAAAGGGATATTGATGAGGTAATTGTGGCATGAATTGTTCTGGATTATCAGTAAGATTTCATTGTATTCATTCTTAATACAATGTTTCCTCATTGGTTCAGCAATCTGAAACACTTAACATCAGAGCTGTCTGGTCCCACCTGTTTCCACTATCTAATTACATTACCACCTTCCTTACAAAGCACCATTGATATCCTCAAGTTCTCCATGGGCTGATTTTCTAACTAAATTTCCCAGTATTATATTTATTAGCCCTCCCCCCGACACACACACAATTATCTAAGGATCAGGAAAATGTCTTGTATTCTGAACCACGGTGTGTGTGTGTGTGTGAGAGAGAGAGAGAGAGAGACAGAAAGAGAGAGAGAGAGAGAGAGAGATCAGATTTATTCAGAGTTGAGATGCTTGCTAAAAATGGAGACTCTGGACCTCACCCAAGACATATTAAATGAGAATATCTAAGATTGAAGTCAGAGATTCCGCCTACCAAAATATGTTTTATTTTTACTTTCCATCAGGAAATTGACAAGCATATTTAAAAGTAGAGAGGTTAATATAATAAACTCCATGTACTCAAAACTCAGTTTCAACAATTATCAATTCATAGTCAATGTTATTTTACCTATAATGTGAAGCAAATTGTGGACATATCATTTGACTATTTCTGTATGTATTTAGAACACATAACCACAATACAATTATCATACCTAAAATAATTAACAATAATCTCTAATATTATTACATTTTTAGTTCAAAACATTTCTTGTTTTGTCAATGTGTCTTAGTTGTATGGTGTTTTACACCCAATCACGTAGCTGGTCCAGGCCGGACTGGCCCCTCTCTAGGCCTGTTGCTCAGCTCGCATGCTGGGACTTCCTTCCACCAGTCTTCCAACTTCAGTACAGTTTTTCCTGTACGCTGTGTTTTCTGCCTCATTTTAATCTCCTACATTCATCCTCAAGTAACTTGCTATGATAAATACATTGAAAATAATTTTTCTGACTTGTTTCGAAAGATGACTTTTTCAGCCCTCACGCTTTATTGATATCATGTTTGGGTATAGAATTCTAGTTTGAATGTAATTTTTTCTCAGAAGTTTGCAGGCATTATTCAATTATCTACGGTTTCTGGTGAAAATTCTGATGCCACTATGGTTCTAATTTCTTTGTTGTTTTTTCAAATTCATTTTGTCTCTAAAGTTTTGTGACTTTCTCTAATCTTCATGTTTTGAAATTTCACAATAATGCAATTAAGGTAGTGATATTTTATTATAGATGCTCAGTGGACCCCTATCAAGTTGTCCTTCGGTTCTAGGGGACTTTGTTTTTTTCTTTGATGACTCTCACCTTCATTCTCTCATTCTCTCTGTCCTCACTTCTGGAAAATTTAAATATTAGACCTCCTGGATAAATACTCTACATATCATATCTTTCATTTAAATTTCCCAAGTCTCTGTTTTGTTTGGTTTTGTTTTTCTCGGTCTACGTTCAGGTACCTGTTCCTTGACTTTGCTTTCTATTTAATTTTTCTTTTATTTCACCAATCACATTATTTTACTTCTAGATCAGATTGGATCTCAAGGGTGTCTTTTTCTGGTTACTGCTGCAGTCACAATTCTCACCCTTGGTTGCTGTTTTATAAATCTCGGTACATGAATTAATTTGCCTCTTGCATTACTGTAATTCCTTTCATGTCAGGGGCCATTTATTCTGATGGCTCAGCTTGGTTACCTCTTTTGAGGTGTTGATTTGCCCATTTCTTCCATGATTTTTCTTTTTTTGTCTGTTTATGTGTTCTTCCTGGCCCTTCACAGTTTAGGAAGACAACCAATTTTTCTCATCCATGTGAGTATGTAGGCTTAAATTTTTTACTTGTTGGCCAGTAATCACTGTCACTCTAATACAGGTCCACTTTTTTTTTTAATGCTTGCAGGAATCCTCTAGTATTACAGGTGTCCAGCTGGAATGTCTGCTGGGTCTAAGGTGTCATGGGTGTCTTCTATCTGGTGTGCTAGGGATGTTGCTACAGTGCATCATGTCTTATGGCTAGAGCTAATAGCCAGTAGAAGAGGTTTCTGACAAACTGGCGTGATTACAGGGCATCTATGCCACACCTTCCCTGGGAAGAATACACTCCATGCAGCTCTGGGTATAGTTTTATGCACGGTCACCCCCAAAACAGCAATACTTCTAGGGATTTGGATCAGAACTGGTTTGCCATTTGCCTCTTTTCTTCCTTGAGGGACTATCTGGCTATTACCTCAACTCTTGGATAAAAGCACTAATTATGCTATTCCTGTTCTTTAGAAAAATTATATCATGACTATTTTTAATGTCATATATTTTTTAATTTTTAAAATGAGATATACCATAAATGACAATAATATATCTCATGAACACATGTAAAAATTAATAATAAAACAAATGGTCATGTTTCTACCACCTAACTTAAGAAATAACATCTTGTGATTCTAAGCTGATGCTCCCCTCTCCATTTTTGGAGGTCATGGGTCTGAGGTGGGAAGTATGGCCTTAGTGATTCCAAAGTAGCTTTCTAGCACCTCTTTCTGAAAAAAACAAGAGAAAGGTAGAAATGTACTATCTAGAAGGCATACTCAGCTATTTCTAAACAGAAGTCTAGACAATTATGCTTGGTGTCTGATGTGGCTGTGTAGGTCACTATTGGTGTTTCCTATAGGCATTTCTCTCTGGACCACTGCTAACTCACACAGCACCTTTGTGTAAATCAGAAAAAAAGCCACTCCTGCCATTTGCCACAATTTAAAAAATAACAATATGCACAACAATCTGTAATGACTATGACTGTAACTGGTGCCCCCTAGAGTTTACAGGCCACAACGCGCACAACCATAATTCAAGGTAGACATAGCAGATGGTACAGGGTTCCTCAGATGGGCTTCATCACTTACTGAATGCCTACTGTGTGCCAGGAACTCTTTTAGATTCTTGGTAGTCAGTGTTGAGATAGACAAGATCTCTGCTCTTCTGGATCCCCCACGACTGGACTTCTGAGCAGGCTGTTTTGTGAGTGCATGAGCTGTAGTCAACTAACAGGCTGGAGTTGTTCTTAAACTGGGTCAGGGGTCCTATGGTTACTAGTTAAAGTGAGGCAGGACTTCAGTTTACTTAGCATGCTATCTATGCCAAGTGAATCCTGAGAGGTCATGTTGTACTAAGCTGATGAGTTCAGAGGTCACATGGGGTTTTTAAGTTTATGATGACCCTACATCCTAATTTTCCCTGGACAATCCTAGGTTAAGTATCTTATCCCCATGTAATTATTAATATAACCCCTTTTCTCTCCTAAAAGTGTCCTAGCTTTGGACAGTAAATTATATGATCACACAAATTACCTTTTTTTTTTTTCTGTGCCAACATCCCTTCAAAATCCTAGTGACTTAATACACTAAATATTTAGGTTTTGCTAATGGATCTGTGGATCAGCTGTAGCTTTGCCCCAGGTTGTCAGTCAAGTTTAAGTTTACTCCTTGTTTTGGACTTTAGGCTAATGCCACAAATCTCATTACGGCAGTCAGGCTGGAAGATCAGCTCTTATCTGAGAGCTCTTTTCTCATGCAGAATGTGGGAGCACAAGGGACCTTTGCTTCAAGGTGGCATGGGCCATATTCACTTGTATTTCATTGGCCAGAGCAAGTCATATGCCCAAGACCAACACTGGGGATTGGGATTTATGCTTCTCCCTTGGAGAGGAGCCCTGTGATAGGGCAGAGTGACTAATAACACAGTTATCTCATCACATTCCTAAATCCTACGGCCTCCCAGTGTGCCCCTTCTCCAGCCTTTGGTGGTGGTGGTCTCCTAGCAGTGTCTGTGTCAGGACAGAGCTGAAGTGACTAACAGAATGTAGAGAAGAAGTTTTGTCTCCATTTAGACTACAGAATGTATTAAGAGATTTCACTGCTATGTGGAGCCTATTTTGTGTTGGAGAGGGCGGGGATTGATGTTTGCAGCCTGATTATCTGGGACAGGGTTTCCTCCTTCGTGGTCCCCCAGCACTATCACCCATCACAGAAGTCTGCACCAGCATATTGTCTACTCTCCTGTGTGAGCGGTCAGAACCAGGTGGACTCTGGGGTCAATCCATGCCCTCCCCACCTCATGTTGGGCTCTGTGAGGTATAGTTCCTAGCCCCTTTTACTTTGACCCCACTGACTCCACTCCCTATCCCCCATCCCTGCCTGTTGCTCTGCACCTGGGATTTTTACTTTTTATTTTCTCTCAGTCTCCCTTCATTTGCCTGTGTTAAATGTTCAACACTAATTGGCTTTTATTTTAAAACAATTCCAGATATTCCTCAAAGTTCCCCGTTAACTGACGAATTGATGATGCCCTTTCTTATTTTCCATTGCTTATCCCATTTCTGCGGGATTTGAGGAGACAAAAGTGAAAAAGATTTGCAGAGTTACCCATATTGAAACTTCAACCCCAGTATTTTCAAACAGAGATATAATATTGTTTCAGTAGAAGGGTGAAGATTGATTGGGCGGCAAAGAGGAAATATGTTAAATCCATCAACAGTCCTGGCAGCTGGCTTTCTTTTAAGAGCAATTTTTGATAAACAGTTTTATCAATTCACAAGAATGACCAAGTACCTTCAGAGTCATATTAAAAAGCATATGGGTGGTAGTTGTTCAGCTTGGCTCAGTAGGTAAGTGACTTGCAGGAGGGGTTCCCATGCACGCTTCAGCAGAAATACAGCTTCGTCACAGATCATAGTATGTTGGCAGTGCTGTGCATAGTTGAAATTGTGAGTACTAAATGACTAATTTCTAATTTTCTCCTTCGTTAGAATATGAATCTGTGAAGACATGGCGTGCGCCTATCATGTTCCTCATTATATCTCTAGAGCTTAGCGTAGCACTTGGCATGTAGTAGGCATTCAGAAAACTTTGGTTGAAGCAATGCAAATATTAATGATGGGCAGCAGAGGCAAACCCTGGGGAGAATCCTTGGGGCTCCAGAGTGTAATGAAGCACCGTAATGACAGGCAGGGTTGTCCTTTAAAATAAGGATTTTACAGCCACCATAATGCCAGAAATGCATTCAGGTTGATGCTCAGCCTCCCTGGCTCTACTGTAGCCTGGGGCAGAAGCCTGGAGGGGGTGAACTGTTTTGAACCTTAGGGGCATAGTCACTGGATACTGAACTGCCAAGACTTGCTGATGCCATGGGGCTGTGGTCCATGATCCATGTAGCAGATGCTGTCATTACCTGCCATGTCCCCTTACCACTTCATTGTGTGCCTGTTGACCTCCACTGCAGCCTCTGCATTGATTTCAATGTGGGATTTTCCTGGCCACTGAAGCTTACTTTGTTCATCTGGGCTGCAGGTTTCAAATGATGGGAATCTAATGCCCTTTGAGAAATGCCCTCTAATTAATAACTAAAGAGAGCTAATGTGTAATACCTCGGATCCCTTGCCACTTGGGTGGGGTATATCTGAGGTGTATTAAGCCTCCATAGCAGGCTTAACCTTTACTCCCTCACTGTAGGAACTGGCTTGATAATGTACCTTTTATTGGCTTCCTTTTCTGGATCACTTCTCCTGTGTTTCCTTCTCCTTCTAAATAATGCTTTGCCCTTGAATACTTGTTTTAGGATATGCTACTGGGGAAACCCAAACTACAATATTCTATCCTGCGTCCTGAGGACTTACCACTGAGTGGGGGTTATTCTTGAAGCTGCAAAATTCACAGAAGATTTGAGCTTCATTTTGCTTAGAACCTTAAAAGTTAATAGGAAAAATAGAACCAAAAAAAGCACTCTAGTTTCTCGTATTTTAAAAAGTTGTGACTTACACAATTCCCCAATTATATTATACAGCTCTCTGAGATGACAGAATAATTGTTAAGGACATTTGAAACTGCCCTTCTCAAAAAACATTAATGATTGGTGCTGCCTGTAGGATAGAGTCTCATTTCACTTGAAGGGCATTCTGGTCCCCATGAATATATCCATTTTCTTGCCATAGCAGGCTGTTTATTGTTTCTAAACATGGCTTGCACGCTATGGTACCTCCTCTGTGTTTCTGCTCACTGGTCCTCTGGTTTGTGTATGAATTCTCATTGTCACCGCCCCGGAATTAAGTAACCCAGCCATGCGCCCCAGCATGGCCTTCCGCAGTCGGCTCCCAAGGGATGAGTGGATGAGAGGGTCATTCTGCCCACACTGTGCCATGGGTGGGCTTGAGGGGAATGACCACACTGACCTTTGATCTTTGCTTCTTTGCAGATATCTCAGTGAGCCTGCTGACCCTTGTGGTCACTGCCTGTGGTCTCGCTCTCTTTGGCGTGTCTCTCTTCGTATCTTGGAAACTCTGCTGGGTTCCGTGGCGAGAACGAGGCCTGCCCTCTGGTAGCAAAGACAACAACCAGGAGCCTCTTAACTACATGGACACAGAGACCAATGAGCAGGAGAACAGTGAGGACTTCCTAGACCCTCCCACGCCCTGCCCTGACTCCTCCATGAAGATCAGCCACACCTCCCCTGACATTCCCCTCTCCACCCAGACGGGGATCCAGGAGAACTGTGCCCATGGCGTCCGCGTGCAGCGCCAAGTCACAGAGCCAACCTCGTCGGCTCGGTCAGTAATGCCTTCTCCTTTCTGAATGCAAGGAAGGACCACCCCATTCCCCTCTCTGGCAACAATAGCACTGATTGGTCAAGGAGCCTGTGACCTTTTAGATTTCTGTTCTGTATCAGGGACATGAATATGGGAAAACTCCATGCTTCCTACGCTGAAGTTAGGTTCCTCAGCCCTTCTTGGTCTCTACTTAGTTCATAAAAATAATAGTTAACATTATTAAGACAGCATGTGTGAAGTACTCTATAAGAACTTTATATTCATATTTTATTATAGCTCACAACTTAGCATGAAATGTATACTATTATCATTCTTATTTTACAGCAGAAGAAACTTAAGTCAAGGCGATTAAATTTTTTAAAAAGCTGTATATGTAAATACCCAGGTCAGGATTTGAACCCTGGTTCAACCAACACAAGAATCTGAGCTCTTAACCACTCTTCCCTGCTGCCCTCCTACTGCTTTAGAATTTATTCCCTGGGCATCTGACCTATCCTAACAGTCACACACAGGCTCTCTTCAGACTCCGCCGTGTGGCTGGAGGTCTTTGTCCGTCTCCAGCCTTTGGAAGGCTTACAGAGTACCGATACCTAGGTCACTCTCTTTTCATTGTCTGGATGCTTTATGCTCTTCAGCAGTAGAGAAATAATATAATGCAGTGAAAAAAGATGCGGTCTCTCAAGTCAAATGAATTGGCTTTACTTACATGTGTGACATTGAACAAATTACTTAAACTCCGTATCTGTCCATTTACTCTTCTTCAAAAGAGGAGTAGATAGTACTGATTTGTAGGTGGTTTTAAGAATGAAATGATGACATGTGCTTGCACAGGTCTGGCACCTAGGAAATGTTCCAAAATGTGAGCTGCCATTTTGCTGTTAGTATTGCTATTATGGCCTCTCCCGAGGCTCAGATGTTGCACAAAAGTGTGTCTGAGGCTAAGCAGCCAGTTCTAAATCACTGGATATAAAAACTCATTTTTGATAAGATATTTCAGGAAAAGAGACTCAGGAAGCAGCTTTCTTTAGAATGAAAATATTGGCCTGAGTGATGGCCAGAGAAATAGCATGTGCTGTTATTTGGAAAGTATAAACACAATTTGGAGGTATTTTTTAAAAAATATTTACTGTTTGTTCTCCAGAAACAGAAATAAGACTTTACCCTTTTTATGTTAATCGAGTTTATACTAGAGGCTCCACTCATGCTCATTAAGTGGGATGGAATATGCCAGTTTCTAATTTGATTGTTTCAGAAACTTATTTTAGCATCATTTTCAATTCTGAATCAAAGAGCCAAATCTAAAATATGCCTCTGTGAGGAGATGGGTAGTTGTCTGCCGTTTGATTTAGAAGAAATCCTCAGATTTTATCACTAGGATTTATCTTCAGATTTAAAACTTAAATATAACTAGAGCTCTATTTGATGCTGTCATAGAGTTCATGCAATGTGTAGACTTATAATAAAATCCTTTCAGTATTTCAATAGCTAAAGCCTTTTAGATAGAGTCTCCATTGAAATTTCCATTGAAATTGTCCCCTATTTGGTTCTACTCTGCATGTAACTTTTCTGGTCTGAGTTCCTCCAATATATGGTGGTAGTACTGTGATCTTACTAGATTTGATCTGGGGACTCTGCCATAATTCTAACAAACTGATAGCAATGATGCCACTATAATTATCACAATATTTATACTGAGAAAGTATATAAATATACTGCATAGCAATAAGGATTTGCTTAAAAAATAACTGTTATCACTACTGATTTGTAGAAATTGGGTAGAAGGAAAAAAATTAAAAGGGAGAGTGAAGGAATTATCCCTGTAAAATGTACTTTGTGTTCAGATTTATTTTAGTTTTCAAGGCATGCAATTACATTATCTTTTCTGATGGCAAAAATCAGGTTTAGCAATATCTGAACTACTATAAGAAAACTACTCTTTTCTAGCTGCATTTGACCTAATACTGACACTTTGTAGTTTTATGCATTTAAAACATTCATACCTAAATTACTACTGACCTAGTTTTATGGGGTCTGTCTGGAAATATATATCCTTGTCTCAGGATCTCACCACAATAAGAGCAGTACATGGTCTTCTAATTCTTTGGGGATTGTGTTGCATCATGAGAAAATGCACACACACATACACACTTTTTGCTAACAAAAAGGAAAAAGAGAATGAAATTTCCTTTATGCCTCAAAGCATTTTTAACATTCTTCTTTAACATTTTCGATACCCATATTTGGGGAGGGGAAAGGTAAGCTTTGCTGAGAAAGCTCTGAACAGTCTGCTTTTCCAGTTACTGTTTCTTCTCTTTTCTTTCTCATTATGTTCTTTACTTTCTCCCTGCCGACACTGTCTTACTGCTTCCATCCTGCAGCCATTATCACCGTCTCAGGACAGCCATGATCACAGTCTCAGGGTTCCCAGTGCACGAAAGACACAGCCTCCATTTAAAGGTGTCTTCAGGATCCTTGTGATTGGCACAGTTTCTGTCACACCATTGACATCAAAAATCTCAACCTCACCTGGCCTCTTCGGCTTGGATGTGTTCTTGGATATGTTTGGCTGACACAGTGCCTCTTTGAAATGTCCTAAAGATGGGCTTTGTTTTATCTTCTAAGAATGTTTCTGGTCAGGATGACTTTCTGTTGTTCTTTCAAGATCAAGCATGTTCGGTGGCTAGTTTCTTCAGTGACTATTGGTACCATCCAAAATTCCTGTCAATTCTTTTTGATTTGAATGAAGTCCCTTTTGTACAGTGACTCAATATGCTGGAAATGTGGATGTTTCAATTTTCTCAGAATTTTTCAATTCCAGAACTTTATAAAGTTCTCTACTCCAAATGTATGAAAATCCCTGGATCCCCAAAATAGAAGGAACCTTGAAAGGCCATCTAATCCATTTCCTGATTCATGTCCTAAGATGAAAGTTCATCCTATTTTTCTCAAGCCTTCTCAAATGTCTTATGTAACACTTCAGTTTTTCAAAAATTTCAATTACCACACCACAAACCCCTTATCAGGTCTATTAAGGCCCTGCATTTTAATACTGCCACAGTCTGCTTCCAACAGCCTCACCTTATGGCCAGGGCCACCATGTTGCAGAACCCTAGGGGACACTTTTAACATGAACTCAGTAGGAGACTGCCTGGAAGAAGCTTGTTGTACTGCAGCTGCACTAGCCTCTCTCTTAGTTCCTTCAGCATCCCAAGCCCCTTCCTGCCTTGAGGTCTTCACACGTTGTTCCCTCAGCCAGGAATGCTTTTCCTTTTTTTGTCCTTCTTGGGACCTTTACTTCCCTTACGCCCTAGCTGAAACATCACCTTCTCAGAAAGGTCTCCCCGGCCACTCCATCTGAAGTCTGTGTTCTGTCCCCCACTCCTTCCCACTTTAATTCTCCCTCGCATTGTCTTGTTTTCATGCCTTCACAGGATTAAATTATTTTAAGTGATTCTTTATTGCTTGTACTCCCCTCTAGACTGAGTTCTGTGAGCTCAGAGACCACATCTGTTTTGTTTCTTCCTGTCTATCCAGCCCTTAGCACCACCTGGCACATGGAGGACTTTTTTCCATGAATGACTGACAGAATACATTGGTCAATATCAGGCCACTTTTCTCATGCTCTTCTGACAAGAATGACAAAGGGCCAGAAGTATAAACTGAGCAGAGCCTGTAATAATGGTGTGAGGCTGGCGGAAGGCCATTTGTCCCAGGTGTCACATTCATTAAGAGCCCCACATTAGGTTTTTGACCTTATCTCTGAATTAAGCAATCCATAGAGTTACAGAAATATGCTGACAGAATTGAAAGAGGAAGATAACCATCACACTCTAAATTTAGGTCCCATGACTGGCCACAACTCAAGTAAATAGTACACAGAAGTTGAATGTAATTATACTATGAGTAGCACATTTCTATTAAGTTATATTTTTGTGTGGTGAGAACATTGGTTCAATGTAAACATCTAAAACATAATTTTTGAATCATAGTTATTTCTTCAGATTTAAATAAACTAACTGCTTCAAAAGTGGAAGTTGCCTAGACCTATCTCAACTTCCATGAGACCCCGAAATGATATGTAAATGAGTGTTTTCTCCACTGGGATTAAATTATCAGAAACTATTATATCCACAGCATTTATATATTTACTCTAGACACAGATATCAAGCATTTGCTATGGCAAAATTCAATATTAGGTGGTGGCAATAAAGAGAGAAAAAATATATAACCCTGCCCACAAAAGACCCACAGCAAGAGCACCAATTATACACACTGAAGTGCTCAATTTGTTCTTTAGAAGATTAATCTGGAAAGAATGCATAAGATGCATGGGACAGTGGTGAAGATTGGATGTATACAGGGGCCTGTCTGAGGGCCTGAACTCAGCTAGGATCAGTGGGAATGAAAAGAGACATAAGACGTGAGCTACTGTAGAGAAAGTTTTGGTGAACAAAGGCTCATCTTAGTTATGGAGGATAAAGTATTCAAGGTTTCAAATCTGTTTAACTTTGGAGGGAGTGGGAGGAAGCAGGTCTTGCCTCAGTGTATCCACCTACCCTTGACAGCACACCTCCACTGGCCCCAAGGCCTGATGCCTGTCTCGTCATTATCTCACTTATGCTGGAAACCCTTGAATCTTCAGCCCAAGAAAGCCTCAGATTTTCACTTCCTCCTGCCCTTGTAGTCTACTAACTGTGTCTGTCCCTATCCAGGATTTCTCCTTCTTCTGTGTCTGCCTGTGGTTCAGGAAAACCCAACTCTCTCTTCTTCATGACCAGGGGAGTTTTGAAGAAAAACATCCTGTCTCCACCATTTCCATAATTCCCTGCCTTGACTTGAACATAGGAAAGAAACCAGTAACATTTCTGAAACCACAGTTTGCTTCTCTCTTTTTTCTCCTTGGATCCTGAAGCCTTGTAGACACTGGTGCCCGAGAACCAGGGAAAGGACAGGTCAGGGTTCATCTCTGAGGTGGGCCACTGCAGTGAAGGAACATATATTAGGGTGCACTTGTTCATGGCTGCACATGAAAGCCCGCGATGGAAGGGGTGTTGGGGATATGAGTGCTGGCTTGTACAGAGCCTGGACTCGGAGATGCAGTGGGTGTATGTGAGGGACTCTGGAAAAAGCTGCTGGGGCAGAAGAGCTGAAAGTCCCATTCTGCTAGAGAGGTGGGACCAAGATGCAAATGGATTTAATGTCCTTCTTGAAGTCTACGGCATCAGCTTGGAGGTGGCTAAGAATGAGGCCAAGTTAAGTAGACAAGCCCAGCTCAAGTATCATCCCCTTCATAAAAATTTCCTCAGCCAGAGGCCTTTCTCCCTGTCATCTTCTGGTGGGGGAACCATCTCATCACCCGCCTGGACAGCCGTTTCCTTCAAGATGGTGACTACATTTTGCCTCTCTGCACCTTCCACCCCATTTGACACTGCTTTGCAAATTCGAATTTGTTGAATTGCCATTACGTCCTGTCTCTTAAGATCTGATCGACATAGTTGGCTTTTCGGGTGATAGTTTAGGGACTAACCTAGAGCTGGGACTAGTTAATTCACATCTGAGGAAAGGAAAGGAGGAGAAAACCTTGTACCTCTGGGATTCTGGCCTTTCCTGAACTATGGCTGCAACTCAGCACAAGACTCAGGTTTCTCCAGGCATGAAAGTATGTTTTTGAGTTTGTTTTGGGAAATCTACTTTGCACATTTTGTTAATTATCTTTGAACTCAAGCTTTCCACAGGTTCAACTGCTATTCTTCCCACTTAGGTCTGGGGTAGCCAAGTCTAATCTTTATTTTCTCTTTGTTGTTTCTTCCATGAGAGGAAAATAGCTTTTGCCCACCCAGAGAGAGAATGGGAGGTGGAGGAAGCTGAGAGTTCCAACCCCAGCAGCCAGCTTCTCTACGACAGCATTAGGGTGTGGCTTATTAGTAGAGGAGATCATCTCTCAACTTTCCTTCTGACCCACTGTCCTTGGGGTCCACTTTTTTTCATTCATTGTGCACATTAAGTCCTGAGAACACCAAAATACGGGACTCCCCAGACCTACTCAGAGGACTGTCTGCTTCAGTCACAGATCTCTCTTTGCCAGATTCCTACATTCCCTCAATGTCGTTGTCCTTGTCAGTCAGTGGCTTTGAAATTCTAGACCCTTGCCCTGGGAGCCTCGCATTTACTGCACTCAAAACCACCTCCATTAACCATTTACAGCCACCTCACCTGGGGTGGGGCAAGCTCAGGTAATGGCTCTATATTCCGTATCTTTCCTCCCTCTTGCTTTGGGCTTGCGTTTTCTTCCCACCTCTGTTTGAGTAGCCTATGAGAACTATAGAATATTGATTTTCCATTTCCTCCACCCCCTCTTCTCCTTTACGCCCCTGGGGCAGTCTCCCTGCTCCACTTTCTTATCTTCAGCCCCCAGACCTCCAGAGGTTATACAGGGAGGTTATGAGTTACCCTGGTTCTCTGGCTCTTCTAAGCTTCTCTCTTCTACCGTGCCTCTCCCCGAACTCCAGTAAACTCTAACTCTCTTCTGAATGGAAATTGAAAGAGATTGAAAGGGAGCCCCAGGAGTGAGAACCTGTCATGCCCAGTTACAGTCTTTGCTATCTGCTTTAAGCCACTACCTTACAGTTCGATTCAACTGATTTCCCAAGAGTAAGTGTGATTCTGAATGGAAGGGAAAGTGTTGGGAATGAAATTATCATGTAAAATGTTTCAGTAGATAATAGTATTCATATCTGTGACTGGTTTTTTGTTTGCTTGTTTGGTTTTTGATTTTTGAGTTTTTTTGAGATGGAGTCTTTCTCTGTTGCCCAGACTGGAGTGTAGTGGCGTGATCTCCACTCACTGCAACCTCTGCCACCTGGGTTTAAGCAATTCTCCTGCCTCAGCCTCCCAAGTAGCTGGGACTACAGGTGTGTGCCACTATGCCTGGCTAATTTTTGTATCTTTAGTAGAGACAGGGTTTTACCATGTTGGCCAGGCTGGTCTCGAACTCCTGACCTCAAGTGATCCACCCACCTTGGCCTCCCAAAATGCTGAGATTACAGGTGTGAGCCATTGCGCCTAGCCCATAACTGTGATTTTTTTTTTTTTTTTTTTGAGATGGAGTCTCACTCTGTCGCCTAGGCTGGAGTACAGTGGCACAATCTCTACTCACTGCAAGCTCCGGCTCCCAGGTTCACGCTGTTCTCCTGCCTCAGCCTCCCAAGTAGCTGGGACTACAGGTGCCTGCCACCATGCCTGGCTACTTTTTTTGTATTTTTAGCAGAGATGGGGTTTCACTGTGTTAGCCAGGATGGTGTCGATCTCCTGACCTCGTGATCCGCCCACCTCGGCCTCCCAAAGTGCTGGGGTTACAGGCATGAGCCACTGCACCTGGCTTGTGACTGGTTTTTAAGAGGTCAGCTGTATTGGGAATTTTTGGAGGGATTCCTGTGCAATTGGGTTCTCAGGGAATGGGATCTTTCTTCAGTCTTTGAACTACATCAACAACCCCCGCCTCCCTGCTGGCAATCCACTTTGGTTAGGAAGAGCTGAGCATGTGGGACAATTTATCTTCAGATTTCATGTCTAAGAAAATGTACATGTAGAACAGAATATGTCACACTACTAAGCCAAATCCATGTATTTTAAATTAAAATTAAAACTATGGTGGCCGGGCACAGTGGCTAACGCCTGTAATCCCAGCACTTTGGGAGGCTAAGTTGGGTGGATCACATGAGGTTGGGAGTTCGAGACCAGCCTGACCAACATGGAGAAACCCTGTCTCTACTAAAAATACAAAATTAGCCAGGTGTGGTGGCGCATGCCTGTAATCCCAGCTACTTGGGAGGCTGAGGTAGGAGAATTGCTTCAACCTGGGAGGCGGAGGTTGCAGGGAGCCGAGATCGTGCCATCGCACTTCAGCCCCAGTCGACAACAGTGAGACTTCATCTAAAAAACTAAAAAACAAACAAACAAAAAACAAAACCACTATGGTAGATTTAGTCCTACAGACAAGGGTGAAGACAAAATGTTGCGTGATGAATCTAATGCCAGTACTAAGAAAATTCAAAGGGAAATTGTCATGCACAGTCTGCCCAGCAACCATCTGCGGAGCAGCAGAGTGACAGGGCCTAGGGCCGACATGAGATTATTGTCTGGGACTGGATTGTGTAGACACAGAATTGTTGGTCCACCACAGACTCATCTGGAGAAGGAGCATCCAGTGGATATTGAGGATGCACTTTTATCATGTAAACAGCACCACTTACTAGACAGTACCCAGAAGGGTGGGAACTGATGCAGGACCCAATTATGGACATTTTTTGAAGAAAAAATGTTTCTTTTCTAAAGAAAAATCAAAGAGGGAAATAGGGCTGGCCCCAGCCTATTCCGACCTCTGCTTATGGCAGGTGACTTTCTGCTGCCTCCCAGTCCTTTCTGCCCACAGAGTCCAGTAAAGTGAGACTCAAGCTCTATTCTAGCACTACATTGGTTCCACTTCTGGACAAGGGAATGATCTGGCTGCACTAGCTCAGAAAGCCAGTTTTAGATGCTTAACAGCAACTCCTGCCTTCCCTCCCCCGCCCACCCACATCATAAAATACAGAGAAACCTTAAGATTGTGGATTTCTCTAAAAGAGATTAAAATCTCCCTTCAGCAACTCTCAGATCACAAAGTTTTTGTGCATGTGGGAATGTATGTGACTGGGCTATGTCTGCTTGCTATGGACTGTGTTAGATGTGACAAGTACGAGTGACAGCTCTGTGACGGTACTCTTGTCATACCAGGTGGGTGATTAGTGATTAGGAGGCTATTTTAGGATAAAGAGGAATGCTCAGCATAACAATATGTGTGGTGACAAGGGAGAATACTTTCAAACGGGTCTGGGGGTCCCTTAATTCCATTTTTACGTCTTTATTTCATTGTCTGAAGAAAGGAAGAGAAGGGCAAATTCAAATGTTTACTCTGCCTCTCCAACTGTTTACCAATCCCTAAGAGACATCCCAGCTGTTCTCTTTCACCTTCTAGTAAAGAGGCTATTTTAATTAAGGTTGTTGAGCGAATGCATACAATACAATATAATGACTCTAAACTCTGAGCTAAAAACAACAAAAGTAACCTTAAAAACAACCTTGTATGTGATAACTACTTCTCTCAACTTGGGAAGACACACACAGATCAGACAGGCTTTAAAGAGAATTTTAGGGAAACTTCTAACCCAAACCAATACACTTACAGGGTGAAGAAGACTATACTACAGTTGCAAGTATTTAGTTTGCAAGTATCAGTATCCAACCATCTCCAGTTGAATCCCTACATGCATTTATAGTAGCTCATCTTTAATTTTTGTGCCATTAGTGTTTATTTCAGAAATAAAACCTGTCCTCTTGATCACTAATCACCCATGTGTACAGCAAAAGCACAATCCCAATTATGTCACTTCTACCTGTCAGAGCCACCACAATCCACTGCATGCAGACACATCCCAGTCATATACATTTTTGCATGAGCAAAAGCTGTGTTCTTGTGATGAAATGATTTGATTTGAACCAGTAAGAATTTATATCCTTATAAAGCTATAAGCCAGTGGCAAGAAATTCTGTGTAATTTGGAGAAAGATTCATTCTTCTTAAGGCAACACTTGGCTATTTCCATTTCAGAATGATATTATATATAAAGTTGAATAATTTTATTTTAAAAGCAGTTTGTACAAATCTTTACATTCCACCAGATGAATAAGCTTCTTTAATGGCATATTAGACAGTTTAGGAACTATATTAAACCTTTAAAGCTCTGAGGTCATGTGTTACTAGGTTCATTTCCTGATACCAAGCCTCAGTTTTGAGCTTCAAGCCTTACGGAGCAGCTTACTCACACTGATGAGCATTTTGAATTTAGGCCACACACACACAAAAAAGGCCCACAGATCTAAGCTCCTAACAAAATATAACAGTCTACCTACATCCCAGGCAAAAGTTTCTGAGAGACCCATAGCTAATAAGGTCATAACTTTGTTCTGTGTTGCTCTTCATTCAAGGCATAATTCAATCCGAAGACAACTCAACTTGTCAAACCCGGACTTCAATATCCAGCAGCTTCAAAAACAGGAACAGTTGACTGGAATTGGTAGAATTAAACCAGAGTTATATAAGCAGAGGTCATTGGATAATGATGATGGGAGACGGAGTAACAGCAAGGCTTGTGGGAAACTGAACTTCATTTTAAAATATGACTGTGACTTAGAGCAGCTCATAGTGAAGATTCACAAAGCTGTCAATTTGCCTGCCAAGGACTTTTCTGGGACTTCAGATCCTTATGTCAAGATCTATTTGCTTCCTGATCGGAAAACAAAACACCAGACTAAAGTTCACAGAAAGACCCTGAACCCTGTGTTTGATGAAGTGTTTTTATTTCCGGTTCCCTACAATGACCTTGAAGCACGGAAGCTTCACTTCTCTGTGTACGACTTTGACAGGTTCTCTCGTCATGACTTAATCGGCCAAGTGGTGGTGGATCACTTCCTAGACTTGGCTGATTTCCCCAGGGAGTGCATCCTTTGGAAGGATATCGAATATGTCACCAATGTGAGTCCAGCATTTCTTCATTTTTGTGGTGGGGGGCATCTTGGTTAGCAAGGAAACAGATTACTTACACATTATCTTGAGGACAAAGTGTAAAATTCCTGTCAATGTACATGTAGCAGTTATTTCAGAACCTCCTTGTACCTTTTCAGAAACAGGGTTTTAACAATATTGATTTTGAAGTTTCCAAGCATTATTCCATGAAAACAATATTAAAGAATAACATTCTCTCTTTTCTACTTTCAGATTCTTAGCTAGTCCCTAAGAGACAGCAGGTGTTATCTGTCCTCCGTACCACATTTTCTTTAGAGCTTTTTCAGGTTGTTTGTGCTGAATGGAACCTGACGTTCTATTAACTGTAGTCTGCAGCTAAGAGACCATTACCTGACTCTGACAGCAGTAGGTACTTACCTGTCTTCTGAGGTTGGCTCAAGAGCATTTCCCATGATTGGATCCTCAACTTCAACCCTACAAGTGGGAGTGGTTGAGAAGAGTTGGCAACACATTTTTAAATGTAAAACTCACAAAATCCAAGTTACAAGGAGGGAAGTCTGAAAAGAAACTATAGATAATGGCAAAACTAATCTATCGACAGTCACATCCAATTTAGGGCTCAGGAGAGAAGTCAAAGGTGCTATGTAGTGGTACCATACATCTATGTCTACATTTTAAACACAAGATTTCAGAGGTGATATTTCTACTCCATTTATATCCTTTTCATTATCCTGCAGAGGCGTGTTGGCATTCCAGAAATAGAAAGGAAAATTGAACATTCTTAGGTAACTCTGATATTTTAAAGCCACTTGTTTCTTTCACCTGTCCAAATTCCCTGAGATAACTTTGTTAGCTCCTCTTCCTGGATATGAGCTATTCTGAGGCCAGCGTAGCTCTCTTTCTCTGCCATGGCATCCAAATGGACCAAGCACCACCGTCCTTATTCAGCTCAGACACTGATTCAGCTGGAGTCTGGAGCCTATTTAGTGAAAGACTAATCTCTGCCTAATGACCAAATACCTGCACCAGTACCCTCTTATCCTCAGCCACTTTTATGAACTAGGGACTCACCCATGCTTTGGTTGCCCTGTGGGACACCTTCTCTCCACATGCCACAGGGTTCCAGTGCCAACTTTGTGCTGCTATCCAAATAAACAAAATGTAGCATGGGAGTCTGCTGACCTTTATCATAATGATGAGGAAAGAAAGAAAGGAGTTGGAGCTGGATAAGGTGCAGAGAATAGCAGTTGATGAAGCCAGGGTGATTTGGGATACTGGGGAAGGAATAGGTCTCTTTATCTTAAAAGATAATAATACACATAAACCCAACAATGGATGCTGGGGAAAGCAAGGATTGTCTCCCAAATCCCAATTGACAAAATCAGGAAGCAACATGAGAAGGTTTAAAGAAACAAAATGGGAAGTCTGCTTATACAAAGATACGAATGGCTCAGGCATCACCCACCACTGGGATATTTACTAAGTCTCCCTGGTTATGGGAGCTGAGACACTGCCAGCTGCAGTGAGGTGCCTTGAACTTATGTCTTATCTCAGGTATGGTAGGGAGGTGTTGGTCACACCATCTAATGAGACATCAATTTATATTTTTTGACAAATGGGTTCCATAAAATAGCTGGAGAGGTTATTAGAAAGTTCAACAAGGATCTTGCTGAGAGTTGCCTTTAGAGACTTTGTGGTGAGAGCAACGTTGACTGCGCATGGCTGATACAAATCTGGATAAGGCTGATGATCCCTGGTGGGAACGACTCCTAGGACAGGTTCCTGTGGAGCAAGAATATGGAGTGGCAGGTGATGGAGACCTTCTGGCCCTGAGATCACTGCCATTTCAACATTCTCTTGGGAGTAAGAGTTTCTTTTCCATTGTTGGAAAATCCTGGATTTCCATAGGGTTAAGGATAATGTGAAATTATTTATCAAGGAGGAAAACCAATAAAGCTACAGTCTTCAGATTTCTCAGTTGTTTCCTCAGGCAAACAATAAATCTTCTGAGCATTGATCTAAGCCTTTGGATGGCCACGGGAGAGGGTAGGTCCTGTCAATGGAATTACAGGCTATTTCATAGTCTGCCATATTATTAAATTCCATTTTAAAAAATGTTATTTGGGGTTGTGGGGTTTTTTTTGTATAGAGACTGAACATAAAGAGCTGAGATTTGCCATGATTCTCTTTTTATAATATAGAATGTGTATAATATAGTAAATGTAATAATATGGAATAATGAAGGAAAAATTAAATGAACAGGACTGAACCCACCATTTAGTTGAAGAATAGAACATTACTTCTATTGACCCTTGAATTGTCCTCTATTGCATTCCCTCTTAGTCCAGTCCTGCCAAGAGAAAACCACTATCTTTAATTTTACTTATATCATCATATAAAAATATATATGCATATATATATGACAATATGGGTTCGCGTTTTGTCTATTTTGGCATTTTATTGCTCTTCTTTGACTAGCTTTTTTTCTTTGGTCAACATTGATTATGGCATTTAATAATAGAAATAAGCAGAGCAGCTGTGGCTTATGTATCTTCATTGCTATATAATATTCCATTGTATTAATATTAATATATGACAAATTTGCATTCTTGTACTGATGACATTCAGGATGTTAGTTTTTCTGTGATTCTGAATAATATCGCAGAGATTTTTGTACACATCTTTTGGTTCACATATGCAATCATTTCTCTAGAGTATATCCCTGATAGAGGTAAGGTATACATGTGTTCAGCTTTTCTAGATAATGACAGTCTTTTTCAGTCATTTGCACATATCACAAATTGATCCTTCCACTGTTGAAATGTGATGATCCCTAGTGTTCCACTTTCTCTCCAACTCTTGCAATTGCCACACTGATTAATGTATGTGTGTGCATGTATGCAAAATGATATATTATTGGCATTTCTTCAGTTGTCCGGTTTGACCATCTTTTGATATGTTTATTGGTCATTCATGTTTTCTTTCTTGTGAAAATTCTTGTTCAGCACTTATTCTTTTGTTTTCCTTTCCTTGTTGATTCACACAGGCTTTTTAAGCAGTTGGGATGCAAATCCCTTGTTGGTTATGTGTTTTACAAACATCATCTCTCAGTTTATGGCTGTCTTTGCATTCACTTTATGGTGTCTTTGATAAATAGAGGTTATGTTTAGTGTGATAAAATGTATCAGTATTTTCCATTGTAAATTAGCGCATTTGTGTCCTACTTAAGAAGTACTTCCTTACCCTATGTCAGGAAAGATATTTCTCCTATGCTTTCTGTTAGAAATGTTAAGGTTTTGTCTTCCTCAATTATGATTTTAATCCATCTAGAATGGAAATGTTTATATAGTGTTATATAGGCATCATATATCAGTCAACTTGGGCTGCCATAACAAAATACCATAAACTGGGCAACTTAAACAATAGATATTTATTTCTTAGAGTTCTGGAGCCTGGGATATCCAAGACCAAGTTTCAGCAGATTCCATTCCTGGTGAGGCTCTCTTCCTGGCTCACCTTCTCGCTGTGCCCTCATGTGACAGAGAGAGGAAGAGAGCTCTGGTTCTAGTCTCTCTTCCTCTTCTTATAAGGATGCTAATCCTACAATGGGGGCCCCACCCTCATGACCTCATGTAAACCTGATTACCTCCCAAAAGCTTCATTTCCAAATACTGTCACAATCACACTGGGGATTAGGGTTTCAATATATAAATTGGGAGGGACAAAAACATTCTGTCCATAACATATCCATATTTATTTTTCTATATGGGCAAAAAATTTTCTGGCATATTTTCCCAATAATATGCACTGTATGCTCTGTCCTATATGGATTTCTGTATATGCACAACTTGTTTCTGGATTCTCTTTTCTATCCACTGGGATGTTTAACTATCTCTATGAATAGCACAATTTGCAAATTACTATTGTTCTATGATAAGCCTTAACATCTGGAAGGGCAAATCATCCAGCCTACCTCTATTTTAGTTCAACCTTGGCTGGTACTTGACTTTTCTCACACATTTTAGAATCACATTGCCAAGTTAAACACCCTTTCTGGTATTTGGATTTGTATGAAGTCTATTGATTAATTCATGAAAATTTTGTATCTTTTGTGATATTGAGTCTTCCTACACATGACCATAGTATATCTCTCCATTTACTTATTCTTTTACTTATTTCTTCTTTAAAGTTTTTTATTCAAAGCCTATAATTTTCTACGTTAAGATCTTGCATGTCTCTTGTTAGATTTATTGATAGGTACATTACTTTTTGTTCTTTTAAATGGTATCTTTTCTAAAATTTCATTTTCTAACTATTGCTAGTGTATAGTTAAAATTCTTTATGTTAATATATCTTCTTTTTGGCAGTCTTGTAGAACTCATTAATGCCTTTTTTTTTTTATGGCATTTTGCTCTTGTCACCCAGGCTGGAGTGCAATGGCGCAATCGAGGCTCACTGCAACCTCTGCCTTCAGGGTTCAAGTGATTCTTCTGCCTTGGCCTCCTGAGTAGCTGGAATTACAGGCGCCCACTACCACGTCTGGCTAATTTTTGTATTTTTAGTGGAGATGGGGTTTCACCATGTTGGCCAGGCTGGTCTCAAACTCCTAACCTCAGTAGATCTGCTGGCCTTGGCTTCCCAAAGTGCTGGGATTACAGGCATGAGCCACTGTGCCCGGCCTAGAACTCATTAATTCTTATAATTTGATTGTAGATTCTCCTGGATTTTCTTTGTGGATAATCAGTCATCTGTGAATTATGATAGTTTTCTTTGTTTCTTTCTAATCTGTATACCTTTTATTCTTTTTTGTTGTTATTTCATGCACAGACTAGGATTTCCAGTACAATGCTGAATAATCATTATGATAGTAGATATCTTTGACTTGTTTCTTATTTTAATTGAATGTCTTTAAATTTCCATAGAGTATGATTTTAGCTATATATATATATATATATATATATATTTTTTTTTTTTTAATGGAGTTTCACTCTTGTTGCCTAGGCTGGAGTACAATGTCATGATCTCGGCTCACCTTAACCTCTGCCTCCCGGGTTGAAGCGATTCTCCTGCCTCAGCCTCCCAAGTAGCTGGAATTAGTAGGCATGCACCACCACACCCAGCTAATTTTGTATTTTTAGTAGAGACAGGGTTTCTCCATGTTGGTCAGGCTGGTCTCGAACTCCTGACCTCAGGTGATCTGCTCGCCTCGGCCTCCCAAAGTGCTGGGATTTCAGTCGTGAGCCACCGCACCCAGCCTTAGCTATATATATTTTGTGGATATATTCATATTAAGAATGTTTTACTCTATTCAGAGTTGAGTAAGCCTTTTTATCACACGTAATTGTTTTATCGTATGCTATAATCCAGTGAGGTCTTTTTTTACTCCTTTAATCTGCTATTTTGGTCAATTACATTGATTGATTTTCCAATTTTGAGCCAATCTTATATTCCTAGAGTGATCCACACTGATCTTGATATAGTACATTTTCTTTACACTGCTGAGTTCAGTTTGCTAATATTTCATTTAGCATTTTATTGCTTCTGTGCTCATGAGTGATGCATGTAATATACTGTCTTGTACTGTCCTTGTCTGGCTTGGAATCGAGGTAATTCTTGCTTTATAAAGTTAGTTTGGAGCATTATTTTGGATGCCTGCTATTTGTTCCTGCCCAGTGTCCCTGAAGGCTTTGGGGTTTTTGTGTATCTTTCTTCAAACTGGAAGAATGCCCCTAGTATCTGACTTCTCCTTAGGTTCAGACAATGAGAAAGGGAGGAGAGTGGGGTCAGGATATTCATTCCCCTATTTCTTCTTTTTTTCTTTTTCTTTTCTTCTTTTTCTTTTTCTTTTTTCTTTTTTTTTTTTTTTTTTTTTTTTGAGACTGAGTCTTGCTTTGTTGTCCAGGGCTATTTCTTGAGGTATCTGTAGCTGGCAATAACTTTCAACTGAAAGCCACAGCTCCAGAATATGCCTTTATTTTGCTTTTATTCTTAAAAGATTGTCTGGGAATAGCAATTTGGGAGCACAAAACTGAGTTACTTTGATTTTGGCATTATAAAACTATCATTTCATTGTCTTCTGACCTCCAATTGTTTTTGAGAAGTCGACATTTGGTCTAATATTTATTCCTTTGTATAGGAATAAAACAGTAATTACCACAGACCCCATAAAACTAGATCAGTGGTAATTTAGGTATGAATGTTTTAAATGCATAACAATGCAAATTGTCAGTATTAAGTCAAATGCAGCTAGAAAGAGTAGTTTTCTTATGGTAGTGCAAGTTTGTATTAATGGTTAGAAACTGGCTGAGGGGAGTTTTGTTTCTTTTTTACACAAAGCAAGTCTAAGACAGGCATGATGTTGGGGATAATATCTGTTTAATAAGCAGGGGAGAAGTTCCATGTTGTTTATCCTTTAACGATGTGACTCTCAGGCTCTGCAGTCCTCTGAATGCCAGAAGCTAAGCCACCAGAGACTCACATTTACCTCCATTCAAGCTCCAGCTCCAGAGTTTACTTACCTCTGTGGATTAATGCTTTCTTGTTGTTTCTGTCCACTGAAAAATTCTCTTTCTGGTCCGTCAGCTCTGCTACACATTAAGAAGAATTTTTTAATCTAGTATTTTTACCTGAAGGAGTTTCTGTGAGTATTCAAACCTATTGCAAGAAACACTGCTATATTGCTCAAAGCTTATTTTTAAAAAGCTGTTTCGCTTATACTAACTGAATAGTAATCTGTGTATTATATATTTGTCTTTCAATTGAGTAGAACTTTAGAGGTCCTTCAATCTGGCAGATGAAGCTGAGATGAATGGCCATTAGGAGATTCAGCTGAGGTTTCATAGCTGAATAATAGCCAAATCAAAATTAAGAGCAAGTTTTTTAAATAACCATTTCAGTCTGTGCAGGAAAAGGTGGCTCAAAATGATCATATACACTGGTTTACTTCTCCTTCCCCTCTTTACCTGGCTAACTCCCACTAAGCTCTTAAATCCCAGCTTATGTGCCATTTCCTCAGAGAACTCTTTTTCTGAGCCCTGGACTAGTGTAGGTTTTTCTGGCATTTGTTTCCATGACACTCTGTATTTCTATCATTACTCATGCTTCTTTTGTGTATTTGTTCAATTTTCTTTCTATAAGTGCAAAACCCAAATTTGGTTTGCTTCCTACTGGGTGCTCAACCTCTAGAATGGTGTCTGAAAGTTAGATATTTAATAAGCGCTTGCTGCATAAGGTGAAACTCCTTATGAGGGACTAATTTGTTGAGTCTCTAGGGACTGATTGAGTTGGAGGCTATTATGCAGAACTGAACTCATAAACTAATCTTTTTAAAAAAATTCTTTGTTTCTCCAAGGAGAGTGTGAGTTTTATAAATGTTGGCACTCAAATAAAAATTAATCCTCATGCTTTCCTATGAAAGAACAAAACGGCAATTATTGAGTGTAAAAATGATGGTGTAATTAAACCTCTCAACTACTGAAGCCAGATCAATAATAGTACAATACATCTTTGTGAGGATTTTATCAGTCAGCAAGAGAGAAGACAGCATCAAGGGGGAAGGTCAAAATTTCGGAGAGTATGAGTCCAGTGTTCTGGGTTAATGTTGTATGTCAGGACGATCCTCTTGGCATTTTTAGTATACCCCACTTACTAGTGGCTTTCTGAAAAAGTAGGCATTAAGCACTTCAGGAATCTCTTTCTTGGTGGTTGGCTTAGAAACTTGTTCGGAGACTGTCTCTGGGAGCTATGATCACCTCAGTTAGACTCTGATTTGGAGAAGATGCCACAGTTCTCATGTAATGACAGTAGAAGTAATGAATTTCCCTCTATGCCAATACAGATTCCAGTTCAGAAAAGGCAAGGACACAGTTTACAACCGCATAGACTTTCTTTTAATGTTAAGAACTTAAAACTCTTATTTCAGCAAGGTTTGTTATTTTGTAGTGACTGATTTGGAGACTTTCCTATTCTGTCTCCCAAAGGCCTGGGGCCATTCACAGACCTGATGGAGGTGGACACCTGGAACCACCCAGGCAGGGGGAATATAAATATTCAGGGAAGTCCAGAGTGCTTGCTCTTCATAGTTGAATACAAATGGGGCAGGCAGGCTCTGTGATTGAAGATATTTATTAATTTGAATCCCTTTTCATTTCATTGTACCATAAGTCATAAGTGATTATTATATTGATGCAACACAAGTGAGCCCCAAAACTGGGGCTTAGCCCAGGAGAGTTCTTGGCTTCACCCAGGAAATAATTCAAGGGCAAGTCAGTAATGTTTGACAGCAGTCTTTTATTGAACAGTACTGCTCCATGCAGAGCAGGGGTAACTCATAGGCAGTGTGCCCAGAGTCAGCAATGTATGAGCTGTTGGCAACTGAATATATACCCGGTTATACCCACTTCCAATTACATACAAATTAAAGGGCGGGTTAATGCAAATAGAGGGGTGGGTTATTTAGGACTTTCTAGGAAAGGGGCAGTAACTTCTGAGTCATTGCCATGGAAAGGTGGTAACTTCTGTGTTGTTGCCATGGCATTTGTAAACTGTCATGGTGCTGGTAGGAGTGTATGATGTAAATGAGCAATGAGGGCAGCTAGGGATCACTTTCCTTGCTATCTGCTGGCTCTTGCTGGTTCCTTCACTTCATCGCAGTGGGAAATAAGTCCTGCTTGTGTCCTACCTCCGTATGATTTTAAGGTTGTGTTACATTCGGTGGTGTCCTGGTGGATGCTTAACAACTCGTTGTGGGGCAGGGATGGGGGAAGGAAGGGGACCTGATTTTAGCATTTGGTGATTCCTGGGTTGTAAATACTCCCAGCAGGGCTGATTTCAAGTTGCCAATGTGACATCACTGAAAGCAGAGTTGGCAAGAGATGCTCACCCACAATTGACTCCCCAAGCTGCTGCCAGCTTATAGGAGCCAGCTCCAGGACACCACTACACGTAGTGCTAAAAATGCAAAAAGGACCGGCTGCTTAACTGATCCTAAGGGACAAGCAACTCGAAAAACACCACAGAAAGCCATGGTTTCCAGCTGCCAAGAGGGAAGCCAGGTTCCTTTTATAATGTGGGTGAAGTCTGGATACCACTAGGGTCTACTGAGCTGTATCTTTATGAGAGTCCACTGAATCTCACCCTATCATTTTTCCCACTTGTGATCCCTCAGACATGTTATCCCCTTGATGTCTAGATTATTCAGAGGGAGTGAAAAGTGGCAGCACTGTAGAACAGCACAACTGAAGGAAGGGATTGATGAAGCTACAGGTCTCTGACAAAGAGACTTTAATAGCTTTTATTCTAGTGAGGGTGCCAGGACAAAGTGTTTGGTTTTTTTAGTAAAATATATACCATCAAGATATGAACCACCAATATATTAGCCAATATGTAAACATCAGTCAATCCAGAATTTAGCTGAAGAAAGAGAACATTATCAGTCTCTTTGAAGCTTCCTATGTGCCGCTCCTCCAAATCCCCCTAAGAGATTATCTGTATACTGAATTTTATATGTATAATTCCCTGTTTTTAAAAATCATTTTACCACTTAAGAATAGGCTATTCAGTTTTGCCTATTGTTGAAATTTATGTGAAAGATATTATATTGTGTCTGTTCTTCTGCAAACTGTTATGTTCAATATTATGTGTATTAAAATAATTTATGTTCATGTACATAACTAGTTCTTTTTTGTTGTTTTGCAGCATGATTTTAGCATTCCATATTATATGGTCTACAACAATTTATCTTTCTTCTGTCAATGGTTATTTGAATTAATTTTAAGTTTTTTTCTATTTCAGAAAATGCTGCTATTAATCTTTCTTGTATATGTCTCCTGGTAAATACATGCAAGAATTTCTCTAAAGTATATACCTAGGAATGGAGTTGCTAGGTTGAAGTAAATTGTATCTCTAAGAAGTTTGACCACTTACAATCCCACTAGCAGTATTTGAGACCATCTTAGACTATGTTTTCTCTAACACTTGGACTTGCTATACACTATAATTCTAATAATTTGACCACAGATTCTTTTGAGTTTTGTACATTGACAATAATACTATGCATGAATAAGGACAATTTTGTTTCTTCTTTCTTTTTTAATTATTTTGCTTGCTCTCCCTACCTCATCTTTTTTGCTTGTTTTATTACATTTATTACAATCACCAATACAAATGCCAGTGGAGTAAACCTTGGTTTGTTTCTGTTCTTGAAAAAAATGCTTTGATTATTCATCACTAAGTAGGACATTGGCTATAGACTTTTTGAAAACCTGAATGGATATTGAATTTTATCAGTTGATTTTCTGTATCTATTGAGAGAATCATGTGTTTTGTTCCTTTTATCTTTTAAAGTAATAAATTATATTGCTATATTTTATACTTTTTATGAAAACTTGTATTTCTGAGATAAATCCAACTTGTTCACAATGTGTTGCTTTTTTATATACATGGATATACATGAATGTGTGTGTGTATGTGTGTGTGTGTTCAGCTATTTGGTTTGCTAATACTTTAAAAATTTTGTGACTAAACTTGTGAGTGAGATCAAACTGTGATTTTTTTTTTCTCTCTTCATCTGCATTTTATTATTAAAGGTGTACAAGCCTTAAAAATGAGTTATGGCACATTATCTCTTTTCCTAGTCTCTTAAAGATTTTGTGTCATTTTGTGTATGATTGAAATAATCTTTTCTGTCAATGTTTAGTAGAACTTTCTAGTATAACTTTCTGGGTCAGATATTTACTTTAGGGGAAATTAATTCAATTTATTTGATGATTATAATACCAAATTATTTTTTATTTCATTGAGAATTGATTTTGGTGATTTAGATTTTTCTAGAAATTTGCTTATTTCATCTATGTTTTGAATGTATTGTCTTAAAGTTCTTCATAATTTTTGCTTAACTTCTTATTTCTGCCTTATTTCTGGTTATGTCCTTATTCTCATTTCTAATATAGATTATTTATCCCTGTTCACTTTCTCATTGATCAGTGTCGCTGGAGTTTATCAGTCTTATTGGCCTTTTCAAATAACCAACTTTTAATTCTATTAATTCTGTTTAATTTTTGTTTTCCATTATTTTTCCTGTATGATTTTCTTTCTTTTTTCTTTAGTTTATTCAGTTGATATTTTTTATAATTACTTATATCTTTAGGTTAGTAATTTGCAGTCTTTTAAAAACTTTTTAAAAATATGCATTTAAGACTATAAATTTCCCTTGAAGTAGTGCTTTAGCTTTATGTTTGCAAATTTTGATATTTAGTGTTTTCATTTTTATTTTTATCTAAGCATCTTCTAGTATCAAGTATGAGTTTTTCTTTGGTCTATATATTGTTTAAAGGTGTGTTTTTAAAATTTCATATTGCATAGTTTTTTAAGCATTATTTCTGTAACTTAATTAAAAATGTGATTGGATAATATGGAGTGTATTTTATAGATTATTTGATATCTGTTCAAATTTGCTTTATGTTCTCTTACACATCAGTTTTTATAAATGTGCTAGGTGCTCTTGAAAAGATTATGTCTCACTCATATCTACATCTTGAATAATATTTTTCCTCAGTCTAATATATCAGTTATTGATAAAATGTGTTTTTCATCTCCTACTATGATGGTGGATTTTCAATTTCATCTTTAGTTCTATCAAAATTTCTGCTTAATGTATATATGTAAAAATATGATATTAGTACTTTTTATATATGTCTGGTCTTTTCAACATTTTGTTATTATTTAGTGTCTCTATATAGAGAAATGCTTTTTAGGCCTTCAAGTGTTCTTTGGCATTTATAAAGTTTAAAAATTTTTCTTTTAGTTTTGTCTTGTATATTTCTATTTTTTTTAACTTACAAATTTCCTACATCCTTATGTTTTAAGTGTAAATGTTGTAAGCAAAGTATAGCTGGATTTTTTTTAAATCCATTCTGAAAATCATTGACTTCTAACAAGTGAGATTAGTATATTTATGTCATTGTGATTATAAATACATGTGGATTTATTTCTACCATTTTACATCGTTTAAATTGTAATTTTTAAATATTTTTCTTCTTTTAAATTGTTTTGACCCCATTTTACTTTCTCCCTTCTACCAACTGATAAGATACGACCTCTGTTTTTACTTGTCTAGTACTTTCCTAGAAATTACAATATGCGTGGTTAATTTAATAAAGTAAAAAGTTAATCAGTGTATTAAACCTCCATCAAAACTATACTTTTACTTTGGGACATTTGACTCCAGTTACCTCCATTCCAGATGACATAACTATTATTTTCTGATATTTTACTCCTATCTTGCCGTGGTTTTCTACACTCAGCAATTTGACATTATAATTAATGTTTTATAAAGTCAATGATTGTTTAAATTTGCCACATATTTACCACTTCTCTTTGTTTACTATTTCTTCAGACTTTCCTTCTAGATTATTTTTTATGTTTAGTACATTTTTGAGAAATTCCTTCAGTTAAAGATCTATTGATGTTAGCCCTCTCAGTTTTTACTTGTTTGGAAATATTACCATTTCACATTAATAACTGAAAAAAACATAGGTATGCAAATCTTGTGTGGATAATTTTTTTTCTCAGTATCTATTCTTTTAGAGTCTTGCCTCCAAACTCCTGGTTTTGAGAAATCAACCGCTCTCTATGTGTAACACTCTTTTCTCTTCTCTGTGCCATACTTTAAGACTTCTCTGTCTGAAATTTGATTATAGTATGAATGGGGTTGAATTTTTAAAAATTATTGTTTATCTTGCTTAGGATTCATAGGGTGTCAGGAATCTGATGTGTCTCATCAATTCTGAAAATTCACAGCCATGATCTCTTTGCATATTGTCTCTCCCTGATGCTTTCTATCTTTTCCTCCTGGAAATCTCTTTAGATGTTTTAGACCTATTCACTCTATCTTCCATGTTTGTTTGTTTATTCTTTTTCCTATTGATAGTGCAGCTGGGTAATTTCTTTACATCTGTTTTTGAGTACACTAATTCTTTCTTTAGCAGTTTCCGGTTAGTACTTAATAATTTCATTGAATTTCTCATTTAAATTGATGTAATTTTCATTCCTAGAAGCTTTGACTCTTAAAACTTTGTTCATTTGTATAATTATTTGATCCATTTTCATACTTTTGACATCTTTTTAGTTCTTTAAACTTCTCTGCTCATATAGTATTTTCAGTCAGATAATTATAAAATATATGACTCGACGTCACTTCTGCATTTGAGACAAAAGGAAAGTGGCAAGGAAAGAAGGCAGTGATAAGTACCTCTAGGGACTCTTTTTCATCTGGAAAAAGAAAGCAGTCCTAAAAGTCATCCCAATGTCTCCACTTTTTTCTTATTGGACAAAGCTCTGTCACAAAACCATCCTCACACTCAAGAAAAGTAATGAAAGCATATTTTTAGCTTTTTCAGCCTGTATGCTGGAAAGTGGCCAGATGAAGGGGTTAGAAATGTAATTTAAGTTAGCTGTGGCATTTGCCCCAGTAGCACAGAAGGAGATGCTCAGGAACCTTTTACTGAATCTGAGTCTGCAATGCACCATCTCATTTAGTCATACTGGGTCCACAAAAGGGAGGACAGGGAAGAAAGCTGAGAAAGCATGCCAGCTCTGTTGGGATTCCTGTGAATATGTGTGGAGGTGATTCCACAGCTCAAAGAAGATAACAGGGGATATCTATCCTTGTTTTCCTTATTTTGGATGGAATTTGAAAAAGGGTAAATTTATAAGAGAAATTAAAACATACTTATTTAAAAAAAAACTCTCCATGAACCTACATGTGAATGTTCATAGCAGCTTTACTTATAATTGACAAAAACTGGAAACAACCTAAATGTCCTCCAATGGGTGAAACAATAAACTATTACATACATACAATGGAATGCTACTCGGCAATGAAAGGAACACTCAATGTGTGCATAATATACACACAATAGCATGGATGGATATCAGGGGTGTAATGCTAAGTGAAAAAAAGCAAGACTCAAAAATCTACATACTGCATTATTTTCTTTATATGAAAGAGGCAAAATTATAGGGATGGAGAACAAATCAACATTTGCCAGGGCTTGGGGATGGGGAGATGGGTTGATGACAAAGGGGCAGTATGAGGGAATTGAGGGGTTGGGAGGAGGTGAAACTGCAAATCAAAAATAAATAAAAATTTAAAAATCACTTTTTGAGGAGGAAAATAAAGAATTAAATGAGAAAAATCTAATGAAAAGAGTGACGGTAGAGTTTGAAGATACAGGAATATATAAAATATTTCTGTCTATCTAGGAAGATATAGAATAGATAAGAATAATCAATAGAGCAAGTTCTCTGAGAAGTTAGCCAACAGGATCTAAACTATAGGTATAGAGGTTGACTTTAGATAAACAAGGGGACAATATTTTCTTTTGAGATGGAGTTTCCCTCTGGTTCCCCAGGCTGGAGGGCAGTGGTGCGATTTTGGCTCACTGCAACCTTTGCCTCCGGGGTTCAAGCGATTCTCCTGCCTCAGCCTCCTGAGTAGCTGGGAATACAGGTGCCCACCACTACACCTGGCTGATTTTTGTATTTTTAGTACAGACAGGGTTTCACCGTGTTGGCCAGGCTGGTCTTGAACTCCTGACCTCAAGCAATACAGGTGCCCACCACCATGCCCAGCTAATTTTTGTATTTTTAATAGAGATGGGGTTTCATCATGTTGGCCAGGCTGGTCTCGAACTCCTGACTCAAGTGATCCACTCGCCTCAGCCTCCCAAAGTACTGGGATTACAGGCGTGAGCCACAGCGCCCAGCTGGGGTCAATATTTTCTTTGTTATAGGAATTAATAGGAAAAAGATGAGAGCAAATTCAGGTAAGTTTGTAGATTTGGAGAAGTGTAAAGATAAAACATTAAAAAATGTGCAAAAGGGATAGCAGGGATTTTTTATATTGAGGACCAATACCAGTCAACTGGTGGTAGCTGACTAATGTGTTGTGTTAGGAAGGATTTACAAGCAATATCAAGGTTCAGCAAATGAGAAGACTAGGATCTAGTGGCAATGTCTGCCACAAGTTTTAGACAACCAATTACCTTCTATTATTTCAGCTAATTCTCTCTAATTGTATGTATTGTAAGAAATCACACACACATTCTCTACCTATAATAACCTTACTTTTCCACTTCTCTTTGTTTAACTAAAGGCTATTCACAAGCCGAGGAATTTGAGACTAGCCTGGGCAACATGATGAAACCCCGTTTCTACCAAAAAAAAAATATGTAATAGTACAAAAATTAGCCAGACATGGTGGCGGGTGCCTAAAGTCCCACCTACTTGGAGGGCTGAGGTGGGAGCATCACCTAAGCCCAGGGAGGTCAAGGCTGCAATGAACCATGATTGTGCCACTGCACTCCAGCCTGGGGGACAGAGTGAGACCCTGTCTGAAAAAAAAGCTATTTACATTAGGAGTCCTCATTAAGCAACCCCTCTATATATGCACCCAGAATAGATGAGATGCTTCTTGTGTGCTCTTCAAGCATCCTATATGTCCCTCTTCACCACAGTTATCACATTAGATTGTAAGTATCTATGTATCTCTGCCTACCACACTAGAATAGTTGTTCCTTTAAGAGGAAGTCTGTAACTATATTTCTATTATTTAACCTAAGAGGTGGATAGTAAAATTATTTTTGAGTGCACAGGTGAATGAAGGAAACTAAAATAGCTCCAGTATGGCGTGTGAATCTTAATTTGGAATTCCTGGAAGCAGAAGCTGAGGGGGATTCTCGTGCAAGTGACTTAGTGAAGGACTGCCCTCAAGTGAAACCCATAAAGAAGAAAGGGAGGCAGGTGGGTGAAGGGAAAGAGCGAGGCAAAGGTGTATCAGCTAAAGCCTTTCCTGAGCCTGATCCCACAAGGAGCTGTGGAGCGTGAAGAGCACCGCTGAGGTATCCCACCCTGAGACGAGGGGGCCGCCGTTTTACCCTGTGCTAGTCTTTCATGGGCTGTAGGACACCTCTGGGAAAGGGTATAACTTGCCTGTCATTTTCAAGATGGTTCCCATCAGCTGAGGAGAATTTTCCCAAGAAATACAGAGCCACGAACTGTTCGCAGCCAATGCTCATAGCCGCTAAGGAATGGATGCACTGGCTTTGTCAAAGGGGATGTAGGCAGGGAACAATAGGGTCTATTGCAGTGTGACAGGACAATGGGAAAGGGGTTATGGGAACATAGGTGGGACCCTGACTCCCATGACCTCTGAGATATAGGAAAAGGAAGGAGAAAGAGAAGAGGGATCCTCTTCCCCTCACCTCCCACCCCACATACTCCTTTCCTAGGTGAGAGTTGGCTTGCTGCCTTGGCGTTGTGGCTACCAAAGACAGGTGTCTGCACAGCAGGCTGGATGCTCCTGAGAGGCAGGTTGGCTTTGCAGAGAGCTGAGGTGGACTTTTGCTGCATCCCCTTCACACAGTTAAATTATTCCATGGCTGAACACATGGGGAGGGTTGAGCTAGATGAGAAAACAAATCTTCTACAAACCTGGAACAGCTGTAAAAGAAATAGAGTTGTCAAGGCCAGCAATTTCATCTCTGAAGAAAGGTGAGACCAGTAAGGGAGAACATTCCCCTGGGACTACATTTCATGGTCTTCTACCTATGGCAGTATTACTATCCAAAATAGTGATCCAGTTTCCTGACAGAAAGCCTTGTCCCATGGATTGGCGTTTGCTTGCTTGGAAAATGAGTTTTCAACCTTTCGAGAATCGAAACAGTCTGTGGTATTTACAATACAGCCTTACTGTCCAGTAGCTAAGTGTAGTCTAATTCTAACAGATGGCTCTCCAGGGAAATTTTCCTTCAGATTGGATTATGCTTCCAGGCTGAAATTCACTAATTAAGGGGAGTCTAAATAAACATAGTGGGGGAGTGAGAGGGAGGGGAAGGTAGGCTGTTTCTTAGGAAGCTGTTTTGGAAAGTGGCCATATTTGCAATCTTTGTCTTTCCAGCTCCACACACTCAGCTATGTGGAGAATCTAGGCCACTGCTTTGCTAAAGACATGGTAGGCTGGATCAAGGGTCAGTCTGCCTTCAGCAAGGAGCTATGACTTCGTTTTCTATAAGGCCCTGGCTCTCTAACCTGGTTTTCTCCTATGTTACCTGTCTTGAAATGTAGCTTCCAGAATAAATGTATCTTTAAGATGAGCATGACTGACTTTAAAAACTGAACAGATCTATAAATTTGGCTCTGGTAAACATTGCTAACCTTCTTTTATAAAAAGTCTAATACTTTGGTTTTGAAGTCTTTAATATGTAAAGATATTCCTCTATTACACATTTCTTAATGCTTACCAGTTTGAGACCTAAATAGCTATAGGACAAGTACATATGGCTATCAGATATGGAAGGATGAATTTTGCATGAGTGGGCTGAGAAAAATCCAATTTGGAAGTCAGGAAGTGAGTTCTGGGTCAGGAAGTTAGTTGCAGTTTTGTCTCCATCATCATTCAACAAATGTTTTTGAATACTCACTGTCTGCCAGGCAATGTATTGGACATCAAGCACATAATGGCCCTTACCCTCTTGGGGCTTTTAGTTTTGGGAGATGGGAATGTGGGAAGAAGGGACAGAGAGTGAAACATAACATTGCACAGATAATTACTCACATGTGTTATTGGTGCTGCAGAGGAAACGTAGGCAAGCGCTCCCTGTGGCACCTAACCTGGCCTGGTATATTAAAGAAGGATGCTTGGAGGAAATAACATTGAAGCTGAGACAAAAGGATGGTTAGGCATTTGCCTGAAGAAGGGCAGAGTCCCACGCAAAAGGAACAGGAATGTGGAAAGGCCCCAAGACAGGAACAGTTTTGGCAAGTTCAGGGGACAAAAAGTGCAGGGTGGTTAAGGATAGGGAAATAAAATGGAAGAGAGACCAGAACTCAGGCAGTAGCAAGAATAATTAAGATTTTTAAGACAAGAATAAGTCTTTGAGTCTTTATGAGTAATTTTTTAAACAATTTTGGGCAGTGAATTGACACATAGAAATTTACTTTCTTAAAAAATCACTCTGGCTGCAGTGAGGAATGGACAGGAGGGGAGAGTGAGGGGATGGTCAATCTATTATAGAAGGCCACTCGCGTGTGGTTAATAGACATGGAGAAAAGTAGCAGATTCCAGAAATTATTTAAGCAGTTTCATTGAGGAATAATTGTATATAATTAACTGCATATGTTTAAAGCACACAATTTGACATATATATACATTTGTGAAACCATTTACCATAGTCAATCAAAATAATGAACATATCTGTCACCCCAAACCTTGCCTGTACCCCTTTGTAACCTCTCCTGCCTCCACTCCCTGCCACCCATCCCCCCAATCCCCAGGCAGGTGTTGATCTGTTTTGTCACACTACATTAGTTTAGATTTTCTAGGATTTTATAGAAATAAGCGTCATACAGAAGGTACTCCGCTTTGATTTCTTTCAATCAGAATAATTATTTTTGAGATTAATTCATGTTGCATGTATTAATAATTCAATCTTTTTATTGCTGAGTACTATTCCATTGTATAGATATACCACTTTTTGTTTATCCCTTGCCTATTAATGAACATTTGGGTTATTTTTAGTTTGAGATATTACAAGTAAAGCTGCCATGAACATTCATGTGCTTTGTATGGACATATGCTTTTACTTCTCTCACATAATGACCTAGGAATAGACTGCTGGATTAGATGGTAGGTGTATGTCTACCTTTTGATGAAATTGCTAAACTGTTTACCAAAATGATTGTATCATTTTACATTTACACCAACTATGAACTGTGAAAGTTCTAGTTGCTCTACATTCTCACCAGCACTTGGTAGAGTTGGTCTTTCATTTTAGACATTCTAAGAGGTATGAAATAGAATCTCATTGTGATTTTTACATTTCCCTAATAACAAATGAAATTGAGCATCATTTCATGTGCTTATCTACCATCTATTTATCTTTTTTGATAAAGTGTACAAAATCTTTGGTCAATTTTTAATAGTGTTCTTTAACTTTCATTTTAGGTTTAGTGGTACATCTGTAGGTTTGCTATATAGGTAAACACATGTCATAGGAGTTCGTTGTACAGATTATTTCTTCACCTGGGTACTAGGCCTAGTACCCAATAATTATTTTTTCTGATCCTTTCCCTCCTCCCACCCTCCACCCCCAGAAGGTTCCAGTGTTTGCTGTTCCCCTCTTTGTGTCCACGTGTTCTCATCATTTAGCTCCTACTTGTAAGTGAGAACATGTGGTATTTGGTTTTCTGTTCCTGTGTTAGTTTGCAAAGGATAATGACCTTTAGCTCCATTCATGTTCCTCCAAAGAACATGATCTCATTCTTTTTTATGGATGCATAGTAGTCCATGGAATATTTTTTATGGCTGCATAGTATTCTGTGGTATATATGTACCACATTTTCTTTATCCAATCTGCCGTTGATGGGCATTTAGGTTGATTCCATGTCTTGCTATTGTGAATAGTGCTGCAATGAATATACACATGCATGTGTCTTTATGCTAGAACAATTTATATTCCTCTGGGTATATACCCAGTAATGAGATTGCTAAGTCAAATGGTAGTTCTGTTTTTAGCTCATTGAGGTATCACCACACTGCTTTCCACAATGGTTGAACTAATTTACACTCCCACCAACAGCATATAAGCATTCTCTTTTCTCCATAACCTTGCCAGCGTCTGTTATTTTTTGACTTTTTAGTAGTAGACATTCTGACTGGCATGAGATGGTATCTCATTGGCGTTTTCATTTGCATTTCTCTAATGATCACTGATATGAGCTCTTTTTCATATTTTTGTTGGTCACGTATCTGTCTTCAGAAAAATGTCTATTCATGTCCCTTGCCCACTTTTTAATAGGGTTGTTTGTTTTTCTCTTGAAAATTTGTTTACATTCCTTATAAATGCTGGATATTAGACCTTTGTTAGATGCATAGTTTGCAAGTATTTTCTCCTATTCTGTAGTTTGTTTGTTTACTCCGTTGATTGTTTCTTTTGTTGTGCAGAAGCTCTTAAGTTTATTTAGATCCCATTTGTCAATTTTAGCTTTAGTTGCAGTTGCTTTTGGCATCTTCATCATTAAATATTTGCCATTTCTATGTCCAGAATGGTATTGCCTAGGTTGTATTCCAGGATTTTTATAGTTTTGGGGTTTACATTTAAATCTTTAATCCATCTTGAGTTAATTTTTGTATATGGTGTAAGGAAGGGGTCTAGTTTCAATCATCTTCATATGGCTAGCAAGTTATCCCAGCACCATTTATTGAATAGGCAGTCTTTTCCCCATTGCTTGTTTTTTCTCAGCTTTGTCAAAAATCAGATAGTTATAGGTATGTGGCCTTATTTCTGGGCTCTCTATTCTATTCCACAGGTCTATGCATCTGTTTTTGTACCAGTATCATGCTGTTTCAATTACTGTAGCCCTGTAGTAACAGGGTAACATGTTGAGGTTGGGGAATGTGGTACCTCCAGCTTTTTTCTTTTTGCTTAGAATTGCCCTGGCTATTCGAGTTCTTTTTGGTTCCATATGAATTTTAAAATAGTTTCTGCTAGTTATGTAAAGAATGTCATTGGTAGTTTAATAGGAATAGCATTGGATCTTTAAATTGCTTTGGGCAGTGTGGCCATTGTAATATTGATTCTTCTGATCCATGAGCACGGAATGTTTTTCCACTTGTTTGTGTCATCTCTGATTTCTTTGAGCAGTATTTTGTAATTCTCACTGTAGAGATCTTTACCTCCCTGGTTAGCTGTATCCCTAGGTATTTCATTCTTTTTGTGACAATTGTGAATGGGATTGCATTCCTGATTTGGCTCTCGGCTTGGCTGTTGTTGGTGTGTAGGAATGTTAGTGATTTTTATATGTTGATTTTTGTATCCTGAAAATTTGCTGAAGTTGTTTCTCAGCTTAAGGAGCTTTGGGGCCAAAAAGATGGGGTTTTTTAGGTATAGGATCATGTCATCTGCAACCCGAGATAGTCTGACTTCCTCTCTTCCTATTTGGATGCGCTTTATTTCTTTCTCTGCCTGATTGCTCTTTCTCTGCTTGATTGCTCTGATCAGGACTACCAATGCTATGTTGAATAGAAGTGGTGAGAAAGGGTATTCATGTCTTGTGCCAGTTTTCAAGGGAATGCTTCCAGTTTTTATCCATTCAGTATTATGTTGCCTGTGGGTTTGTCATAGATGGATCTTATTATTTTGAAGTATGTTCCTTCAAGGCCTAGTTTATTAAGAATTTTTTAACATAAAGAGGTATTGAATTTTATCAAAAGCCTTTTCTGCATCTATTGAGATAATCATGTGGCTTTTGTCTTTAATTCTGTTTATGTGATTAATCACATTTATTGATTTGTGTATGTTGAACCAACCTTGCATCCCAGGGATAAAGCCTACTTGATTGTGGTGGATTAACTTTTTGATGCACTGCTGGATTTGGTTTGCTAGCATTTTGTTGAGGATTTTTGCATCAATGTTCATCAAGGATATTGGCCTGAGGTTTTCTTATTTTGTGTGTCTGCCAGGCTTTGATATCAGGATGATGCTGGCATCACAGAATAAGCTGGGGAGGATTCCCTCCTCCACAGTTTTTTAGAATAGCTTCAGTAGGAATTGCACCAGCTCTTCTTTGTACATCTGGTAGAATTCGGCTATGAATCTCTCTGTCCCTGCACTTGTTTTGGTTGGTAGGTTATTTATTCTTGTTTCAATTTCAGAGCTTGTTACTGGCCTGTTAAGGGATTCTGTTTCTTCCTGGTTCAGTCTTGGGAGGATGTATGTGTCCAGGGACTTATCTATCTCTTCTAGGTTTTTAAATGTGTGTGCGTAGAGGTGTTTGTAGTAGTCTCTGATGGTTGTTTGTATTTCTGTGGCATCTGTGGTTACATCTCCTTTGTCATTTCTAATTGATATTGTCTCTTTTCTTCTTTATTAATCTAACTAGTGACCTATCTATTATTATTAGCTTTTTCAAAGAACAAGCTCCTGGATTCATTGATCTTTTGAATGATTTCTCATGTCTCAATATTCTTCAGTTCAGCTCTGATTTTCATTTCTTGTCTTCTGCTAGTTTAGAGTTGCTTCACTCTTGCTTCTATAGTTCTTTTAGTTGTGATGTTGGGTTGTTAATTTGATACCTTTCTAGCTTTTTGATGTGTGTGTTTAGTGCTGTGTATTTCCCTCTTAACACTACCTTAGCTATGTACCAGAAATTCTGTTATGTTGTATCTTTGTTCTCATTAGTATCAAATAACTTGATTTCTGCCTTAATTTCATTATTTACCCCAAAGTCATTCAGGAGCAGGTGGTTTAATTTCCATGTAATTGCATGGTTTTGGGTGATTTTTTGTCTCGATTTCTATTTTTATTGTGCTATGATCTGAGAGTGTGTTTAGTATGATTTTGGTTGTTTTGCATTTGCTAAGGATTGTTTTATATCTGATCGTGTGCTCGATTTGAGTATGTGCCATGTAGTGATGAGAAGAATATATATTCTGTTTTTGAGTGGAGAGTTCTGTAGATTTATATCAGGTCCATTTGGTCCAATATTGAGTTCAGGTTCTGAATATCTTTGTTAATTTCCTGCCTCAGTGATCTGTTGAATAATGGCAGTGGGGTGTTTAAGTCTCCCACTATTATTGTGTGAGAGTATAAGTTTTTTTGTAGGTCTCTTAAGAATTTGCTTTATGAATCTGGGTGCTCCTGTGTTGGATGCATATATATTTAGAATAATTAGGTCTTGTTAAATTGAACTCTTTACCAATATGTAATGACCTTCCTTGGGCTTTTTTTGTTTGTTTGATCTTTGTTGTTTTAAAGTCTGTTTTTATCTGAAGTTAGGATTGCAACTCCTGCTTTTTTCTGATTTCCATTTTCTAGGTAGATTTTCCTCCATCCCTTTATTTTGAGCCTATAGGTCTCGTTGCATGTGGAATGGGTCTCTTGAAGACAGCATGTCCTTGGGTCATGCTTTTTTTATCCAGCGTGCCATTCTGTGCCTTTTAAATGGGGCACGTAATCCATTTACATTCAAGGTTAATACTGATATATGTGCATTTGATCCTGTCATTGTGTTGATAGCTGGTTATTATGCCAGCTTGTTTGTGTGGTTGCATGTTAGTGTCCCTGGTCTGTGTACTTAAGTACGTTTTTGCACTGACTGCTAACAGCCTTTCCTTTCTATATTTAGTGTTCCTTTCAAGATCTTTTGTAAGGCAGGTCTGGTGGTAACAAACTCCCTTAGCATTTGCTTGTCGGAAAAGGATCTTATTTCTCCTTTGCCAGGAAAGCTTAGTTTGGTTGGATATGAAATTCCTGGTTGAAGATTTTTTTTTCTTTAAGAACTTTGAATATAGGCCCCCTAATCTCTTCTGGTTCGTAGAGTTTCTGCTGAGAAGTCTTTTGTTAGTCTGATGGTGTTCCCTTTGTAGGTGACCAGTCCTTTCTCTCTAGCTGCCTTTAGCATTCTTTCTTTCATTTCAACCTTGGAAAATCTGATGATTATGCATCTTGGAGATGATCTTCTTGCGTAGAATCTTGCAGGGATTTTCTGTGCTTTCTGAATTTGACTGTTGGCCTCTCTAAGAAGGTTGGGGAGGTTTTCATGGACAATATCCTGAAATATGTTTTCCAAGTTGTTTGCTTTCTCCTCATACCTTTCAGGAATGACAATGATTAATAGATTTGGCCTGTTTACATAATCCCATATTTCTCAGAGGTTTTGTTTGTTCCTTTACATTGTTTTTTTCTTTATTTTTGTCTGACTGCCTTATTTCAAAAAGCCAGTCTAAAAGTTCTGAGATTCCTTCCTTAGCTTGGTCTGTTCTGCTGTTAATACTTGCAATTGTATTGTGAAATTCTTGTAATGTGTTTTGCAGCTCTATCAGGTCAGTTAGGTTCTCTTTTATATTGGCTATTTTTTCTGTCAGCTCCTGAATAATTTTATTGTGATTCTTAGTTTTCTTGAGATGAGTTTGCCATTCTCCTAAATTTTAACAATCCTTGTTCCTATCCATATTCTGAATTCTATTTCTGTCATTTCAGACAACTAAGCTTTGTAACAAACCCTTGTTAAAGAACTAGTGCAGTCATTTGGAGGATATAAGACACTCTGACTATTGGAGTTGTTGGAGTTCTTGTGCTGGTTCTTTCTCATCCCTGCATGTGGGTATTCTTTTAACTGCTGGGCTGCTTCTGATTGAAGTGGTCAGGCAGGAGCAGGGTGATTGTGCTAGAGTTTGAGATCAGGCAGCCATAACCAGTGAGGATAAGTGAGGACCAGGACCTGTATGGAGAACAATCCAGTCACTTTTCTGTGAGGTAGGTGCTCTGTACTGGAGGTCTGGACAAGCCCCTGGTCCCTGCAGATTCTGTAGAGCCTGGAGACAGCAAGGGTGATGGCTGCAAGACAGCAAAGATGGTAATCCACCCTTCCCACTGGGAGTTCTGTCCCAGGCAATTGCAGAGCTATTACTGGCTCAGTAGCCCCAGTGGGGAATAGTGGAGTCTTAGGCCAGGAGGCCACATCCAGTGAGGAGATACAGGATTAGGGAGCCACATAACAAACACTCTGGCTACTTTTTCATAGGGCTGCTGCAGTGTGCTGGGGGTCTGCTCCAGTTCCTACTCACCTTGGATTTTCCAGCACCTGAAAGTATCAACAGTGAAGGTTGTGAAACAGCAAAGATGATGGTCTGTCCCTACCTCTGGGAGCTCTGTCTCAGGGAAGTTTGAAGCTGTTACTAGCTGGAAAACACCAGCAGAGGTGCTTGTAGACCTTGGCTGGGAGATTCTACCCAGTGAAGAGAAATGGGATCCAGGACCTGCATGAAAATGCAGTCTTCCTGCTTCTTCAGAGAGCTGCTGTGCTGTACTGGAGGACTGCTCCAGTCTCTACACACCTCGGACTCCTTTGAGTTGGAAAACATTAATCTTGTGTTTAGGCACAGGACGTAAGGGCTACTGGAAAATGCTTCTGATATGCGTTGGCTGTGTCCCCACCTAAATCTCATCTTGAATTGTAGCTCTCATAATCCCCATGTGTTGTGGGAGGAACCTGGTGGGAGGTAATTGAATCATAAGGGTGGATTTTTCCCATGCTGTTCTCATGATAGTGAATAAGTCTCATGAGATCTAATGGTTTTATAAAGGGCAGTTCCCCTGCACACGTTCTCTTACCTGCTGCCATATAAGACATGCTTTTGCTCCTCTTTTACCTTCTGCCATGATTGTGAGGCCTCCTCAGCCACATGGAACTGAATCCATTAAACCTCTTTTTCTTTATAAATTACCCAGTCTTAGATATTTCTTCATAGCAGTACGAAAATGGACTAAGACGGCTGCCATGAGACTGAGTTGGTTTTATGAAGCAGAGGAGTCAAGTTTAAATCACATATATGATTACATATGTGTAATCATACTGTGTGTAATCATACTGATATGACTCACATCTCAGTCATATTTACAAGAAGCAGTCAGTCTTTGTATTATTTCATTTTCATGCTGCTGATAAAGACATACCCAAGACTGGGTAATTTATAAAGAAAATGGTTTAATGGACTCATAGTTCCACTTGGTTGGCAAGACCTCACAATCATGGTGGAAGGCAAAAGGCATGGCTTTATGGCAAGAGGGAATGAGAGCCAAGTGAAAGGGGAAACCCCTTATAAAAACATCAGATCTCATGCAACTTATTCACTGCCATGAGAACAGTATAAGGAAAACTGCCCCCATGATTCAATTATCTCCCACCAGGTCCCTCCCCCAGCATGTGGAAATTATGGGAGCGACAATTCAAGATGAGATTTGAGAGGGGACACAGAGCCAAATCATATCATTCCACCCCTGGGCCTCTCCCAAATCTCATGTCCTCACATTTCAAAACCAATCATGCCTTCCCCAAAGTCCCCCAAAGTCTTAAATCATTTTAGCATTAACTCAAAAGTCCATAGTCCAAAGACTCATCTGAGACAAGGCACATCCCTTCCACCTATGAGCCTGTAAAATCAAAAGCAAGTTAGTTACTTCCTAGATACAATGGAGGTACAGGCATTGGATAAATACACGCATTCCAAATGGGAGAAATTGGCCAAAACAAAGGGGCTAAAGACCCCATGGGAGTCTGAAATCCAGCAGGGCAGTCAAATCTTAAAGCTCCAATATGATATCCTGTCTCATATCCATGTCTCATATCCAGGTCACACTAATGCAAGAGGTAGGTTCCCATGGTCTTGGGCAGCTCTGCCCCTCTGGCTTTGCAGGGTACAGCCTCCCTCCCGGCTGCTTTCATGGGCTGGCATTGAGTGTCTGCAGCCTTTCCAGGTGCACAGTGCAAGCTGTAGGTGGATCTACCATTCTGGGGTCTCGAGGACAGTGGCCCTCTTCTCACAGCTCCAGTAGGCAGTGCCCCAGTGGGGACTTTGTGTAGGGGCTTCAACACCACATTTCCCTTACACACTGCCCTAGCAGAGGTTCTCCATGAGGGCCCTGCCCCTGCAGCACAATCTGCCTGGACATCCAGGCATTTCCATACAACCTTTGAAATCTAGGCAGAGGTTCCCAAATCTCAATTCTTTACTTCTGTGCACCCACAGGCTCAACACTATGTGGAAGTTGCCAAGGCTTGGGGATTGCACTCTTTAAAGCCACAGCCCAAGCTGCACCTTGACCCCTTTTAGCCATGGCTAGTGCATCTGGGATGTAGGGCACCCAGTCTTTAGGCTGCACATGGTAGGGGTACACTGGACCTAGCCCACAGACCCATTTTTTATCCTAGGCCTCTAGGCGTGTGATGGGAGGGGCTGCTGCAAGGGTCTCTGACATGTCCTGGAGACATTTTCCCCATTCTTTTGGTGATTAACATTTGGCTCCTTGTGACTTATGCGAATTTCTACAGCAGGCTTGAATTTCTCCTTAGAAAATGGGTTTTTCTTTTCTATTGCATGGTCAGGCTGCAAATTTTCCAAACTTTTATGCTGTGTTTCCCTTTTAAAACTGAATACTTTTAGCAGCACCCGAGTCACCTCTTGAATGCTTTGCTGCTTAGTAATTTTTTCTGCCAGATACCCTAAATCATCTCCCTTAAGTTCAAAGTTCCATAAATCTCTAAAATGGGGGAAAATGTCGCCAGTCTCTTTGCTAAAACATAGCAAAAGTCACTTTTACTTCAGTTCCCAACAAATTCCTCATCTTCATCTGAGACCACCTCAGCCTGGATTTAATTGTCCATATCATTATGAGCATTTTGGTCAAAGCCATTCAACAAATCTCTAGGAAGTTCCAACTTTCCCACATTTTCCTGTCTTCTTTGAGCCCTCCAAACTGTTCCAACCTCTGCCTGTTACCCAGTTCCAAAGTCACTTCCACATTTTCATGTATCATTACAGCAGTGCCCCACTCCCAGTACCAATTTACTGTATTAGTTCGTTTTCACACTGTTGATAAAAGCATACCCAAGACTGGGTAATGGACTCACAGTTCCACGTGGCTGGGGAGGCCTCACAATCATGGTAGAAGGTAAAAGTCATGTCTTACATGGTGGCAGGCAAGACAGAATGAGAGCCAAGAGAAAGGGGAAACCCCTTATAAAAACGTCATATCTCATGAGACTTATTCACTACCACAAGAACAGTCTGCTGGAAACTGCCCTCATGATTCAATTATCTCCCACCAGGTCCCTCTCACAACACATGGGAATTATGAGAGCTACAATTCAAGATGAGATTTGGGTGGGGCACAGCCAAACCACATCAGTCTTTATGGCAGAAGAGGGGAAGAGAAGCTTTCCATTGTGAACACTTCCACACTTGATTATTTCCTTCTTTTTTGGCACATTCCTCATTAATTTCCACCAGGAGGAGGCATGCAGCCCAGTTCCCCTAGTCTCTCTTCCTAAATCCCCCATCTTTTTTTTTCATTTTTATTATTGAGTTGTGAGAGCTTTTAAAATATTCTGGATGCCAGCCCTTTATCAAATATATGGTATGTGAATATTTTCTCCCAAGCTATGGCTTTTTATTCTCTTAACACTTTCTTTTGAAAGAGAGACATTCTTAATTCTGCTCAAGTCCATTTACTCAGTTTCATCTTTTATAGGGTATGTTTTCAGTGGCGTGTCAAAGAAATCCTGGCCTAATCCAAATTTATACAGTATTTTTTTTTTTACTGTTCTACTCTAGAAGTTCTATCATTTTAGCTCTTGCATTTATAACTACAATCCATTTTGAGTTAATTTTTATGTATAGTATGATATGGTTTGAAGTTCTTTCTTGTGAATGCATGTGTGTGTGTATACTATAAAATTGTTCCAGCACCATTTGTTGAAAAGTCTATATTTTATCCACACAATTGTCTTTTGCACCTTTGAAGAAAATAATTGATCATATATATGAGTCTATTCTGGACTCTCTATTCTTTTCCATCGCTCTATTTGTCTAGCTTTACTCCAATATCACAGTGTCTTGATTGCAGATTTATAAATCTTGAAATCAAATAGTGTAAGTGCTGCAACTTTACCCTACTTTTTCAAAGTTGTTTTGGTTATCTAGGTCTTTTGCATTTCCATATGAATTTTATAATCAGCTCATTATTTTACACACACACACACACGCACTTGAATTTTTATTGGGGTTGCATTAAATATAGAATCACTTTCTATTATTTGGAAATAATAGGAATCTTAAAAATAGTGAGTCTTCCCGTCACAAACAGTGTATCTCTCTCCATTTAGTACATCGTCTTTACCTTCCCTCAGCAATATTTTCTAAGACGGGTCTCTGGAGCTCTCTCATTGTTTATCGTTCTCTTCTCTGGTACTCTACCCTGCAAATTCTAGGTGGGATGGCCTCTCCAGACTCCCAAGTCCGTTTCCTCAACTGAGGGAGCCCACTAGGCTCTGCCTGGGTTTTCACCTGTCTGCACTGTGTCTTTGAAACTTTCTCCAGGTGGTGACATGGGCAGTTTTAGTCTTGTCTCATTTGTTTCCTGTCACTCAAGGATCACATATCTTCATTACCTGATGTCCAATCATTGTTTCATATATTTTGTCCAGATTTTTAGTTGTTTAAAATGTGAGAGTAAATTCATTTCCTGCCTCTCTGTCATTGTCAGAAGTGATTGATTTTATGTGAGAATTGAAGAAAGAGAGTGGTCAAAGATGGATGATTTTCTGGTTTTCAGCATGAGCAAACTCCAGATGTTGGTATTTACTGAGATGGGAAATATTAGGTGAAGAATAGGCTATATTCTGGTATAAGTAAGATCATGTGTTCCATTTTTAACATATTCAGTTTGTGCTACCTGTGAGACATTCAAGTATAAAAAAATCAAAAAACAGTTGTATACACTAGGCTGGAGCTCAGAAGCAGGGCCTGAGTTGGAAATATGAATTAACAAATTGTCAACATATCCTGTTTATGGTATTTGAAAAATAGAGGTTGACAAAGGTCTTTACTAGCAGAATGTAGAGTGATAGAAGAGCAGGACAGAGGTCCAGTTTTTGAAGAATACTAATGTTTAGACTTTAGATGGAAAAGAAGACCTTAATCTGAGCAGAGAGAGCCAAAGAGGTGAAAGGAAAACTGGTTGATTGTATCATGGAAGTCACTAGAAGAATGTTTCAAGGAACCAAGAGTGGTCAGAGTCACTCTGACTGAGAGAGTGACAAAGCTACATTGAAGTCGATGAAGAAAGGACTGAAAAGAACCCACTAGATTATGTGACAGCAAAGTCATTGGTGGCTTTAGTAAGGGAACTTTCCATAGAGCAGTGAGGACCAAAGCCAGAACAGAGTAGACTGGAAAGCAAATGACAGGAACAGGAGGCAGCATGTTTAAATAGCTCCGTGGCACATTTGGCTGCAAAAGGGAAGAGGAGGACTGAAATTGGGAAGGAATTTTTCAAAATGGGAGAAAACAGATTATTTAAATACTGACAGCTAAGAGCCAGTAGTGGGGAAGCCTGGAGATGCAAGAAAGAGAGGATGAGCAGCAGAGGGGGTTCCTGTGGCTGAGACCCCATTGGATGGCACGAGTGGATGGGACCCAGAACAGAGTTGGCGGATTTGCTTTTGGTAAAACTCTTCTTCCCATGTCACAGTGGGAGGGAGAGGCCAATGCAAGTGCAAATACATTTATGAATCCAAAGGTAAGAAGTCAAATGTAGCTCTTCTGATGTCTCTGTCTTCTCTGTGAGGGAAGAAACAGGGCTGTGTGCTGAGCATATGAAAGAGCCTCTGCCTTCAGGGAGCTTGTGGTCTTTTGGCGTGTACTGCTCTGATGATTTCTTTTATAGTAACTACAAAATCAGTCTCACTTCAACTTGGGTCCCTTTTAAATTTTAAAATGTTTTACTTTTCAAAAATAATTTGCTGGATTTTCCTTTATTATGTAATCTGTCTGCTCAATACAGAAAACTTGAATGAAAACAGAGGAGTAGATAATTCTGATACAAAGTCACCTATAGTCCCTCTGCCCTAAAGTAACCACTGTTAAAGTTTGATATATCTTTCCTGTATAATCTCTGTCCATGGTTCTTCACTTGCAATTTTTATATGGTTGTGACACTATTTTGCCTGCTTCTTTGCTGTAATTTGTTTAAGGAAACTAAACACAAAGTTTTGTCTCAAAAGACCGTGTCTGCAGGTGAGTGGGGCCCCTGTTCCTGAACAGGGCTTCATTCCCTTTGTCCATGTTTGCTGAGATCAGGGCTTCCCTGCTAGCCAGGCATCCCTGAACAAGCCAAAATGCAGAGCACAGCCTTCAAAGGAAGCTTGTCTGTCTTCTCTCTTTGGAGGCTGAGGGGTCACAGTCAGCGTGCCCAGAAGAGAAGCTGGGACTTATCAATTAACCAATACTGCTTTCAAACCATTTTCATCAAAATATTTTTTTTTTTTTGAGATGAAGTCTCACGCTTGTCCCCCAGGCTGGAGTGCGATGGCACGATCTCAGCTCACTGCAACCTCTGCTTCCCGGGTTCAAGCGATTCTCTTGCCTCAGCCTCCCGAGTAGCTGGGATTATGGGCAACTGCCACTGCACCCGGCTAATTTTTTTTGTATTTTTAGTGGAGACGGGGTTTTACTATGTTGGCCAGGCTGGTCTCGAACTCCTGACCTCAGGCGATCCACCCACCTCAGCCTCCCAAAGTGCTGGGATTACAGATGTGAGCCACCACGCCCAGCCCAAATATTTCCATCAAAGCATGGGGAAGTTTCATATGCAGCTTCAGGGATCTTGGGGCTGGCAGCTGTCAAATAAGCATGCTGTGAGAACTGGGGAATCAGGAAGATTGTGGGTATGTGCTTCTACTTGTGCCTAGAGGAAAAGGTTTCCTCTTGTTTCACAACAGCCTTGGCCAGCAGCTTTTTGAGGGAGTGGGAAGCAGGACAAGGAATTTTGGTGTCTGCCAGATTGAGACCGGGATCAAGAACTGAGTGAGGGCAGAGCGTGAAAGAGTGGTCTCAGGCCTCCTGAAGCATTTGTTCTTTCAACAGACAGCCTCCGTGCTAGCGCTAGAATGCCCATGGAAACTGAAGGAGGAAACCACAGGCTGCCAGAAGGCTAAGTCTGTGGCATCAGAGCAGGAAGCAATTCGGTGAAACAGCGACTCTGCTCTAGCTACATTTATTTCCCTCTGTTCCTGGAGGAGTGAGGGGAAGGGGGAGACATCCTTTTCTAACAAGGGACTTTCCTGAATACTTGGATTTTATATTAATTCATGCTTTCAGAATTTAAAGGAACTCTTTCTGCACAGAAGGAGTCCCCCATCATGCAATGTTTAACAATTATGGTTTGGTCACATTCTCCTAGAAAAACTACAGGACCTCCCCCTTCAAAGACACATACAACTCCAGGAAGCCACCTGAAAATCTTGTGTTGGTCCCTCTACCAGCTCTACCCCCCTCCTCAGTCTCTATTAATCTGTTCCCAAAAAGAAATGTCACCAGATGGCCCTGCAAATGTCACCTGGCCATCAGCATGGCTTCACTCAAAACAGGGAGGCATTAGAGAATCTAATCCATCGTTCATTTCCATCATTTCAGGTCAGTTTGCATCCTTTACTGGGCATATAGTGCTTTCTTAACACACTGGGTTGGACAGTAGGATCTGTAATCCTGCTGATATTAAAGAATATTGCTTCACATTTCACGGAGGAAGGTCCCAGTGACTCACAGATACTGAACATTCTGTAAGAACTCCTCTCTTGTTAGCATTTAATACCAGATTTTACTGCCCTCAGCTTCATGAACTGAGCACTCCCTCAGCACTCTCAATGCCTCAGGCTATTTTTAGCATTTAATCCCTTCCAGGCATCAGAGCCATCAGACTTCCTTTTTTTTTTTTTTTTTTTTTGTATTTTCAAAGTGCGGATGGGTGGATTTTAGGAATTGAGCTGATCCCTTTTTAAAATGGGGTTTTCTTTTACTGTCTCTTAGATTTCATATCCAGTCGTGGGCATCAGACCCTTCTCCTGTCTCTGCTCTGTGTATTTCTCCATGCTAGCAGTTACAGAAATAGCTGAGGGAGGTGTGACTGGTTCTGGAGAAAGAAAAGAAAGCTGAACTCCTCACGCTGAGGAGGTTGCAGGGCCACAGCTAGGCGGGCTGGGGGTGGGAGGATGGCTGTACTGCTGGGCTGTCAGGCAGAGGGGCCACACATCCAGATGTGCTTTTGAGCTCCCCGCAGCTTTTAGGGAGTGGCTTCCAAATGAGTCATAAAACTCAGAGGTAGGTTTGGAATAGGAGATTTCAAGTGGGCTCCTGCTCACTGTCAGAGCCACTTACTCTCTTTACTGGGGATTAAAGAACTCCACGAGCATTGCCGGGGACTGGGGGTAGGGGAAATTGTTTAATGGATACAGAGTGTCTATTTGGGGTGATGCCAGCATTCTGGAATAGACAGTAGAGATGGTTGCACAACACTGTGAATGTACTTAATAGCCACTGAACTGTATACTTACACATGGTTAAAATGATAAATTTTATGATGTACATTTTACCACAATAAAAAATATACAAACACACACACACACACACACACACACCATGAAAACTCTCTACCAGAGTGCAACTAAGACTTGGAGACAACAGAGAAAGGTGCAGGCCCAAATGCACAGAGTTGCCCCTGCCTCCAGCCAGGTGAGGTGGGGTGCGGGCAGGGGTAATATTCCTGCAGGGGCCACCTACTCATTTTAGAAGAGGCTCCGTACAGCAAGGGCGGGGTTTCCCTCAGCTTCCCAGAGCCCAGGCCTATCACCTACCAACGTCTGTCCTAACAAATCCATGCACATTGCCTATATGCCAGACCCCACTTCTAGTGTGTTTTCCACTTAATTTTCACAGAAGTGAAATAGCTATTATGCCCATATTACAGAATAGGAAAATGAGGTATAGAAGGGTTCATTACTCGCCTAAGGCCACACAAGTGATAAAGGTGAGATAGCATTTAAATGTAAGTCTATTTAAAGTCTGTGTTCCAAAACTCAGTTTTCCTGATTATATTACACTTCAAAATATCCATCTTGGTAAAAAAAATAGGTCCTGAACAATGCTTCCATCAACTCTAGAATAAAAATGAGTTTGTATCATGATTTGAATCCAGTACACTTCAAAGACACTGGCATTCTGCTGCTTTCATCACACTCCACCCTGTGAGTCACTCATGCCAGGGGGGGACCCACCGAGGATGCTTCATGGGTCAATATAGTTTTTGCTGAATAGATGATACATCAGAGGCTGAATAAGGATCAGGCTGGCCAGACAGATTTCCAGAGAACTAATCAATAAAGGGTACTAAAACATTGAGGTGGAGGAACCTATTAATCTGTATAACTTTCTGGAAGAACATTACATGTGGTTGGAAATAATACCTGAAGAAGTGATGACATTCCCAAATAGCTCAAGTTGCAGTAGATGCTCACTAATGTGTCTTCTGAAGGTGTAGGTCCAGGCAAATGCAGGCTTCAGGCTTGAGCTATTTGGGTGGTAAAGGAAAGACTAGCACTATCTCCAACAACCCTCTTTCTCTACCCATCAGAGCAGCCAACTTCTCATAAACACTGAACAGATACTTAAATAACATCAGTTTGAAGAATGGCCAAAGTCACCTCCTACCTGAGCTGCCTACATGCATTGATCTGTCCTACAGGCCACAAGTTTTTATCCCGTCTTTCCTATGTCTCAGCCTACTTCTGCCTCATAGATACACACCTCAAAATGCAGCCCTGGGGCCTGGGCTCACTTTCCTTCATCTTCCATATCTCAAGGCTTATGTTAGGGCTCATTCTCTTTTCTTTCAGGTCCAATCTCTTCTCCTCTCAATGCCCACTGCCACAGCTCCTTCTTTGGTGACTGGCATTGCTATTGCCACCACCACCAACTTTCAACCTGAGAGCATGATTTTTCCAGAAGACGTGATGTAGAAAGAGAGAGAAAATAAATGCTACTTGCATTTTGACACTATCTAAAAGCAAACAGATAAATGTTTAGCTTTAAAAACATTTCTAAATGTGTAAAACAATTATTTATAGTGGATTCTTGACCCTGATCCCATTGCTCACTCTCAACCTATGTGTGAGGGATGGTCACTTATGGAGTGAGATTAGGCGTGGAGTAAGTATCAGGGTAACAAAAGCAGTGGTTTTTAAAATGATATCATGATTTTGTCTTAAAAAAAGTCAAGATCAAAGCGGCCAGCTAATAAAGTCCTGTTCCTACATAAATAACTAGGGTTTTAAAAAATTATATTTAATGATTTTTTTAACCTCCTTGAAAAAGATGAAGTGGTATATATTGCCTGTTTCTTAATGGTTAAGTATCATGAACTTTGGTGGGGAAAGAAACTGAAAGCCCAGTAATTCCCTAGGTCTTTATATAAGGAGAGTATTATCTGAATGTCGTTTGGGGCAGTGGTTATATTTTTAAGCATCTGTCATTCATGCTAATTGACCAGGGATGTGGCTAGCCAGGGTCAAGCTCCCACAGTCAGTGCAAGAGGACCCTGAGGCTTTGGGCAGCCTGTCCGATGGCAGCCACCTAATGTAGGATGCAGTGGCAGTGCTGGCCCACTTTTGAGAGCAGCCCCTGAGTTACGGACTCCTTGTGTGGGAGCTGTATGTCCGACTGGAGCTCCAGACTGCTCATTCCCTGCCCAGAGCCTTACCCTGTCATCATTGATTTTATGGGGAAAGAAAGCATCTCCTTTCGTAAACACCACACCAGCATCTTCAATAAGATGATGTAATGGGATTAATGATGCACTTTCCAGCATCCTCATCGATTCTGAAGATGGAAGTAGAAACTTGAGATGAGACTAAGCCATGTTTTGTCAACATTTTGCTTCTCCAGCAAGCAAAATATCCTCAAATTGTGAGTTTACTTGAAAGATATGCTGGTATTTGAATCCCCAGGGCTGGGAAGATTCTATTTTACAGACATCACCAGGAGTGTGACACTCAGGCCTGAGAGTAAGGAGAAAGGAAGGAAAAATTAATGAGTAACCAACCACTCTAACCAACCACTCTATTTCAGAGTCTGTTGTATGGGTGAGCTGGTGGTGATTGGCTTCCAAATGTGTTTTCCAGGAAAAATAACTCTACAGGAGTGGTGGGAACAGGATGGGAGTGGGAGGGCACAGAGGGACCAACAGACCTTCCTTTTCTTTGCAGGTCTAGGTCTGAGGATGGCCCAGATGGTGAGCAATTGTGTGGCTATTTAGTCAAATCCCAACTAGCTCAGCAGATAACTGAACATCCCTGAGGGGCTTGGGAAATACATGTGTTTGTGAAGTGCTGTGAGAATTTACCCAGTGTAGCTCAGTCTGCCTCAGACTGACTTCTGACATAAATGAATTTTAAGGAAGTAGGCGTTTTCCTTCTTGAAGAAGCATAAACTCATATTAGGTTAGAATCTCAGGAGTTTGTATTCAATTGATGTCTAGGCACATCAGAGATGGAGAGGAGATAAACGTCTCTCCAGCAAAGCCGCTGGGTTTGCACACCTGTCCCCAATATCTACACTGGGATTGACAGAGGGTTTATGTAGACTAGTCAGAAAGTTGTGCAGCAGATATTCAATACTGAAATCAACGAATGCACTTTATTACTCACTTGCCTGCTATCCCTGGATGACAATAAGACCTAGATCTACGGTTTAAAGTTCAGAAATATATGATGCTTCTCGATGGTTATGATCTGAATAACAGAAGTGAAGCGTTAAGGTAAATATTGATGTTATTTAAGAATACTCAGTGAACTAACAGGTCTGTGATGACTGTGTAATTTATGCCTAGCCCCATGAAGAATAGTACAAAATAACATGACATGTGCTCCCCTGCACTTGTTATGGAAGATGAGACACACCTATGAAAAGCTGAAGTAGCAACACAGAGCAGGATGCATACAAACATGTGAAATACACAGAGATTACTGTGAGCTAGGAAGACGAGAAAGGCATCATAGAGTAAGCCGTTTGGTACTGGTCCCTGAAGGCCTTGACTGCGTGCAGTGATCTTAAAAGTGGGGTGTGAGATGACATACACTAGGGTGCAAGAATAAAATAGTAGGACTTCTACTTATATTTTCTCATCTTTGTTATTTCTCTTTTGTATGTTTATTACACACATAATGTTAGAATTCTATACAGGTATAAAACTTGTAAGTAAGTAAATATACATATATGGGGTATGTGCCCCCCAATTTTTTGATATGCATGTGCCAGTTACAAAGTTATTTTCTTTCAGCTTCAAATTCACCCTTCATTTTCTGCTCTGGAAAAGTCAAGTTGGGACCTTTAGATATGTTTCCTTTTACCACCTAGAACAGTGTTAAGCTCTGTCAGCAGAGGGCACAGGAGAGGCATTGCAAGAGGAACGGGGGTTTTTTCTTCCTAGCTCTGGTGTCCTCCCCTGAGGCTTCTGCAGGGAGGCACACTTCCTCCAGCCCCCAGGAACCACTTTCCTGCAATATGGGCAGCAGCTTCAGTGCAAGGCTCCATAACACCCATGGCCTCTCCAGCACTCAGCCCCTGCAGCATATAGCAATCAGCAGCACCCAGTGGGCAGCAGCTTCCCCAGGAACCCCCTTGGCGAGACACCTTCCCATGAACAGCTTTTCCTAGCACCTAGATGGCAGATTTCCGGTAAGTTCTACTGGTGCAGTACCACATTGACTTCTCTGCCATTCAGTGAGTGATGGCTGTGCCCTCTCCAACAAGGTCTGCGTTTCAGCCTTGAGGGCAGGGAGGATCTCTTCCTTGAGTGCTCTGCTCCTCATATCTGCTAATCCTATAGTTTTTAGAGTTCATTGTACTTCTTGCTAGCCAATCCTTCATTAGTTCGATCCTTTGTTATAGTATTTATTTATATTAAGCTTTCCCTGTTTGAATTACTGGATGGTTTCTCTCCTGAATGGGTCCAGACTGATTCACTGCACTTCTATTAATAAAAAATTTTGAGCATGCACTGACTGCCAGTATATGTATATTTTCTTGTTTATCAATTATATTCATGTATTATTTGACTAGTTTTCATGAACACATTAAAAACATACACAAAATTTTACTAAGATAAAGATGAAATATTGTATATTTGAAATATTGTCTTTGGACTATCTTGATTGTAATGGCTTTATACTACAATTAGCAAATATCTGAAGTAACAATATGAACCAAATATGGTGAATCATTAATAGTAATGATTGAAATTTAAATTACATTTCAAATAATGATTTGATTGGAATTAAAAGAGGGTACCTGTGTCCATCTTTATGTTCAGTTTGAGTAGACTTTATTTTATTTTTAAAATAACAAACTTCAGAGCACCACATTGCATACCTCTGGGGCGTATGAATCCTCTTTGGACACAACTGATCTAAGCCACCCCCTTGTCTCCTTTCTGGTCCATCACCTATACTCCAGCCATAGTGATCCACATAAAAATCACGTCACTCACCTGCTTAGAGCACTTCATTGGCTCACCATCAGCCTTATGATAAAGTATGAAACTTATCTATAGACAATTCTGAGTGGGCTTAGGCCATGGTGAATGTGATGGTCCAAACCCTGGCAGAACCAACATCTGTTTTTTTCCCTAGTCTTGTCACCTACCCTCGCTTGCCTCACAAACAGGCCTGAGGTAGGGAACATACACTGAGGGATGCTGCACCAGGGCTTTTCCTGTTGAAACCCAGGCCCTGAGGCTTGGACTTCCTTCCTTTAATCTGACATGTGACCCCTCCTCAGTTCTGAAAAGCTCCTAAGTAGATTGAGTAATTCCAGGTTCTACTTTCCCATGCTGTCTGCTGATTGTGTTCTTCTCTGTTCTTTCTACAGCATAATGCACTGCTACTTCATTGCAAGAAGCTTCTTATGTACTGGGCCCAACTTGATGCTTTACAGTTTTTTCTTAGGCTGGAAGTGTCAGCTTTTGGAGTACAGGGGCAGCTGAAATATATCTGTCATCTAACTTGGCACTATCACCTTCCCAACCACAGTGATATTGCCTTTCACACAGTGATGGCATTGCCTCTCAGGAATACTCTCCCAGGCTACCCCTCCACAGATGCTATGGTACCATTTCTCCCTATGCCTCAGTTTCTCCTAAAGATATTAACACCTGAATTTACCTATGAAGTTGTAAAAAAAATGAATTGTGGCTTGGACTAGTACCTGTAATAGAGAAGGGATTTTCAAGACACATTAATTATTATTTCTTCAAGGTCGACAACCAAGATAAAAGTACGTTTCCATAGGTTTTCTCACTGCAACTCTTCTCACACACTTCTACACCTGACTCCACCAGAAATCTGAAAAAGGCAGAATGCTCTTTCCTGCTATCGGACTCCTAGGTGGGAGTTTCCCAGCAGGCACAAGTGCCAGCTGCAGGACACAGATGTGCCACTAATGACCTACAGGTATGCTGAGATACAAATTTCCCCTCAGCTTTGTGGGAGGCCAGGTGGGCTCTCTTTACCCCCAGCCTTACCTTCTCACCTGGTGGGGTTACCCCAGTGTGCACCAGATGTGGCTTCCTGTGTTTACCACAACATGAAATATTAGGGAAATGCTGTTGGAATTACCTTAACACTCTTCCCCTAGTATCTCTTCTGTTGATCTTTCTGGCCTCAACTCAAATCTCACCTTCTCCTTAAATCCTTTCCTGCCTTCCTCAGCTAGAAGGAACAAAAGCATATATGTGATGCAGGTTACCCCACCTTCTTCCATAAGCTTCTACTGCAGTTATTGTCTGATCCATTGATTAGACAGTTAAACAAATACTCAGCTACTGTCCTTGAGACATCACTTATATGCTATTGCTAAGTTAAAGAGAAGGAGTGGCAGTGGGATTGATGGAACTCACCTTAGAGATCATCTGGTCAAATGATATATAGACAGAAAAGAAGTCTTATCAAAGTTAAGTGGAACTTGTTCAATGTCACCTGGAGCTGGAATTGGAGGTCCACGATTCGAATAACTGATCCACAGTTGTACTGCTTGCATTTCTCATGCTGTGTCTTTGCTCCCAAATATACCAGGAGCTCATTGGTGGCCCAGTCCCTTCCTGATTGTCTTGTGTCTACCACAGTGAGCCTGGCCCAGGGCCTTGCACAAAGTTGGAGCTCATGAGATGTTTCCTATATGAACCTAATTGGTCACACTCAAGCATTTTCCTTTGCTTTCATTTGGGAATCAATCCTAAATCATTCCAAAGGGATGATAGTTTCTTTTCTGCTCATGATCTGTTTCAGGTCTAGGATGATACAACTGATAATGTATTTGAGCCTGTCCAGGAGCTGAGATTGGTCACTGTAGTTACAGTCAAAAAACGGTGATGATCCCATCAAAGGATGGAAGAAGCAGTTCCAAGAAGCTAATTGGAAAGACTGATGAGTCTACCATTTGTGCTTTCAAACTTGAGTCGTTTTACTAGTTCTCAAAATTTAATTTCAATACCTTCTTTGAAATGCGGACATTCAGCATCCACATTGTCCCTTGGGTGAAATGACTACTCCTGTATTTCAGTGTTCTAAATTATGAGCAATTAACATCAAGGCTGTAGCCTTAGCAACCTGTGCCTGGCTTGGGGGCTTTGCCCCTTCTGCTGGTTCTGTTTTCTTCCTCCCAACCTTCCTTTGACTCCCTGCAGTGCGAGCCCTCCAGGGAGGGAAGAAGGAGGAGAAGACACCCTGCTGCACATTACTTTTCTGTACTCCACTGATGCTCCTTTCCTTTTGTGATTTAATCACTTAAACATCTGACTTGAGAACATTGGAGATAGTAACAAAAGCCACTTTTTGAACCTTATGAGTCCTTTGGAGACAACTGTCACATTTTACAGTAGATGCAATTAAAAGTAATTTTGATCATCAGTAATAGAAGCTTCACTTACACGTTCTATTATTTGGAATATAGTTATTTTTTATTTCACTTTTTTCTAGTCATATTGTAACATTAAACATGCAAATTTATGCATTCTACAATTCTACACTGAACTGTTACTATGTGCCAGGCACTGCACTGCTATGTTCCAGGTTCTCTACCTTCATGGTGTTTCAGCTAGGAGAATGGTGGACCGTAAGCAAATGATTACACAGATTGTTATTTAATTGTTATTTAAAATAGTGAGAAGTAATGCAAGAAAAAATACAAGATACTCAAGGAACCTGAACCAAAGGGGTAAAATCTGGTATGAAGAGTCAGGGAAAGTTTTCCCAAAGAACTAGCATTTATGGTGAGGCTAAGGTGTGAATAGAAAGTACCAGAAGAAGAGGATCAAAGAGAAGTTGTTCAAAGAGAATTTCGTGATGAAAAATCAAGCCATGTTAAGTATTTGAGATTTTTCTCCCCTAAACCACCATGGAAACCTACTGAAGGATTTTTAGGAGGAGAGTGATATGATCCTATTTGCATCTAAAAAATAACCCTTTACCTATTATGTAAAAAAGACAGTGTCTTGGGAAATTGTCAAGGACTATGTTAATATCATCTTACCTTGATAGAATAGCAAAAGAGAGCCAATATCTGGTGTTTGGAAAAATATAATACAAATAAAGCATAAGACAAAAATAATATTAATTTTACACTGGTCTTCAAAACCAGTGTGGGTATTACTAAATGTCTCCTCAAAGATGGTAATGCAGATGAACCGGTAGTAATTGGACCCCAGCTTCTCTGAGAGAATCCTAAAGATAGCAAAGCAGTGTGAAGTAAGCTTCCATATATGCATTTGTTTTTCTCTGGGCATTCTTTTCTGTTCCATCAGTTTATATTCTATCAATTGCATCAATATAATACTAATTATATTAGTAATTGTTGAACCTGCTACCATGAATCACCTCTCACTCAACTCCCAGCTCAAATTTCCTACTCAACTTTCCTCTCCTCCCTCTTACATGGATTGATTATTCTTAGCCCTTCATTATTCCCTTAGAATTTTAGAATCAGGTTATCCAGCTCTATGAAAACCAATGTAACCATTTTTATTTTAAAAATTGCATTGCATTTATATATTAATTCGACTAGAATTTACATCTTTATAATATTGACTTTATTTATCTATAGACATAATTTATTTCTCCATTGATTTAAGTGCTCATTAAGTCATTCAAAAATATTTATTGAGCCATAATATGTGCCAGAAATTATTCTAGAAACTGTTAAGCAGCAGAGAATAAAAGCAGAGAAAACACTGGCTTTTAGGACTTTATACTCTAAAAAAGTATAAAAGTGGGAGAAACAAATAATTACAAAAAATATACATGTTAAGAGGTGATGAGTACCGCGAAGACGAAAATGGTATAGAAAGGGTTAAAGAACGACGAATACTGTTTTATAGAGGGGTCATAATAATGGTCTTCTTAAAATCATAAGTTTTTTTAGATTTATTTATCAGTACAATATAGTTTTAGATGCTAGCCTAGACATTGTCTTCTTTTAAAGTTATGGTTTTTTTGGCTGGTGAATAAAAATGCTATTGGTTTTTGAAATTGATTTTATATCCAGGAAATTTTTATATTTGGTTATTAAATTAGTTTGCAGATTCTCATAACGATTGTCATTTTCAACGTAACACAATTTTTCTTCCTTTTTAATCTTCCAGCTGATTATTATTTTTCTTAAGTAGGGCACTGTTAGGTCCTCCTGTACAATATTCTACAGAAATGGGGCAAGCAAGTATTCTTGTCTTGTTCTTAAAGGGATGGTTGTAGTGTTTCATCATTAAGAATGATGTCTTTGGTGAATGTTTGATGGACATATTTTATCAGATTAAAGATTCATAGCTTGCAAAATATATTTCTCATGAATGAGTGTTAAATTTTCATGTTTTTAGAAAACCTAATGAGAAGATAATATTGTTTTACATTTTCCATTTCCATCATGCTATGTGGTGGAATACAATATTAGATTGTCTAATGTTAAGTCATCCTTGAATGCTGGTAATAAACCCCACTTTGTCATGATTTATTATTTTTTTCCATATATTGCTTCATTTTCCCTGCTTCTAATTTCTTCAGATTTTTTTTTATTATACTTTGAGTTTTAGGGTACATGTGCACAATGTGCCGGTTAGTTACATATGTATACATGTGCCATGCTGGTGCGCTGCACCCACTAACTGGTCATCTAGCATTAGGTATATCTCCCAATGCTATCCCTCCCCCCTCCCCCCACCCCACAACAGTCCCCAGAGTGTGATGTTCCCCTTCCTGTGTCCATATGTTCTCATTGTTCAGTTCCCACCTATGACTGAGAACATGTGGTGTTTGGTTTTTTGTCCTTGCGATAGTTTACTGAGAATGATGGTTTCCAGCTTCATCCATGTCCCTACAAAGGACATGAACTCATCATTTTTTATGGCTGCATAGTATTCCATGTTGTATATGTGCCACATTTTCTTAATCCAGTCTATCATTGTTGGACATTTGGGTTGGTTCCAAGTCTTTGCTATTGTGAATAGTGCCGCAATAAACATACGTGTGCATGTGTCTTTATAGCAGCATGATTTATAGTCCTTTGGGTATATACCCAGTAATGGGATGGCTGGGTCAAATGGTATTTCTAGTTCTAGATCCCTGAGGAATTGCCACACTGACTTCCACAATGGTTGAACTAGTTTACAGTCCCACCAACAGTGTAAAAGTGTTCCTATTTCTCCACATTCTCTCCAGCACCTGTTGTTTCCTGACTTTTTAATGATTGCCATTCTAACTAGTGTGAGATGATATCTCATTGTGGTTTTGATTTGCATTTCTCTGATGGCCAGTGATGGTGAGCATTTTTTCATGTGTTTTTTGGCTGCATAAATGTCTTCTTTTGAGAAGTGTCTGTTCATGTCCTTCGTGCACTTTTGGATGGGGTTGTTTGTTTTTTTCTTGTAAATTTGTTTGAGTTCAGTGTAGATTCTGGATATTAGCCCTTTGTCAGATGAGTAGGTTGCAAAAATTTTCTCCCATTTTGTGGGTTGCCTGTTCACTCTGATGGTAGTTTCTTGTGCTGTGCAGAAGCTCTTTAGTCTAATTAGATCCCATTTGTCAATTTTGGCTTTTGTTGCCATTGCTTTTGGTGTTTTAGACATGAAGTCCTTGCCCATGCCTATGTCCTGAATGGTAATGCCTAGGTTTTCTTCTAGGATTTTTATGGTTTTAGGTCTAACATGTAAGTCTTTAATCCATCTGGAATTGATTTTTGTATAAGGTGTAAGGAAGGGATCCAGTTTCAGCTTTTTACATATGGCTAGCCAGTTTTCCCAGCACCATTTATTAAATAGGGAATCCTTTCCCCATTGCTTGTTTTTCTCAGGTTTGTCAAAGATCAGATAGTTGTAGATATGCGGCGTTATTTCGGAGGGCTCTGTTCTGCTCCATTGATCTATGTCTCTGTTTTGGTACCAGTACCATGCTGTTCTGGTTACTGTAGCCTTGTAGTATAGTTTGAAGTCAGGTAGCATGATGCCTCCAGCTTTGTCCTTTTGGCTTAGGATTGACTTGGCATTGCGGGCTCTTTTTTGGTTCCATATGAACTTTAAAGTAGGTTTTTCCAATTGTGTGAAGAAAGTCATTGGTAGCTTGATGGGGATGGCATTGAATCTATAAATTACCTTGGGCATTATGGCCATTTTCACGATATTGATTCTTCCTACCCATGAGCATGGAATGTTCTTCCATTTGTTTGTATCCTCTTTTATTTCATTGAGCAGTGGTTTGTAGTTCTCCTTGAAGTGGTCCTTCACGTCCCTTGTAAGGTGGATTCCTAGGTATTTTATTCTCTTTGAAGCAATTGTGAATGGGAGTTCACTCATGATTTGGCTCTCATTTCTTCAGATTTTTATAGCTTTATTCATAAAGGCAATTGGCCTATAATTTTCCTCTCTCCTACTGTTCATGCTGTTATGCTATCAAAGTTACACTAGCTTCATAAAATGAATTGGAAAAATTCCTTTTTAAAATCTTTCCTCTGGAAAATTTGTATAAGATATTGTCTCCTTGAAGATTATCTTAGAGGGCTTTTTGAGGTGGGTTTTAACTTGATTTGATTGATCTAATAGTTATAATTTTTTCAAGTTATCTATTCTTGATTCTGACATTGGTAACTGGTTTTTTTCTAGACAATTTTCCATTTCATTAAGTTTTCAAATTTCTTGGCATAAAGTTGGTCATAGTATTCTCTAGCATTTCTAAAAGTTCCTAAAATACACATAGTTATGGCTTTTCATTTCTAACCTTTTTTATCTCTTTTTTCTTGATTCGTTTTATCAAGGAAATAACTAATTTTAAAATCAGCTTTTGGTATTATATTTTTTCTTTATTTTTTCTATTTCCTCCCTTACTTCTATTTTGTTTTGACTTTTGCTTTTTGCTGCAGTTTAGTCTTTTTTCCAACTTTTTGATGTGGTCTTTCATTGCATCTCGTGGGTCATGAGTAGCTTCTAATTCTCATAATAATCACTGTTTTAACTGTTATTTAAAAGTGTGTTTTTGAACTTCCAAATCTGTGGACTTGTTTGACATTTTGTCTTTGACTTATAGTGAATTTTGGTCGTAGAACATTGTCTGAAGAATACCAATTATTTGGATTAACAGAGACTTACTTTGTAGCCTTGTATATAGACAACTTTTATAACTGTTCCATGATTCCTTAAAAAAATTATTCTCTCCTGTTGTTGAATTCATGGTTCCATATGTGTTCCCTAGATCAAACCCTTTTGTTAATTGTGTTGTTCAAATAATCTATATTATTATATATTTTGTCTGCTTGGGTTATCATTTACAGAAAGAAGTGTGTTTTACTTTCCCTCTATGATTGTGAATTTGTTGATTGCTCTTTCTGGCAAATATATGCTGGTTCAGGGTCATTATATCTTCCTGGCAAATTATTCCTTATATTATTATGTTGGCTGGAAATGAGATCAGCTGCATGTTGTGGAAAATCAACTAGAGTGGCTTAGTAAAAGAATTACATTTTTCTCAAGAAATAAGAAATTTAGTAATAGCTCAGGACTGGTCATGCTCTTCAAGTTAGTTTTCAAAGACACATATCCTTCTAATTTCCTATTCCACCACTCTTGCAATTTTATTTTCAAATTTATGGTCACTGAAAAGCTCCTCTTCCTCCAGTATCAACTTGGCATTACACATAAGAAGGCGGTAGAAGGTTGAAGGGCAAAAGCCCTATGTTAGCTAAAACTATCAGGAAATAATTACATCAGGAAAATAATAGCTTTCCCCGAAGTACCATCCAGTAGTTTTCTTTTCTTCTCTTTTTTTCTTTTTCTTTCTTTCTTTTTTTTATTTTATTTTATTTTTATTTTTATTTTTTTTTTGAGATGGAGTCTCCCTCTGTCACCCAGGCTGGAGTGCGGTGGTGTGATCTCGGCTTACTGCAACCTCCACCTCCTGGGTTCAAGTGATTCTCCTGCCTCAGCCTCCTGAGAAGCTGGGGCTACAGGCCTGCACCACCATGCCTGGCTAATTTTTGTATTTTTAGGTTTCACTATGTTGGCCAGACTGATCTCAAACTCCTGGCCTCAAGTGATCCTTGTGCATTGGCCTTCCAAAGGGCTGGCATTGCAGGCCTGAACCACCGTGACCAGCCCCAGTAGTTTTCCACCTATATATTTGTGTCCAGAAATGGTCACTGATCATCCTTGATGCAAAAGAGTCTAGAAAAATGAATATTTTTAACTGAGCCCATGGGTGCCCCAAACCAAATTGAAATTCCATTAGTCAGGAAGAAGGGAAATTGAAGAATGTTAGGCTGAAAAATTGGTAGGGTATGCCATAGTTGCTTTAACCTAAATAATGTTTTTCACCTTGAAGGCCATGCTTTCCAACATTATATGAACTTTTGGTTAGTACCTATCGCATATATATATTTCATTGCTTTCAACATTAATGTGTTATATTTTAGAAGTGTCTGTTGTAAATAACATAGAACTAGATTTTAAAATCCAATCAGTTTCATCTTTTAACTGAAGATGTAACCATTTACATATATCGCCATGACTGATATATATGGATTTATTTCTCCCATTTTATGATTTTTTGCTTTCTAGTTTATATGTTAAATTTTTGTCTCTTTTATCTTTCTTCTTGCCATTTATTGGCCTTTTTTTTTTTGGCCATCGTGTCTTTCTTTCATCAGTTATATCAGGAACTTGGGACAGCTCCATTACACCTTTCTTTTGCTCTTCTCAAACATTCCATGAGTCACCAGTGTCTGTAAATCTCATTTTGCACATTTACCTTGAATCTCCACTAGTACTATCTGGGCCCAAGATACTATCATTTCTCTGCTTATTTTTTTTCATAACTTTCTTATTGGTGTCCTGGAATCTACTCTTGCTGCTACTACAGAATGACTTCACTGGACTAGCTAGAGAAGTTAGTGGGAAAACAACTAGCCTACATTTTCCTCAACTTACCCACATTGTCCAATTAAATTGAGTACTTTTAACACCAAGAACTCATGAAAGGAAAATGATGTGCTCAGATTTCTGACATTAGCATCTAGGTAAATGGCAATACTATTACCGAAATGTAGAATACCAGAAATGAAACATATTTAGAGTGGAACATCATGAATTCAGTTTTGTGCATAGTGAATGTAAGGTGTCTGTACACTATCCAAGGAGTGACGCTGGTATAGGCTGTTAGATAAATGGGCTTGAAACTTAAAGATAAATCTTTACATTGAACATATTGAAGGCTTGGGAAAGGATCCTTTTAGATGGGTGAAGAGAAAGCAGTGCCTGGTCCCAAGCCGTGAAAACTTCTTACATGTAAAGGTCCAATGAAGTAGAAGCTTCCGCAAAGGAAATTGAAAAGATAGAGTCAAAAAGGAGAGGCAAGAGAATCTAACATCATGGAATCCAGGAGTAATGAGTGTTTTCACAAGGAGGGAGTGATCATTTATAACAGATACCACTGAGAAGTCAAGATGAGAATGGAGAGGTGTCTGTTCAGCAACATAGGGGCACATTGGTGACAGCAATTTAGGTAGAGCCCTCGATGCCCGTGCCAGATAGAAGTGAGCTGAGGAACAAGTGAAAGGTATGGAATTAGAGTTATTTCTTTTAAACAGTCTTTTAGAGAAATTTGGCCAAATAAGATAAGAAAATGACTAGCAATAGCTGGGAGAGGGCCATGCTTTCAAGGAAGAGGTTTATTTAAAAATATAGAGTATATGTTTAAATATTAATACAGAGAATCCAGTGGGAAAGAAAAGGCTGAAGAATGAGGACAGCAAAGATAATCCACTGAGTTTCTGAGAAAGCTTAGTGGGGTGGGGTATTCATCCTACTTGATAGGATGAGAAGCAACATTGAAAGAGGCATAAAGACGCAAAAAAGAATCTCCCAACATTGGAAGAAGGATAAAGATGCAAACGTCTTTGTAGTGATGTTGGCAGCGAGTTAAGGCAGTTTCTGTCTAATGATTTTTGTTTTCTACATGAAGTCAGAAGCAAAGTCATTTTCTGATGATGAATAAAGGTCAGAACTTTAAGAAGAAATAGTAGGCCTGGTCAGTCAGTACATAGCTACATTTTGTTAAATTTCTAGTGTTAGGGACATATTTCTAATGCCCACCAAAAAATCCAATAAATGTGATTATTCTCGTTCTATAGATAAAGAAGCAAATGTTAAATAACGTACCCAAACTCATATGGCTGGGGTGTATGCCATGCAGATGGCAGAGCTGGGACTGAACCCCAGATTTGTTTGACTTTAAAACTGACACTAATTTGAAAAATTAAAAGAGTATGACAAAGACAAATTATCTCCTCCAGTTTTTCACTGGCTAGTTGGAAATTCTCTGCTGTCTCTTCATTGGCCTTATTACAGTTCATGTGGATATTTAAGATCGTTTTGTGACCCAGTTGAAAACTCTAACCTGCCTGAGCAGAATTAGTTGTCTTCAATGGTTGCATTTATTTCTGATAAATGCAAAGCATCACTAGGACTAAAATAGAATTTGGGGTCAGATTCCTTCATGGCTGGGGAGCTCTGCAGCTGTGACAGATGGATGAGGGAGCAAATGCTAGAGGGAAAAAGGAAAGAAAAAAGAATCTGTCCTAAACTGAACCTTTGTTCAGACAGTTAAGACTTGCTTCCCAGACAGGTTTTATAGATTGCTAGGGATCTCAATTTGTGCCCTGATGTGTCTGAGTGAGTGTGATTTTCAGGCATCCAGACCCCTCCTCCCAGGCACACCCCGCACATATTCTGCCTTCACTTCCTTGTACAGTGAAACGCTCCATTGACTACAAGGCTTATGAAATGAAAGGCTCTGATAATGGAGTGTAAGCATTTTTGTCTTCATGATTGTGGGAAAAAAAAAGCGATGAAATTACTAAGAAATCCTCAAGATGGGGTGGGGAAATGGGAACAAATGATTCGTTGGGAAAATAAATGCTTCAGTCTAAAAAAATCCAAGATGGAATAAAAGATGTATTCCCCTCCCAATTTATAGAGGAGAGCAATTTTTTGGTATTTTCTCAGCCGAAAGGAAGAAAACCTTAAATTTCTTCTTTTCTGTCTTTATAAGTCTAAACTATTTTTAAGACTTTAGAGTACATCAGTTTCTGATATCGTGTGCATTTTGTTTCTTTAACTGTAGTTGGTATTTTATGTGGACTTCTGAGTAAACTGAATTGGAATTCTGCAAGGTCAGGGGACTGTTTTGTTTGTCTTTGCTCACCACAAAGCCTAACACCTCCTGCCATGCCTGACATTGTATAGGTGACAATTTTTTAAAAAATAAATGAATGAATTAGCGAATTAAACTTTCTTCTCAGAGTATTTTCACCAACAGTTTTCACTGGCCTCTGGTTCTCATTACTTTCTCTTTACTGGCATTTTCAGGGGATTTCATACCTGTTTTAATTTTGCTTTTTCTAGTTGCTGTAGTTATTGTTTTAGTTACCAAAAATGACTTAAAATTGTGAAATATGTGAGCAGGATCGGGTGGTATTTACTGTTGAAATGTATCAGGCTTCTCCCTTCCAATCCTGCTCTAGCCACGATCTGTAAGGTCAGTACTGTGCCACACTGGTGGCCCTTGGGCCTCTAATTTGGGACACTGATACTGATCTCTGACCCCTGTTCTGCTGATGTACCCTATAGCCTTGTAATTGCCCTTGAAGAAAGTCCTACTTGCTTTGGTTACTTACCCTTCAAGGTACTGAAATGTGACTGTGGCCCAGCTGTCCTCCAGGTGCTCCCATCTGACCACATGACTCTCCAATCCTGGCTCCCATGATTCGTTGCTGCTCAGTCATGAGGACATGTTGACACCTCATTTTGGTCTCTCTATGGCTAGCAATTTCTCTAAGCTCTGACATACCTGGGTTTTGGGCCTTCTTCTGCAAATGGATCACTCTCTCATACAGACTATTATTCTAACCTCCCGAATTCCCAGGTCCTGGACCCTTTCTACCTATGCAGTCTTAATCTAACAATCTGCTAATATGTTGGTGTATGTACTTCAGGATTTTTTTCAATACTTAGGCATAAACATAAATATGCACACTTATTTTCGATAAACCTGAGGTCACTCTATGCATACTTCTTTGTAATCTGATGTTTTTCTCTTAATAAAACTCTTAATAGAGTTAATTAATAGACATCCATACTAATTAATGGACATCCACATCTATTATAGACATCCATATTAATTAATAGACATCCACGTCTTCATTTTAACTCATAATCCTCCTGGTTATTATTATTCCATTTCATGTTTATTACTATTACATATTTTAACCAATCCTCTGGTGATTAATAATTGAGTTGCTACAGTTTTTGGCTTTATGCTGTGATATAAATCCACATATATATATTTTTTACATTGTCCAATTATTTCCGCAAGTCCTAGAAATAGAAATTTGGGGCCAAATGTTATATATATTTTATAGCTTCTGATCATATATTGATACAGCTGGTCTAGGTTTACTATTGTATAGTTCCACAAATTGTGTTCAAGTGCCAGATTCAATTCTCCCTCATAAACATTTATTATTATTATTGAATTAGCTTTAATATATTATAAATTTTTGTGAATAAATATACACATAGTAAACTTATGACTTATAGATATTATACCTGATTCTTGTGGATATTCCATGCTCTGGTGTATACGAAGGTATAAAGAAGACAGCAAATGCCCTCTTATCATTACCCTTCTTTCCAGGAGACCATCTTTATAGCTGCTTTCATTTTTGCTTTAGTTGTTACAGTTATCCTGTTATTTAGTGTAGACCTCCAAGGTTTTTTTCTGTTATCATAATTTCATTGCTTGCTAATGTAATAGACAAAATATGGCATGGCGATTTTGACATGATTTGTGTTTATTATAACATTAATGCAGTTAAACATCTTTTTGTAAGTTTATTTAAGCTATTTCCTTTTCTTCTTTTGTGACTTGCCTGCTTCTTTTTTACTCATTTTTGTATTGGGGTTTATGTTTTTTCTTAGTAATTTGTAAGATCTCTTTGAAATTAAAGGTGTCAGGTTTTGTTTGCTTTTTGATCTTGCTGTGTTTATTCAGATACAAAATGTTTTTCCACTGGAATTTCTGCGTTTGGATTTAGGCTTAGAATGCTCCTCCACCCCACACCCTCATTCCTGAGTTTATAAAAACTGCCTATATTAACAATAACAACAACATTACGAACTAACATTTACTAAGTTAACACTAACCATTTGCCAGGCCCTTCTAAGAGCTTTGTATATGATCTCCTTTATTCATCACAAAAACCCCGTGAGGCACATACTGTTATAACTCATTTTACAAAAGAAGAAACTGAAACACAAATGTTGAAGTCACTTAGTCACATAGTGAGTGGCAGACCCTGCAGTCTAACCTAGGTAGTCTGACTCCAGAGGCCACACTCTAAATTGCGATATCTGCTTTAAAACTTGAATCCATTTGGAATTAATTTGGTAAAAGTATAAGCTAATGATTTTAACTAATTTTTCCCAAATACTAAGTTATCTCAATCCATCTGAATAAAGTAACATTTCCTAAACTACCAATATTAGCGTATTACCCATACTCATATTTTTAGTTTTTGTCAGTCTGCACATTGAAGCTTTATATATCACTAAACTGCTTTTTAATAGCCGGATCTGACATTTGGATAATGGGGTGGTTGTTGTTGTTGTTGTTGTTTTACTTTAAGTTCTGGGATACATGTGCAGAATGTGCAGGTCTGTTACTTGGTATACATGTGCCGTGGTGGTTTGCTGCACCCATCAACCCATCATCTAGGTTTTAAGCCCCACATGCATTAGGTATTTGTCCTAATGCTCTCCCTCCCCTTGCCCCCATCCCCTGACAGGCCCTGGTGTGTGATATTCCCCTCCCTGTGTCCATGTGTTCTCGTTTTTCAACTCCCAATTATGAGTGAGAACATGCAGTGTTTGGTTTTCTGTTCCTGTGTTAGTTTGCTGAGAATGATGGCTTCCAGCTTCACCCATGTCCCTGCAAAGGACACGAACTCATCTTTTTTTATGGCCGTGTAGTATTCCATGGTGTATAGGTGCCACATTTTCTTTATCCAGTCTATCATTGATGGGCATTTGGGTTGGTTCCAAGTCTTTGCTATTGTGAATATTGCTGCAATGAACATACGTGTGCATGTGTCTATATATAAAGAAATGTGCCACATTTTTTTATCCAGTCTGTCATTGATGGGCATTTGGGTGGTTCTAAGTCTTTGCCATGGTGAGTAGTGCTGCAACAAACATATGTGTGCATGTGTCTTTCTAGTAGAATGATTTGTAATCCTTTGGGTATATATCCAGTAATGGGATTGTAAGATCAAATGGTATTTGCGGTTCTAAAACCTTGAGGAATTGCCACCCTGTCTTCCACAATGGTTGAACTAATTTACACTCCCATCAACAGTGTAAAGGCATTCCTATTTCTCCACATCCTCTCCAGCATCTGTTGTTTCCTGACTTTTTAATAACCAACATTCTAACTGGCGTGAGATGGTATCTCACTGTGGTTTTAATTTGCATTTCTCTAATGATGATGAGCTTTTTTTCACATTTATTGGCCGCACAAATGTCTTCTTTTGAGAAGTGTCTGTTCATATTATTTGCCCACTTTTTGATGGTGTTGTTTGTTTTTTTCTTGTAAATTTGTTTAAATTCCTTGTAGATTCTAGATATTAGACCTTTGTCAGATAGGTAGATTGCAAAAAATTTCTCCCATTCTGTAGGTTGCCTATTCACTCTGCTGATAGTTTCTTTGGCTGCGTAAAAGCTCTTTAGTTTAATTAGATTCCATTTGTCAGTTTTGGCTTCTGTTACAATTGCTTTTGTTGTTTTAGTCATGAAGTCTTTGCCCATGCCTATGTCCTGAATGGTATTGTCTACGTTTTCTTCTGGGGTTTTTATGGTTTTGGGTTTTACATTTGTCTTTAATCCATCTAAGTTAATTTTTGTATAAGGTGTAAGGAAGTGATCCAGTTTCTGTTTTCTGCATATGGCTAGCCAGTTCTCCGGATAATGGGTTTTTTTAAGGATATATAGGCTTGTTAACTTTATTTCTACATACCTATACACACCACACACACACACACACACACACAAAGACATCACATAAATTCAACACATAAATTTTAAAAATTTGCAGTTCTTTTTTTCTCTTTTTATTCTCAAATTTTCTTTATTTTATTTTTCCATAAGTTTTTGGGGTACAGGTGATATCTGGTTACATGAGTAAGTTGTTTAACGGTGATTTGTGAGATTTTGGTGCACTCATCACACATGCAGTATACACGGCACCGTATTTTTAGTCTTTTATCACTCGCCCCACTCCCACTCTTCCCCCCAAGTCCCCAAAGTCCGTTGTATCATTCTTATGCCTTTACGTCCTCATAGCTTAGCTCCCACATATCAGTGAGAACATCTGATGCTTGGCTTTCCATTCCTGAGTTACTTTACTTAGAATGATAGTCTCCAGTCTCATCCAGGTCTCTGCAAATGTTAAGTGATGCATCTGCTGATAAAGCTCTTGAAAAGTATTTCATAGTGTCATTGCTGAAACAAGTCACTTCTAGCAGTATTTTCGTCTTCATCTGATTTGTGTCATTTATAAGATTTTTTTAAAGACTGTGTTTCATTTTGCCCCTATTTTGAAGCCAGATACAACAGAGTATGCAGTGTATAGGGATTTAAAGTAGATTAGTGGTTAGGACTAGGGGTGGGAATAGGGAGTGACTGTAAATGGGCATGAAGTTCGTTTCTAAGGTGATGGTAATGTTTCAAAATTAGACTGTGATGATGGTTGGAAAATTCGATAAGCATACTAAAATTTATGATATTTTACACCTAAAATAGGTAGATTTTATGGGATATAAATTATGTCTCAACAAATCAATGTTTTATAAAAGCAACCCTATGCTCACTCAAAAGAAAACACATGCACAAGGAAGGTGGGATATTGAAAAGTGCTGATATTAACCATGAAGAATAAGCCTCAAAAATGTTATCAAGTTGGGATAAATATGGAGATAATTAGAATTTGAGAGCTATTCACTGTTGTCCTCAAACAGACATTATCTTACAATAAGCATGTTGACTGTGGGATCTATTGTGAATGAAAGGAAATGTTGGGAATGTATTGTTAAAAAATATGTGACTAAAGTCATATGTGATTGGGGTTTGAATAGAATTTTTAGTTTTTAGAGAATAGAAATCCCTTTGTAACATCTAAGTATGTTTCCAGTTTCTGTGCATTTGTATTCCATATTTTTGAGATACTTATGTACCAACATAGTAGACTTTACTGTATACTTTGATAGACTTTTGTACTTTGTGTTTTTTCCGTTGATCTTCACTTTTCTGATAGCAGTATGCTGATATTATCATTAAAGCTGCTTAATAATACACTTTACTATCCAGTAAGATAAATTCCTCATCTTATTCTTATAAATGTTAAAGAGATTGGTTGTTTCATTCATTTGATCTTGCAAATAAACCTTTAAATCAATTAAAAAATATATTTAAAATAAATAGTGGTCTTGCTCTGGAATTTACTTATATTTATATATAATTTTGATATGAATGAACATCTTTACAATATGAAATGTGTCCTTCCAGGAGCATAGACTATCTCCACTTACTCTATTCTTTTAAAATAATCATCTAATAAAATTTTGTAAACTTTAAAAATCTAGATTCATAATTTTTAAGATTTTTTTCTATGTACATTATATTTTTGCTGCCATTGAGAGTGGGATTTTTTTATTTCTTAAATCTCTTTTCTGCTGGTATATATAGAAAAAAAGCTGTCTTTATATTGAGGTATAGTTTACATTTAATAAAATGCGTACATCTTAAGTGCTCAGTTTAATGAGTTTTGACATTTGCGTTCACACATATAACCACCATCTAAAACAAGGCCACCATCTAAAATAAGGTATAGAGCATTTTCATCACCCTAGAAAGTTTTCTCATGCCCTGTTCCAATCAGTACCCCCAAAACAGCCACTTTCTGACTTCTATCACGTGATTTCCTCTTCTTGCACTTCATATTTTAATGTGTGTGGAGGATTCTTTTGTTCAGCGTAATGCCTTTGATGTTCATCTATGCTGTGAGTGTATCAGTAGTTTGTTCCTTTTTTGTTGTTAAATAATATTACCCTGTATGAATATAGCAGAATTTGTTTATCCATTTCTTTGCTCTTTAACATTTGGGTTGTTTCCAATTTTTTGTTTGTTTTCTTGCTAATATGAATACAGCTGCTATGATGATTCTTGTACAAGTCTATGTGTGGACTTATGTTTCTATTTCTCTTGGGTAAATACCTAGGAGTAGAATTCCTTGATCATAGGATATATCTATGTTTATAAGAAACACAAATATCTTTTCAAAGTGGTTGTTATTATATTACATTCCTACCAGCAGTGATGTGAGTTCCAGTTGCTTCACATCTCTGCCAACATTTGATGTTGTCATCTTTTTTATTTCAACCATTCTGATGATGGCATTTCGTTGTGACTTTTCAATACGACTAATCATGAGCACCATATTGTGTATCTTCTTTTATTAAATTTATGTGGGGTTTTTTTGCTCATTTCTTTTCTCTCTCTCGCTCTGTGTGTTTGTTTTTTGAGATTAGATCTCACATGTCACCCAGGCTGAAGTGCAGTGGCACAATCTCAGCTCGCTGTAACCTCCACATCCCAGGCTTAAGTGATCCTCCTATCTCAGCCTCCAGAGTAGCTGGAACTACAGTCATGCACCACAATCCTTAGCTAATTTTAAAATTTTTTATGAAGATGAGGTCTCATTACATTGCCCAGGCAGGTGATTTCTTAAAATTCTTTTGTAGAGGGGGGAATCTCTCTATGTTGCCCAGACTGGTCTTGAATTCTTGGCTTCAAGCACTCCTTTTTTCCCCATTTTTAGTTGTGTTGTTTATCTTTGGATTTGTGATTTGTAGGAATTCTTTATTTTTATATACTTATCCTTAGCCACTGGTCTCATTAGTTTCAATAGTTTTTCACTTGGTTATATTGGATTTCCAGCTAAGCAATTATATGCTCTTTGAAAAATTATATACTTGCTTCTCTTTTGCTATAATTTTACCTTTTACGTGTTTTATTATTTTATGGCATAAGCTGGAACCTCCCAAACTGTTGAATAATAGTGGTGACAGCCGATACTGATCCTGAATATAATGATAATGTTATTAGTGTTACAGTATTAGGTTTTGTATTTATTTTTATTAGGAATGGATGCTAAATACTCTCCAATATTTTTCTATTGAGATGTTTGCATAATTTTTCTCCTTCAGTTCATTAATATGATTTATTATATTCCTAGTTTACTAATTTTGAAATATCCATGCCTCTGGGATAAATCCTACTTGGCCGAGGTGTATTCTTAATACTGATAGATTTTATTCATTAATACATTATATAGTATTTTAAAATTATATTCACATAAGAATTGACCTATAGTTTTGTTTGCATTCTTTGTTGTTATTGTTTTGATGGATATGCTTCCTTGTTTTGTGCATCTTTGTCTGATACTGGTTTCAGGGTTATACTAAACTTAATAGAAGAGTTGGAGCATTATTATTATTTTCTCCTCTGGAATATATTTTTTAATACATGAGCTACACGTGTTATTTTATCATTCCCATTCCGCTATTTCACCCTTGAGAGATTTTTCCCTACCTCACCTCTCCTCTTCCTATATTGTTATACTGGCATATGTCGAGCTCTGGAGGTTCCTAAGGCTCCCTGTTTTACCTGCTCTGGAAACTGCTCTTGGTTCCCCTGCTGCCAAGCATAGGCTTTGTCTCTGTTCCAGAGGCCCTGAGTTGTTCAGATTTGTATTTTATTTTGGAGTAAGCCCTCATGAACTAAGCTGCAGGGTGTACCTAGGGCAGCAATAAACACAGTTCTACTGGCCCTGAGCCATGTAATAGGTTGAACATATGAAACTCCCCATATCCCACCAGTTTCAACCTACAAAAATGGCAGTTTCACATAACTCAGAATAATACCTGGACTCCCTCCTCCAGATGTTTGGAAGCACCTGGAGGGTGGGAAAGCCTTAAGTTTTCTCTGTTAGTGACCTTGGAAGGAGATGCCTGCAATTGTTGTAATTGGGACACTTGGTTTGGGGGAAAGGCTTCCTGATGAACATGTCCAACATTCTTTTTACATTTTTCTAGATTGTCCTAGAGAGTTCTTTATTATTATTATTATACTTTAAGTTTTGGGGTACATGTGCAGAACATGCAGGTTTGTTACATAGGTATACATTTGCCATGGTGGTTTCCTGCACCCTTCAACCCATCATCTACATTAGGTATTTCTCCCAATGCTATCCGTCCCCTTGCTCCACACCCCCCAACAGGCCCCAGTGTGTGATGTTCCCCTCCCTGTGCCCATATGTTCTCATTGTTCAACTCCCACTTATGAGTGAGAACACACCGTGTTTGGTTTTCTGTTCCTTTGTTAGTTTGCTGAGAATGATGGTTTCCAGCTTCATCCCTGTCCCTGCAAAGGACATGAACTCATTCTTTTTTATGGATATGTGACATTCCGTGGTGTATATGTGCCACACTTTCTTTATTCAGTCTATCATTATGGGCATTTGGTTGTTTCCAAGCCTTTGCTATTGTGGATAGTGCTGCAACAAACATACGTGTGCATGTGTCTTTCTAGTAGAATGATTTATAATCCACTGGGTATATACCCAGTAATGGGATTTAAAGATCAAATGGTATTTCTGGTTCTAGATCCTTGAGGAATTGCCACACTGTCTTCCACAATGGTTGAACTAATTTACATTCCCACCAACAGTGTAAAAGCGTTCCTATTTCTCCACATCCTCTCCACCATCTGTTGCTTCCTGACTTTTTAATGATCGCCATTCTAACTGGCACAAGATGGTATCTCATTGTGGTTTTGATTTTCTTTTCTCTAATGACCAATGATGATGCGCTTTTTGCCATATGTTTCTTGGCCACATAAATGTCTTCTTTTGAGAAGTGTCTGTTCATATCCTTCACCCACTTTTCGATGGGATTGATTGTTTTTTTCTTGTAAATTTGTTTAAGTTCCTTGTAGATTCTGGATATTAGCCCTTTGTCGGATGGATAGATTGCAAACATTTTCTCCCATTCTGTAGGTTGCCTGTTCACTCTGATGATAGTTTCTTTCCCTGTGCAGAATCTCTTTAGTTTAATTAGATTTGATTTGTCAAGTTTAGCTTTTGTTGCCGTTGCTTTCGGTGTTTTAGTCATGAAGTCTTTGCCTGAATTATTGCCTAGGTTTCCTTTTAGGGTTTTTATGGTTTTAGGTCTTACGTTTAAGTCTTTAATCCATCTTGAGTTAATTTTTGTATAAGGTGTAAGGAAGGGGTCCAGTCTCAGTTTTCTGCATATGGCTAGCCAGTTTTGCCAACACCATTTATTAAATAGGGAATCCTTTCCCCGTTACTTGCTTTTGTCAGATTTGTCAAAGATCAGATGGTTGTAGATGTGTGGTGTTATTTCTGAGGCCTCTGTTCTGTTCTATTGGTCTATGTATCTTTTGGTACCAGTACCATGCTGTTTTGGTTACTATAGCCTTGTGATGTAGTTTGAAATCAGGTAGCATGATGCCTCCAGCTTTGTTCTTTTTGTTTAGGATTGTCTTGGCTATACGGGCTCTTTTTTAGTGCCATATGAAATTTAAAGTAGTTTTTCTAATCCTGTGAAGAAAGTCAATAGTAGCTTGATGGGGATGGCATTGAATCTCTAAATTACTTTGGGCAGTATGGCCATTTTCATGATATTGATTCTTCATATCCATGAGCATAGAATGTTTTTCCATTTGTTTGTGTCCTTTCTTATTTCCTTGAGCAGTGGTTTGTAGTTCTCCTTGAAGAGGTCCTTCACATCCCTTGTAAGTTGTATTCCTAGGTATTTTGTTCTCTTTGTAGCAATTGTGAATGGGAGTTCACTCGTGATTTGGCTCTGTTTGTCTATTATTGGTGTATATGAATGCTTGTGATTTTTGCACATTGATTTTGTATCCTGAGACTTTGCTGAAGTTGCTTATCAGCTTAAGGAGTTTTGGGGCTGAGATGATGGGGTTTCTCCACTCCAGCCACACTAGCCTCCATGCTGTTGCTCAGGGTTGTTTTCCCTGCCTGAACTACTTCCCCCTAGATATTCACATGGCCTGCTCCCTCACTTCCTTCAGGTCTCCTCTTAGATCTTCGAGGTCTTCCCTGACCATCCTGCTTAAAATTTTATTTCTTTCTGCTGGGTGCTGTCTCCCTTTTCTAGAAGTAACAGTTTTCACCATTTAATATACAATATAGTTTACTTATTTAATATGTTAACTGTCTGAGTTCTAGAATGGCAACTTGAATGACAACTCTACTATGTCACACATTCTTATTCACCTCTGCTTTGTATTCCCAGCACCTAGTATAATGCATGGTACATGGTAGATATTCAACAAATATATTCAATAAATGAATGAAAAATTTTAAAGTGAAAACCTACCTGTTTCTCTTTCTCTCTCTCTCCCTCTTCTCTTTCTCTCTTTTTCTCTTTATCTCTTCCTTTCTCTCTCTCTATCTCTTTCTCTCTCCCTCTTTCTTTCTTTCCTTCCTTCCTTCCTTCCTTCCTTCCTCCTCCCCTCTCCTCCCCTCTCCTCTCCTCTCCTCTCCTTTCTTCAGCATGTCCAGATTCTCCCCAACCTCCTACAAAGCTGCCTTAGCTTGTATTCCCAGTACATGAGAGCAATGCCTTTGTGGAAAGAAGAGCAGATTCCTACACACCATAGACTAAGTCATGGAATTTCCCAAGACATCAGGGCTTCTCTGGTGCCCTAGTTTGTCAGCCAAACCATCTCAGCACATGGAATGACCTTGGGCTGTTACCAAGAAGTGGATTCCCTGTAGCAGTTGGCTTACTCTTTCTAGAAAGGCCTGTGAGTCTCTAAAATAGCATTGGGTAGAGCAAACTGCAGACCTCTGCTACATCCCGGGAATTGAAATGGGAGGCTTGTTCTAAAATTCTCATAGGATTTTTTAACACACTCTAAAAATGTCCACCTTTGAATGAAGATTTAGGGTCAGAGAGAGCACACAGGGATGGAGAGTATCTTCCAGACTGATTTTTGACACTGGTGAACTTTGTGACCATGGGCAAGTTGTTCAACCTCTCTGATGATATGTGATCATTCCCTGCAGCCCAAAGCCATTCCATTTAAAAAGGATATCTTATTTGTTTTCTTTCCAGTGTAATTATGTCCACAACATAGAAAATGCCTCTAGCATGTTTGTATCTCCTTTATCTAGTATGTAGATAACAACATAAGAGTATCTTTGAATGAGAGTTGAGTGGTGGAGAGAAGTCCCTGATGTCAACTGTCCCTGATCAACCTATTGTTCCCTTCCTGTAGAGACTACTGCTATTCATCCATTGATGTACTGAGTTCATGAATTATGGACCCACTCTATGCCAGGCACTGTTCTAGGAGGTGAGGGTACAACCCAGAGAATTAGTTAACATATGTATTTCAGACACTGTGCTAAACACTTTACATATATCAGTTTATTTAACTAGAAAGAGAGTGAGAGAGAATTATTATTGTCTCTATTTGAAGCACATCTGAGAAGTCTTGATTGTTCCTAAGCTACCTTTTATTGGAACAAAGCCTTTTGTTTCCCTCAAGAGTTTTAGGAAATTGCACTGGACCCAGAGAGAAGTGTTCTTCAATGCTTGTGCTTGGAGGAAAGGCAGATCCTCTTTTACTAAAGCATCATTTGCCCTAGTTCACAAGCAGGATTCAGTCAAGGTAGCTTCTCTTTCTCTATTTTTTTTTCTTTTTCCCACCAGCTTCAAATGCAAAAATAACTTCCTGCTGATAAAAGGTGAGAGGCAAGGCCATCTCTTGGCCCTTCCACAAGCGTGGAAACATTGCATGGAAAAGGGAAGAATCTGGAGACACTTAATTCCCAGTCCAGCTCCTCCAGATTCCCTCATATCTCCACCACACAAGAGAAGAGAATATGGCCACTTCCCTCTTTACTAGCCACTAAGAGCTTCTTAGTCTATGCATGGGCTCCCCACTTGGGAATGGTATAGGCTCTGTAGTCAGACTGCCTGGTTGGGGCATGGCTTCAGCACTAACTAGCTATGTGAGCTTGGACAAGTTAATTAACCTCTGACTCTGGATTCTTCTCTATAAAAAGGCCATAGCCCAAGGTAAAAGTGCCAAAAGGAAGAAGATATAGCTCCTGCCTTCAGCATCTCAGAGTGGCAAATATATCAAATTCCATGTGGTAATAGGAATACAGGCAGAGAATTACCAAAGCAGAGAGTACAGGCTAGGAGAGGCCCTGAAGATTGCACAGAGAGGTCTGGGTCTTCAGAGATATATAAAAAAAAAATTACCAGCAGAGAAGTGAGCAGGAGTTATTCAGGAAGAAACAGCACACAAAGAAATGAAAGAGAAGGTTTGCGATGAGTCAGAAGGTGGGTGTGGGGGTTAAGAATAGTTTAGCCTGATTGGAGAATTGAGTATGTTAGGAGAAAGAACTGCTGGAAAAGTCATTTTTTATATAATATGCTAAGGGATTTGGAATTTAACCTAAGAGCACCCAATATCCATGGAAGGATTTAAGCTAGGAGTGAAATGATCAGATCTGTGTTTACACAGAGGATGCATTGGAAGAGGTAAATTGCTCTTGAGTAATCTGTCAGATACTGATGGAGAAGAGTTGTAATCAGCACACATTTTACAGTTAGAATGAACATGACTTGGTGACCCAAGTACTAAGCTCTAAGAGTTACGTGGTAATTGTGATGGAGGAACAGTTGATGGAGATGGAAGAGGGATGAGGGAGGTGCATAGTGCTCCTCTCTAGTGAAACATTTAAAAAACAAACAAAAAGAAAAAAAATCCTATGTCCTGTGAGTATCCATGGAGCAAGTCTCCACACATGGTAGAATAAAATATTGCCTTTTTCTTTATGATTGTTCATACTACTGAGAATGTTGGCTTAATTCACTTGCTGCCATGCTTCTCTTTAGAAGGCATCTTTACTAGAGAATCTCATCATCCCGTCTCCCATAAACTGCAGGAATTCTTAGTTTTGATGGGAAATTTCAGGATGACGAAGATGCTGAGAATGCAAGGTCAATTCAAAATTATTTCCAGCTCATCTTAATGTGTTCTTTTCTTCAAAAGCCGATAAAACACACTGCGGCACTCAGAGCTAGCAAACAACACTCAATTCTAAGGATGCTTTGATATTCCCACGGCTTTTAAATAAAAAACAAATTTTCATCTCCAATTACTTTTGGGTTTTTTCTTATTGAGTATTGGTAGATTTGTAAAAAAATGAAAATAAAAAAGTCTTTTCAGAATAGGTTCTTAACATCAAATTAAATGCTAAAGCCTTTCTGTAGCCCTTTAACTTTGAAAACTGCTGTCTTTGTTTTAGCCAAGGACTCTCCTTGACTAGACATGCTCCCTGGGGAAATAGGCAGAGTTTTAAAAATCATGTTTGAATTTCAAAGTATCTATTAAGAAAGCATGTTAGAAAAAATAAGAGGTTTCCAGTACCCCAAATTCCTGTGTCAGGTGCACCAAGGATTGAAAGGCTTCACCTCCTTTTTCCCATATCCCCTTTTAAAGTACATGTGTTCCTAGGATGCTGAATTAAGCATTATTTTTCAACAGCCCTCATCATTTCTGGTCTCTCAGTCTCCGTATCTTCCCCTCAAATACAATGCATACTCCGAACAGATTGTGGTTTTAGACTGTGATAGAGAAGAATATTCTAAATCTTCTGTGTCTTCTCCTTGTTGGTCTTCGTTCTAATCATTGGAATTATGAAGAAGTTTAGTTTGTCTTCTGTGTGACTGACACCCCTCCAAATCTGTGCTGACAGGAATCTTGTGTTTCTTTAATGTTTAATTTAAATCTTAATAGTTCCTCATTACTCCTTATGTAATCCTGACCCTCTCTCATGGTGGTTACTCTACTGTCTTTCATCTGCTTACATATCTGCACAATTGAGATTACCATCCAAAAGGCAGGCAATAACAAATGCTGGCGAGGATGTGGAGAAAAGGGAATGCTTGTGCACTGTTGATGGGAATGTAAGTTAGTATAACCACTATGGAGAGCAGTTTGGAGGTTCTTCAAAAAGCTAAAAATTGAGCTACCATATGATCCAGCAGTCCCACTGCTGGGTATATACCCAAAAGAAAGTAACTCAAAATATTAAAGAGATATCTGCACTCTTATGTTTGTTGCAGCACTGTTTATAATAGCTAAGATTTGGAAACAACCTAAGTGTCTATCAAGAGATGAATGGATAAAGAAAATGTGGTACATATACACAATGGAGTACTATTCAGCCATAAAAAGGAATGAGATCCTGTCATTTGCAACAACACAGATGGAACTGGGGATCATTACGTTAAGTGAATTAAGCCAGGCACAGAAAGACAAACATCATATGTTCTTATTTGTGGGATCTAAAAATCAAAATACTTGAACTCATGGAGATAGAAAGTGGAAGGGTGGAAAGGTGGGAAGGGTAGTGAGGGGCTGGGGGAGTGTGGGGATGGGTAATGGGCACAAAAAAATTAGAATGAATAAGACCTACTATTCGATAGCACCATAGGGTGACTATAGTCAATAACTTAATTTACATTTTTAAATAACTTAAAAAGTATAATTGGATTATTTGTGACTCAAAGGATAAGGGGATGGATACCTTATTTGAGGGGATGGATACCTCATTTTCCATGATGTGCTTATTTCACATTGCATTCCTGTATCAAAACCTCTCAGGTACCCCATAAGAATATATACCTACTTTGTACCCACCAAAATTTACAAAAATAAAAAATATATAAGTAGCACAGCAAAAAATAAAAACAGAAAATAAAAAAATAAAATTAAGATATTCAGAAAAGAATTAATGTCTCTAGTGGGTTATGGCTGGTGCACATCCCTTTCTGTCCAGACTATACCTCTACTGATACAGCCTAAAGCAAAATTAGTTTCTGGTAGCCATATCGCATTTTGATTCAAAATAAGACTAAACCATAAAGCCTTTTATTTTCACATGCATTAGGTTGCATCTACTTCAGATGTTGTATCATTGACTTTTTAGGCCCTCAAATAATTTATCTTGATACATTTATATTGTTAGGCCTTATTGATCTTACCTATCTGTCAGAATCTTTATGGATCTTGATTCTGCACTCCAGTGTACTTATTATGCCTAATGTGCCATACCCAAATTCTATTTCTCCTTCTAAACAATTGATAAAATTACAGAACTGGATAATACTTAGGTTGTTGAATCATTCGTGGCATGCTTTAGCTATGGTTGTCAAACTAGATTATAAATTCACCTCATTTTACTATCATCTGGTCTAAATCTATCCAGATCATCCATAAGGGTATCAGGAGAGAGCTTACCAGATGTTGTGTCAAGGTCCACATTTACTGTGCCTACAACAGCTCCCTAATATGTGAGTCCAATAGCCTAAGTTAAAAAAAAAAAAGGAGGTGATATTGGTCTGGTATCATCTGCTTTTAATGAATCTATTGGGACACAATGATTTTTAGGGGTTCAGAAACCATACTTTTTAATCAATCCCAGTAGCATGCCTGAGATGAGCACTGAGCTTACTTTTCCAAGAAAAGGACTGAGCTCTTTACATTTACCTATATGGTTTCCCTCTCTGCCAGTTAGGGTCCTTGGCCACTGCCCTGTGGTGAAGCTCTGCCCTGTCATCCTAGACAGTGGGCCCCTATGGAGCAGAAAGAAGTCAGTTGCCTCTAGTACTGAGAAGAGCAGAGTACCTGGTAAGCCCGCAGTGAGATATTGTTGGCTAAGTTTGTCACAGAAGAGAGTGTCTGCCAAATGTACCACACCTTCCCTGACTGTTTGGGACGTGTTTTGAAATGTGAAAGACTCAAATCCCAGCAGTGCAAAGCTGGACATCATGCCATTCAAGACAAGCTAGAGCTGTCTCTTTTTTTACAGGAAGGCAAAGAGGTTACTGAGATTGAGCAATTATTACACTTATTGTCATTAAATTCTTCTTTGTGTTATTGTTATTATCAATCTCATCTGCCACTGCAGCTCTAGGATACAAGCAGCTTCCTATGTGGTGGATATGAGATAGGGGCCTTCCAGCCACTGGTACTCCAGAAGTCTTTGGAGGAGGGGAATCCCAATCATGTGGGGAAGGAAGGAACTATAATGTCTCATCATCTCCACAAGCAGAACCAAGCCTTTTCTGAAGCCTTTTGTGGGCACTCACCTGTGTGTCAGTGCATCAGCCCAGACTGGGAAGCCCAGACTCAGAGTCATGTTGCAGTGTAGGCATGAGGATATGTAAAAAAGCAACTGAGGCTCCCTTCTATGCTGTGAAACTCATGTATGACATAGGATCCTATGATATTAGCTTGTCATAGCAGCCATCCTGCCCAATGGACTCACTTCTCCTTTTGCCTTCATTGTTCTACAGTAGCGCATGTGAGAGAGATGGTGGTATCTTAAGATAGGGTAGCACTACGGAAAAGGAGAAAACTGGACAAATTCTAGATATTTTTGGAAGTATAAATGTCATGACTTGCAGATGTGGGAAGGTGAGAGAAGAGGGGCAATAGAGATATGATGACTACCAGATTTTTAGCTTTAGCCACTGAGAGGAATTTTTTTTTCCAAACTGAGATTCATCTTGCCTTCAGGCAACTTAGGTAGGAAGGCTGTGAGCAACAGAGGAAAAATTAGCTCCATTTTCAAAATATTAATAGTGAGTTGCTTATTTGATCAGTAAATAAGAAAACACTTGTATATATGAGTCTATGGTGCATGGAAGAGGTATAAATGTTGGAGTCATTCACGTATAAATGGCATGTTAAACCAGGGAACTGGAGAAGATCAGATAAGATGGCGATGTGAATGCTTTTCGTTGACCGTAAGGAGCTTTGCACATAATGTGATGTTGTTATCTTGTCCATTCCTAGCTGAACATATCATTGGCCAAAGAAAATTATTTTCAAATTGGGGCTAGTCCTAGGTAATTAGACCTAGAAGCATTTGAGGGAGTAATTCAGAAAGAGAAAAGGAGTGGGCTGATCCCAGACCCTTCCCATCCCATGACCCTGTGAGGCTGTGGAGCTTGCCCGAGCCCCAGCACCAGCTCAGAAATTGTCATCCTCCAGGCACACTTCCAATTCAATTAATCATGTTAATATCTATAAATAAAGTGCAGTCAACAGTTACTTTAACAGTGAATGCTAATTATTAGTAGGATCCATCGCTTAAGAAGGACTTTTTGCCAATCTTGTCATGTCTGGGGAACATATCAGGAATAGAGTTGGCATTTCTGAGAAAATAGGATGATCAAACTGTTAACGTCGTCCATGTTATAGGTGGACCCAGCTTGGACCATCAGTGTGATTATTACAGGTGAAGATTAAGGACACTTGAGAGAAATGTTACAATTAAGATTTCCTCTCCCCTTGCTAAATAAATGGTTTCTTGCTGTTGTCTCTCACAATGGTTTTTGCTTTAGAAAGAGGCTCTGTAAGTACAGGATTTCTCAGCCAGTAGTGCTGGGAAATATGGTGGCTGGGAAGGAGGGAAGGGAAACCAGATGTCCCCAGAGAGGCCGGTGGCTCACTGGACATTTGATCCAAAGACCCCAGGAAGCTGGGCTACTGAGGGTGCAACACATATCCAAGGACCCTCGAAACTTTCCTTCATTTGCACATCAATTCATTAGTGAAAGAAACAGGGACTGAGCCACTCCTAAGTTGCAGTCACTGGGGAGAGGTGGGTAAGTGGGCCTTCCCCTTGAAGAGTACCCAGACTGGTGGAAGTGACAAATGTGTAATCAAATGTAATAACAGCTATGTCATATTCAGTATTTACTGCATAAAGACATTTTCTCATTTAACCTTTTTATCAACCTTATGCTGTAGATACTAGTTTCCTTTTCCAAAGGAGGAGAATGCGAACAGAAAATTGAGAAACTGAGAAACTACATAGTTTATTTCACATTGCAGAATGATTAAATGAGGAGTCAAGACTTGAATTCAGCTTCAGTCCCTTGCACTATATGTCTAGGCTGCAGGAGTTTTTAAATACAAGTGAAGTCATCTTTTGGGTTAGACTTCTAACCTCAATTCCCTGTCTTCAGAAATACTTTCAGCTACTTTGTTTCTTTTTAAATATGCTTCCATATTTTATATAAAATGTTAGATTTGACTTGATTTTTAATTTTATATTTCTATTGAATTTTATTATGGAAGATGAAGATTTAGCTCTTAAATTCACTAGCCACACACACACACACACACACACACACACCCTCACACCTTACTTCCCTCTCCCATTTTCTCAAAATTGTTATACACTTGTGGAGATAATTATTCATGTTTGTATCATTATTGTTATGTAAACATGATGTATAGCTGAACCATGTATGTCCCTGTGGTTACATTCTTTTTTCCTCCCAAGAGTTGGTAATTTGTATCTCTAACCTGAATCTTCCCCTGATTTCCATTCTCTTATATCTAATTGGCTACTCAACAGCTGCATTTGGATGTCTAATAGGCATCTCACAATTAATGTATGCGAAACTGAGTTCTTGATCTCTCCCATAGTCCAGTACTTCTCCCCCTCCACTTGGAAATGGGTGTTAATGGCAATTCCATCTCTCCACTTGCTCAGGCAAAAAATTCTGGAATTGTCCTTGACTCTTCTCTATCACTTCTTCCATTAGAAAATCCTATTGCTTTATCTTCAAAATGTGATGACCTCTCACCACCTGCACTGCTTTCTTTGGAACAAGCCATGTCACCTCTCACCAGGTTCATTGAAGTAACCTTCTAACTGATGGCCCTGATCTCCCCAGACTATTCTTAACACTGCTGTGGGCTATGCTGTAATAGTGCTACTTGAGCTGTGTTGTGCTACTTTTCTACTTCAATCTTTGTAATGAATTCCATTCCCACTCAGAGCACAAGCAAAAATCCTTTCATAGTTTACATGATCTGATCCAGCACAGCCTCTCTGACCTCATCATTTTCAGTCTCTTTGTTTTTCACTATACTCCAGCTACACCTGCCTTGCGCTTCCTCAAACGCAGAAGGCTACTCTCTCACCTCAGGGCATCTGTGCTTGCTCCTCTGTTTGGAATTTTCCCCAATTAACTGCATGGCTTGCTTCCTTACCTCATTTCTCCAGGTCCTTATTCAAAAGTCACCCTCTCATAATGCCTTTCCTGACCTCCCTATTTAATATATTATTTAACTCCCCACTACTTAACTCCCTTTCCTGCTTATTTCTTCCCATTGCATTACATATGTGTATTATATGTATACTTCTGTATATGTGTGTATATGTGTGCATGTGTGTATAATTTATTTTGCTCATTGTCTATCTTCACACACAAGAAATATAAGCTCCATGAGAGTAAATAATTTTTGCCTGTTTGGTTCACTGACAGATTCCCAGAACCCAGAGTACCAGGTACTCTGGTACAAATAATTGCTTTCTGTAAATGTTTGCTGAATGAAGAATAGAGGAATGAATTATATTGTTTTTATTTGCTCTGTGTGTGTGTGTGTGTGTGTGTGTGTGTGTGCGTGTGTGTCCATGCAGCTAATTCATCCCAAACTCTGTCAGACATTTAAGTCTCTTAGTGAATACATCAGGTTTCATTTCTTTTTATAGAGGACAACATTTTAGGACAAAGAGCATGCCTGGCAGTGGTGTAGGAAGGCAAATGAAAAGAATCAGATTGAAAAACTGCCTGCTGGGTACTATGCTTATTACCTGGGTGACAAGATAATCTGTATACCAAATCCCCATGATACACAATTTACCTATATAACAAACCTGCACATGTACCCCTGAACCTTAAAAAAAGTTTAAAAAGATCAATACATAAAGCAAATATCTATATGCATGAGTCAGTTTCTGGGCTCTCTGTGCAGCTCCACTGGTTTATTTACCCTGCACAAATGCTACACTAGTCCAGTCCATCCTGGACACTAGTTCAGTTGCATTCTCATAAGTTTTCCTATCCAGGAGAGCAAATGTTTCTACTTTGCTTTTTATCAAAAGAATTTTGGTTATTCTTGGCACTTTGCATGTCCAAGTAAAAATTAGAATTAGTCTGTCAAGTTGGAATCTGACTGTAATTATATTTAGCCTGTAGATAAGTCTGGGAAATATCTTCACAATATTGAGTCTTCCAACTCATAAACATGGAGTATTGCTCTATTTATTTAGACTTTCCTTAACTTTGCTCAATAATATTTTTATCTTTTTCTGCAGAAAACTATTGGACTTTTTGGTAAGTGTATTACAAGGTATTTCATATTTTTAAGGCAGGTGTGAGGTTTTTTCTATTTTTATTTGTTTAACCTGTTTTTTTTTCTGGTATATAAAAAAGCAATTTAAACCCTGGAAGAAAACCTAGGCAATGCCATTCAGTACATAGGCATGGGCAAGGACTTCATGTCTAAAACACCAAAAGCAATGGCAACAAAAGCCAAAATTGACAAATATGATCTAATTAAACTAAAGAGCTTCTGCACAGCAAAAGAAACTGCCATCAGAGTGAACAGTCAACCTACAGAATGGGAGAAAATTTTTGCAATCTACTCATCTGACAAAGGGCTAATATCCAGAATCTACAATGAACTCCAACAAATTTACAAGAAAAAAACAACCCCATCAAAAAGTGGGCAAAGGATATGAACAGACACTTCTCAAAAGAAGACATTTATGCAGCCAAAAGACACATGAAAATATGCTCATCATCACTGGCCATCACAGAAATGCAAATCAAAACCACAATGAGATACCAGCTCACACCAGTTAGAATGGCGATCATTAAAATGTCAGGAAACAACAGGTGCTGGAGAGGATGTGGAGAAATAGGAACACTTTTACACTGTTGGTGGGACTGTAAACTAGTTCAACCATTGTGGAAGTCAGTGTGGCGATTCCTCAGGGATCTTGAACTGGAAATACCATTTGACCCAGCCATCCCATTACTGGGTATATACCCAAAGGATTATAAATCATGCTGCTGTAAAGACACATGTACACGTATGTTTATTGCAGCACTATTCACAATAGCAAAGACTTGGAACCAACCCAAATGTCCAACAATGATAGACTAGATTAAGAAAATGTGGCACATATACACCATGGAATACTATGCACCTATAAAAAATGATGAGTTCATGTCCTTTGTAGGGACATGGATGAAGCTGGAAACCATCATTCTCAGCAAACTATCGCAAGGACAAAAAACCAAACACTGCATGTTCTCACTCATAGGTTGGAATTGAACAATGAGAACACATGGACACAAGAAGGGGAACATCACACACCGGGGCCTGTTGTGGGGTGTGGTGGGGGGATAGAAGGGGGGAGGGATAGCATTAGGAGATATACCTAATGTTAAATGACGAGTTAATGGGTGCAGCACACCAACATGGTACAAGTATACATATGTAACTAACCTGCACATTGTGCACATGTACCCTAAAACTTAAAGTATAATAAAAAAAAGAACTATGAGGAATAACCCTAAACAAAAATAATAAAATAAAATGTGCTTCTTGAAAATAAAATAAATAAAAAAGGCAATTTATTTTTGTTTCCTGAGCTTGTATCCACTCTATTAATCATCATCAGTAAACATGCTTATAAATTTTAATAATTTATCTGTAGTTGTCAGAATTTATTTTGCATATCATGTCACCTAACAATAATGACAGAATGAATTCTTTGTGCCAAAACTTTGTACCTTTTCCTTCTTTTTCATTCCTTATTTCACTATCTAAGACCTCAAATACAATGTTCCATAGAAGAGATGATGTACCTTATTCCTAACATTAATTAAAAAGCTTTCAACATTTCACTATTAAATACACCATTGCTGTAGTCTTGTTTTTAGATGCTCTCTTTAAGAAAATTCCCTTTCCATATCTGGTTTGGATGCCTGATTTCATCACATTTTCTACATTCATTTAGATCAACATATAAGTTATCTCTTTATTCTCTTATGGGCAATTAAGTTGTTTAAATTTCATATGTTTAATCAACCATGTAAACTTGAAAACATGTATGTTTGTAATTCATTGTATTTTTCTGGATTCAGTTTTACATTTTGTCTAGTTTTTTAAAATCTCAATTCATAACTGAGATAGAACTGTAATTTTGCCTTTCTTGTAATGGACTTTTCAGCTTTTAGTACCCAAAATATTATGTCTAAAAACTATGAATTGGGGAATATTCCCTCCTTGTGTATTTTCGGAAATATTTGTATATATTGCATTTACTTCTTCCCTAAATGTTTAATAGAATTCACCAGTGAACCCAACTGCGCCTGAAATTTTCTTTATGGTAAGGTTTTTAATTACGGATTCAGTTTACTTAATGAGACATAGACATTCAGAGTCAGTATTTCTCATATCTAGTTTATGAGTTTTGTGTTTTAAAGAACTAGTCCATTTAATCCAAATTTTAAAATCTATGGGTATAAAGTTGTTTGTAAAATTCTTTTATCTTTCAGTGCCTTTAGGATGTGAAGTGGTGTTGTATTTTCAACCATGACATGGTTATTTGTGCCTTTTTTTCTCTCCTGCCCCTTTCCTTTTTCTGTCTTGAAAGAGGGCTATTTTTATTTGCCTTTCAAAAGCTAACTTTTGGCTCGTTAATCTTCCCTAAATATACTTATTTTCTATTCATTATTTTCTGTTCTTATATTTATTTCCTTCATTCTACTTAATTTGTTGTTATGTTCTAGTTTTTTAGGTAAATGATTTGATCACTGATAATTGGCCTTATTTTGGGCTATTTTCTGCATTTAAAGCTAAAATATTTCTCAATATAATTTTTTAGCATTTTAAATGTTTTGAAATTTATTATTTTTATTATCATCAAGTCCAATGTATATCTGTTTTTCATTCTGTTATTTATTTTGACCCATGTTTTATTTAGAAGTATTTTCAAATGTATGGAAACATTCTAGTTATCTTTTCATTATAGATTTCGAGTTTAATTGCGTTATGATCATTCCTTATCTGATCTAACATCTTTGCCAGCCCTACTGTTAACTAACCTCCTTCCAGAATGATTTTCATGACATCAGCTTTGGTCTCCAGGTGAAAATGTGTGGTGGTTGGGTTCACAAGCATATGGACCACAACCACATCTCCCCTTCCCAGTCCAGGAAAATATGTGTGAAAAGGAAATTGAAGTGAGGACATTGTGTGGTTGTTTAATAAAGGGTTAAGTCACTAGGCTTGGTGTGCTTGAACCTGCACATTCTAAAGAAAGTACCAGCTCTTTACTGGTTCCTGAGAGATAATTTCTAAACCCTTAGAATATTCTGCCTAAGAGTTCTTTATATGACAGAACTTGGGCCAATCCAGAAAACTGTAACTCAATATAACAGCATTTCTGGGTCCTGTGAGTCCTTCTAGTGAATTATCAAACCTGAGGATGGTACTGGGGACCCCTGACACAATGGTACTAAAAAAATATTGAGGAGACTGGGGTATCAAAAGTGTATTAATTCCTTGCCTACCTTGTGTGACCTTACTCCTTGCCTACCTTGTGTGACCTTCTGTAAAGCCAATATTTAATAAGTTTGGTGATATAAATATACAAGTAGTATTAAAGAATAATTCACCAGGACTTCCAGTTAAATCCATCAGGTGAAAAATGTAAGATGCTACCCCCATTATCTCTTGAGAACTCCCCCATAAAATGAGAGTAGATGAACTACAAAAGGAATAAGCAATAGAAGACTTTTTGCTTTAACCATTCAGTTATAAATGCAATTAATTTATATTGTAGGACATTATGAATGTCCTACAATCTGAGGCAAACCAACATCACAAAAGACAAGGTACAAAATAAAAATATATATCAACTCATCACTGAATAAAAAGAGACTAAAGCGAGAAGAAAGAATTTTAATTAACATCTATCACTAAGGACCAAGCGAGATCAGTGAAAACAAGTTATCCAGATAACTTTTGGAGAAATTTCAGAAGGCATAAGTACAAAGTAAAAGTATGAAAAGACAATCTTAAAACCTGCTTGGGAGGAAAAAAAAACCTACATAAGAATGGCATCAAACATTTCAACTGAAACATGAAATACAAGAAGACTTTGTGATGTAAAATGATTCTGAAATAAAATAATTTTAACCTAAACTCTATGCCCAGCCAACTTTCTGTTAAGAATTAGAGCACAATAAGTATTATTTTTTATTATACTTTAAGTTCTAGGATACATGTGCACAACGTGCAGGTTTGTTACACAGGTATACGTGTGCCGTGTGGGTTTGCCGCACCCATCAACTCGTCATTTACATTAGGTATTTCTCCTACTGCTATCCCTCCCCCAGCTCCCCACCTCCCAACAGGCCCCAGTGTGTGATGTTCCCCACCCTGTGTCCACATGTTCTCATTGTTCAACTCCCACTTATGAGTGAGAACATGCGGTGTTTGGTTTTCTGTCCTTGCAATAGTGGTGGTTTCCAGCTTCATCCATGTCCCTGAAAAGGACATGAACTCATCCTTTTTTACAGCTGCATAGTATTCCATTGTGTATAAATATTATTTTAACTACCTGTGAAACTCACTGGAATTTTTTAGAAGCCCTTAATGACATACTCAACCAAAATGAACCATGTGTCATGGTTTTCATTTTGGAAGGATAGATGATGGTTTTAAGAAACGGTAGCAGTTACAGAAATGAGAACATTTTAAACATGGTTTAAATGTTTATTAATAATTTGGCTGTGAAACATAATGGAATAGTAAGAAACCATATGTAAAATAAAGAAGCATAATAAATTCTAGAGGAAGATTTGGAAATAAAGTTAACAAGCTTCATTTAATTGACATATAGAAATTTGTCCCCTATGAATAAAGCATACATTGTTTCCAAGTGCATTTGAGCACAAATAATAGAATAGAATGGAATTTAAAAGTGGTTGAAATCATCAGGGCATATTCTCTGAACTCAAGGCAATAAAGCTACAAGACAAAGATATAGTCCTTTGCAAAAATCCATCTTCTCAAAAATTTTTTAATTTCCGTTTTTAGTTTGGATATCGGGGGTACATGTGCAGGTTTGTTACAAGGGTATGTTGTCTGATGCTGAGGTTTGGGCTTCTATTGGTCCTGTCATGGAGATAGTGCACGTAGTATCCAATAGGAAGCTTTTCAGCCCTTGCACCCCTCCCTTCTTCCCTCCGTTTGGAGTCCCTAGTATCTCTTGTCCCCATGTCTATGTCCATGTGCACCCAAAATTTAGCCACCACTTATAAGTGAGAATACATAATATTGGTTTTCTGTTTCTGCATTAATTCAGTTAGAATAATGACCTCCAGTGGCATTTGTGTTTCTGTAAGGACATGATTTTGTTCTATTCCATGATGTATATGTACCATATTTTCTTTATCCTGTCCACCACTGATGGGCACCTAGGTTGATTCCATGTCTTTATTATTGTGAAGTGTTGCAGTGAACATACAAGTGCACCTCTCTTTTTGGTAGAATGATGTATTTTCCTTTGGGTATATACCCATAAGTGAGATTGCCAGGTCAAATGGTAGTTCTATTTTTAGTTCTTTGAGAAATCATCAAACTGCTTTCTACACTGGCTGAACTAATTTAGATTGCAACCAACAGCGTATAAGCATTCCCTTTTCTCTGCAGCCTTACCAACATCTGTTATTTTTTGACTTTTTAATAAAAGTAATTCTGATTAGTGTGAGAGAGTATCTCACTGTGGTTTTCATTTGCATTGTGGTTTTCATTGAGCATTTTTAATTATGTTTGTTGAATGCTTATATGTCTTATTTTGAGAAGTATCTGTTCATAGGCCAGTCACAGTGGTGCATGCCTGTAATCCCAGCACTTTCGAAGGCCAAGGTAGTCAGGTGACTTGAGCCCAGGAGTTTGAGACCAGCATGGACAACATGGTAAAACCCCATCTCTAAAAAAAAAAAAAAAAAAAAAAAAAAAACCTAGCTAGGCGTGGTGGCATACGCCTGTAGTCCCAGCTACTCGAGAACCTGAGGTAGGAGGATCACTTGAGCCCAGGAAGTCCAGGCTGCAGTGAGCTGTGATTATGCCATTGAACTCCAGCCTGGGTGACAGAGTGAGACTCTGTCTCAAAAAAAAATAATAATAATGTCTGTTCATGTCCTTTGTCCACTTTCTTTTTTTTTTTTTTATCATCAAGTCATTTAAATTTCTTTCTTTTTTTTTTTATTTCTTATTTTTTATAGATCATTCCTGGGTGTTTCTCGCAGAGGGGGACTTGGCAGGGTCACAGGACAACAGTGGAGGGAAGGTCAGCAGATAAACAAGTGAACAAAGTTCTCTGGTTTTCCCAGGCAGAGGACCCTGCGGCCTTCCGCAGCGTTTGTGTCCCTGGGTACTTGAGATCAGGGAGTGGTGATGACTCTTAACGAGCATGCTGCCTTCAAGCATCTGTTCAACAAAGCACATCTTGCACCGCCCTTAATCCATTCAACCCTGAGTGGACACAGCACATGTTTCAGAGAGCACAGGGTTGGGGGTAAGGTCACAGATCAACAGGATCCCAAGGCAGAAGAATTTTTCCCAGCACAGAACAAAATGAAAAGTCTCCCATGTCTACCTCCCTCTACACAGACAGGGCAACCATCTGATTTCTCAATCTTTTCCCCACCTTTCCCCCCTTTCTATTCCACAAAACCGCCATTGTCATCATGGCCCGTTCTCAATGAGGTGTTGGGTACACCTCCCAGACTGGGTGGTGGCCGGGCAGAGGGGCTCCTCACCTCCCAGTAGGGGCGGCCGGGCAGAGGTGCCCCTCACCCCCCGGACAGGGCGGCTGGCCGGGCGGGGAGCTGACCCCCCCCACCTCCCTCCTGGACGGGGCGGCTGGCCGGGCAGAGGGGCACCTCACTTCCCAGTAGGGGCGGCCGGGCAGAGGCGCCCCTCACCTCCCAGACGGGGCGGCTGGCCAGGCGGGGGGCTGACCCCCCCACCTCCCTCCCGGACGGGGCGGCTGGCCGGGCGGGGGGCTGACCCCCCCACCTCCCTCCCGGACGGAGCAGCTGGCCGGGCAGAGGGGCTCCTCACTTCCCAGTAGGGGCGGCCGGGCAGAGGCGCCCCTCACCTCCCGGACAGGGCGGCTGGCCGGGCGGGGGGCTTATCCCCCCACCTCCCTCCCGGACGGGGCGGCTGGCCGGGCAGAGGGGCTCCTCACTTCCCAGTAGGGGCGGCCGGGCAGAGGCGCCCCTCACCTCCCGGACAGGGCGGCTGGCCGGGCGGGGGGCTGATCCCCCCACCTCCCTCCCGGACGAGGTGGCTGCCGGGCGGAGACGCTCCTCACTTCCCAGACGGGGGTGACTGCTGGGCGGAGGGGCTCCTCACTTCTCAGATGGGGCAGCTGCCAGGCAGAGGGTCTCCTCACTTCTCAGACGGGGCGGCGGGGCAGAGACGCTCCTCACATCCCGGACGGGGCGGCAGGGCAGAGGTGCTCCCCTCATCTCAGACGATGGGCGGCCGGGCGGAGACGCTCCTCACTTCCCAGATGTGATGGCGGCCGGGAAGAGGCGCTCCTCACTTCCTAGATGGGATGGTGGCCGGGCAGAGACGCTCCTCACTTTCCAGAGTGGGCAGCCAGGCAGAGGGGCTCCTCACATCCCAGACGATGGGCGGCCAGGCGGAGACGCTCCTCACTTCCCAGACGGGGTGGCAGCCGGGCAGAGGCTGCAATCTCGGCACTTTGGGGGGCCAAGGCAGGCGGCTGGGAGGTGGTTGTAGCCAGCCGAGATCACGCCACTGCACTCCAGCCTGGGTGCCATTGAGCACTGAGTTAACGAGACTCCGTCTGCAATCCCGGCACCTCGGGAGGCCGAGGCTGGCAGATCACTCGCGGTTAGGAGCTGGAGACCAGCCCAGCCCACACAGCGAAACCCCGTCTCCACCAAAAAAATACGAAAACCAGTCAGGCGTGGCGGCGCGCGCCTGCAATCGCAGGCACTCGGCAGGCTGAGGCAGGAGAATCAGGCAGGGAGGTTGCAGTGAGCTGAGATGGCAGCAGCACCGTCCAGCTTCGGCTCGGCATCAGAGGGAGACTGTGGAAAGATGGAGTGGGAGAGGGAGAGGGAGAGGGAGAGGGAGAGCCTTTGTCCACTTTCTAATGAGGTTTTTTTTCTTGTTGATTTGCTTAATTTCCTTATAGATTCTGTATATTAGTCCTTAATTTAGATGCATAATTTCTGAATATTTTCTGTCATTCGGTATGTTGTTTATTTACTGATAGTTTCTTTTGCTGTACAGAAGCTGTTTATTTTAATTTGGTTCTACTTGTCAATTTTTGTTTTTCTTGCAATTGCTTTTGAGGACTTAGTCATACATTATTTGCTTAGGCTGATATCCATAATGGTATTTACTAAGTTTTCTTCTAAGATTTTTATAGTTTGAGGCCTTACATTAAATCTTTAATATATTTTGAGTTAATTTTTGTATATTATGATAGATAGGGATCCACTTTTATTCTTCTGCATATGGTTGTCAAGTTATTCTGACAGCATTTATTCAATAAGGAATGTTTTTGCCATTGCTTATTTTTTTCAGTATTGTAGATCAGTTGGTTGTAGCTGTGTGGCTTTATTTCCTGGTTCTCTAATCTGTTGCAATGGTCTGTGTGTCTATTGTTCTACCAGTACCATATTCTTTTGGTTACTGTAGCTTTGTAGTATAGTTTAAAGTAGAGTAAAGTGATGCCTCTGGCTTTGCTCTTTGCTTAGGATTGCTTTTGCTATTCAGGCTGTTTTTTTATTTTTTGTTCCATATGAATTTTAGAATAGCTTTTTCTAATTCTGTGAAAAATGACATTGCTAGTTTGATAAGAAGAGCATTGAATCTACAGATTGCTTTGGGCCATATGGACATTTTAACAATAGTGATTCCTCCAATCCATGAGCATGGAATATTTTTTCATTTGTACTGCCTATGATTTCTTTCAGTAGTTTTTTGTAGTTCTTCTTGCAGAGATTTTTCATTTCCTTCATTAGATGTACCCCTGGGTATTTTATTTTTGTGTGTGTATTACAAATGGGATTACATTATTGATTCCATGCTCAGCTTGAACATTATTGTTGTACAGAAATGCTACTAACTTTCATATGTTGATTTTTTATCCTGAAACTTTACTGAAGTTGTTTATCAGGTCTAGGAGACTTTGGTGGAGACTTAAGGGTTTTCTAGGTATAGAATCATACTGTCAGCAAAGAGAGATAATTTGACTTCCTCTTTTCCTATTTAGATGTCTTTTATTTATTTCTCTTGTCTGATCACTCTGGCTAGAACTTCCAGTATTATGCTGAATAGAAGTGGTGAGAGTAGGCATCCTTATCTTGTTCCAGTTCTTAAGGGGAATGCTTCCAGCTTTTGTTCATTCAGTATTATGTTGGCTGTGGATTTGTCATAGATGGCTCTTTTTATTTTGAGGTATGTTCCTTCAATGCCTAGTTTGTTGAGGTTTTTTTTTTTATCATGAAGTAATGTTGAATTTTATCTAAAGCTTTCTCTGTGTCTATTGAGATGATCTTTTTTTAATAATTCTGCTTATATGGCCAATCACATTTATTCATTTGCATATGTTGAGCCAACCTTATTCTGTGTAATAAAGCCTACTTGATCATAGTGAATTAACATTTTGATGTGCTGCTGAATTAAGTTTGCTGGTATTTTGTTGGGGATTTTTGTTCTATGTTCATTAGGGATATTGACCTGTAATTTTCTTTTTTGTTGTTGTGTCTTTGCCAGATTTTGGTATCAGGATGATACTGGTTTTCTAGAATGAGCCTCCTTCTCAATTTTTGGAATAGTTTCTGAAGGACTGCTACCAGCTCTTCTTTCTATGCCTGATATAATTCAGCTGTGAATCCATCTTGTCCAGAGCTTTTTCTCACTGATAGGTTTTTTTTTTTATTACTGATTCAATTTCTGAGCTCATTACTGATCTGTTCGGGTTTTTAATTTCTTCCTGATTCAATCTTGGGAGGTTGTGTGTTTCCAGGAATTTATCCATTTCCTCTAGATTTTCTAGTTTGTGTGCATAGAGTTGTTCATAATAATCTCTGATGATCTTTTGTATTCCTGTGGGATTGGTTGTAATGTCACCATTGTCATTTCTTTTTCTTTTTTTTAATATACTTTAAGTTTTAGGGTACATGTGCACAACGTGCAGGTTTGCTACATATGTATAGATATGCCATGTTTGTGTGCTGCACCCATTAACTCGTCATTTAACATTAGGTATATCTCCTAATGCTATCCCTCCCCCCTTCTATCCCCCCACCACACCCCACAACAGGCCCCGGTGTGTGATGTTCCCCTTCTTGTGTCCATGTGTTCTCATTGTTCAATTCCAACCTATGAGTGAGAACATGCGGTGTTTGGTTTTTTGTCCTTGCGATAGTTTGCTGAGAATGATGGTTTCCAGCTTCATCCATGTCCCTACAAAGGACATGAACTCATCATTTTTTATAGGTGCATAATATTCCATGGTGTATATGTGCCACATTTTCTTAATCCAGTCTATCATTGTTGGACATTTGGGTTGGTTCCAAGTCTTTGCTACTGTGAATAGTGCCGTGATAAACATACGTGTGCATGTGTCTTTATAGCAGCATGTTTTGTAATCCTTTGGGTATATACCCAGTAATGGGATGGCTGGGTCAAATGGTATTTCTAGTTCTAGATCCCTGAGGAATAGCCACACTGACTTGATTGTGCTTATTTAGATCCCTCTTTTTCTTTGTTAATCTAGCTAGTAGTCGATTAATCTTGTTTATCCTTTCAGAGAACAAACTTTTCATTTCATTGATCATCTGTATGTTTTTTGGAGGTCTCAAGTTTTTTTAGTTCTGCTATGATTTTAGCCATTTCTTTTCCTCTGCCAGCTCTGGGATTAGTTTGTTCTTGTTTTTCTAATTCCTTTAGGTACAAGTCAGATTATTAATTTGAGATTTTTCTATCTTCTTGATGTAGGTGTATATCCCTGTAAACTTTACTCTTAACACTGCTTTTGCTCTCAGAGATTTGGGTATGTTGTTTCTCCGTTTTCATTTGTTTCAAAGAATTTTCAAATTTCTGCCCTAATTTCAATGTTTACCCAAAAGACATTCAGGAGCAAGTTGTTTAATTTACATGTAAAATATGTGGTTTTGAGAGTTCTTCTGGGCATTTCTATTTTTTTTTAAAATTTTTATTTCCATAGGTTTTGGGGGAACAGGTGGTATTTGGTTACATCAGTAGGTTCTTTAGTGGTGATTTGTGAGATTTTGGTGTACCCATCATCTGAGCAGTATATACTGAACCCAATTTGTAGTCTTTTATCCCTCACCCACCTCCCACTATTTTCCCCATTTTATTCCACTGTGGTCTGAAAAAATGCTTAGTATGATTCAGTTTTTTGGGATTTATTGAGACTTGCCTTATGGCCAAACACGTGGTCAATTTCAGATTATGTTCTGTGTGCAGATGAGAAGAATGTACATTCTATGATTGTTGAGGGGAGTATTCTTAAAATGTCTGTTAGGTCCAATCTGTCAAGTGTCTAATTTAAATCTATAATTTGTTCGTTAGTTTTCTACAAAGAGAGAATCTGTCTAATGCGTCTTGGTGGGATGTTGAAGTTTCCCACTGTTATTGTGTGACTGTCTAAATAAGTCTTTTCCTGGGTCTATAAGTACTTGTTTATGAATCCCAATGTGGGATACATTTAGATTCAGGATAGTTAACTCTTCTTGTTGAATTGAACCCTTTATCATTATGTAATGACTTTCTTTGTCCGTTTTTACTATTGTTGGTTTAATGTATGTTTTACCTGATGGAAGAATAGCTACCCCTGTTCTTTTTTGCTTTCTGTTTGCGTAATAGATTTTTCTCCATCCATTTACTTTGAGCCTGTAAGTGTCATTGCATGTAAGATGGGTCTCTTGAAGACAGCAAAAAGTGGCTCTTGTTTTTTTATTCATCCTGTCACTCTATGTCATTTAAGTGGAGTGTTTAGACCATTTACATTCATGGTTAATATTGATATGTGAGGTTTTGTTTCTGTTATGATGTTGTTAGCAGGTTTCTTTGTAGTCTGATGGCATAGTTGCTTTATAGAGTATTTGGCTTATGTACATATGTGTTTTTGTGGTAACAGATTTTGTTCTTTCATTTCTATGTTTGGAACTTTCTTAAGCATCTCTTATAAGGTAGTCTAGTGGTAACAAATTCCCTTAGTGATTGCTTGTCCTCAGAATTATTTTAGTCCCTTTATTAATATTTAGTTTATATATAATAAAATTAACCAATTTTAAGCATATAAGTTTTGTCCCATACTTATAATCATGTAAACATTGTCATGATCACAACATAGACTATTCCTGTCTTCAAAGATTATGCCCTCTGCAATCAATCTTTTCCTCCTACTCCTGGTCTCCTGCATCTGCCAATCACTTTATCTCGCTGTATTTTTGCTTTCCTAGAATTTGATGTAAGTATCATATAGTGATACGAGTGATGTATGATGTGTATGATGTGAGTATCATATAGTACATTGTCTTTTGTGTCTGGCTTCTTTCATTCAACATAATGCTTTTGAGATTTATACATGTTGTTTCTTGTATCAGTAGCTTGGTCCATTTGGTTGCTGGTTAGTATTCCATTGTATGAATATACCACACTTTGTTTATTCATTCCCCAGTTGATAGACATCTAGGCTTCTTTTCAGTTTGGGTCAGAACAATGACGTACAAGTCTTTGCATGACTCCATGATGTTATTTCACTTGGGTAAATAACTAAGTGTGGGATTACTGGGTCATTTGACAAGAGAATGTGTAATCGTAAGGGAAACTGCCACATTTGCCTTTCAAACAGCAGCTTATGAGATGGTCAGTTCCTCCACATCCTACACAACAATTCATATTGTCACTCTTTCATTTTAGTTAGACTAAATAATTAGACTAGTGGTTGTGTAGCAATATCTCACTATGGTTCCATTTAATTTTGATAAAGTAAGTAGATTTAGATCTTTTGCCCATATTTTTGTCAGATTGTCTGAAATATATGACTTCTATATATTTATACATACAGTCTTTTATTGGCTTTATATTTTACAAATATCATTCAGCATGTGGCCTGCCCTTCCCCTTTTCCACAATATGTTTTGAAGAGCAAAAGTTTTTTACTTTAATGAAGTACAGTTTATCCATTTTTTTGTATTTGGCTTTGGGCTTTTTGTGTCCATCTAAGGATTTGTTGTCTAATCCAAATCGTGGACATTTTCTCCTATGTTTTCTTGTAGAAGATTCATAGTTTTACTTTTTACATTTAGATCTATTGTCCATTTCCATTAAAATCCTTCATACAAAGTGAACAAAACGTCGTGGTTCTTTTTTTGTTTCTTTGTTTGCAAATAGATATCCAGTTATTCAGCACCATTTGTTAAAAAGAGTATCCTTTATTAAATTATGCAGCACCCTTCTAGAAAAATCATGAACATTTAATGAGGGTCTGTTGACCATATAAATGAGGGTTTAGGTATAGCCTCTTCATTTTGTTCCATTGAGTGCTATGTCTGTCCTTTTGCCAGTACCTCACTATTTTGATTAATGTAGTTTTATTCTAAATCTCATAATCCAGTAGTGTTAAGTCTTCCCATTTTTTGCTTTTTCAAAATAAGTTTGAATGTTCTAGGTTCTTTGCATTTTCATATTAATTTTAGAATCAGTATTTCAACATCTATGAAATATATATTGGGATTTTGATTGGAATGGCACTAAATTTATAGATCAATGGGAATGAATTGATATCTTAGCTATGTTGAGTATCCCAATCCATGAGCATGGAAACTCTTCATATATTTATATCTTATCTAATTTCTCTCATCAATGTTTGTAGTTTTCAGCATATAGGTCTTGCACATAATTTGTTAAATGCACCCCTAACTATACATGTAAATGCATTGTTAAATTTTACTCCTCAATTATTTCATTGCTAGTATATAAAAATCATATTGCTTTTGTACTGGCTCTGTTGACTTTGCCAAACTTACTTGTTTTAGTAGCATTATTTATATTTCTAAGGATTTTCTGCATAAGTAAGCATTGCATTGGAAGTTAAGATGATTTTGCTTCTTTTTAATGTATATGTCTTTTATTTCTATCTTATTTCATTGACTGAAACTTCCAGTACAATATTGAACAGAAGAGATGAGAGCAGACATCCTCCCAATGCTCCTCTAGGGAGAAATTGTTCAGTCTTTCTTCATGAGTATAATGTTAGCCGTAGCTTTTTACAGATCCCCATCCTAATAGAAGGAAGTCTCCTTCTATTCCAAGTTTGCTGGAGCTTCTATCCTGAATAAATATTGACTTTTATCAAATGATCATTTTGCCTCTATTCATGTTTTTTTTAGTCTATGATTTGGTGATTTACCTTGATTATGATGTTCAAATGTTAAGCCAACCTTACATTCCCAGAATAAATCTTACTTTTTCAGAATACGTGTCCTTTTTAATATTTATATGAGTTTAGTTTGCTAAAATGTTACTAAGGTTAATTATATCTGTGTCCATGAGGATACTGATCTACAGTTTTCTTTTCTTTTTTTTTTTTTTTGAGATAGAGTCTCACTCTGTCGCCCAGGCTGGAGTGCAGTGGCATGATCTCGGCTCACTGCAAACTCCACCTCCCAGGTTCACGCCATTCTCCTGCCTCAGCCTCCCGAGTAGCTGGGACTACAGGCACCTGCCACCACGCCCAGCTAATTTTTTTGTATTTTTAGTAGAGACGGGGTTTCACCATGTTAGCCAGGACAGTCTCGATTACAGTTTTCTTATAGTGTTTTGTCTAGTTTTAGTATCAGTATATTACTATTCTTGTGTATGGGTTAAGCATCCCTATTCCAAAACTATGAAATCTGCAAGGCTTCAAAATTGAAAACATGTTGAGTGCCAACAAATGGAAAATTCCACACCTGACCTCATGTGACAGCTTGTAGTCAAAACATACAGCACACAATTTTCAGCCTTCCCAAGGATAAAAGGACCCCCCAGCCCTGTTTAGCTGTGATGTGTCTTCTCCATGGACACTCATGCAATTATTTCCACAAAGGACAATACAGTATCATGTGTGCAGGCTAGACACACCAACAGCAGGTTCTCCCATGATGCTCCATATAGGGCCAAGACATATGTTTTACTCATTGTGGTTTTTTGCTTATTCTCTGCAATGTGGTATAAAAATATTATTGAAAATGTCAAAAAGGCCTGCAGACACCCCTATGGTAACAGTGATAAGAAAAAGAGGAAGCACTTATGTTTGTCTGTTGCACAGAAATTCAAGTTATTTGGAGAAACTGGATGATCATATAAGTATGAAATGCCTTACGGAAGAGTATGGTGTTGGAATGAACACCATATATGACCTGAAGAAACAGAAGGATAAACTGCTGAAGTTCTGTGCTGAAAATGATGAACAGAAGTTAATTTAAAAAATTGAAAAACACTGAACCAAACTAAAAATGGAGATCTCAATCATGTATTGAAAGAGTGCATCCATCAGCATTACCGTGAACACATGCTACTTAATGGTATGCTGATTATTAAACAAGCAAAGATCTATCATGATTCAATGAAAATTGAGGGGAATTATGAATATTTATTAGGCTACTTGCAGAAACTTAAGAAAATACACAGCACTAAATTTTAAAAGATTTTTGGTAATAAAGCATATGCTGACCATGAGGCAGCAGAGAAATTTATTGACAAGTTTGCCAAAGTTTCCACTGATGAAAATCTGACACTGGAAGTCCATAAAGTTGTTGACACATCACTGTTTTGGTGTTATTGCCCCAGAAAGACACTGACTACAGCTGATGAGACATCCTCTATAGGAACAAAGGATGCCAAGTGCAGAATTGTTGCATTGGGATGTGCTAATGCATAAGACACACATAAATGTAAACTTGCCGTCACAGGCAAAAGCTTGCATCCTCACTGTTTTCAAGGAGTGATTTTCTTACCAGTCCATTATTATGCTAACAAAAAATGCATGGATCATCAGAGACATCTTTTTTCTGATTGATTTCACAAACATTTTATACCAGTAGCTTTTGCCCACGGCAGGGAAGCAGGACTGGATAATGCCTGCAAGATTTTGTTGTTTCTTGACAGCTGTTCTGCTTATCCTCCAGCTGAAATTTTCATCAAAAATAATGTTTATGCCATGTGCTTACCCCAAATGTGACTTACTGAGTTCAGCCATGTGGTCAGGGTATGCTTAGATCAGTGAAGAGAAAATATAAAAACACTTTCTTGAACAGCATGCTAGCAGCAGTGAGCAGAGGCATGGATGTGGAGTGTTTTCAGAAGAAGTTTAGCATGAATGATGCCATATATGCTGTTGCCAGTGCTTGGAACACAGCAACTAAATGCACAGTTATACAGGCCTGACACAACTTCTGTCCTGTAACTATGTCCACTCATCATGATGAAAAAAGTGATCACTTTGAAGTATTCCATATGTCAAGTGAGGGAAGAAAATGCCTGACCTTCTTACATATGCAAAAAATATACCTTCAGAGTCTATCAGTAAGCTGGAAGAAGTAGATATTAAGAAGTTTCTAAAATCAGTAATTAAACTCCAGTTGTTCCTTCATTAACCAAACAATGGTGAAATAGCCAAACAGTTCTGAAACAAGGTGATTGTAATAATAATGACATTGAAGATAATACTGGTAATACTTCAGAAAAAGTGCCCATAGATGACATCATGAAAATGTGTGATAGGTTTATTGAAGCACTCACTAGAGCAGCATGCATTTATAAGACAACTAGAAATTATGTCAGTTTATAAAATCAAAGAGAGACTTCTAAGACAAAAATCAGTGTCAAAGCAGATAACTCTGGAGAAGATATTTTTAAAAGCCATTCTAGCAGAATGCCTCCTCACCCCGAGAGAAGCCACCTCCTAGTCCCTCACCTGCTTCTGATGTTCCTTCTCACCTAAATAAAAAACAGTGTACAGTAACCTTTCAATCAAAACATGTGTATAATATGTAATATGTATAATAATGTAGGTGGAGACTGAAAGCCTGCTGCTATCTGTTGTTTAACAGCTGATACAGGTATTCTGGTGATGCTAGTGTGCTATTTGGTTACCCTGAATACATTATTTTTTCACTGTATTAATGGCATGTCATTATTTTACTATTATTTATTTGTGAATAAATATGAGAAAGTGATTATCAGTAACGTAAATTTATAGTCAAGAATGATGGTGATGCCAAACCACCACAGATTTTCCACAGGAATATCTGAGGTAATGACATCTTTGCTTTCTGATGGTTCAATGTACACAAACTGTTTTACACACAAAATTACTAAACAACTTTTTTTGTAAAATTACCTTCAGTCTATGCGTGTAAGATATATCTGAAATATAAATGAATTTCAGGCTTAGGCATTATCCTGTCCCCAAGACATTTCATTATATTTTATATATATATTATACATATATATAATATATAATGCAAATATATATATGCAAATATTTCAAAATCCAAAAATACCTGAAATCTGAAGCACTTCTGGTTCCAAGCATTTTGGATAAGGAATATTCAACCTGTAATTAGTTGGGAAGTGTTCTCACCTCTTTTGTTTTCTGGAAAAGCTGTGTAGAACTGATATTTTTTCCTTAACGATCTGGAGTATTCTTTGTTGGAAGGTTTTTAGCAATGACTTTAATTTCCTTAGTAGATATAAAACTACTCAAGCTATCTATTTTTTCTTTAGTGTGGTGTGATTGTTTTTATCTTTTAAGTAATTTGTTTATTTAAAATAAGGTGTCAAATTTCTTGTCATAAAATTATTCATAAAATTTCCTTATTATTTTAATGTCTATGGTATCTATACAGATTTACAGACTTCCATTTTTATGTTGATAATTAATATTTTCTCATTTTCTTTTCTGATCCAGTGTCACTAGGATGTTGTTTTTATTGATTTTTCTCTAGTTCTTTTATGTTTTATGTTTTATTGGTTTTGCCCTTTATTTATTATTTCTTTCCTTATATCTCCTTTTTGTTTCATTTTCTCTTGTTTTTCATGTTCCTTAAGTTGAAACTTAAATCATTATTTTGAAATGATACTTTTTTTTGAACATAAGCATTTACCGCTATAGATTTCCTCATAAGCACTGCTTTGTTTGTGTCCTACAGATTTTGATATTTGTGTCTTTATTTCCAGTTCATTCTAAAATAATTTTAATATCCCTGTTATTTTTCTTTAATTTGTGGATAATTTGGAAAGATATTATTTAATTTCTAAATATCTGGAGATTTTCCAGATGTCTATGAGCAAATTTTAATTTCATTTCATTCTTGACAAAAAATATACTTCATTATAATGTTAGTCTTCTTGAGTTTAAGGGCCAAGAATATGGTTTATCTTGGTGAATGTTCAGTATACACTTGAAAAGAATGTGCATTTTGCTGTTGCAGGATGGAGTATTGATGGGTGGAGTGAATATCAGTTAGGTCATGTTGATTGATAACATTGTTCACGTCTTTTATATTCTTCTTCTCTTTTCGTATGTTCAGTCAATTACTACTAATAGAGCAGTGTTTAAATCTCTAACTCTACTTGTGGATTTGACTGTTTCTACTCTTGATTATATCAGATTTGTTTAGTGTATTTTGAAAGTCTGTTATTAGATGCATATACATTTATAATTGTTATGTCTGTTTGATGATTTGAGGACCCTTTATCAATGAAATGTCTGTTTCCTCCATGGAAATGTTCCTTAGTCTGGAATCTTCTTTGAGATTAATACAGTCACTTCAGCTTTCTTTTGACTAGTGTTTACATGGCCTAATTTGTTTTTTATCCTTTAAAAATCTTTTTTTGTGTTGATATTTTAAGTAGGTTTTTTGTAGACAGCATATAGTTGAGTCATGCTTTGTTATCCAATCTGACCATTTCTATTCTTTCAACTGAAGTTATTAAGTATACACATTGAATGTAATTGTCAATGTTTAAATCTGCCTTTTCTAATTCTAATTGTTTCATCCATACTTTTGTTCTTATTTTTCTCTTAGATTGAGCACTTTTATTATTCCATTTTATCTGTAATAATGGCAGACTATATATACTGATTAGCTTTTTAGTGGCTATTTTAGTATTTGAAATTATACCTCTTTATCTTATCTAATCTTAATTATTTCCTTTCTTCTGCTTACTTTAATTTGTTCGTATTTTTCTGGATTTTTAGAACAGAAGCTGAGGTTATTGACATGAAATTTTTGTCCTTGTCAAATAGATATTTAGTGCTGTAAATTTCCCTGTAAATACTGCTTTGGCTGCCTTCCACAAATTTTAATATGTGTGTTTTCATTTTAATTCAGGTCAAAATACTTTCTAGTTTTCCTTTGGATTTCTTCTTTGACCTGTGGATTATTTAGAAATGTGTTGAGGCCAGGCACACTGGCTCATGCCTGTAATCCCAGCACTTTGGGAGGCTGAGGTATTGAGCTCAGGAGTTCAAGACCAGCCTGGACAATATAGCAAGACTCCATCTCTACAAAAAAATTTAAAAATATATCCAGGCATGGTGACATGTGCCTGTAGTCACAGCTACTCATAAGGTTAAGGTGGGAGGATCTCTTGAGCCTAGGAGATTGAGGCTGCAGTGAGCTGTGATTGTGCTACTGCACTCCAGTCTGGGCAACAAAGCAAGACCTTGTCTCAAAATAAATAAACAGAGAGAGAGAGAGAGACACACACACATGTGTTAGTTTCCAAATACACTGATATTTTTTAGATACCTTTTCATTATTTATTTCTAATTTATTTCCATTGTGGTAAGAAAATATACTTTGTATGATTGAAATTCTCAAATTTAAATGAAACCTGTTTTATAATTCAAATATAATCTATCCTGTATAGTGTTCTTGGTGCACCTAAAAAAAAAGAATGTATATTCTATTACTGTTTGGTAAACGGCTCTTTATAAAATGCCATTAGTTAGGCCAAGTGAGCTGATAGTGTTATTTAGGTATTCAAATCTCTGACTATAATTAGGGATGTGTCTGTATATTTATCCTCACAGTTCTATTAGTTTTTGCTTCATGTATTTTGAGAGTGTGCTGTGAGGTGCGTAAACATTTAGAATTTTTATACATTTTTAATGAGTTGAGGCCTTTATCATAATGTAATAGCTCTATTTGTCCCTGGTAATATTTATTGCTTTGACATATAATTTGTCTGATATTAATTTAGCCACTCCAGATATATTTTTATTAGTATTAGTATGGCATTTATTTTTATTAGTGTTAATTATTTTTATTAGTTAATTCTTTTACTTTTTATCTATTTGTATCTGTACATTTAAGGTAGATTTCTTGAAGGCAGCATATAATTGGGTCTTGCCATTTAGTGAATCAGGCAATTGTTGCCTTTATTTAGAGGTTCAGACCATTCACATTTAAGTAATTATTGGGATAGTTTAGTTTAAATTTACTACGTTACTATCTGATTTCTATTTCTATCAAAATTTGTCTCTTATAATCTTTTTCTCTTTTCCTTTTCGCTGCCTTTTTTGGATTAACTGAATATTTTTAATCATTGATTTTGTCTCCTTTTTTGGTTTATTAGCTATAACTCCTTGTTTTATTTTAGCCAATTCTTTCAGGTTTAGAGTATATATCTTTAACTTATACTGACTAACTTGAAGTGATATTATGCCATTTATACTATATATAGTATAAGAAACTTACAACAGTTTCAACAATTCTAGCTGGGGTTATTTGGGTTAATAAAATAAACATTTATGCATCTCAATATCGATTTTTCAACCCCGGAGAGGACTCTAAGTGGTCCTGTTTGGATTACGTGCATATCCCTAAACAAACAACAGTGGACAAGGGCATGAATGCTTTGGTCAACCTGAATTCCTGCAGAAATTTCTGAAAGAAATTCGTGAAGGTGGGAAGGAGTTCACCAAACAACCTAAGAAAAGGAATGCAAAAGTGCACGGATTAGACAAAAACTACAGTGATCAAAGGCCACTACAACCATACAGATCACAGAAAGAGTTTATAGATCGATAGATAGAGAACTCACATCAGCTTGCTATAAATTCCCAATATATCTTTCTAACAATACCATATTTAGCCACACAAAGCAGGGGTAAATGAAGCTTTCTTTGTATGGTGTTTTTCTTCCCCTTGTGCTTTCCAGGGTACCCAGCTGTCAGTAACACTTCTTCACATCTGATACCTTTCAAGCTTAAAAAAAAAAAAAAAGCCAAATACTCTGCCACCCCTTTATATTTGACTTTTATTATCATTCCAGAAAACTTTTAGTAAGAATCTAAGCATTTCTGTGTAAATCAGAGTTCCTCAACCTTAGCACTATTGACCTTTTGGACTAGATAATTTTTTGTATTGAGTGGCTTCCCTATGCATCATAGGATGTTTTGCAGCATCCCTGAGCTCTACCCACTAGATATCAGTAACATACCCTCCTCCACAGTTGTGACAAGCAAAAATTCCTCCAGATAGTGTCAAATGTCTTGTTGGGGTGCAAAATTACTCCTGGTTGAGAACCACTGATTTAAGGGAATGTTTACAAACATCAAGAGCTACAGCTTCTTGACAACAAATCAGCATCAGCTCATGGGGAGAAAGCAGAATTAGCATCAGATGCCAATGAACTCTTGTTCCATATCCCAGCAAGCCCATATCTCCTCAAAACATAGTGTCTCTTGTTTACCACTGAAGATTTAGCTCCCAGCATCTGGAAAAAACAATGCTCAAATACCACAACCACAACAAATGCTAAAAGAATAGGTGAATGGATGAATAAATTAATGGATGGATGAATGAGTGAAAATTTAAAAATGTGGATGATTATTCACACTGTTGCTCTTAGGAAATGAATGACATAGGCTAGTATATGTATGAGAAAATGGGATATTTTACTATTTTACTTGAAAATTTCTATATTGGAATTTTGTCATTTTAATTTTATAACTTAGAAAACTTTAAAGGATTTATTTTACAAGCACTTGAAAATAAAATCAAGCATTTTCTCCCTGAGAACTTTTTTAAAAATTTGCTTGTTTTCATTAGAAGAGTCAACTAATATTTATTGAGCATCTTTTATTGTTGAACTAGGGGCTGTTCTAGGCAGCTGGGATGCAACAAGACCGAGAAAGTTCCTGTTCTTATAGAGCTTACATTCCTTTTTTTGATACAAAATATTATAGATATATATGGGGTACATATGAATATTTATTACATGCATAGAATGTGTATTCATCAAGTCAGAGTTTTTGGAGGATCCATTACCTTGAGTATTTATCATTCCTATGTGTTGGTAACATTTCAAGTCCTCTCTGCTAGCTACTTTGTAATATAAAATATATTGTTGCTACTATAGTCACTCTACTCTGCTATTGAATATTGGAGCCTATTCTTCTATCAAACTGTATCTTTATATCTACTAACCAACTTGCCTGTATCCCATCTGCCACCCACACACCCTTCCTACCCTCTGGTATCTACTATTCTAGTCTTTATCTCCATGAGATTAACTTGTTTAGCTCCCACCTATGAGTGAGAACATGTATCTGTCTTTCTGTGCCTGACTTATTTCACTTAACGTAATGACCTCCATTTCCATTCCTGTTGCTGCAAATGACATGATTTCATTCTTTTTTATGGCTGAATAATGTTCAATTGCATATATATATATATATATAGCACATTTTCTTTATTAATTTGTCCATCGATGGACACTTAGATTGATTCCATGTCTTTGCTGTTAAGAATACCCCTGAAGTAAACATGCAAGTGCAGGTATCCCTCTGATACACGGATTTCCTTTCCTTTGGTTAAATACCTGGTAGTGGTATTGCTGGATCATATGGTAGTTCTATTTTTAGTTTTTGGAGAAGTCTCCATGTTGTTTTCCACAGTGGTTGTAGTAATTTACATTCACACCAACAGTATATAAGAATTCCCTTTTCTCCACATTGTTGCTAGCATGTTATTTTTTGTCTTTTTAATAATAGCCATTCTAACTGGGATAAGATGATATCTCAATGTGGTTTTAATTTGCATTTCCCTAATTACTAGTGATGCTGAGCATTTTTTCATAAACCTGTTGGCCATTTGTATGTATGTCTTTTCTTGATAAATATCTATTCACGTCTTTTGCCCACTTCTAATGATATTATTTGGGTATTTTAAAATTTTTTAGTTGTTTGAGTTCCTTTTATATCCTGCATACTAGTCCCTCATAGGATGACTAGTTTGCAAGTATTTTCTCATTCAACACATTTTCTCCTCACTCTGTTGATTGTTTCCTTTGCTGTGCATGAGCTTTTAAATTTAATAAATTTAATATAATCCCATTTGTTTATTTTTTGTTTTATTGTCTGCTCTTCAGGCAGGCCTTAGCCATGAAATATTTGCCCAGAATGATGTCTTGAAATGTTTTCTCCATTTTTTTAGTAGTTTTACAGTCTCAGGTCTTATGTTTAAGTCTATAATTTATCTTCTGTTTATTTTTGTACACGGGAAGCCATAGGTATCCAGTTTCATTTTTCTGTATGTGGATCTCCAATTTTCCCAGCACCATTTATTGAAGAATGTATTCTTTCTCCTTGGTGCCTTCATCAAAAATCAGTTGGCTGTAAATACATGGATTCATTTCTGTACTATCTATCCTGTTCCATTTGTCTATAAGGCTGTTTTTATACCAATACTATGTTGTTTTGGTTACTGTAGCCTTTTGGTACATTTTGAAGTCAGGTAGTGTGATGCCTCCAGCATTGTCGTTTTTGTTCAGAATTGCTTTGGCTATTCAGGCTCTCTTTTGGTATTATACACATTGTAGGATTGTTTTATTAATTCTGTGAAAAATTACATTGGTTTTTTGATAGAGATTGCATTAAGTCTGTAGTTGCTTTAGGTAGTATGATTTTGTTTTTTCGTTTGTTTGTTTGAGATGGAGTTTCGCTCTGTTGCCCAGGCTGGAGTGCAATGGCATGATCTCTGCTCACCGCAACCTCCACCTCCCGGGTTCAAGCAATTCTCCTGCCTCAGCCTCCTGAGTAGCTGGGATTACAAGCATGCGCCACCATGCCCAGCTAATTTTGTATTTTTAGTAGAGATGGGGTTTCTCTATGTTGGTCAGGCTGGTTTTGAACTCCTGACCTCAGGTGATCCACTCGCCTCAGCCTCCCAAAGTTCTGGGATTACAGGCGTGAGCCACCATGCCCAGCCAGTAGTATGGTCATTTTAACATTATTAATTCTTCTGATCCATGAGCATGGGATGTCTTTCCATTTGTTTTGTCCTCTTCAATTTCTTCATTAGTGTTTTGTAGTTTTTCTTATAGAGATCTTTCAACGCCTTAGTTAAATTTGTTCTTAGGTATTTTTTGTAGCTATTGTAAATTGGATTACCTTCTTGATTTCTTTCTTGGCTAGTTCATTATCAGTATATAGAAATGCTACTGATTTTTGTATGTTGATTTGCATTCTGAAACTTTACTAAATTTATCAAATCTAAGAGTTTTTTGATGGAGTCTAGGTTTTTCTATAAGATCATATCATCAGCAAAGAAATGGTTGACTTCCTCTTTTCCAATTTGGATCCCTTTTATTTTATTATTTCATTTTTTTAATTTGTTTTCCTCAGAGATCCTTGTTCTGAATGATGCCTTTTATTTCTTTGTCTTGCATGATTACTCTGGCTAAGATTTCCAGTACCATGTTGAATAAGAGTGGTGAAAGTGGGTATTTGTGTTGAGTTACAGATCTGAGAGGAAAGGCTTTCATCTTTTCAGTAGTAGTGTTCATACTAACATTCAGTATGATGTTATCCGTGGGTTTGTCATAGATGACCTTTATTATTTTGAGACATGTTCCTTCTACACTTGGTTTATTGAGAGTTTTTATGAAGGGATGGTGTATTTTATCAAATGCTTTTTCTGCATCTATTGAGATGATCATATGATTTTTGTCCTTGATTTTGTTTATGTGATGTATCACATTTATTGATTTGCATATGTTGAGCCATCAGTGCATCCCTGGTATAAATCCCATTTGGTCATGGTATATTATCTTTTTGATGTGTGTTGGATTTGACTTGCTAGTAGTTTGTGGAGGATTTATGTAGTTTTCTTTTTTGTTGTGTCCTTGTCAGGTTTTGTCACTGGGATAATGTTGGTCTCATATAATGACTTGAGGAGAGGTCTTTCCACTTTCATTTTTTGAAATGGTTTTAAGAGGATTTGTATTAGTTCTTCTTTATATGTTTGGTAAATTTCAGCTGTTCATCCATCCAGTAGTTGGGTTTTCTTTCTTGGGAGACTTTGTATTACTGATTCAATCTTGCTACTCATTATTGGTCTGTTTAGGTTTTCTATTTTTTCCTTATTCAATCTTGGTAGCTTGTATATTTCCAGAAATTTATCCATTCTCCTAGGTTTTCTGGTTTGTTAGTGTACAGTTATTCATAATCATGTGTGATGATCTTTTGTATTTCTGTGGTATCAGTTGTAATATCTCCCTTTTCATTTCTTGTTTTGTATTCTGTCTTCTTGGTTAGTCTAGCTAGTGGTTTATCAATTTTGTTTATCTTTTTTTTGAAGAATCAACTTTTCATTTCATTTATTCTGTGTAGTTTTTAGTCTATCTCATTCAGTTCAGCTCTTTCTTATTTCTTTTCTTCTAATTTTGACTTTGGTTTATTCTTGCTTTTGTGGTTCCTTGAGATGCATCATTGGGTTGTTTGAAATCTTTCTACTTTTTTGATGTAGGCATGTATTGCCTATGTCAAACTTCCTCTTAACACTGCTTTCACTCTATCCCATTGGTTTCAGCACATGCCTTATTTACATTTGTTTCAAGAAATTTTTTGCTTTTCATCTTAATTTCTTAATTGACCCAGTGGTCATTCAGAACCATGTTTTTTAATTTCCATGTATCTGTAGGTACCAGAGTTCCTCCTAGTATTGATTTATTGTTTTATTCCATTGTGACCTGAAGATACTTGATATGATTTTGATTTTTAAAACTGTTGAGAATCGTTTTGTGACCTAACATATGCTGTATCCTGGAGAATGTTTCATGTGCTTAGAAGAATGTATATTTTACAGTTGTTGAATAAAATGTTCTGTAAGTGTGTGTTAGTTCCACTTGGTCTAAAGTGTAGTTTAAATCCAATTTTTTGTTGTTGTTGATTTTCTGTCTAGATGATTTGACTAATGCTGAAAGTGGGGTGTTGAATTTCCCCAATATTATTTTATGGGAGTCTATCTCTATCTTTAGCTCTAGTTATATTTGCTTTATGAATCTGGGCACTCCAGGGTTGGATGCATAAATATTCAGAATTGTTGTATCCTACCTCTTGCTGGATTGATCCCTTTATCATTATATAATGACCATCTTTGTCTTTGTCATTTTTACTGTTTTTGACCTAAAGTCTGTTTGATCTGATATAAGTATGGCTACTTCTGCTCACTTTGGGTTTCTGTTTGAGTAGAATTTTTTTGCATCCCTTTACTTTGGGTGTATATGTATCTTGAAAGGTAAAGTGTATTTGTTGTAGGCAGCATATAGTTGGATAATGTTTTCTTATATGTTTATTTTAAGCAGATTATTTAATCTATTTCCATTCAATATCTCTTTTTTTTTTTCTTTTTGAGACAGAGTTTTGCTCTTGTCACCCAGGCTAGAGCGCAATGGCACAGTCCCAGCTCACTGCAACCTCTGCCTCCCAGGTTCAAGTGATTCTCCTGCCTCAGCCTCCCAAGTAGTTTGGATTACAGGCACCTGGCACCACGCCTGGCTAATTTTTGTATTTTTAGGAAAGACGGGGTTTCACCATGTTGGCCAGGCTGGTCTCAAACTCCTGACCTCAGGTGATTCACCTGCCTCGGCATCCCAAAATGCTAGGATTGCAGGTGCTAGGATTGCACGCCCGGCCTCAAGATTGCTTTTAATATGCAAGGCTTTGTTCCTGTCATGTTCTTAATTGTTTTCTGATCGTTTTTTATGTTCTTTATTCCTCTCTTTTTTTCTAATTGTCATTTTGGTTTGGTTGTTTTCTGTAGTTGTACCATTTGAATTCTTTCTCTTCCTCATTTGTGTGTTTGGTGTACCAGTGAGTTTTATACTTTGATGTGTTTTCATGATTGTAAATATTATCTTTTTTATTCCAGGTTTAGGACTTCTTTGGATATTTCTTCTAGGGCCAGTCTAGTGGTGCTAAATTTCCTCAGCATTTTCTTCTCTGGGAAGGACTTTTTTTGTGAAGGATAATTTTGCTAGATAGTATATACTTAAGTGGCTTTTTTTCTTCACCACTTTGAATATGTCTCTCTTGCCCTGTATTGTTTCTGCTGAGAAATACTTTCTTAGCCTGATGGGGTTTCCTTTATAGGTGACTAGACACTTGTCTTGCTGTTGTTGGAATCCCCTCTTTATCTTTGACTTTAAATAGTTTGACTATAATATGCTGCAGAGAAGACCTTCTTGCTCTGTATTTGTGTGGGGTTCTCTGAGCCCCCTATATGAGTCTTTTCTAGATTGGGGAAGTTTTCATCTATTATTTCATTAAATAGATTTTCTAACCCTTTCATTCTCTCTTTGCCCTTGGGGACACTGATAATTAGAATATTGAGTGACTATGTTGTCCCATAGGTCACAAAGCCTTTCTCATTCTTTTTTATTCTTTTTATTTATTTTTGTCTGACTGGATTATTTCAAAAGATTTCAAGTTCTGAGATTCTTTCTTCTGCTTAATCTAATCTATTGTTGGAGGTTTTGACTGTATTTTGTATTTTATTCAATGAATTCTTCAGTTCCAGAATTTATGTTTGGTTCTTTTAAAAAAATGTGTATCTCTTTGATGAATTCTTTTCCAGTTTTCTGTATTGTTTTTCAAAATTATCTTGTTTGCTGAGCTTCTTTAAAATCAGTAATTTGAATTATTTACCCATGATTTCATTGGTTTTTTATTGGTATCTGTTGCTGTAGCATTATTGTGTTCCTTTGAAGGTGTCACATTTCCTTGCTTTTTCATGTTTCCTGTGTCCTTATGTTAATATCTGCACATCTGATGTAACAATCACTTCTTCCATGTTTTTTAAATTTGCTTTTGTAGAGAGGACTCTTCTCTGAAGATTATCTATGATGTTGGTTGAGTAGGGCACTTTGGCTTTGATTTTGGATGCAAGCAATAGCGTAGTCTCTGTATGATCTCCTTGGCTATAAATAGTATCAGTGGTATCTGTGATTTATTTCCTTGATAGCTTAGGGTGTGATTATTAGTGGAGGCTGTGGTAAAGTTTTCTGGGAACTAGGTTATTAGGCAGGCCAGTCTTCTGGCCCCGGTGATACAGCAGTGGTCTGAAGATGCCTGTCTTTGAGCCCCAGAGTGATGTATGCTGGCTCTGATATTAGTGGGTCCAAGTGGGCCAATTACTGGGCTTCCAGGTGGCTTGCTGAAATGCTAGTAGTGGCCGCAGTGGGCCTGGCATGTGGACTGGTTCTCTTGCCCTTGGTCAGCAGACTTGATGTGGGCAATGGCAATAGCAGTGATTGGGCCACTCACTGAAATCCAAGTTGATCTGAGCTGTAATGGGTTGGATGGGCCAGTCTCATGGTGCTTGCAAGTGGCTGCCAATTGTGGTGGTTATCAGGGGGTTGAGTTGCCCGCACCTCAGACCCTGGGAAGAGTGCACATGTACCAACAGTGGTGGACTAGGCTGGGTGATTTCCAAGCCCCTGGATGGCATGCTTAAGTACTGAGGAGACAGGACCAGGTTGGCAGAATTGAGACTTGTCCTCAGGTCCCCTGGTAATATGTTCAGGCATGGCTATGATAGGTAGGAACAAGGTGGTCCCCAGGCAGTCAGCAGAATGCTCAGGTGAGGGCACTGGTGGCTTCAGTTCAGGGCTGCCACTGGGGAGGGCACAGACACTCTCATTGGGAGCAGCGTAGGTAGGTAGTTGTGCAGCATGTGATTTGCTCATGCCTCAGTCCCCCAGCAGCTTGCAGCTCTAGTGACAGCGGGATTTATCCTTACGGTGCACAAAAGTATCTGGCCTCATCTCCTCCCTGGCCTGGTGGTAGCATCAGTGGCATCAAAACCAGGGCAATACATAGTCCTTTAGGGGCTCGGCTTTCAGAATGTCACTGTGCTGCTTAGGGCTTACAGGCCTGTGGGTCACAGCATGAGCTCCCTCTTTGAAGCAATACCACTGTGCAATTTCTAGGCAGCTCTGTGTGTTAGTCTCTAGGCCTGTGAGGATCGAGCGGCTCTCCTGTGAGTAAGATAGTATGTGGTGGGAATGTGGACCCTGGGAGGTCTCTCACTTACCCTTTCCCTGTGTTAGGGAGCTTCTCCCAGCTCCAGCCAAACCCCCCAAGCAGGCTACATTGCTTCCTTTTCCTTTGTTACCTTTGGTGCTTCCTGTCACTTTTTTGTGGAATTCCAGTGTTCTCTCTTAGATGATCTATTCAAAGTGTGAGTATCTACTTGCTATTTTGGTTCTTTTCCATGGTAGAGGCACATAGCTGCCTGTTGTTTGTTTGTTCCTATTTTTTTTTCTTTTTAAGAGACAGCATCTTGCTAGATTGCCTAAGCTGCACTTGTACTCCTGGGCCCAAGTGATCTTCCTGCCTTAGCCTCCAGAGTAGCTAGGGTTGTAGGCACGTGCCACTGCACCCAGCTAATTTGCTATTTTGTAAAGTACAAATATGGACTTTTGCCTGGTTTACATTCTGAATATACCATCAAGTCTGAGGTTTGATTTTTTTCTCTTTTAACTTATGAGCAAATAGCCATATTGTATAAATATTTTTGAATGGGCTTATGTCAGAGGAAAACAAACAAACCAACATACCTAGCATGGAAGTAATCTGACACATCACATTTAATTATGTGCCTCAGCCTTGAGGGCAGAGATTAGACGGCATGCATTTTCACATCCCGAACCTTACAAAGTGTGTGCACAGTACGGGCCCTCAGGAAATGTATGTTGAAAGAATTGATTAGGAAGTTTCATAGGCATAGTTTTGGTTAATTCTGTATTTACTTTGCCAAACCAAGATTTTCTGAGAAGGATGAGGGGAGAGGAGAAAGCTAAGTGCTGTGAAAAGCCTTTTAAAGGAAGAACAGAAGTTGAATAGCAAAGTGGGCCAGGGAGTCAGGAAACAAAAGGGTGATGTGTGGGGACAGCTGTGGTCTCTCTTTCCTTTCTGCCACCAGCAGGAGGCTGGGTCAATCCTTCCCTGTTCAGTAAGGGCAGACACTGCTCCTGCAATAGGGAACCCAGCACTGCAGAAGAAGCCAGAGTCTGCTGTGTGTAAAACCTCCAGTCCTATAGAATTCTAGTCCCCAAGCCCCCATATCTCCCAAAAGGGGAATGCCCAGTCACATGGGTCCCTTGAGGTCACGGCTCCAGGAACCAGGAAAGCCTAGCTTGCAAGGAGAGGTCATTTATTTACACTGGGCAAGCAATGCATGATGCAAGAAGACACAGAGTCTGCCTTAGTGACCAAATAGATCCCTTTGCCTCATCCTCCTGTGGAAGCAATCAAGAAAGGGAGGTTGGGCGAGGTGACCTTCCAGAGCTGAATCTGTACTTCTAAAAATAGAAGCATCCTTGGAGAACTGAGAAGGGGAGGGAAAGCTGTGGACATTGAGGGCAAGAACCTGAATCCCCAGAGCATTGTCAGTAGGAAACTGTATTAATTAGACACAGGCACCTCAGCTCGATAACCTCAGGTATCTCTCAGAAATTGAAACAAAATGAAATGGCTTTTTTTCCCTCCTTTCTGGTTATACTCTCCCTGAGCTAAAAAGGAGAAGGAGAATTGTGTCTTCTGACCTATCTGAATGGCTGCACAGTGCCTGAGATATCTTCCCCAGTGGAGGGAAATGGGGGTCTTTAGAGGCACGCCAGCAAAAGGAAAGAGCTGCTGCAAAGTGGAACTGTGAAAGGCAGGCAGCAGGGCCACCTGGGAGTCTGGGTCTCTGTTCTCTCCCTGCAAGGAGGCTGTGCAGGACTAGGCGAGTACTTGGGTGTGTCCAGGGCTCTGAATGTGTAGGCTCGCAGGGTGCCACTCTCAGGCTCATGCAGTGTCCTTATTTGGAGCTATGCGATAGGCTGTTAAGTTTCCAGGGTCCAGTGGAGCCATGTGCTGGTCTGCACAGATTGTGTGCAGCCAGGGTGTGTGCTGTGCTCTGTGGCATGGGGATTGCGTGTGGGAGATTGGAGGTATGCAGGAGTATACAGGGAGGATATGGTCGCAAGTTTGAGGGGGCTGTGTGGGATGGTGTGGAAACCTGTTGAGAGGCTTCATGATGCTGCATAGGGCTGTGTGCAGAGCTACCCTGGGCCGTGGGTGGGGCACTACAGTACTGGAGAGCACTTGTTTGTGTAACTTTGACTTAGAGGCTCTGTGTGCATTGTAGTAGTGATATGAGTGGAGCCACATAGGGGAGTCTGTGGAGGATTTGTTAAGGCTGTGAGACTTATGCACTGGAGGATGTGTTCTGGGCTACCTGGACACATGAGTCTGTACAGGGCTGCCGGTGACTGGATACATGGTGGCAGAGGCCTGAACAGGGTTACAGCTTTGCCATCCAAAGATAGGCTATGCCTCCTCAGGGTGAGGTGCTCCCAAAGTGCAGGGATTTATTATTCTCCCTGTGACTGACATGAACGGAAGAGATACCAGGGATTCTACAAGCTGAGCAAAAGGGGCAGTGTGTTCCCTTTCAGTGTGGCCTGAAGCTGAGCCTCTTGCACACCAGGCTGGAGACACTTTCTAATACTTTAGTTTGTGCTTTCTCAACAGGACAACGTGGATCTGGGAGAGCTGATGTTTTCCCTGTGCTATCTTCCAACGGCTGGCAGGCTGACCATTACCATTATAAAAGCAAGGAATTTAAAGGCAATGGACATAACAGGAGCATCAGGTGGGGCATTTTCAAATTCAGACTTCCTCATGCACTTCTACTGTAGTAAGTACCTTATAAAGTTTTAGTATGGTAATAAAGCACATTGACTCTGGAACCAGACTGCCTAGGCTTAGCCCTAGTCCTAACACCTGTGTGACCTTGGGCAAGTCATTTTACCTGTCTGAGCTTTGGATTCCCATCGGTAAGATGAGAGTAATTATAGTGTCTGGCTCACTGGGCTGTTGTAAAACTGAATTCATAAATATAAAGCCATGAGAACAGTGCTAGCGTATATTAAGTGCTACATATTGTTAATTATTGTTATTATTACATTTAGCCTTCTATATCCACCAGTTCCACATCTGTAGATTCAACCAACGATGGATTAAAAATACTCAGGAAAAAAGTAATACAACAATAAAAATAATACAGTTTTTTAAACAATACAGTATAACAACTGTTTACACAGCATTTATGCCTGATTAGGTATTGTAAGCAATCTCGAGATGATTTAAAGTATACAGGAGAATGTGCGTAGGTTATATGCAAATACGATGCCATTTTATATAAGGGACTTGAGCATCCTTGGATTTTCCTATCTGTGAAGGGTCCTGAAACCAATTCCTTGTGGATAACAAGGGACAATAGTACTCTCTTGGGTCTCCCTCACCATAATTGTGAATTGGACCTACCATTTACACACACTGATAAAGCTTATCTAATTGGGTCTTTCCTCAAATATCATCATCCCAGGCTCATTGAAGACTGAGAACAATCCTATGTCCTTATTAAAGGGAACTATGAATTTTAGATTTTTCCAGTAAACCAAGCATTAAATTCTGAACTCTAACAAGAAAAAAAAATGCCTCTATATGCATTGCTAACTGTGCAAATTCACAAGCAACCTCTGCAGGTGTTTCCCAAATGTGGTCACAAAACACCCAGTACACCCTGGCTTACATCCTCTGAAATCAAAGAACATCAGATGCAATATATTCTGCATCCTGTATCCCAGTGTTTTTTTTTTTTAAGCAGAAAGAAAAAAAAGCTGTGGTCCCTCTGGTCATCTAAGTCCCTACTGGACTGCATATAGGAGTCAGAGCAATGCATGGTTATGCAGGTGAAAATAGAACAAGGACTTCCCAATAAACAGAAGAAGAGTGAGATAGCTGTTAGGACCAGAAGAGCCCTATCTGGAGCAGAGGCCAGCCTTGCCACCTGTTACCCCATCACAGTGTTGCACCACAAGGAAGCCTGTGGCCTTTCTCTCCCTGATATGCTGAGCTGCTTCTCTTTTGGCAACCCAAGGGCAGGCCACTCTAGGGGCTCAAGGTCTCTATACTTAAGGAATTCCACTCCCAGATGTTCTCTGTCCTCTAGGAATTCAGAAATTCAGAGTCTAGGAATTCCCTTTCTTAAAGACCTGAAAAGATTCCCTGAGGTGGCTCAGAGCTGGGGGGCCTGTTTTCAGCCTTGGAAATGCTGGTGCATTTCTCTTGCTATCCTGGCCAGGCCAGTCTTGAGTTCTAGCTGGAATGTCTCCTAATTCCTTAACAGATGTTTTCAAACTATTTTTAAATTACACACATTTTCAGGAGACAGTATCCTGTGCTTTTTCTTGAATGAGTGACTTAATTATCCTAACTAGTTGCTCCCCAGATATCATATTAATGACAATCCTCCAACTCCAGTCCACAGGCAGGTAAAGGAGTTCAGCATACCATAGTCCATGAAAACTCACAGTGATATAACTGCCCACCTAAATCTATACGTATCCTCACAGTACTCCTGCTTCTCATGGTCTGTCCAGATCCCTATGTGAAAGTCTCGCTGATGTGTGATGGCAGACGACTGAAGAAGAGGAAAACATCCACCAAGAGGAACACCTTGAATCCTGTTTACAACGAAGCCATAGTCTTTGATGTCCCTCCTGAGAATATTGACCAAATCCACTTGTCCATAGCAGTCATGGACTATGACCGGTGAGATACCTGGAACTCTTTTCCAGTGCAAGTTCACTGTGCCCAGGACTGGGAGGGCGGAGGGGGAGCAGCAGCCACAGATTCTTATCTGGTGTCCCAGGCTGCAGGAAATGAGTCAACTAGCAGCGCATGGGAAGCACATTGACAGGAGTCACCTCTAAACCATGCTGTAGAGTCAGACTACCAAAGTGTCTCTCAGCACTCCCATTCTTTTCTGCCCCTTTCTCATTTTTTTTTTCCTATTCCTACATCCTCCGCCAACCTCCACCTCTTCCCCTTTTCATCTTTGCACACCTCCTAGAATCTCAGCTTGGAGAGCTGTGGCCCCACAGGTTTTATCTTCTGTCAGGCAGTGCTAACTGCCCTTCATTGGAAAGATTCCACTCAGAATGGCGGAATGATTACTTTAGCCAGACCATCAACATTTCCAAATACATAACTTCAATCTTTTTCCTTCTCACAAGTATTTAATAAAGATTGTTTCCTTCTACTTAAGTCTGAAAACAAACACAGAAATGTTCTCCTGAAAGTGCTAGAATCAGTATGGATGACAAGGTACATTAAAATGTATAAGATGCTCGACTTTTTAATTAATACAGCACAGAAGAGATATTTATAGCCTGCATTGTAGCCAATTGTGTATTTAAAGGACAGATTTGAAAAACAGTCATTTTAATATGCAAAGGAAGTACCAACAGGGAATTATACATGTTAAACCAGTCATTAGACTAAAATGCAAAGTCTCTCTTTAATTGGAAACCTCCCACGTGGTCTGGACACAATTATTAAAAAAATTATTCTGACTTCTAATATTATTTGTGACTAAGAATTTTCCCACATACCTCTGAAATATCAGGAAGGCAGCTTCAGTGACCTGAACACTCTTTCCAGCAGATGCCTGCGTGAAGCATGACAGTCTTCCAACCCAAGGAGCACGTGGGTTGGCTCAGCTGCCCATGAGTGTGACAGCCCATGCTGAGCAGTAGACCTTGTCCCATCTCCTGTGGGCAAGAAACAACACCAACAGTGTCAGGCCCCGGTAGGGGACATTGCCCACCAACTGTGGAAGCCTAGGCCAGCAATTTTTAAGCTATTGCCAAGTTTCCTGCATGGACAAATCTGATTATGTGAGCTCTGCCTTAATTTAATTCTCAGTAAACTCATGAATCTGGCCTGGAAAAATTCATGGCAGAATTCATGGGGCTTCTGCATGCATTTGATTTTAATGGGCAGAGACTCAAATATCCTTCACGTGACCTCCCTACCCTCATCTCACCTTTATGCTCCATACACAAATAGGAGAAAAATCACTCATCTTTGCAGGAGGGAAAAAAAAAAGAGAAAGTATGTGAGTTTGGATCCCATAGAATTAAAGAATTGGCCATATCAGTCCAGTTATACCAGGGACTTTTAAAAAATACTTCTAGAGAAAACAAAAATGTCTCAAGGCGGGGACCTACCTAGGGAAAGTTTCAGAAATATTAGCCTTGGCCAGGCATGGTATCTCACACCTGTAATCCCAGCACTTTGGGAGGCTGAGGCAGGTGGATCACTTGAGGTTAGGAGTTCGAGACCAGCCTGGCCAACATGGTGAAACCCCGTCTCAACTAAAAATACAAAAATTGGCCAGGCATGGTGGCATGCACCTGTAATCCCAGCTACTTGGAAGCTGAGACAGGAAAATTGCTTGAACCCGGGAGCTGGAGGTTGCAGTGAGCCGAGATCATGCCACTGCACTCCAGCCTGGGTGACAGAGTGAGACTCCATTTCAAAAAAAAAAAAGAAATATTAGCCTCAAGGTCAAAGGAGCTATGTATCTTTCTATAGTTGGGAAACTAAGTGGGCCAAAGAAGCTGAACTTAGAAGAAAGGAGGGACAAGTATAAGACAATAACAGTATTCTCTAAAGAGAGGAAGCAGGAAGATCCATAAGCCTCCTTCACTTACCTTAGTTTGTGGGCTGAAGACCCATGGCTGCCAGACACAAAACTGCTCCCTCACCCATGCTTGGTTGCCTCTTGTGGGAATTAGAGCAGCCATTATTGCAAGAAACTCATTTCAGATGACTCCCTCTTTATTACATGGAGGCCAGCCTAGATCCAGGACGAGAGGTGGCATCCCTAGCACAAATCATGGGGTTCTTTGAACAAGGTTCTTGGAAACAAGTTGACCCATGTCAGTGTTAGGACAGCCAGGGTATATGTTAGATCCCAAGTCCTATTGGCTGTGAAGCTTAGCCTGTAGTTTTAAGTGAGGAAATGAAAAAAAAAAAAAAAAAAAAAAAAAAACCACGTCCCCAGTTCCTCCATCAGTTTAATTGAGTAGCTATTGATCTTACATACCAAAATTTTAAGAAAAAACTATTGTGGGCCATTTTCACAGCGTAGGTCACAATGAGATCATCGGCGTGTGTCAAGTAGGCAACGAGGCTGAGAGGCTGGGCAGAGACCACTGGAGTGAAATGTTGTCATATCCTCGGAAGCCCATTGCACACTGGCATTCCCTGGTGGAGGTAAGACCCTAATCCACATGCTCCACTTTGCGTAAGAGTAAATGCTTTACTGTTGAAATGCAGGAGCTGCCAAACGTATGAGTGCACCAGGATCTATGGTCATAGACAGCTTTTCCTGGTTGCATTTCCTGGGGCTGTTGGGACTTGCATTCAATTTGAGGCTGAATCTGTGCTTCCCACCAGTCTGGTAGGTTTTGAATATTGATCAGAGATCATCCCTCATTTTGATTGTATTTTTAAAAGATCAAGATTCTCTGCTTCTGTGTTAAGGCTTTGGGTTGGTACTTGGAGGGCATCTGCAAGGTGTGGGTGAGTGGGGACTTTCAGGCCTTCGTACAGTGACTTGAGACTGACTTTGGAAAAACCATAAGGCCTTGATTCTAAGACCAGCTCTGGCACCAACCTGTGATTCGGGGCAAGTGGGTTAGTATCAGGTTCAACTACATATAATAAAAACCAAAACAACCAATTATAAATTAAAAACAAATGAAATGAGAATTTATTTCTCTCTCTTACATACAAAAAGTCTAGAGGAAGGCAGTCTGGGGTATCTTAGCAGCTCCATGATCAACAAGAGACCTAGACTTCTGTCTTTCTGCCTCACAGTCCCAGTGTGGCTTTGTTCCTTGAAGTCCCCTCATTATACAATATGGCTGCTAAGCTCCAACCATTGCATATTTTCTAGGCCACAAAATGTGCAAAAGGGCAAGAGCCGAAAGGGCACACATTCCCTTTTTGATTCTCTTTGAATTCTCATGCAAGACTGCTATTTACATTTAATTTAGTCACAAAACTTAGTCACATGGACATGTCAAGTTGCAGGGGATAGTTAGAAATGTAACCTTTTTGTTGGGTGTCAATGTGTCCAACTAAAAACCAGGGTTCTGTTTGCAGAGAAGAGGAAAGTGAAAACCTGGAGTCAACCGGCCATCATTCTGCCACTCACATCCTCATGCATTCACTCCCTCCCCCTTTACTTCTCATTCATTCTTCCCCCACTTATCTTTGCTCATTGATTCACTCTCTTATTTATTCACTAACTTGTTCTCTCAAAAATAATTTGCACTCCCTAAGTAACATGTCTGAGGGTCAAATGCTATAATAGCTACAGAAAATACAGATGTGAATAAGAAACAGTCCTTTCCCTTGTAGAACTTACAGACTGTAAAATAAACAAAAGATGACATGTAAACTAATCTTCGAGAGGCACAAATACAAGCATTTCCATCCATATAAAGTGCTACAAAAGCGCAAAGGAGAGAGATGTTTACTGTGCTTAGAGGAGATTGTGAAGCATCTCTCCTTCAGGCTCTCAATAAGTAAAGAGAACTGAGCCCCCGGGAACTGGAAAGCCAGGAGGGCAGCAGCAGTTATTTACTGAGGATGCATGGGTTCCAGGCAGAGAGCTTTCCTCTGTTCTCCTGGTGCAGGCAGCTCTTCCATGCAAAGCCATCTGAGAGGCCAAGACTAGAGCCTCACCCAGTGTGGGCACCCCTGCCATTGATAGTCAGGTGAGTCTGGTTGAAGTGAACACAGGGCGGCTGTGGAGAGGCGGAGAGGCAGGGAGGCCCCAAACCCAGACAGGGGAACCGAGGGACATCTTTGCTGGAGGTGGTGCAGGAAGGAGAAGGCGAGACAGGGTTTGTGGATTCTAACCATCAGGGCACCCAGATGTATTCAAGAAGAGCCTAGGACCCCCTAATTTGCGGGTTCTTAAGGATAGTTCTGCCCCTGGGCCATAGGAGCAAAGAATCATTCTTTCCTAGACTCAAAATTGATCCCTAAGGGAGACCCACAGGATCTATGAGCCACTTGAGAAGGAGCTGGAGACTGGTGCTCACTGAACTATACCTCACTTCTTCAGCTCCTGGTGGAATTCTCAAAGGAGTCCATCTGTGGGCTCATTAGATTTTGGGGGCCTGTCACTAGCAGTGGCGTTTAGAAGAGTTGTAATAGACTTTTTGCACCCTTATGAGCCATTGCTGACTTTAATTCTTATTTGTAATTAGGAGTATCAGAGAGTGTTAAAGCTCTGTGCTTCTCAGGAAACAGGAAATGAGAAAGGGGTAAGGATGAGGTGTGTGGTGTAGGGCTGAGAGGTGAGCCCTGATTCATGCACAAGCAGTTTTTTTTCAGTGACCTAGGCAGGGGAGTAGTCCTGGGCGGAGTATTGCACACGGGCCCCTGAGTGGCAGTATATGCACGAGTTACACAAAGGAGAGTGCAGGGAGCAGGCCTTGGAGGCCTTTTCCTTCACTGTGGAGAAAAAGTGTGATATAAATTCATTCACCTGAGAGATATTCCTTAAACCCCAAACACTCAGCTTTTTGGAAATCTGTGCTCCACAGTTATGTAACTGAAAAGTAGATGCCATTAGGGTTAAACCACTGAAACTTAGAAGTCATTTGTTACAGCGGCTAAAATTACTTTGGCCAATACAATGGTCATTTCTGAACTGTTACAGCAGAACTAAGGAAATGAAATGCCTGTGCGGCTTATATGAAGGGCAAGCCTTCATATAAGCAGGGGGAGGGCAAACCTTCCTATAAGCAGAGGCAGAGGGAGGCTGCCTCTTCCCTGTTGCTTCCTGTCTCTTTGAAGTACACGTCTGGGACTCCAGATCCATCCTGAGAGAGGAAGTGATGCTTTTTCTTTTAAAAATGAACATTGAGCTGGCAGAATTGGGGCAATGGTACCAGATGAGATGAAAAACAGTATTGGAGAGGTTGGTCATGCTTTGTTAGCAGCTGTAAGGATGGAGGAGGCAACAGGCAGACTGGCCAGAAACATTCACTTTGGAGTTGGAAGGACCTATATTCGAATTGCTGTCCTGCCACTCACTAGATGTTTGTTTTTCCCCTTCTGAACCTCAGTGTTCTCATCTGTAAAGTGGCCATAACAGTGCCTGTCTCACAAGAGGGATGGTGAGGATTAAACAATCTATTTATATGAAATGCAGCATTGTAGCTGATGCATAATAAACACTCAGTAAAGTTTTCAGTTACAGGTTTTATTATGTGTGCCCCACATTCTGAGGGGCTGCTGTGTGTCCTTATGGGACTACGTCCTATGAAGAAATATTATCCATGTGTGTCATGGAGAATAAGAGAAAGGCCGGGAATCCACCACTCCTGCATCCCAGTGAGCCATCATCTCAGAATGGGGGAAGGGGTCATCCAGTACTTGGCTAAACACAGATGCACACATTTAAGTTTTGTTTCTTTCCTCTTTTCCTTGGCCTTAAAGACAGGCTGCTGTTATGCTCTCTAAGAACCTTTTAAATGTCTTCTTTAAAACAAAAACCAGCAATTAAATCTCAGTGCTCATGATAACAGAGTATGTGAGCGTGCACTCATGAGCATGTGTGTATGGAAGACAGAGAGAGAGGGAGAACGAAGATGGGGGCCCTGGGATTTAGCATGGAGGGAGGCTGGCCTGGCAGAAGCTCTTCACTGCTGAGGAATTGGTTAGGTCTAAACTCTGAGCCCTGCAGAGATCTGGCAGCCTGCTCAGGGTTGCATCCAATACACCCTGACCTTGCCAGGGCAGGTGGCAGATGGAATCTTCAAAGCCAGTGAGTTCAAAAATCCGTTTCTCTCGCAGGGATTCTGGATGACTTCACTGCACACTCAAAGGTCAGCCAGTAGGGCTCCCTTTACTCCCCATGATGTCAAAGGTTGGGAAAGCTGTGAAAACTCCCCCAGGCAGACTGCCTAGGGCTTAGGAATCGGAGCACCCCCTCCATAGGGCCTCAGATGACAGAGCTCTAAGAGCTCCCTTAGCACGGCACCCTCCTCCACCAATTCAAGAGAAGATGGTTTTGGCCTGGCCATATCACAACACCTTTCCTGCCTCCTGTATGTCAAGATGACCAACATCATAAGCCTCATGGAGAATAATAGGAAATAGTTCCAAGTTTTCATCGCTTCCCTGTGTAGTGCCATGTAACATCTGTTGTATGAATAAGTACCAATCTTGGTTTGGTGGGAAGACGAGACACAGACACTATCTGGTTAAATGAAATTTCACTTTTCTAAAAGAAGAAAGAGAATCCAATCAGAATATATAGTCAAGATCAGCAATATTATCCTATAGGCATAGGTGTAGGATTCCAAACACCAAAGTTCTACTCAAGGCGTGCCCCATTTTGGATGTCTGCCTCACTCCAAGCTCAGCCTTTGTGCATACACGTACATACAGCTACAAAAGTTCTGCATGTCTGACTGTCTGCTGGGACCAGCTCATTGAGCCTCCTGCCCCTCTTCAACTCAGAATTACATAATGCCAAGTATAACCAGAAGGCAGTTATGGTACAATATGCCCAGACATAAACAGAGCCCTCATTTATCACCCTCAGCCTCTAGAAGGGTATAAACTTAGAGTCAAAGGACTACAGCAACTGTCAGTTACCCAGACTTGTAGTTACACAAGCAGCCCGTGTAAACCATCTCTAGATATTATCTATCAAGTGTCCAGTAGGGCCTATCTGGAGTCTTGGAGATCCACATATGCCCAGGAGAATGTATCTGATTGCCCAAGATTTGATTAGGTGTCCATCCTGGTGCAATTTGCTGTAGGTCTGGGGTCATGAAAATGTGACCTGGACCTACCTCAGCAGGAGTTTTGGGAGTAGACTTCTTGAGAAGAGTCCTCACAGGACAGGGAAATTGTCTAAAATGAACATGAATGACTGTTTCCCAAAGGAATTTAAAGTGAGGAGTGAGAGGCTTTAGCACTAAGGCCAAATTGTTATTCACAACAGATTTAGGAAAGGAGCAATTCACCAGGAAAGATGGGAGTGGGGAGAGCATGGGGTGACTGGGAAAAGCCACATAGGAAATCAGGTTCTCATCAAGGGGATTTGGGTGTGTTGCAGGGCTTGGGTCTTGTTGAGAACCAGACTAGCAGGGAAGAACACTGAGACAAGAAAAAAAGAAAAGCATGGACTGAAACATACAATAGGGAAAGTCCTAGAAAGTGCTGCTACTCAGCAAGCATTAAGGCACCCAAGACTGCAGGTCTTTGGAAACACCTGAATTCCAGACCCCTGTCAATTGGTGGGGAACCAAGGCTGCCAATTCCATGCATTGCTCTCTGAAGGAGTGGCTTATGGGCTAGGTAAATGAACATAGCAAAAGCCTAATACGTGCGTTAGGGGTGGCAAAAGAGAAGTGAGCAGTCGGGACGTGGAGGGCTACATGCTGCTGCAGCACCTTGCCCATATTATGAGGTGCCCCCCGCCCCATGTAGTCCAGCATCGTGTCTCATGTCTCAGTGTCTCTGAGAACAAAATTTTTGTTATGAATGAAAATAGAAAAAACAAGAAACATTTAAATCACATTAAAATAGGGCAAGAAAACATAAATTTATTTATTATCTAAAAGGATACATACCATCTTGGTAAGAAACAGGAAGAGGTAAGTGAACTTTATCTTGCTAATTAGTAGTTCTTGGTCTTTTCCAGGTTATGTCAGTCTCTTTGGGATAATTATTTTCTCCTCTTCCTAGGAGTCTCTTCTCTCCTTCCTTCCTCCCTCCCAGCTAGGTATAGGGAAGTACAAAGGCTACCTCGTGGCATTGGCTGGAACTGTGCATATTGTTCTGCTTGTCTTTGGGCATCAGACTTCATCACCACTACCTCTGCTGCTGAGGATCATGGCTGTTGTAACTGTGGGCTATAGTCTCAGCATAGAAACTTGGCCACCTTGAGGCTGATGAGACCCCACATCAGCTGTTGAAGTCCCTGTGGATCCCTGAGGGCAGGTAGCACCTCCCACTCAATGCTTGACCTGGGAGCTTTTCTTTGCAGCCCTTAATACAGAGTCATTCCCCACTTGGTGGAATTCCCTGAAATTCTAACAACCAATACTCTCACATCCTTCAGGCATTTGGGTACACAAGGGAGCCACAGGAGACTCAGTGCCATCACAGGCATCTTCTTCATGCCTATAAAGTTACATGGTCATTTCTACATTGTTCCTCTAGCCTGCGTTGGCCCAGGGGTCACGTTTGCCTTAAGCTTCCCCCTCAATCCATCTAAACTTGGGGTTTCAAGCCTGAACGGTAAAGCCAGAACCTCTCCTCCTCTCTTCTCTGTATCTCTTCTGCCAAAGGGTCTCTGCTTCCTCTTCCTGTCTGGTGGAAACACTATATATCTTAGCATGATTTCTCTCTACCTATGACTCATGCTCAGACCTCCAAGGTTTCCTCTCAACATGTAAGGAAACATTTGGAATTTGGATCCCCTTTTTCTCAATAAGGCCTGGCTTTAAGATAAAGTTACATGGTCATTTCTACATGTAACATGAAATAAGATACTTATTTCATAGGAGACTAGCTGATCATTTACCTTGAGTTATCAGCCCTCAGCTTCCAAGAATATATGGCGTTTATTCAATGCATGCATTTTCTGATTTACAGACAATAAGAACATTATCTCTGTTACGTAGGTATTGAGTTAGCATTTGGTGAACAAATGAAAAAAAATGAATGAATGAGATATATATAGAATGAATTGAGTTCCCTTCGTTCTAAAGTTCCAGAATTCCCATGCAGTGGAGTACACAGTAGAAGTCAGTTCAGACAAGGTATAAAAAGGTATTGAGGATGGATTTGTATTAGGCTGTTCAAATAGAGATGGCCCTTATTAAGCTCCAAGTTTTAATTACCTTTTCTCTATTTAGGAGAAGAACATGAAAAGGGACCAATTCCTCCCTTGGTTCCAATAAACTGCCACGTAATGACAATGGCTTTGCATTTTTGAATAATGAGAAATATTCAGAACTGAGGCCCCTTAGTGAATCATGAGGGTCCCCCTCTACTTGATGTAGGCAGCCAAGTCCTAGAGCACTCAATATCTCCTTTCGTAAGAGAGAAGAAACACACAGAGATCCCAATGGTGAATGGCAGACTGCTGTGCCCTAAGTGAAAACTGATCAGGAGTTGACAAGGACTTTAGCCCACAAGTTGACCTTTCTCACTAGGAATATATTTTAGCAGCAGTTTTACACAAGGTAATGCTTTGCCCCATCTACCTGTGAAGATAAAGAAGAGAAAAATAATAGGAATGGGGTATTTTTTGACAAAATGAAGAAATTATTCTTCAGATTTTGTTGTAAAAAATAAACTATTTTGAATGGTGAGATTTAGCATGCCAGCACGCATAAACACCTGCAGGGCCGCTGAAGCAAAACTGATTGCAGAGAACATAAAAATCTACTACAAGTTTAGGATCTGAAAAACATTAACAGACCTGTTAGAATTTGTGTCAATTGCTGTAAGTGGCCAGAATGCTGTTTGGACAAGCAGGCACTGTTAGTATTAGTGGGGCATTGTGTTTCCAGCTGGTAGAGGTTATGGTTAACAAACAAAGCTAGGGCCATTCAGACCTTCCCAAGCAAATCTTCTTTCTTGTATTGAATTATCTGTAGAAAAAAAGAGAGAGAGACGGTAGGCATTTTCTCATCTTTGTCAGGGATGGGTGACTTTTGTGACTTTTCTGAAGGTTTGTAGAGATAGTAATCATACAAAACATAGGAGTACTTAGGGTAAACACTAGAGGTATAAAAGTTAATGACAATGTGGTAGAAAATAACATTTCTGCCTGAACAGAAAGTCAACTGCATCTTGACTCTCCTGTCATTACAGATGACCTTGCTCCAGTAGTCACTGCCTTGGAGCATCCCTGCTGCACACTTGAATAGCTATTAAATAGGAAGGTGGATGACAATGGGCTTGAGCCATCAGCTGTCTCCATCTCCAGGGATGGCATTCAGAGGTGATTGCTAACATGATAGGCCAGTTCTTTCCCCGCAGATGAAATGAACCAGAGTGGTTTATGCCACTCTCTGAAAGAAACACACTCCCTCCTGATAGTCTGGTGGGAGGAAGACTGTTCCCTTCTGGGGAATGGGGCCTGGGGCAAAGGCGGAGCACCCTGGCAGAGGACATTCAGGAAGCCCACTGCTCCTGGATATGAATCTTTCAGAAGACGCACTTGTCAAGTGCTGTCTTCCAAACATCACCAAAACAACCTATTGATAAGGCAAAGCTGAGTTTATTGCTTTCCCAGGTAATGGAAGGGGAAGGGCAGAGTCTCATTTGTTGAGACTTTGAAGTGTGGTTTAAGGTGGGTCTCTCCATGTGACGAGGGAGATGAAGTGGGGAGGTGGGGACCTTGGTTAGGATTGGATCAGTGTCATGATATAATAGCTGAGGTGGAACAGCAAGTTGAGGATTTTGAGCCTGGGATTCAAAGAGTCTTGGGGTGTAAACTGTTGATGCTTTCTAAGGAATAGAAATTGGGAAGTCCCATGAGTGAATACTTAAGTTGTAGTAATGAAGACAATAGAATAGTACAGCCAAATTAATGGAGGGTCTGTGTTGGAATAGGTGGTTTTAGTACTCACACTCCAGCAACAAAAAGCAGAAGGGAACCTCACAAAAGATCCTGCCCAGTCCTGTGGGCACCCATACACCGACAGAGTGAATATTTATTAGCTGCCTCCCCAGCAGCAAGCCCCTTTTCTGATGGCCCTGATTTCTGATTAATGATTCTAGGGAGCCTGGCTCCATCCTTGTCTCTGGTGATGGTACATATGACAGTTCCAGGCTAAACCTGTCAAGCTAACCATAAGGATTACCACTGCATACGCTGATTCAGTCCAAGAGTATTATAAAACATTTGGTGTGAATGTTTGGACAAAGATGCTCTCTCTTTCTTGTTGGATATAAACAAAGCACTATATACCCTGGGAGCAGCTGTGGCTTCTTTGGATCTCTATAGAAGATCCAGGTTTAGGGAGAAACCAAGCCCATAGATACAAAGAAACCAGATTCTCAGTCATGTGGTTGAGCTCCTGAATCAAACCTCTCCCAAACATAGTGTTACCTCTGGCCTTTATAAGTATGTAAACGTATATATTCCCTTTGTTGTGTAAGCAATATTAAGCAGAATTTATTTTATTTGAAATGAAAAACATCTTATTTAGGATACAGGTGAACACTCACACTGCCCCAGTTGGTGTTCTTTGGGAGTGAAGAGAACCATTCCCAAAGCTGTCGCGAGATCAGCTCTTCTGCCTGGCTCACTGCGGTATGTCCAATACCTAACAAAGTGTGTGGCCCACAGTAGACTCCCATTAAAGTTTTCCTAATGGAGCAAATTATTAATGTTCAGATAATTGTGTGTTAAAACAAGCATGGTGAAAAGAGGGACACTTGACTCTTAGTGACATACAAATATTATATAAGGTTAAGAAAAAAACTGTTTTCCTTTTGCATTTATATGTTATTCAAATTCTACATGGAGTCTCAGGGCCTGTGGGAAGCTCTTCATTTTATGATCACTCCCTTGAGCTGATAAAGGCACAGTTCCTCGGGAGTGAAGATCAGTCACATAGCTGTCCTTTCCCTTCAATGTCTTATGTGATGTACTGCAATTCATTTATTTACAACAAAAATGAAGATCTACACTCTTTTAACACAATAATTTTAGCAATTCTAGTATTATTTTTATTTCTACATTATCTATTTTTATGTAAAACTCAAATGTATATTTAAAGTCTTCAGTCAGTGGTGGTAGAATTACATATTTTTTTCACACCTTAGATAAAATTCAGGATGTAAAATGTGATGATATTGATAATCAAAATGCTTGAAATAAAGAAAAGAGGGTTTCTATAAAGCAAGGGGGAACTTTACAATTCATTGAGAAATTATATAATGCAATTGTAACTTTTAGGTATATGATACACTATGATGAGTTATACTCAAATTGTCAGAAACAGAAGCAGTTATGAATAAGGCAGGAAAACAATGGGGTGATTTTTTCCTTCATAGCTTAGGATCTGAATGGTGTGTGCTTAGATGCTTTACATATTAATAGTAAGTGTTCATATTAGTAAAGTTTACTAAAGAGCGGTCATAAAACCAATTAATATGGTTTAAATATTTGTCCCTGCCCAAACCTCATGTTGAATTGTAATCCCCACTGTTGGAGGTGGGGCCTGATGGGAGGTGCTTGGGTCATATCCATCATGGCTTGGTGCGGTCCTCTTGATAGTGAGTTCTTGCAAGATCTGGTCATTTAAAAGTGTGTGGCACCTTCCACCCTGCCTTGCTTCTGCTCTGCCAAGTGAGATGCTGGCTCCTCCTTTGCCTTCTGCCATGAGTAAAAACTTCCTGAGGCCCCACCAGAAACCAAGCAGATGTCAGTACCATGCTTTTGGTACAGCCTGAAGAACTATAAGCCAATTAAACCTCCTTTCTTTATAAATTGCCCAGTCCCTGGTATTTCTTTATAGCAATGCAAGAAAAGCAGTACCAGAAGTGAAGTGGGGTATTGCAATAAAGATACTTGAAAATGTGGAAGCAGCTTTGGAATTGGGTAATGGACAAAGGTTGGAAGAGTTTGGAGGGCTTACAAGAAGACAGAAAGATGAGAGAAAGTTTGGAACTCTCTTAGAGACTGGTTAAATGGTTGTGACCAATATGCTGATAGTAATATGGACAGTGAAGTCCAGACTGATGAGACCTCAGATGGAAATGAGGCTCTTATTGGGAACAAGAGCAAAGGTCATCTTTGTTATGCTTTAGCAAAGAACTCGGTTGTATTGTGTCCATACCCTAGGGATTTGTGGGAGTTTGCACATGAGAGTGATGATCTAGAGTATCTGGCAGAAGAAATTTCTAAGCAGCAAAGCATTCCAGATGTGGCCTGGCTGCTTCTGACAGCCTAAGAAATGACTTAAAGTTGGAACTTATATTTAAACAAGAAGCAGAGTGTGAAAGTTTGGAAAATTTGCAGCCTACCATGTGGCAATAAAAGAAAAAGCTTTTCAAGACAGAAATTCAAGCCAGCTGTGGAGGAACCACTTGCTAGAGATATTGGCATAACTGAAAGGGAGCCAGGTGCTAACATCCAAGACAATGGGAAAAAGACCTCAAAGGCATTTCGGAGACCTTGGCAGCAGCCCCTCTCATTACAGGTTCAGAGGCCTAAGAGTGATGAATGGTTTTGTGGGCCAGGACCAGGGCCCCACTGCCCTGTGCAGCCTCAGGACACTGCTCCCCACATCCCTACTGCTCCAGCTCTAGCCATGGCTCAAAGGGGCCCAGGTCCACCTCCAGCTGCTACTTAAGAGAATGCAAGCCATAAGCCTGGGCAGCTTCCATGTGGCATTAAGCCTGCAGGTGCTTAACTGTGGGTACCAGAGTGAAGGTTTAGCAGCTTCTGCCTGGATTTCAGAGGGTGTATGAGAAAGCCTGAGTGTCCAGGCAGAAGCCTGCTGCAGGGGCTGAGCCCTCCCGGAGAACCTCTACTAGGGCAGTGCGAAGGGAAAATGTGGGATTGGAGGTCCCACACAGAGTCCCCACAGGGGCAGTGTCTAAGGGAACTATGAGAAGGGGGCCACCAGCCCCCAGACCTCAGAATGGTAGATCCACTGACAGCTTGCACCCTGTGCCTGGAAAAGCCACAGGTATTCAACCCTAGCTCACGAGAGCATCCTTGGGGGGGGAACCCTGCAAAACCATAGGGGCAGAGCTGCCCAAGGCCTTGGGGGCCCACCCTTTGCACCAGTGTGTCCTGGATATGGGACATAGAGTCAAGGATTATTTTGGAGCTTTAAGATTTAACAACAGTCGGGCATGGTGGCTCACGCCTGTAATCCCAGCACTTTGGGAGGCCAAGGCAGGTGGATCACTTGAGGTCAGGAGTTTGAGACCAGCCTGGACAACATGGTGAAACCCTGTCTCTACTAAAAATACAAAAATTAGCTGGGCGCGGTGGCAGGTGCCTTCAATCCCAGCTACTCGGGAGGCTGAGGCAGGAGAATAGCTTGAACGTGGGAGGCAGAGGTTGCAATGAGCTGAGATTGTGCCATTGCACTCCACCCTGGGCAACAAGAGTGAGACTCCATCTCAAAAAAAAAAAGATTTAATGACTGCCCTGCAGGGTTTAAAACTTGCATGGAGCCTCTAGCCCCTTTCTTTTGGTCAATTTCTCCCTTTTGGAGTGGGAATGTTTATCCAATGCTTGTACCTCTATTGTATCTTAGAAGTAAATGACTTGATTTTTTATATTACAGGCTCATGGGTAGAAGGCACTTACCTTGTCTCAGATGAGACTTTGGACTTTGAACTTCTGAATTAATGCTGGAATGACCTAAGACTTTGGGGGATTATTGGGAACACATGGTTGTATTTTGCAATATGGGAAGAACATGAGATTTGGGAGGGGCTGGGGTGGAATTATACAGTTTAAATATTTGTCCCTGCCCAAATCTCATGTTGAATTGGGAACCCTAATGTTGGAGGTAGGGCCTGGTGAGAGGTGTTTGGATAATATCCCTCATGGCTTGGTGCTGCCCTCATGCTAGTGAGTGAGTTCTTGCAAGATCTGGTTTAAAGTATGTGGCACCTCCACCTCCCTTGCTCCTGCTCTGCCATTTGCCACACTGGCTCCCTATTTGCCTTCTGCCATAAGTAAAAGCTTCCTGAGACCTCCCCAGAAGCCAAACAGATGTCAGTGCCATGCTTCCTATATAGCCTGCAGAACGGTGAACCAATTAATCTGCTTTTCTTTATAAATTATCCAGTCTTGGATATTTCTTTATACCAATGCAAGAATGGACTAATATACCAATCAAGAAAGTAAATACCATCCAAAGGGATTAAGATTGACTATAAATTTTAAAATATGAACACTCTGAATTTTTCTTCCTGTTATTAATGCTTAATGAAGTCCTGGAAATGGAAACGGAGAAGTGGATCCAAATACATCCACATCTGCTTGTGCTTTTTGCTGGGCTTTATCTGCATTCTCTCTCTGCTATGGTCTGAGTGCTTGCATCCTCCCAAAATTCATACGTTGAAACCTAATCCCCAATGTGCTGGTATTAAGAGGTGGGAAACAATTAGGTTATGAGGGCTCTGCCTTCATGAATGGGATTAGTGCCCTTATAAAAGAGGCCCAAGGAAACTTGTTTGCCCTTTCTACCATATGAGGACACAGAATGATGGCCCCATCCATGAGGCAGAGAGCTAGCACTCACCAGACACCAAATCAGCTAGCACCTTATCTTGGACTTTCCAGCCTCAAGGACTGTGAGCAATAAATTTCTGTCATTTATAAATTATCCAATCTAAGATATTTTGTTATAGTAGCCCAAAAGGACTAAGACATCCCCCTTAATGACTGGAGTCAGAATCACATCAAAAAATAAGGCTGAGTTGGAGCCAGCAACATTTATTCACAAGAGAAAGACAGGAATTGGACTGGCTGCAGAGAGGCCCACAGAGTCAGAGACCATCCACCTCAGCTACAGCACAGGGCTCAGCACTGTATTTCTGGTGTTAGTGCTATTCTCAATTCTGTCCCTAGTTCATGCTACTGAGGAACTCCATACACAGCAGGACAGTCTTCTGCTGTGCCATGAATTCAAACACAATCTGTAAAGACAGTGAAGGAAGTTACGTCTGTGCTTAGGTGCTTTAGAGAATTATTGGCTTGCAGTAATAAGAGAAATGTCTGGGCTGGGTAGTCCTCAAAGACTCCCATGTGGTTCAAGATAACAAAATATAAAGGCTGAGCATCTCGTGCTCCCAACCTAGTTCTAGAGCGTCTATGGAGGGATAGTGAGTGGGGCTCTCTATGGCAGTGATTGCCTCTAATGAAGGAACCAAAAGCCAGGCAGGGATTAGGGTGGGCTTCTGGTTTTAGAAAACATGATGGTAGAGCTCTTCATAGGAAGTTTTTAAGATCAAGGTAGGATCCTGCTTGGAGTATCGTAGCCTGGCAGTCTGGATCAGCCTGGTGGTGGAGGTGAAGGGTGTGGAAGCTGGACTCACTTTGGCACACAAAGTTCAGGAATGAGTTGACAACCAAGGCCCCGTGGCTATGGAAGATCGTATCACATGACCCCAAAGCCTGGCAGGGCAGCCAGGGGAGCAGTTCTACCTCTCTACCTTGGGCCTGCAGGGTGCCATCAACATTGATAACATTGAAGGCATGATGTTGTCAATATTTATTATAAGCACACTTATAATCTTAAATTTGCACTTTATCCTAGCCTCCATGGTGCCTATTGTATTTATGGGTGAGTAGTTGGAGGTGACAGAATATAATCTTTCAGTTGCATTTAAAGTTTTATGTTTCTTAAAGTTACAGAAAGTTCGTTCCCAGGATTGGGGCTAATGGCTCTTCTCCTGGCTCCTTACAGATAATGTGGCACTTCCATTGCCTAGTATGGAACCAATATATCACATGAATGTGCACTTACCTAGAACCAGGAATGAGGATCCAGGGATCCTTGCAAAGAAAGAAATAATAATTCAGAGAAACCCTACACTCTCAGGATAAGAAGGGGGAAAATCAAGGTTCCTGCCATCAACCAAATGGTTTGAGTCCAGGCAGAATCTAAACCATCACTCACAGTGCGCCATCTGCTCCAGCACCAGCCCTCCTCATTCTTTTGCAGGCCAGCAGGCATGAAAGAGTTAATAGCAAAGGCCATGAGAAACTTGCTTGCTGTTATAGAGAAATCACTTTTAGTTCCAGTTGCTGCTGCCAGAGGAGATGCTTGATAGCAAGAGAGGAAATAATAAGGAAGAAAAGGACTTTTGAATCACATGAGAGTCTTCGAGGACTACTCAGCCCAGATGTTCCTCTTATTGCTTCAAGCCAATAATTCTCTAAAGCCCCCATGCACAGATGTAGCTTCCTTCACTGTCTTTACAGATTGTGTTTGAATTCATGGCAGACCAGGAGACTGTCCTGCTGAGTATGGACTTCCTCAGTAGCAGGAACTAGGGACAGAATTAAGAATAATATAACATATATGAAATAACTGTATTCCATAACTGGAAATACAGTGCTGAGCCCTGTGCTATAGCTGAGGTGGATAGTCTCAGCACTTTAAAAGAGAGTCCTTGAGCAACTGCAGACAAAGACTGATATAACTTCTTGATTAGAAAATCAGCTGAAAGGCCGGGCGCAGTGGCTCACGCCTGTAATCCCAGCACTTTGGGAGGCTGCAGGGAGTGGATCACTTGAGGTCAGGAGTTCAAGATCAGCCCGACTAACATAGTGAAACCCTGTTTGTACTAAAAATACAAAAATTAGCTGGGCATGGTGGTGCATGTCTGTAATCCCAGCTACTTGGGAAGCTGAGGCAGGAGAATTGCATGAACCCAGGAGGCAGAGGTTGCAGTGAGCCGAGATTGTGCCATTGCACTCCAGCCTGGGCAACAGAGCCAGACTTCATCTAGAAAAAGAAAAAGAAAATCAGCTGAAAAGACCAGAAGAGAACTCCATGAGACAGGGAATAATGGTGAGCCAGGACTATTATAGGAGAAACAGATCTGGGCCAGATTCAGGACTTCACCCATTCCAATTTTAGAGAGGAGGGCTTGGAATTTAAGGACTGAGCCCTTCCACCATCACTACCCACTCCATGCTAAGAGAACATTAGGTGGCCTCTGTTTTTAAGGCTCTGTGCTGCTGAGCAGGACATGCTTGCTATTGAGGTGGGTAGGGTAGTAGGTTACCTATAAGGTTCCTTCCAGGCAGTAAAGAAACTGAAGAAAGAGCAGGTTAGGAAAAGGGAGAGAAGTGTTGGTGCAGCAGCCAGCCACAGGGAAAGGAATTTGGTGGCCTTGGAGGGAGGGAAAGTGGGGACAGTATCTTCAGTAGGATTAACATGGATTTGCATTTGAATTGTAAAATGAGAAGTTGCTTAGTCGGATCTCAGACTGAGGGTCCATGGTGCTCCTATATGTTTCTCGATTATTTGTAATATGCTGTTTATATGCATGTATATGTACAAATGTAAGAGCTCTTAGCAAACTTAAGCATACACACAGACTTAAATTACTTGTTTAATACAGTGGTGTCCAGTTGGTTTTTTGTTTGTTTGTTTGTTTGTTTTTGGCCAAATTCTTTGATGAAGTCAAATCTAATTTGAAAGTTGAAGGTCTAAAACAGATAAATGCAAGAGCTACTGTGATCGAAGCAGACAAATTGAGGAGAGCAAAATCATTTAATCAAAGAGGAAGACGTGACCCAGCTCAACTTCCTGGTGGACGACCTCAGTTGTGCTGTTGTTACTAGTGTCTAACAGGAAGAGGAACCTAATTACAGCTCGGCCACTTTGAGCTGCTGAGCTTGAGCAAATTATCTTATCTCTCTGAGGATTCATTTCCTCCTCTGTAAAATGGGGATATTAGTAGCTAGTTTTAGATAACTGTGTGAGGATGATTAAATGATACAACATACATGAAAGCACCTAGCATAATATCTGGTGAAAGCAGTGAAAGATGCTGGACAAGTGTTTGTTTCCTTTCTGCAGCCAATTAAGATTCTGGGAAACTGTAACTCTACCCAGGCTTTCCAGTAGCTTATTTTTTATTGTTCTGTTGTAGTGCTTAAATAAGGATAACTTTTCCAGAGATAGCCCAAGTTTCTCATTTCTCTGGCTTTTGGAATTTCCAGTGCTTCACAAAGACTTTAGTGTTAAGAATGTAAGGTGTAGCACAGTATTTCAATAAGTCCCCAGTTCTACATGGAAGGGAGCAGTGTGCCACAAATGTTCTTGGCATTGATTCACATTTAGATATACATTTCAATCATGACATGGACATAGATATAAAACTGAAACAAAAGTTTCACGAAATTAATACACATAACGTGATGCACTTTTTTATTTTTTTTCATTAAAAATAGACTACTGGTCACAATCATTAAATTAATTTCACAAACCCATAATGGGCCACTGCCCATTATGGATTCAAAAAACACTGTGTGATATGCACTTTGAAAATGACCACTGTATTTGGATCCAGTGTGGGAGTGATAAGAAGGAATATGGACCCATCACCAACTGCCCATATTTTTAGGACCCTCTAGAGTGATTTTTTTTTTTTCTGAAAAGCCAGAATTCTAAGATTGTCATCACATATTTTCACCGGAAATTAATGTCATTCCTTGGTTTTAGCTTCTCTGCATAGAACACTACATGCCTGAGTTTGTGTTGCCACATTTGCATGGGCACAAATAAGTTATTTTTACCACAAATATTTAACCTTCCAGTTTGAAGCTGTGCTGTGCTTAGCCTAAACAGCATAGAGAGACCAACTGTGTTTATAATTAAAGAAAAATGCTGTGCAAAGCCACAGAAGGAAGGAAGAGGCAATTCTTGTTGGAGGTATGTGTCACTGCTATGAAGGGGTTCCCTGAGGTGCTTGACTCCACACGGACTCTTTCATTCCTGCTAGGTTGTGAATACTACACCAAGTGCTGTGGACAGAGAGATGTAGATGAAGCACCGGCCTGTAAAGAGTCTGGTGGGGGAGTCTGACAGGAAATTGTTCCAGTGTAATAGTGTCAATCATATAATTGGTGGTTTCAAATTTTGTATACATGGGAGAGTTGTCAGCCTTCCACAGGGGAGAGGGTGGTGACCAGAGACACATGCTGACCCCACTTGAGCAGGCTCTTGGAAATACGGAAATCCTTCCCAATAGGAAAGGAAAGGTTGAAGATACAAGAGAGGGAGGGGATAACTGCTGTGCGGGCTTTGACCTGGAGATACGTGGCCCAGCTCTTCTCACAGAGCACACAGGATGCTCTGCCCTCCTATAACAGGCACATCAGGGCCCCATCTCATCTTTGTGGCATATGGAAGCAAATGTTACTCCATGGGCAGGATTCAGAGGCAGCCATGTGCTGCTCTTAGTACAAGGGCAGAGGACCCAGCATTAATGCAGTGCTTTCTATCACCTTTCCCAACTACCAGAACTTTGGCCCACCCATCTGCCTCCTCTCTCCCAGGTATCTTGGTGTCCAGGTTTTCTCTGCATACTTGCTGCACTCTCTGGTGTCCTGGAAGCAGCTCTGCCCTCTTCCAACCTGGCTCAGCCTTGAAAAGGCCCCTTTTTTCACATTGGTGCAGGTAGGTCTTTTGCCACCATCCAAGCCTTGTTCCTTATTCTTCTATCAACTTCCATCAGCTTGTATGGAACAACACATCCCCTCCCCAGTGCTCTGCTGTGCACATTGAAACTGCCCTTCTCAGATCAGAGCCCCGCCCCTGTCATCCCATGCACCTCCTACATCCCGCCCCTGACTCTTGGATGTCGCACTTCTGTTCAGACTTCATCTCTGATTTCAGCATTAGATACAGAAGCTTTTTCCTGCTAAGTCCTCTCCTCCCAGATCTAATTCATAGCCAGCAAATCCAGCTGTGGGCAGTCTTTGAGCATTTACTCTAAAGCTCTAAAGGACCCAAAGGTGATGTAAGAGCCACCTCCCTCCACTCAGAAGGGGAACACTCACTGTGTCCATTTGGCTTCAATCAGACAAACCCAAGACATTCAGAGGGATGAACCGACCTGAAAAATATCCCTAAAAACCTACTTTAACAGAAAGCACAAAGTTTCAGGAAAGAATGGAAGAAATTATAGAAACTGGAATTATACAAACTAGTAGGGGCATGGAGGCATGCACACAGCTTAGAAGAGAAGGAAGTCACTCTATCTGCTTCAGTGTCATGATGGTGTGAGACCTTGACCAAGAATGTAAATTTAAACCTTCTGGGAAACTTTGCTCTGCTCCAGCAGACAAAGAAAAGGAGGCTGAGGAAAGTGTCAGAGCCAAGGTGGACTGATAGGAGGGAGGAGCATGTCTAATCTCAAGCAGCCTGCTCTGGTGCAAGGACACAGCCAGGAACACTGGAACTCAGGAACACTGGGACACACCTGCCAAGGCTGCCAGAGAAGCATTTCATGGGAGTGGACCCCAAGGCCAAGTCACAGGAATTGCAGTCAAGCAACATCAAGTCAAAAGACAGGCTGCAAGGTAGGAGGTGAAGACATGAGCAGAAGGCTGGAGAGATTGGGCAGAGACTTCAAAGCTGGAAATCAGACTTTAGTAAATGAGAGGTCAGGACAAGGAAGCAGGGGTATGTTACAGAGCAGACAAGAGGCAGAGCCCACCCTGGAACATGTTATTCACGGTGCCTACCATCTCAGCCTCCCCTGCATGCATGTACAACTTCACCCCTAATATCTGTTGAACAAGCAGCCCTAACCACCGAGGTTTGTAAAATGTCCTGGCCACAGGTGATTGGATAAAGATGGGGACATGCTCCCAGAAACCTGTTTATGGGCTGTCCAGTGACTTATGACATGGCCTGGCACCCCAAGGTGGGTTGGGTCGATTAGATTATGCCACCAAACTTAGAAATGTCAGGGAAATGAGGCAATCATAGTTCCTTCTCTTGGGCTTCTCTAAGAATCCATTTCTATTATTGTTCCATGAGTACTTTATTATAGAACACCATAAGCACTCCCATCTGGACTCTCATTGAACTACCTTGATTCAGCCTCTGTTCCCGTACAACCTGAAGACTCACCGGAACACGTATGGACTTGCAGCTGTCCAGAAGCACAGTGATGAATGGTGTGTTTGGTCACTCCATTTGTTTCCCATAGTTTCCCACAGTTTAGAAGTGCTGAAGATGAGACCTTAAAAGAGTCGGAACCCCCCTGAGTAGAAAAGAAGCTGGAATTAGCAAAATAACACAAATAGGCATGAGATTCATCCTACTGGGAGGAAGTCACCCTTACAAGAAGAGAAGCACAAATGAGGAGGACCCCCGCTCACTTAAGCGTAAAAAAAATGCTGTGTTTAGAAGCTCAGTAAGATCACAGTTAGTGACTTTTCCTAGAGGGGGTATAAGAAGTTTCATGGAGACCCAAAAGGTCTGATGGCAAGATACCTTCCCAATGTTGAGTAAGGCACCATAGTCTGCCAAAACTCTTCAAAGCCACTGCTTCTCATGGACATAAACGTTCCACCAGAAGTGAACATGGTGGTATTTTTTGAGTGGAACAATGAAAGATGTGAGAATACAGGTGGTATTTTCATTGCTTCTTCCTACTGCCCTTTGGAACTCTGGAAGACTGAAGAATATCTAAAGATGATCAGTAGTGGACTTACAAGAATAGGTTGATATTTAGAATGAGGTTCTGAAACACAGCTTAAGATACCAGAATAAATCATTCTAGCCATGAGTGCAGAGAATCTTACAAAGACATGGGGGACTATGTTGCTTAGCGACTGATCAGCTGATCTCATCAAGAGGATTTAAAAACTGATACCAGGAGGAAGAGTAAGACAACACAATAAAATAGACAACCCACAAGACCAGTTGCTATGAATGACATCCAGTGGGATGTGGAAAAAAGGGTTCCAGGACAGGAGGTTTCCAGTGATTCACAGGAGATAAGATTGAATCCTAGATGTAAGTGATGGCCATGGCCTTGGGTGTCCTAATGCATCCTGCAGAGAGAACAAACAGAATAACCCAGGACAATGATCACAGCCTTGTAGATATAACTGGCACCCAAACATGTCAACAGACCACTTAGAAGCAGACAGATTAATGTGCTAGACATGCCTGAAGAGCTGTGTACCTAACGTTGAAAGCTCATTGATACACATATTGTGGGCATTAGCAGAAATGAGCCTGCCAGGGAAATATGACAGGTGGAGACGTGAGACTCCTAAAACAAATCAAAGCACTAGTACAGAGAGAAAAATCCAGTGGTGAGGGGAGAAACCCACTGAGGAGATGTTTCCTGGAAGTCTTCTTTGGTTAAAGACAAAGTGAAAACTTCTCCAGTTGCTTTGCTACAAGTATTAGAATACTTTTGATGTAATGAACAGAAATCCTGACACAAACTAGATTGAACAAAGAAACTGTAGCATCTGGACAAAGGGTCTAGAGATAGGATTGTAGATTCCATGGTTAAGGATGGGGGGTTCCGGGATTGTAGATTCTGTGGTTAATGATGGTATCAGGAACACCAGTTCTTCCCAGGCTATTGGGCCATCCTTCCTTCCTTTCTATTCATCTTCAGGTTGGTCGCAAGATGGATGCAGGTCTAGGCATTGCATCCAGACATGAAAGTAGCCACAGGAAAACGCACTTCTTGTAGCTCTCTGTTAAGAGCAAGGAAAAAATTATTCAAGTGCCCAGCAAACTGGCTCCTTACACACATCATGGCCAGAAGTATGCCAATTTTTGAAGCAGTCACTGGCAAAAGGAATGGGACTGTGTGGGCCAAACAGGTTCAGCCCTGAAGATGGATCCCTTCTTCTGCGACACCAAGAAAAACACCATCCTCTTCTCCCCTGGCAATACCCAGCCAACCTTCCAGCTATGACTCTCCCCCACAGGCACCCTATTTCTTCTCATGACAACTCTGCACTCCATTATCCACCTCCTGGGAGCAAACCATTTTGTAGCCTATTCCAAAAAGCTCAAGCCAGCACAGACACCACAGGGCAGCAAATGAAATCTGAATCTCAAAGCTTGCCAGACCAGCAGCGCCCACTGAGAAACTCTCCAGATAAGAGATGATCCCAGCAACCCCACTGCCTCCTGCCATGTCTCTGCACATGCCATCAACGCTCTGCTCTCAGTGAAAATGGCTGAGGGGAGGAGCTTTTCCTCTACAGACCCAATGCTGCCATTTCTCACCCCTGTGGTGGGACTCGAAGAGGGGCTGGAGAACACGTCTCCACACACATACAGCTGTGGCCTGCTCTTGGCTCTCTCCTCCCACTCTTCTGCAGCGCAAACCAGGGTGGAGGATGGTGTCAGACCCGTCTTTCGGACCACTTGTCATTTCAAGAACCAGAGAGGCAAAGCCCTTCAGGCATATTTGGAGTCCCAGAGAGCTCAGCACAGGACTCGTGCTGCCAACACTGTGACTCTAGACTATCTTGCTGGGAATCGGGATTTCAGCTCCTCTTTCCACACACCTTCACCCCCAGCACTGGGCACCCACTTCTGCAGCTCCCCACTCAAATTGGTCCCCCTTCTTTATGACACTGGGCTTCTCTGGATTCCTGTCAGCCGTTTTCTCCAGTCCTGGGGCTCTCAATATCTCCAAATACTCACATGGGTAATGGGTTCCTTGACCCAATGCCAAGCATCTGTCTCTCAAAGAGCAGTAGGCCTTTCCTAGGGCCTCTGCCATCAGCTCTGCTGCCCTTTGCTGCCCTCCCCTGGCCATTGACATCACTGCAGGTAACTCTTCAGGACTCTGATGGGTTCATTGATACATCCATTCAAAAAAAACGTATTTAGGGGCCCTGTGTACCACGCGATGTCCAGACACTGAGGATTCAGTGATAAAAACACATGGCGCCTGCCTTCCAGGAGTACACAGTCTAGTGAGGAAAATGAGAGAGAGGGAGAAAAGCAGAGAGAGAGAGAGAGATAATGAATGAATGAGAATGAGAATGAAAGAAGGAATGAGAATGAGAGAGAGGACTTTTTGAATGGGAATGAGTGGATTCTGCTGTGCCCTTGTGGAAGTCTAGATTTGCTCATTGTTCTGCAGACCCGACTGCCTAACACGTTCACCTGAAAAGGAATCCCCTGGCCTCCCCTTTGGAAGTGGAGTTGGAGAATTTATTTTAAACCGAATATTTCTGAGCAAGTGCAAAGCACCCTACCTGGCACTGAAGTATAATGGGGAAATGCTGGTCCCATCCCCCACAGAATTTACAATCTGGCTGAGGAAATAGACATAAGAAAATAATTAGATTGTTTAATAACAGTTATGGTGTTACCTGGTACTGTATTCTGTCTTAGTCATACCTAGCAAGAGCTCCACACAGCAAGGATAGGGCATGGGGTCCATGTTTTAGGGGGTAGAAGGAGTGAACCACAGAGAGCACAGCCTGTGCACATGGTAGGCACCTCAGGAAGTGCTGAATGCATGAAAGAGGCTGCGGAGCAGACAAGGCTCCTGGGAGCCAAGGCCAGTGTCTCCAGCCAGCTCAGCTGAAATCAGCAGCTCATGTGCTCCGTTCTTCACCTTCAGCATGCCCACTTCATCCTGAAACTCTCTTCTACCCACCACCTCATCTCCAGATGCAGCTCCTAATGTCCCAGACAGGACTGTTGGCAGGTTCCAAGTCAAGTGAAGGATAATTCAAGAGCCACAGTCCAATAGTGCAGGAGCCATATCTGCTCTATTTGACATTGTATACCCAATCCTTCACATAGTACCTGGCACATAGGAGGTACTCCATAATTCTGTGATGGTTGTTGAATGAATGCATGGATTTTGCATAACTATTCAGGCAAGAGCTTAGCTTCTATAGAGAATTTGGTCATGATTGGATTCATTTGATCAGTGGAAGCAGCCATTCCAGTTTACTATAGAAGTAACATTCCAGTTACTATAGAAGTAGATTTAGAACCTAATTTGGCCTATTGGCTACAAAAAGGGTACAGACTCTGAGTTGTAGTGAGACAGCCAGTCTACCTGCAGGTCGATGAGGGCTCCTCCATCCTCCCTGGGCTGAGATTTAATAGTGCCTCTTTTTGCTCAGCCTGCTCTCTAATCCTCAGGGTGAGAGATCAGTATGAACTGACGGGTCTGAGAAATCTTCCTAGGGGAGGAAGAAGGGTTTCCAGCTGCAAGGAGAGAGCAGCGTGCAGTGACAGTGAGGCACCAGGATGTAGAACAATGCTGCCAGAACATATTCCCTGAGGTTTGGGAATGAACTTCTTCAAGGGCTGTGCTCCCTTTTTGATGGGTCCTAGTGGGCGTCTGTGCTGGTCGTGACCGACTTTTCAATGATCCAGTGGAGGCTGCAATGTATTTTGCTTAAAACTACAGCTGGTTTGTAATTTTGGCCTCAGACAGTAATTACAGCTGCTGGGGCTCCTTGGAGAGATAATTATGGAAAGAATTCAGCATATTCATTTTATCTACACACTTAACCATCAATTAAATCATTACCATCTAATCCTATTCCAGAGTCTAGAAATGTTCTGTGAATATATAATTTTGAAGGCACTAAAGTTTGTTTTCAGATGGTTTTAAGTGAAAAATTGCCCAATTTCCATAGCCAATGGAGGCTTTCTCTATGAAAGCAGAGCCGAGAGTATCTCCTGGCTTGTGGTTGCTGCCTCCCTGGGGGCCTGCACCACATAAAGGGCCAAGCAGGAATGGATTGATAGGCGGGAGCTGGGACTTTGCCTTTGATCTCCCATGGAGTTTGTGATTTTCCAAAGCAGGATTAGCACTGGGACTTAGAGGTCAGTGGCTGGAGACAGACAAAAGGGTGGCTTGTTTTGCCAAGGAGCTTCCGGGAGAGTCCCCCGCTGCTGGGATTCTGCTAGGGCCCTGGGCTGTCATCCACTTATCAAAGTCAGGATGGGGTCTTTTCACTTTGGGAACCCAGGAGAGAGTGTGGTATTTAAAAGCATGAGTGCTGGAGCTGGCTTCACTTTCTGGCTTTGCCATTTTTGAGTTGTGTGTCCTTGAGCAAGTTTCTAAATTCCTCTAAACCTCAGGTTATTCCACTCTTTAGCAACACAACAATAGATCCTACCTCACAGAGCTGTGTGAGACTTAAATGAAAAAATGAATGTAACATGTTTAACACAGCATCTGGAACTTAATGGATGCTAGGTAAACTTTGATAATTGATATTATTCAACATACATGTATGTACAAGAAAAGGAGAGAAGCAGAAGGGAGAAATCAAATGTCCAAAAATGTGCTTCAGCGGGAACCAGGGCCTCTGAAAGCATATGTGGCATGGGCTGGGACTGCCCCTGGGCTTCACTGTCCAGCCTTGGACTCCACGGCCGCTCTCTGCTCTCTCTGACCTTGACTTCCCTTGGGGATGGTCGCCTGGGAGCCCCTGACTGCAGTCCCCCTCTGTACCCCTCCTCCCTGACCCTACCCTCTCATGGCTCCAGCCTGGTGCTTCCCCAAAAACCTTGCTGCACTGCTGGTACCCTGAATATGCCTGTTCTCCTCCTACACTTCCAACCATCCTTTTCTCTCTTTCTCATGGGCTTTCGCTGGCTGACGGTGGGATATAGTCATGCCTCAAGTTTCTGACCTAAGTCACTTTTTGTTTTTTTCTACACCACACAAAGCAGCATCTGGGAAGACGGCCCACAGGGATGCAACTGCTTCCTGGCCTCTTTCAGCCAGGGAGGCAATTTTTCTAATAGACAGGAGTCTTGGGCTGAATCCTCTTCAGACTGTTCCTAACACTGGAATCCCAGAGGCACTGTCTATACAGTGGGGCCCTAGGGAAGTCTCCTCTTTGTGAGCTGACTCTTCCAGATGGCTGCACTAGTCCTCTGGCCAGTGTTTGGGCTCAGACAATCCTACCCTACTGCACACAGTACGTGGCTCCTGTGCTGAAGTTACTAAAAAGCCCAGCTCTTGTAGCTGGCATAGAACTGGTCACAAGGCTGGCTTTTGCCCTGGCATAAGCCGCCTCTATGTGGGAGCCCCAAGCTGGGAACCAGCCCCAGGCACAGCATCAAGTCCATGTGGCAGACTTGCCTGGAAAACACCCACTTGACCTTATAGTTGTGCCTATCACTGAGCCAAGGGCTGCAAAGGAAATGAAAAGCTCCCAACTGCTGAAATCATGGAGCTGGAATATCAAGTCTCTATGTTCAAGGATAATCATGGTTATCGTTGGAAGGACTGTACAGTGAAGATTAATTTTTAACCTCCTCTGAGAGTTGTAAGAATTAAATAAGTTAATAAATACAGAACACTTACAAGAGTGCCTAGTACCTAATGTGTGCTCAATGGATATTAGCTATTATTAGTATCATTATTATTAAAGGAGAAACCAGGCTTCATGAGGTTTATGGAGTCTTGGCTAGAAACACTGATTCTCCTGCTTTGAGAACTCTCAGGAGGGCTTACTCTTGGGCTGGTCCTCCTGTCCAGTGATCTCCGGAGCCAGTGACAACATGACAACTTCCTGATCCCAAACATTAGCATGTGGTACCACAGGTACCACAGGATGGTCTTTTAGGAACCTAGATCCTAGCACTTCCCAGAGCAAGGGAAGAAAAAGCCCTCCCTGGCCATCCCCCCCAGCCACTCTGCCTTGATTCCCTCAAGGGGAAGCAGGAGGGGATGCCCACAAGCTCCCTCTCCAGAGGTGGAAGACCAATACCCTCATTTCTCTTTGCTTCTCCTCCCCTCCTCCTGGAGAACGTGGGTAGGTGGTTCCTGCCCTGCCTTTCTGTCTGTGAGCCCACTTTGGTCCCTGGTCAGCTCCGCAGGCCTCCTGCAATCACTGCTGAATCATGAATGATCCACTGGGCAGTGAGGACCCAGTCCCTGAGGGGAGCTTGGGAGAGAAGCATGGGACATATCAGCATCGCCAGCGCTGTCCACCTTAGGGCCCAGAGGCATACATCCTGGTGCCCTTTTGCTTCACTATTTGCAGTTTGGCAACATGGAAGTGTGTGTGTCTGCAGAGCTGGTGAGGTCACTCTGTCTGATGCACCACTAAGGCTTTCCAATGTTCTGGAACTGTCTGATTCGGGGTCTGGTCAATCTTGCCCTCATATCGCTGATTCTCTGAGCAGGGACAGATGTGGCCACCTTCCTGTACCATAGTGAATACCTCAGGGAACTGCCTGCCCCCTTCATGACTCACCCTGGTACCTCACCCCAATTCTCCATCTTTCTCTCTGGCTCTCCGTGGCTTCCTTTTATAGGTTAGAACCCAAGTTCCTTAGAGGGCACACAGAGGCCTTCACAACCTGGCCCCTCTATCTGGAGGCACAGCCCATCACTGCCTTTGAACATTTTATGACCCGGCCCCAGCACACAGGCCACTTCTAGTACCCTGGCAACACTGCTCTGTGGTGCCACTTTGCTTTTGCTCGTGCTGTTCTCTTTGTCTGTGATAGCTACACAAAGCTCCCTCACAAACATTCACTTCCTTCGAACTCAACACACAGATAAACTTTTCTCTGTATATATATCTTTGTGATAGCTCCCACAATCCTATTTTGTAATTTTGTGTTGGTTTTCCTGAATAAACTGTGAGTTCCCTGAGAACAGATACTGTATCTCATTCGTCTCTGAATCCTGAGGCCATACAGATAACCTTTTCTCTGTATATATATCTTTGTGATAGCTCCCATAATGCTATTTTGTAATTTTGTGTTGGTTTTCCTGAATCAACTATGAGTTCCCTGAGAACAGATACTGTATCTCATTCATCTCTGAATCCTGAGACCATTGTGTAGGCCCCAGCATACAACTAGGCGCCCAGTGGTGGCTGAACGAGAGCAAGAGGGTGGACTCAGCTTCTCATTTGCTCAGCATGAAGTGTGCAAACTCCTTCCTGACTCACAGATTAGGGATCCTTCATTGACAGTCATTGTATGGTTTCAGAAGATTGCACGTTCAAATGTCTACACTCTAAAAAGCTGAATGAAAAACACCCTCACCAACAGCATCTCATGTTTTGCCTAACAGCATGAGCTCTGCCTCTCTGTAGGGGCTTTAAGCAAAGCCTTGACAGTCTGCAAGGAGAGAATAACCATGGGGCTCGGGGTCCCGTGAACTTTGGGATATTTCACAAATATCCTAAATATTGTTGAGACAATCTAGTGACTTTGTGAAACTGAGGAGAAATGGGGAGGCCTTCTCTCCGAAGGGCTTCAGAGCCATCTGGTTCTATCTGGGATTTATTCTGAATGCAGCCTTTACAGTGAGAGGGCGCCATACTCAGGTGCATGGATCTGGCTTGAGACTTGGGGAAAACATCATTGCCTTTGATGGCGCCTGCTAAAAGCAGTGTGGACACAGATGCCTCACGCACATCTTCTCCGTTCAGGGCTCTAAATCCCTGCTGCGGCTCGCCTCAAGGCGGAACAGGGTAGCAGCACACACCTCCTGTTCCAAGGAAGACAGCATCTGCTGTGAGTGTGCCGCTTTAGCAAGATGACTGTGCTTTATTGATTGCAATTTCATGCTGCGATTATGCACGTCAATCTACGCTGAAAATGGCAACTGTGCCCCCTGCATCTCCAATGTTATGTGGTGTGTGGTTCTGTTTTCCAGATGTACTGAAATAGTTTGAAAAAGTGGCAAAACCTACTCTACAGAGCAAAAAGAATTATCTCAAAATAACTCACTTTTCATAGGCCCTCAAACGTAATTCTTTAGCAGGCCCAATGAGTGAGGGGCAGGGTCTCTACAGCTTCCCCAGAGACCTGAACCCCTCTTTTCAGTCGTGGCTTCACGGTGGATGGGTCATCACTAAGGATGAGAAGGCTGCCAGGCCCAGTTGACTGGGGTGGGGCAGATTCAGGGCTTGAGGTGGAAAGGAAAACTGAGAGCAGCAGGGGCTTAGTCTTCACAGAATGAAGGAGGGTGGCCAAGGGTGTTGCTGATGGAACCAGGGAGGAGAAGCCAAGACTCAGAGGGTTATAAGAAGGTGGAGGAGCAAAGGCATCAAGGAGCAAAAGAGGTCAGGCATGGTCGCTCACACCTGTAATCCCAGCACTTTGGGAGGCCAAGGTGGGCGGATCACTTGAAATCAGGAGTTTGAGACCAGCCTAGACAACATGGCAAAACCCTGTCTCTACTAAAAATACAAAAATTAGCCGGGCATGGTGGTGGATGCCTATAATCCCAGCTACTCAGGAGGCTGAGGCATGAGAATTGCTTGAACCCAGGAGGCAGCAGTTGCAGTGAGCCAGCCTGGGCAACAGAGTGAGACTCCATCTCAAAAAAAAAAAAAATGGAGCAAAAGTAACAACCTTGCCAGGCCACCCTGAGGTGCATAGATGCATGGAGTGTGAGGGACTAAGTGGCCTGTTGAGAGTGCTACAAAGAAAGTGTTGTGACTTCAAAAGAGAACCAGGATTCAGTTGAAGTGAGAAAGTGCATAGAAAGTTTACATGAAGGATTAAGGATGTAGGGGAGGTAGGTGTGGAGCACCAGAGGAAGGCTGGAGACAGTGGAAGTGGGGGACTGGTTTGGAGAAGGGGAAGTAAAGGGCAGGATATGATGACAGTAGCGACAAGAAAAGCAACTGGACTGGGGGTGTGGAAAGCACAGCCTGCCAGGTTTGATCTCAAGGGGCAAAGTCTGCTTCACCCACAGGAAGCAAGGTGACCAGGCTATCCTAGAAAATAAAGCCACAGCCATCCTCAGACCAGCTGTTCTCCTAGAGTTGTTTGAGAGAGGGCCCGAACTGTCTCTCCTCATGTACCCATTTATTCGTCCATTCCCCAGTGTTTGTGAGCATTGGGTCTGGTGGGCCTCTGCTCTTCCCACCACCTTAAATCCTCTCCTGCCTGCCCAGCTACCACCCCCTTCCCTGTGCCCAGCTAACTTCTCAATTCCTGTCTGCCTTCTCCCCGATGCCAGTCATTGCCCTCCTCCCAAGCAGGCATGCTTTGCCTGTAATATGATCCCTCCGATGAATAATAATCCAATGTTACATTTTCTACTCTATCCAGACCACTGTGCTCAGCGCTGTACAGGCATCCCCAGTTTAACTCTCACCCTGTGAAGTAAACAGTTTTGTCTCCCCAGATAAAAGAAACTGAGGCTTAACTAATTTATCCAACATCATGAGGCAAATAACTGGCCGAGCTATCAGATTAAGGTAGATGGTATTATTTCTTCATGGTTATATGCCCCACCACACTCTTGTCAGGGTCTTGACTCCAATGACTTAGGACTCGGGCCTGTGATTTGCTTCAGTCAGTAGAATATGAAAGGATGACAACATGCCAGTTCCACATGTTTCTACTCACCCCCTTGAACTTTTAGCATCTGTCATGGGAATAACATGCGCTGGAAGACAGGGGCTTCTTCAGCTTGGTCCTGGAACAAGAAGACGCAGAAGTAGATTTCTACCTGTCTGGCAGAGCTGCAGCCAACCACAAACTCATCAGCAAGAAATTAGTGTGTATTGTAAGCAACTAAGATTTGGAGTTGTTATTGTAAGAAAAGCTGACAAAATACAGATTTAAACTCACAGTGTTCCTCCATCTCAGTGCTTGTTGGGCATAGCTACCAAGCTTATTCGGGTCCAAATGCGGACTGACTTCTCTCCACCTGTTAGGAAAGGCTTTCTCTCTTCATTATTTTATCATCAAGATGAATCTCACAACCTACTGGAATTCCAGTTTAACTTTTCCTTCTCTTGCCCTCTCCCTGGAAAAAGTTTTACACATGCCGACACATGTCAGCAAACCTCTCAACCTCACATCTGTGCTGGTCAAGCAGCTTTGAAGACACAGCTATACCAGTCAGAGCACAATCAGTTTCTGACATGGTCAGTGTCGGGATCACACAGTAATGCTGGTTTTAAAAGACTTTTCTTTCTCAGCTGTTATTATTCAGCTCACTTAACAATTAAAACTAGAACAATGCCTTAGAATTTTTAAGAAAATTCTTTTGTTTCCATCCTGCTGGCACCAATTCGTCATCCTTTATGACTTCACATTCCCAAATGATTTGTGATGTAGGTTTTTTGCTAATGTACTTTCAGTTGTTTTGCTTCTGATGTTTCCTCCCCACCTAATCAAATGCTTCAAAATAACCATAATTTCTAAACCCAGTAGGACATAGGACATGCACTGAATAATATGCAGTAAAATTTATTAACAGAAAGCCCTTTGTTTTTAAAACTCTGAAAGCTAATGGAATACTCTTTTTTACTTTAGAAGGCATGCTATGTTCTGTGTGGTTTTCCCACAGATGTGTTTTTAAATGTTGCATTCTGTTAAGACTAAATTTTGTATTTGCAAAGATTTTATTCCCCCAAAGCAGAACATAATTTCCCTCACTATCTTAGCTTGAAAAGGCCTGAAGTGAAAATGTGTGACTTTGCTTATGCAGCTTTTCTTCTCCTCTTCAGATAAAAGAACCACATTTTCCTTTGAGGACTCACCCCTCTTCCCCCTCTAACCATGTGGTTTGGGTAGAGGTATCCACATCCTCAGCTCCAGGAACGTCTTTGCATCTCCCCAGGCTTAAGCCCAATCATCACATTCAGGGATTGGTTCGGGGTGAGTGTGTGACCCAATTTAGGCCCAGGAATTTTGTTGGAACTATCAGGAAAAGTCACATCTTCCCACTGGACTTGAGGCTGTGAGGATGCAAATGTGGAGTTGTTGGCTGCTATCTCACCATCAAAATAATAGAGGGCACTCCAGGATGGAGTGAAACAAAAGAAAGCATACTTGAGAAGTAGAGAAGGTGATAATGAGTCCTGATGACACTGTCTGAACCTCTGGATCCAGCTGTGCCTGAAACTGTTTCTTGCAAGGGACTAGCATGTACCTCATGACCAACAACAACAAATCTGACATTGCTGCTGGTTGGATCCCAACTCTAGAGAAAGAGATAGCTAGAAAATTAGTCTGCACACACAAAAGCAGAGAAAAAATACACAAAATACCCAGTGGTTAATTTTAAAATGTGAATGAGCAATCAAGGGTCACTAAGTAAGACAGAAGTGACAGCATTACAGGTTTATATTTAAAACACACACACACACACACACACACACACACACACACACTGAGGAAACAAAACAAACAATGATAAGAAATCAAATTCAAGTGTAAAATAAATCAAAAGTATAGTAATCTTAAGTAATTAACATCTAGAAAATCTACTCACAAGCACTTCTGCTTGTTGCCACATTGGCCTCAAGTATTAGATAAGAATGTCCTGGCTCCCACAGGCCTTCTCACTCCTGATTCTGTTCCCTGCAGTTCTCCTCACTCAGAAAAGCTGCTCTCTGACTCTATCCACTGCTTCTTTCCCACAGAGGTGTAGGTATGTAAGTTGGGGCCATTTCAAAGGCAATCTTCTCCCATCCTCTTGTGCAATGTCTTGAGAGGCTGCTCTGAAGAAGTTCTGATTTTTGACAAAGTTTTGCTTCTATACAGTCAAAATGATCTCACTGGGGTTTCCACATGTTGCTCCTGGTCTGTCCATTAGGACAGCTCTGAACATCCCCTTCCCTTCCAGAGTGCTTTTGTTTTTATTTTTGCCTTACCCATACTCCTTTCAGAGAGACTGGTCCTTAGAGCAGAACATAAATTCCATACAAGATAGCAATGGAGCCAGTTGCCCAGAGAGCTTTGAATGGGACAATTATCACACTCTGAGTCAAGTAGAATGCTTTGGGTTTCTAGGAACAGAAAACCTAACTCAAACTCCTTTTTATGAGATGAAGTTTTGCTCTTGTTGCGTAGGCTGGAGTGCAATGATGCGATCTCGGCTCACCACAACCTCCGCCTCCTGGGTTCAAATGATTCTCCTGCCTCAGCCTCCCGAGTAGCTGGGATTACAGTCATGCGCCACCACGCCCAGCTAATTTTGTATTTTTAGTAGAGACAGGGTTTCTTCATGTTGGTCAGGCTGCTCCCGAACTCCCGACCTGAGATGATCCCCCTGCCTCGGCCTCCCAAAGTGCTGGGATTACAGGTGTGAGCCACCGCGCCCGGCCCTGAAACTCCTTTAAAGAATAAAATGAGGCCGGGCACCGTGGCTCATGCCTGTAATCCCAGCACTTTGGGTGCCTAAGGCGGATGGATTGCTTGAGCTCAGGAGTTCTAGACCAGCCTGGGAGACATACTGAGACCTCCGTCTTTACAAATATAACAAAAATTAGCCAGGCATGGTGGCATGCCCACTATGGGGAGGAGTGGGTACTGTCAGTACAAGCTGGGAAGATACTCCAAAGTGTTTCTGTAACCCCTAGGAGCCAGCCATTGGCTTATCTATCATCAGTTCCCATGACCATCTTCAGTTGTCCTGGTCTCTAGCATGCACGCATTCATTCAGCCAGTGTTTATTGAGCCCCGCCATATGCCACATGCTATTCCTAACACTGGGAATAAGGTGTTGAGCAAGGCAGTGAGTGGGGACCCCTGCGCCGTGGAGGTTGCATTCTGGTGGAGGGAGACAGGCAAACTGCATACAGTTGAACAGAAAATAGGTCATCACAAGCTGGACGATGCAAATACAAAGGCAAGATGTGACAGCAGTGATGGGGCACTCTTTTGTGCTGGGTGGCTGGGGAAGGCCCTGAGAAAATGACACTTTCCCTGACTGACCAGAAGCAGACAGCCAAGCAGAGGCCTGAGAAGTGCATTTCCATCACAGAGCAGATGGCCAGCATGCATCTCTGGAGCAAGTACCAGCGTGGCCTGTCCAGAAGTAGAGAGGAGGCAGGTGTGGCCAGGACCATGAGCAATGAGAGGTAGAGTTGTAGGAGAGGAGGCCGAAAGGGAGTCAGGCCAGGGCGCAGAGGGCATGGCCCCTAAGTTCAGATCTCAGTCGCCCTCCTCAGGAGCACCAGGGAAGAGGCCTTAAGCCCAGTCTCCTTCAGCAGGCACCCTTTGCGGTCTCCTCTTGTTTGACAGGCCAGAGGCTCCCAGCTGGCCAAGAGGGCTCAGCTTCCCCACAGGGCAGGATACCAATCCCTAAGTCCAGGTGAGTTGCCCCTTTTCTGACATTGCTGCTCCCCAGTCACTTTTCTTTCCTTTCCTTGCTACCTACCTGATTTCCAGCCCTTGATGAGAGCCCAAGCCTCCAGCTCCCAGAATCACCCTTCATTTTAATACTCAAATACCCTGAGTCCCCACCCTTTCTCTCTAGCCCTTAGTTGATGTCTTCCTCCCATTTGTCTCTGCAGTGGCCTGAGGAATGGTCTTTTTTGCATCTCATGATTCCAGATGATGCTTACCATTTCTGCTCTCCGCTGCACTCCAGGCTTCTCTACAGCCATCTTTAGAGGCCTTCAGCTGCTTCTCCCAGCCACCATCTCCTCCCTGCCCTATCCCCACATCCTATCCCAAGCACGGACACAGTCCCTTTCCCCATTCCCCCAAAGCATGCAAATGCCAGACTATAGCATTTAATGAAGATTTCCTAAGGGCTGGGGATAACACGAGTGAAGACAATGCGAGGAACCGAAATTAAAAATTCTATAGCCAGGGAAAGAAACATCCATCTAATATCATAATTGTCTCTGCCAATAGGAAACTGCCTACGGGGAACACATTTTACATTGTTATGCAGAATAACACAGCCTGTCATTCTGAGATTGGACCTGGGCATTACCTTTAATAACCTAAGGCCCCTGATACCTCCCCAAAGAGCTGTTTCCCCAGCACCCCAGCACACTGTCTTGCAGGTGGTTTCTTCACTAGGGTGCCAGGATGAGGAGATGTGTGAAGCTAAAGTCAGCTCGAAGTCAGCTTTCTCTCCACTCACCAAGTGGTGAGTTTGCCTGGAGGAGGCTTCTGTTTCTAAGTCACACAAAGGCCCAATGCTAACAGCATGGCTGAGAGATACATGACGTGGCCTACTATCAGCCACAGTGTATAGAGGACAGCAGATACACAGATGAGAGAAAATGAATTCAGCTAATAGGTTTTATTTGTTTTGACATTGTGAGTATCTTTGAGATGAAAAGCTAATAGTTGGAATAGTGCCAAAAATCTTAATATTATTAATAACATATCAATAAAAGCCTCTAAAACTTTAAGGATAAAAGAAAGTTTCTTATCTTGTATCCTCTTTTCAAACACATTTAAGGGCCTTTGTTTCTGTCTCTTTCACTGAGAAAAAAAAAAAAGCAAGCTGCAAGACAATACATTTTCTAAAATTAGCACACATTTAATTGACTTTTCAAAATGAAGTTCTATTCATCCTATTAGATGTGTATATTCCATACAACATTCCAATGTTTAAGCTATTTTTTTTTTTTTTTTGAGACAGATTCTTGCTCTGTCATCCAGGCTGGAGTGCAGTGGCGCCATCTCGGCTCACTGCAGCCTCTGCCTCCTGGGCTCAAGCGATTTTCCTACCTCAGCCTCCCAAGTAGCTGGGACTACAGGCACCCGCCACCACGCCTGGTTAATTTTTGTATTTTTTTTTTTTGTAGAGATGGGGTTTTACCATGTTGCCCAGGCTGGTCCTGTACTCTTGGATCCAAGTGATCCACCCACCTCGGCCTCCCAAAGTTCTGGGATTTAGACATGAGCCATTGTCCCTGGCCCATTTAAGCTAATTCTGAGACTTTTTCCCAAATAGAGAAAAACACATCTGTAAATCACCATTGGAAAAAGAAAGGAGAACATGAAGGTCCTGGGAAAGGGGTGAAGGCCCCGCTTGAGGACTTCATGGGGTTGGTATTTAGTCCCTCATGGTAGGCTATGCATTCTACAGCTGCTCTTTGTGGCCTGTGTAAATTCTGGGCAAAAATGGCCTTTCCCTGGGTCATGTCTGCTAAAGCAAGTATCACCATCCAGTCAGATGGGGCTGATCCCAGCAGGTGCCCAAGAAGGAAGTCACCCACTGTCTAAAAGTCCTACATAATCCTCAGGGTTCATTTTAGGTGCCACCTCCTCCATGAAGTTTCTAGTGAGCAACACCCCATTTGGAATGAAGTACTCCCTTAATAGTTTGATTGTATTGAGATTGTATTTGATTATACATTGACCACTTACCACCTCTCATTTTTATTTTGTAGTTAGTTGGATACATCTGTCTTCTCTCCTGATGTGAACTCTTTAGGTCTGGGGCGTAGGGTCTGTCAGTACCCACTAAATTAACTATTTTTAGTTGATTTGGACTTACTGCAGACCTTTTACTAAACATGGCAATTGAGCTTTTGCTCTCTGATCATGGAGAAGTTTACAGTATGCAATAGTCAGGAGGCAGGAGGGGGCTGGTCAGTGTGTAAGTACTCAAGGGAGGATTGAAACAAGGTGCAGTCTGCACACAGCTCCTCACAGTGGGTGGAGGCACCCAGAGGAGAGAGGCCAGCTGCCTGCACATGCAGCAGGCTGGTTACACCTCCCTCCAGTGTCTTCCACATGTCAGGTGAATCAGAGCTAGAGGACCTTGGGATCTTGCTCTTTAGCCAGAAAATGGCCACCCTCCATAAGTGGTAATGGTGATATCCTGAAATCAAGTTCACAGGTGAACAGATCTAATGTCCATTTTATTGTTCACTAAAGTTTAGGGTCAGTTGAGAGTGGGTGATAAATATATGACTCTTCATTCATTATCTCTTTGGTATTTATATTTTTGACTTATTTTTTCAGAACTCCATTGGTCCCTATTCAGGAAATGCTAAATTTAAACAGCCCCGTCCTGTTTTGGGACCAGCCACCTAGAGTTCTCAAGTGCTGAAGGCAACGACCTCCTTCCTATCTTCACTCACCAGTAATATTCTCCAGGGCCAGGCTCAGTGAGATCTGTCAAGGCAAGAGGAGTGCTTCGGCTGATCCCATACTATCACTCAATTCTGGTTTTCTGACTCTCGTTTGCTCTTCAATCCAACCTCTACACTCCTTCAAGTACTAAAGTACAAATCTGAGCATGTAACTCTCCCACTTAAAAATCCTTCAATAACTGCCCTTCATTCTGAACAAGATCAAGATCGAGTTCCCTACCTTGGCATTCAAGGTCCTCTGTGACCCTGCCTCCATCTCCTCCTTATACTTTATGTTGGGGCCACACCTAATCGCTGGTGGTTCACACAATGCTTTCTATTCACCCCCATGCCCTTGCTTCTGCTTTAACTTTTTCTTGTGCTGTCCTTTCAACCCCTCTTTTCCTGCCTAGATCCAGCCTGTCTTTTTAGCATCTAATCAGTTGTCAGCTTCTTCAGGAAGCATTCTGAAGATCCTGTGGTATGAGCTAAATGCTTCTCGTCTGTGCTATCCTCTCCTAGCACCCTATGCCTGCCCCTGACATAGCATTTGGTGCCACTTGATATTATCTGTGTGTGTGTCATCCCCAGCACCTCCCACTGCTCCTTGAGAATGGGCCTAAGTGTTATTCATCATTGTATAACAAGCACCTGGCAAAATGCCTGGCACAAAGTCAGCAATGAATAAGTTCTTGTTGGACAGAATTTCAATTTCTTCTATCTTACAACTTGTAAAATGATTTTTACAAGTTTTACTTACTGATTTCTTAGATAAATTCTCCATGTCAATTTTTCTTCAAATCTACAGGCATAGTGGTTCTGTTAATGCACCAAAGTAACTGAGAGCTAGCTCTGAATGCCAAAGAGCTAGGCAACACCCATGAGAATGAAGACAGTGGCAATGAAGGTCCCAGTCATCATCTCAGATGGATTTGCAGTGGCATGAAGGCTCAAACAGTTCTCATAAAGGTCTTTATAAGAGACTTACCTTAGTTTAAAAGGCAGGTTGGGAAACCCATGACCATTTCCTCCAGAAAGCACAGAATTCCTGCAAGCCTGGGGTCACTATTTTGGCTGCCATGCTGTCAGCTTATCCCAGCAATCTTTCAAGGTGCTTCATTGTATGGCATCATTTGCTGTATTGTAAGAATTTTGTTCAAGTAAGAATCAATCAAGCTTCCTTTGAAACAATCACTTTGCATAAGGAAATGGGAGTTTCAAGGATTTATTTGTTCAACAAATATTGATTGAATACCTACTATAGGTGCTGAAGATACATTTTTAGGGACAAAATAGTCAAAAATCTTTGCTCTAGTGAAACTTGACTAGTGGGAGACACAGATGTATTATGTTATAGTGAAGGTAAATGCTATGAAAAATAAAATAGGGCCGGGCGCGGTGGCTCACACCTGTAATCCCAGCGCTTTGGGAGGCTGTGATGGGCGGATCACCTGAGGTCAGGAGTTCGAGACTAGACTGACCAACATGGCAAAACCCCTTCTCTACTAAAAGTACAAAAATTAGCCAGGCATGGTGGCAGTCGCCTGTAATCCCAGCCACTCAAAAGGCTGAGGCAGGAGAATCGCTTGAACCTGGGAGGCAGAGGTTGCACTGAGCCGAGATCATGCTACTGCACTCCAGCCTGGGCAACAAGAGTGAGACTCCATCTCAAAAAAATTAATTAATTAATTTAATTTAATAGAGCAAGTAATGGGGATCAGAAGTGTGATATAGATTGTTTACTTTTTACAGGGGGTTAATTTTAATGGAGGTAATTGTAGGGCTCACAAACAATTGGAATATTTGAGCAAACACTTGAAGGAGATGAGAGAGCAAGCCCTGTGGCCATGCAGAAATACAGGCTAAGGGAACCGACAATACAAAGGCCTTAAGGAGGTTCACACGAGGATAGTGAGGAGAGCAATGTGGGGGATGCAGGAGAGAAAAAAGAGAGAGAAGTAGGGGATGAGATCAGAAAGGTAACAGCGGGCAGAGCTCAGGTAACTGGAACCCAGTAGAGCTTCAAAAGTACTTTGGCTCATTCGCCAACATGGCAAATTTTAAGAGAGATGTGACATGATCCAAAGTTATCACTGATCTCTCTGCTGCTGTGTTGAGAATAGACTAGATAATGACAAGGTTGGACATGAGAATACCCATTAGGAGTCTACTGCTATAATCTAGATGGCAATAACAGAGGCTTGGACAGTGTAGAAGCAAGGAACATGGTGAGAAATGGTTACATTCTGGGTATATTTTGAAGGGAGACCCAGTAGGGTTTTCTGTAGGGTATGAGAAAGAGAAGTAAAGGATGATTCCAAGGTTGACCATGGAAAGATAGAGCTGCCATTAAGTGAGCTCAGGAAGACTGCAGGTAGAGCACCTATGTGGGATGATCAGGAGTTAGACCTAATAAGTTTGAGGCAACTATTGGATATCCATAGGAAAACATAAAATAGCAGTTAGATGCAGGAATCTAGAGTTCCAGAGAAAGATCAGGCTGTAAAAATGGATGAGATGTAAATGGTAAAGAGAAGAGGTCCCAGGACTAAGAACTGGGACATTCTATTTAAAGGTAAAGAAAAGAACAGAAACCAATAGACTGAGAAGGAGCAAGTCATTGAAGTAGTAAGAAAACCAAGAGGGTGTGGTATCCTAGAAGGCAAGAAAGAAATTGTTTCCAGGAAGAGGGAATGCCCAGATGTGACAAATAAGATGTAAATAAAATGAAGATTAAGAACTGACACTGGGTTTACCAATGTGCTGGATATTTGTGGGGGTACTGGTTTGAATAGTGTCTTCCCAAAATTTACATCTACCTAGAACCTCAGAATGTCACCTTATTTGGAAATAAGGTCTTTGCAGGTATGTTAAGATGAGCTTATGCTGGATCAGGGTAGGCACCAAATCCCATGACTAGTGTCCTTATAGGAAAGCCATATAAAGACCTAGACGGACATACAGGAGACTGCCATGTGACAATGGAGGCAGGAATTGGAGTGATGCAGCTATAAGCCAAGGATTGCTGGCAACCACTAAGAGCTAGGAAGAGGTAGGGAAGAATTCTCCCCAAGAGCCTTCAGAGAAAGCATGGGCCCACTGGTGCCTTGACTTCAGACTTCTAGCCTCTAGAACTGTGAGACAATAAAGTTCTGTTATTTTCAGCCATCCAGTTTGTGATACGTCATTATGGCAACCCTAAGAAACTAACACAACTTGACGAAGCAGTCACTAACTTGTCTGTACCTTGATTTTCTCATCTGTAGAACAGGAATAAAAGTACCTGCCTCAGAGAATTGTGGTAAGGAGTAATAATATATCTAATATTCTTATAATAGTACATACCAAATTCTACATAATGTTAACTGTTATAATGATTATAGATCTAATAATTTTGTTTTGAAATAAAAACACTTTTTTCACTTGTTCTTTGCTAAATTCTCATTAGCTCATTAATTTGACAGATTAAATTTTCCTAAACTTTTAAACACCAATTTTACGTTTAATCAAATTCTCTTAAATATTTTTAAATAAGAAAAAAGATATAAATCTAGTGAGTAAGATTCTCCTAAATTTTTAAGCATTGTTTAAGCAATTGATTAACTACATTTCTGTGAATATTTCAAGCTAAAATCACAAATTTAAAATGTGATTATATTAAACACTCCAAACATCTAATGCAGGTGTTAAACAAAATTGTTCTCAATCATGTAACTCTTATAATGCTAACAAATAAAATCTTATACATTTAGGTGAAATGATCTTAAGCTTTTCAACGTCTTAAAAATAAGCTTTATAAATGTAGTATAATAGATTTTCCTAAGCATTTAAATGGTTACTATAAATTTAACTAGTTAAGTTATTCTAAATATGTCCATTAAAATCATGAATCTTATAATTTTCTAGTATATCAGATTGTTAAGCATTTAGCTTAAAAACAAAAATTGGGATAACAACATGTGTATTGCACTTGAATAAATAAAATTTACACAAAAGCATAATTTATAATTCTTATTTGTTAACCCTTTCTGTGTCACAGTTACTTTTCTAATTAATAGGAACACAATTATCAGTTTAGGAGCTCTTTCTAGGAATTGAAATTACAGAGATGACCAGAGATTTGAGTCCCAAATTGCAGAGGTAGAATAACCATGCACAGACATGGGATGGGGCATTGGTTGCCTCACAGGGGAATTTTACCAGAGCTATGAATTAATAAGGCAAGTTTCTTCTTCTGGTTGGCTTCTGCTTGCTGTACTGTCAGTGGGAGACAATCCTAGGCTTTTTAATGGAATTTTATTTTATAACCCAGTGCATCACATATATCCTAGGAATCTTTCCAATTTCACCCTTATCGAATTTTTGTTATAACTTTTATCATTCCTATTCCGTGATTTGGGTAGATGGAATTATGGACACACACACTCACACATAGTAGTCACAGAACTTCCTGCTGAGACGTCCTTTTATTCTGTGTTCCTTCTCTTCATCCTGGATTCTATAGTCTTCTTTTGACCACACTGAGCCCTTCAAGAATAGAATGTGCATTATTTAACTTTGTGTTTTGTTTGTTTGTTTTTTGAGAGGGAGTCTGGCTCTGTCACCCAGGCTGGAGTGCAGTGGCATGATCTCGGCTCACAGCAACCTCCACCTCCCAGGTTCAAATGATTCTCCTGCCTCAGCCTCCCAAGTAGCTGGGACTACAGGCACCCACCACTACACCCAGCTAATTTTTGTATTTTTAGTAGAGACGAGGTTTCACCATGTTGACCAGGCTGGTCTCGAACTCCTAACCTCAGGTGATACATCCGCCTTGGCCTTCCAAAGTGCTGGGATTACAGGCGTGAGCCACAGCGCTGAGCCTAACTTTGTTTTCTTAGTGCTCAGCACAAATGCCTGGTGCTCAATAAATGTTTGTTGAATGATGAATACATGTAATGAATATTAATTTGAAGTAACAAACTCCAAACATCCTCCACTTTACTTCATCAGGTAGAGTAATTTTGGCCCTGTAGTAATTTCCTATCTTGCCACCTCATCGAAAAATATGACAGTCCTTGTCTTACCTTCTGAATGGTGCCTTCACTGTAGCCTTTGTTTCTTGATTGTTTCTAATGAGCCCCTCTCAGTAAATAACAATCTACATGTCACACATGCCACGCACCATTTGCCACCTTTCCCCTCAAGGTCTACTTGACAGTGAATCTTAACACACTCTCCTGTGAAGTCTGGACTGTTCAGAATTCATTTCTGGACTAAGAATCCTTTCTAGAAAGGTGCTGTAGTGGAGTTACCATTCAAAGCACAATAATTTACCATTCTGGGCATAGTACTTAAAAGCATACAGTTTAATCCATAAAAGCATGGTGGCAGATTCTGGCTCTGCCATTTACTACCTTTATTATTTGGCCTTTTTCAGACTCAGTTACCTCACTGTGAAACTGTAATTGTAATATCTATCACAGAGGGTTAAGGTGAGGCATGAATGAGATAAGGTATGCAAAGTTCTTAGGATAGAGCTAGTGCTTAAGCACTCAATAAATAGTAGTTATTGCCCAAATGGACCCTTTCATTTTCCATGCTACTGGCCCAATCTCCTGAAAGGCAGTATAGTCACATTCATACTGCTTTATTTCTTTAACATACTTGTTCTTAAAGCCGAGAGAGGAAGTAAAAAAAAAAAAAATAGAATGTCCTCTTTACAGAAAGAAGCTAATCAGATTGTAAACTGGCAGAGCGTGATAATTTTTCATATATTTGTAAAGCTGTGCTAAGCAACAGTCAACAAAATCAGATTCTAAACCAGCAGAGCATGATGAATCTTCATATATTTGCAAAGCTGTGGTAAGCAATAAATAGTCAACAAAATCCTGAGATTTTTGTGCTTTTTAAATAAAATTTTAAATGTAAATTTAACAATATTAAGTACATAATAAGATTAAATCATGTAATAAGAATCACTTCCATTTTTGACAAGCTTCTTAATTCAGAGCCCTTAGGTACTTCCTGTAATAAAGTCCCATTTTCAGATTCACAGAGAGATATTATCTAATGTTTCACTCTGTCTTTTCATGTTCTTAATTTGGGGTCTGTTTCAATGGCCTGTCTCATATCAGCTGTCATTTTTGTGATCGAAATGTCACTTCACATTACAGTTTTCATTAGGACAGTTCTCATCTTTGGTTTCAATTCAATTTAATTCAAATTAGATCCTTATGTCTCAGGACAATTGAATTCACTTAAAATCTTCTCTGTTCAGATAGGATTGTAACCACTACTTCCTGTTGATACTACTGGAGTTGTTGGTACCTTCTAAACCCCTGGTACTGCCTGGGAGCCCACCAGGTCTCATAACAAGGACACTGCTGCTTCTGCCCATGGAAATGGGGCTGGCACCAGCACTGGAACCAGCCAAGCTAGCATTATGCTCAACAGTTATTAAACCACCGTTACTGTCTCCGGTGTTGATGACTGAGTCTCTACCACCTTCCTCTCACCAAAATCCCACTGGGTCAGTGCTTTCCTGAATTATGGAAAAATCTTTTCTCACATTTTGTTTTATACAATTTTTGGCTGAAAAACAGCTCACTAGGTTATAGGAGTTTGGAAAGGTGTAATTTGCTTATTGTGTTTGATTTGGTTGAGATTTTCTAGTCTTCCCCCAACAGAAGCCAGACAAAAGAGGGCTGAACAACAACAGCAAAATTTACTCATGTCTTCTCCTGAGACAACTTTTTCAGACCTGACTTGTATGCTTGACTTTCCCTAGAATAAGTTTGTTTTCAAGAGGCTTTTCTTGCAATACTGCTGGTAGCAATGACCCTATCACGACACCAGATGTATTGAAACTCCTTAATCCTGTCATCTTGTGGGCTTGGTCCCAGCTCACAAGCATTCTAGGACCTTAGTGGCACTGTCCAGAAGAGGAAAAGATTCAGAGCCCAGAAAACTCACCCAACTGAAGGGCTGCACCTTAAGAAGGAGGAGACCAGTAGGCTGCACCGCCGTATTTCCAGAGGCTGACCTTGATTCTGGCTAATTACACACACAAGGAAATTCACCAAATGAGCAAAACCCAGCTATGGAGTTCAGGTGGGAGCTGTGCTATGACTTGGCCATTGGCAACAATGCCAATGCTAGTGGTATCCCTGGGTATGGGGACTGGTAACAAAAAATTGGCTAAGGTTGCAGCCTAGCCCTCTAAGCAGGCTTTAGACAGGCCATAAGAAATCAGGTACAGAGGTGGTCCCTAAGGCTGGGTACTTTGGGAGAGCTAAACCCAAAGCATTCTGAAGGAACTGCTTAAATGAAGAGGTAAAATTAGGTCATAATAGGGAAAAATGAGGTTATGCACAGAACTGCGGGGGCAAACAAGATACATATGCATGTCACTAGCTGGGGGAATCCAGAGAAATGGGATAAGCAGCTAGGAAACCATAAGTGGGATGTGGCACCTGCTGTATGCTACTAGTTTGGACTAGGGTTCTTAAAGGCAGCTCATCTGGCTAGATTTAGGGAGTCTAGAAAGCCAAGGCAGATAAAGTACTTTTAATACATCAGAAATGTAGACTGGACCTACAGAGGGAATTGACAAAATTGCTAAAGCTTGGACTTTGAAATTGGAAGTCTTGAGTTTAAATCTCAGCTCTGACACTTAGTCACAGTGTGGCTTTGTGCAAATTAGTGTCTCTACAACGCTGCATCCTCCATTAAAGAACCCCATGGGGTCTTTTAAGAACTTGTAAAGTCCATATCCCAGTGCCTGGCATACAATAAGTATCCAAAAATGAAGGAATATGGGCTGATACCATCACAACTAATAATTCCAGACCACATTCATTGGTGGCACTGAGACTGTTAACAATTTGCTTTCTCTGATGGGAAAGGACTCACGAATTGGCAAACTGATATGGGTATGGGTTTCACAGTTGAAAGAGCGGCTAGGGAACCATGGGCCTGATGTAGATGGTGGCTTAGAAAGTAGAGCTATTCGGGGCCAGGCGCGGTGGCTCACGCCTGTAATCCCAGTACTTTGGGAGGCCAAGGCGGGCAGATCACGAGGTCAGGAGATCAAGACCATCCTGGCTAACACAGTGAAACCCCGTCTCTACTAAAAATACAAAAAAAAAATTAGCTGGGCATGGTGGCGGGCGCCTGTAGTCCCAGCTACTCAGGAGGCTGAGGCAGGAGAATGGCATGAACCCTGGAGGTGGAGCTTGCAGTGAGTCGAGATTGCGCCACTGCACTCTAGCCTGGGGACAGAGCAAGACTCCATCTCAAAAAAAAAGAAAGTAGAGCTATTTGGATGGTGCTCCAGGGTAGCAGCTGATCTGGCAAACTGATATTTGAACCACAATATTAAGACAAATATCATTCAGTCTTTCTCCCTAGACACAGAAACAAATACCCCTTTTCCAGAGATGTGTGTGTGCACCCACACACATGCACATACTTCAAAGCCACGGGTCACAATCAAACATGGTTTCCCTTTGCAGTGAACACACTGGCTTTTAATACTTTCCTTAAGTTATAGCCTCACATGTGAACTTTTGATCTCTGAAATGAAGTCCATAAATTTCATTGTCAGAATGGTTGCTACTCTTTTATAGTTTACATGTGAATTTTGTTATTCCTATATCCATAGAAGTCACTTCAGTTTTTTCTCTCTATGGCCACAGTATTACTACATTTAATCTGTGCTGGAAGGTGCCCTGAGTTTAAATTAAGTTGAATGCCGGGCTGAGTGTGAAACACAAGAGATACTGCTAGTCTAAGTCTGGGGCTTCCTTAAGAGAGCCCCTCCTTCACATCTCGGAAACAAGGAATGATGTTGCACCACTCAGACCTCATCTTTCCATCCCAGCTGTATTAGTCCATTTTCACGCTGCTGACAAAGACATATCCGAGAGTGGGAATAAAAAGAGGTTTAACTGGACTTACAGTTCCACATGGCTGGGGAGGCCTCAGAATCACAGCAGGAGGCAAAAGGCACTTCTTACATGGCAGCAGCAAGAGAAAATGAGGAAGAAGCAAAAGCAGAAACCCCTGATAAACCCATCAGATCTCGTGAGAGTTATTCACTATCACAAGAATAGCACGGGGAAGACCGGCCCCCATGATTCAATTACCTCCCCTGCCGGGTCCCTCCCACAACACGTGGGAAGTCTGGGAGGTACAACTCAAGTTGAGATTTGGGTGGGGGCACAACTAAATCATATCACCAGCCTTACCTCCGACCACTTCATTCCTCACACTACAGTCCAGTCACACCAAATTGTGATGATTCCTTCAATGCACCATGCCCTTTATTGCATTCTGCCTTTGCACAGTCTCTTTCCTCTACCCCAAGTGACCCTTCTTCTTTCCAGAGGGATTCCTCTTCAGCCTAAATGGCTTAGCTCAAGACTCATCCTTCAGAATGTTCTCTATAGACCTCCTCAATCCCTTTGAAGTTACTTTCTCCCTTCCCATTGCCCCTGCAGTATTCTATGCAGCTTCTCACATTATAATATCTCCATCTGTGAGCCCTTTGAAAGCAGGGGGAGTGTCCTACTTATGGTCTTTGTATCCCCAGCATCTTTTACCATGCCTGGCACTTGTTTGGTGCACATTAAAAATGTATGAATGGGCCAGGCACAGTGACTCACGCCTGTAATCCCATCACTTTGGGAGGCCGAGGCAGGCGGATCACAAGGTCAGGAGTTTGAGACCAGCCTGGCCAACATGGTGACACCCTGTCTCTACTAAAAATACAAAAATTAGCCAGGTGTGGTGGCGGGCACCTGTAATCCCAGCTACTTGGGAGGCTGAGGCAGGAGAATTGCTTGAACCCAGGAGGCGGAGGTTGCAGTGAGCCAAGATCATGCCACTGCACTCCAGCCTGGGTGACAGAGCAAGACTCTGTCACAAAAAAAGAAGAAGAAAAAAAATGTATGAATGAAAGCCAAATTATTTTTTTGTTTTTTCTTCCTGCAGAAACGATGACCATGGGTAAGAGGACTGCTTGTGCCAAGGACACAATAGGACAACCATCTCACAAAGATCTTAAGTAACTTTTTCCATCCAGCAACACCCAGACGATTTCAGTGACCAAATGCTCAGCTGTAACCACAGCAATAACTGGCCTTCTTTCCAGATTGGGTTTGGTGAACCTGAATGGTCCAGCCACCTTCTGCAGGTGGCCCAAGGTGATGTGCTGCAGGGAAGGAAGCATGTCTCTCATGCCAAGAACCAAGATCGGACTATGAACAAAAACAAATGATAGATATAGTGACAGTACCAAGAGTACCAGGACTCAGTGTTTCATATGAAGCCCTTGGTGATGAGGACATAGCATCTGCCCTGGAAATCATTATTCCAACATAATACTATTTTCTAGAATGCCCTGGAAGGACAGAATATTTAAAAATATATCCAGGTGCTAAATAGGCAGCAGATCTCAATTCACACATGACTACCTTTGAGCTAATGACTGTCTCCAGAAAATAACTGTGCCCCAAGAAGTGCTCCAGATTTGCAAGGAATAGCCCCAAGAGAATACCAAGACAAGCAGGCTGTTCCCTGGAAAAAAATCTAATGCAAGGAGGGCTAGTTCACAGCAAATTCACTGCCTCCTCCCATGCACGTGGTAGAGAGTACCAGTATCAACATGGCCCTGTTTTCTGCTAAAACCAGATTTTGAGGAATCAGAGACCCCCAACACTACTCACTCAGTAGCCAGCAGCCCCTTCCTTTCAACTGGGAGCGTTATTAGAATGAAAAGTAATTGTTTTCACAGTTAGAAGGGCATACATCTCAGTGGCGTGAGCATTGTGGAATATCCTTTCCTAGGCACATTTGTCCACTAAGGGAACAGCCTCAGAAACTGGTATAGCAATGGGTGAGATGAGATCATGGAGAGAGAACACAGCCATCCCCTATAGAAAGGCACAGCTTTTGGGCTTCTCTGGCCTGAATGCCTTCTGGGGTATTTCCATATGCAACAGCCCAGAGTCATAGCCTTGGGCAACCACACGTAGAGGTTTCCTTCTCACTTCAGACACATACATCACTTTCACAGCACTTGGGGATGGAAATACCTACAAGAGTGAAGGTCAAGGGCCCTCCCCAGGCATCTCATTCATTACTCAGCTTCCTTCCTGACCAAGTCTGCCAACCAATGGCCAGCTATGCGCCTCATCCTCATTGCTTCTGCCTCCATGTAAACGAAACCAAAGGCCTCAGCATATTCTGGGAGGACTGGGGGCTGTTACCTAATGGTCCTCTCTGTCCCATTATAGGTGCAAGGCACCCCATCCACACATTTGCACCACTACTCCAAGATAGTATTTTTCTTTTCACACAATCTCTTTACAGCAGAATCCAGAGTTGGATTGTAGTTTACCTTCCTGGAAAGCTCATTATCTTTGTTTGAATTAACATTTCAGCATGGAACTAACTGGGCAGAAGAAGGATCGTTACACGTCTTCAGAAAGTTCTCATTGCCCCAGCTGCCTAGTACTATACAAGAAGCTCTACTTTGATGGCAGATCTAAGAAGGCTATATAGGCCTTTGGCTGTAGGAAGCAGTGTCATTACATTCAAGCTTCACTTCTCTGATTGGCTTCCAACCACTGGGATTCAAAGAGAATCCAAGGTTCTGCCTATGTCTGATGACATAAGGAAAATTTGGCTTCCTCTGCTCAAGGTTCCCCTCTGCTCATCCCTCCCCATTCAGACATCCTCCACCATATCAGTGTTTAGAACCAAAACACGAAGGGCTAGCACCACCAGGATAGTTAGCAGAAATATTGTCTGTAAAGCTAGGCAGATGAGCCCAGAAGAATGGTCCCAGAGAAAGCAGACTGGCTCCAATAGATATCAGGCAGCAATCCCAATAAATTCTGACACGTCCTTGGCAATGGAAGCCTGGGTTGGAGATCCTGAGGCAGCTGTGCCTACTGTTCCCCACGTCAGAAGCTTCCTGCCCAGAAAGCCAGCAGCCTTGGGATACTAATGAGGATGCAACTGGCTTATTGGTATGAAATAGAAGGTGGCTTTGTAGGGGCAGGCAGGCAAAGAGTACTATCCACATGGCAGGCAGGTGGCTTTGTGTCTGGAAAGCTTTGCCTAGCCAGTACAGCTGTGACCAGAGGCTGGTTATAAATTTGAACTCCCTCAGCCCATTTGCAACTCTGCCTCTGTTCTCTTGCATTCTGTTTGGTTGCCCTTTAGTTTCCTAGTAAATGCTCCTTTTGAAAAACTCCAACCTTGTCTTATTTAACTTGGGGGAAGGGGATTCTCCAATGTCTTTTCCAGGATAAAGAAGGAAATTAAAATACCATGAAAAAATGGACATGGCAGTAGAAAGGAAACATTCTGATCAGACCTTGGGAAAAGCTTGTGCCGAGAGAGGGAGAGGCCAGGTGTCCCCCCACCCAACTGGCACTGATTCTCAGCCCCTTCCTCTTACTTCTGTTGGCTTCAAGCAGATCTGCCCTTGATGTGTGTTGCTGCTGAAGCACCCTCCCAGCCAGTGAGTTGGACATATGCAGCAGGCACTTTGATGTCCAGGAAGTACACTGGTACATGACAGGAGCAAGGGTCAGGGAGGGGAGGGGAAAGGTTTCTACAATGCGGATGTTTTCAAAATTCTCCAACAATCATGACTCTAAATGGTATGATTTAGGGCTGGGTGCAGTGACTCACACCTATAATCTCAGCACTTTGGGAGGCCAAGGCGGGAGGATCACTTGATACCAGGAGTTCAAGACCAGTCTGGCAACATGGAGAGACCACCATCTAATTTCAAAAGAGACCCCCCCCCCCCCCCCGCCCTGGCTAATTTTTAAAAAATTAGCACCGTACCTGTAGTCCCAGCTACTTAGGAAGCTGAGATAGGAGAATCGCCTGAGTCCAGGAGCTTGAGGCTACAGCAAGCCATGATTGCAACACTGCATTTCAGCCTGGGTGACAGAGCAAGGCCCTGTCTCTCTAAAAAAGAAAAAAAAAAAGGTATTATTTAGTTCACATGGCCATGAGTAGAACTACATTTCATATGATGAGAAGAAAGTAATTATTTTACACTTGAGTCAGGGAGACTGACAAAGGATAGGTATGGAAAATGGCTTGCTATTTTCATGGCCACCCTGTCCTGCAATGCGGGGGGCGGGAGGGGGGACATTCCAATGACTTACTGCTGCATGACAAAGCACCAAAACATAGTGGCTTAAATAGAAATATATTGTCTCTCATGATTATCTGGGTTGACTGAGCTTAGTTGATGCTCTCCCCTGCAGTCTCATGGTTGCTCTCAGATGGCATCTGGGGCTGGCATCATCTGAATGCCTGCCTCGGATGGATGTCCATAATGGCTTCTTCACTCACATCTGGTTCTGGAATTGAGATAACTGGAACAGCTGCAGAATGGCTGGATATCTCTCTCCACATAGTCTCTCCACATGGTTAGTTCGGGCTTCCTCACCACAGGGACATCTCAAGATAGTGTTCTGATAAAGTGACTGGCTTCCTCCAGAGCTAGCATTGCAAGTGGTCCAGCTAGATGCTACAAGGTTCTGTTAAGTAAGTTCTAAAGGAACCTAGAGTCATTTCTGCCACATACCAGGGTCAAGAGCAAGTCATAATCTTGAATCAGCCCAAATTCAAGGGGAAAGAAATTACACAAGAATGGAATACCAGAAGGTGTGGCTCATCAGGGCCATCTTTGGAGACAGTGGGGATGGGAGTGGGAGTGGGGAAGTTAATGAGCTAAAGGGCTTCCTAGGTAGCTGTCATTTTAAAAGCACATCGAATGCTCAACACACGTGGAGAATGCAGTGAGTAATAAGGGGTAGAGAAGAAGGGAAGAGCTAAACATGGACAGTTAAACAGTATAAGCTAAAGAAAAGCAACCGATTCTGACTGATACAGTGCTTATGAACTTTCAATGAAAACAATTTTATGCAAAGTAATTTAATGAACTGAGAAAAGGACACAAATATGGATGTGAATATAGCCAAAAACAATGTCTACTGCCTGTATGTGGCTCCTGATAATTCTGCAGGCCACTTAGCTGCCCCTGGCCACTCACTTCACTGATAGCCACCTGGGACTACTGAGGGTGTCTAGCTTAGGAGTGCCCAGCCTCTGGTATTGCCATTCAAACTCAACCCAGAGAAGAAGGCTCACCTGTTGCTTACTGTGCCCTTCCACATCCTAACAAAGAGTATCTCTCTCACACAGGAGTCCTGAGTTGGTTGCTGGCACAGACCACAACCAGAGGCTGAGTAGCCAGTGAAACTCCTCGGAGACTCAGGTTTTCTCTCTAATGGGAATTCCTGACTCTTCCTTCTTCAGTCCTCTCTCGGGACCAAAGAGAAAGGACACCCCTCAATATCCTTTGGCAATCACTGTGGACACTTCCGCAGCTATAGAGGTGTTGCTTTGGGATCATCTAAGACAGAGTCAAGCCTTTGGCAATGTTCAGGAAATGCTGGTATGTCTCTGAGATGAGCTTTCAAGAGGAGAGGCATGTTATGAATGGGGCCTTTCTGGGATAGCGTACACTATTCTTCGTTCGTTCTTTCTTTTTTTTTTTTTTTTTTTTGAGATGGAGTTTCACTCCACTTCAAGCTGGAGTGCAGTGGCACAATCTCGGCTCACTGCAACCTCCGCCTCCCAGGTTCAAGCAATTCTCCTGCCTCAGCCTCCTGAATAGCTGGGATTACAGGTGCCCGCCACCACACCCAGCTAATTTTTGTGTATTTTTAGTAGAGACAGGGTTTTGCCATGTTGGCCAGGCTGGCTTCGAACTCCTGACCTCAGGTGATCCACCCGCCTTGGCCTTCCCAAGTGTTGGGATTACAGGCATGAGCCACCACGCCCAGCCCCACTATTCTACTTTCTATCAAGTGCCTTCCAAGATAGGCTGACCTTCATGGAAGAAGTGAAATAGAAAACTGAGGAAAAGAAAATAATTGGAAAAAAAGTCCCACAAGTCAAGAAAGTACCCCAAGGAAGACCTACAGGACAACTTCCAAGGCAAATGGGAAAAGAGAACATTGGCAATCTAGGAGCTGCAGAAGGAGAGAGCCCTGGTCTTCATCCCTAAGCCCAGGATGAATGTGAGGCAAAAATAGGCTCTGTTCTTTTGGAGGAAGAAAAAGCAAGTAAGCAAGCAAGCAAGAGAGAGAGAAAGAGATAGAGAAAGAAAGAAAAAGGGAGGGAGGGAGGGAGGAAGGGAAGGAAGGGAGGGAGGGAGGGAGGAAGGGAAGGAAGGGAAGGAAGGGAAGGAAGGGAAGGAAGGGAAGGAAGGAAGGAGGGAAGGAAGGAAGGAAGGAAGGAAGGAAGGAAGGAGCAAGCTCTGAGCAGTGCCACAGACCTGCTTCCAGTGTCCCTGATATAAAGCTCTCTTTGCTCAGTCTCCCAAGAGAATAGATCAAGCTTCTCCCAAGGACTATGGCAGGAACCCACTTCCTTCTTCCACTCAAAAGACTTGTCACTTGCTGCCTGGGATCCCTGGGCATATGGGCTGCAAAATTCAACTAGCTGCATGATCACCTCTGTCACCTCACTCTCTGGTGTCTTCCCACTTGTGTCCAGGAGCTCTGGGCCTGGGAAGGATTAACAACAAAGATTAAAGATGGCCCACAAGGCCTCAGAGGATCAGGAGCCAGCCCGGAAGTCCAGAAATTTTGACTAAGCCTCTGTCATTAGGGTCTCCCAGCTCATCCATAGGCTAATGCCAAACTTTCACAACAGCTAGTGGTTCTCATGACACCTCCTCCTGGTACAAAGGAAAGAATAAGTCAAAAGGACCTGGGCCACAGATTCTGTCCTCTTGAGTCATTGATTTTGCCTCCCTAAACTATATCTTAAGATAGATTACTCTGTGAAAGCTGGATGACCATTGCCAGGCAATTTAAAAAGTATATATATATCAATATGAAATGGATTGAGGATAATATTGCATATTATAGTTTATAGCACATGGATGGTATTGCTTTTATCCATTTTCTTTATTTTTTGAAAATTGAATTTGTGATTTTAAACATTAAAGATAATAGAAAAATTAATTTTTTGGCTCAATACTAGATTTATTATAGCTATTATTCCAATAATTATTCATTGAATTAAAGTTATTTCAAAACTATTCGACATAGGAATATTGATAGTTTTTTTTTCTACCAAGTGAACATCATCTTCAGGACATTCACACAATTTAGATAAAATTCCTTTTGCACAGCAGCTGTATCCAGAGGCTTGATCTTGGATTTAGATTTAAATTTATCAAAGAAAGGCAATTTTTTAAATTTGCCTAATTCAAAGCTCAAAGACTAATGAAATCCTTTCTTCAAATACCTGAAGACATTTGTATTCAGGGCTCTAGAGATGAGCTTATGAACTCTATAAACTGGTAAGTAAATCTTCCAGAAACAAGTTTTGCCTTTATAGCAGTACCCTTCTCTGCTGGTACCAATTATCCCTCCTAAAGGACTACTTCTATGTGTGAAGCCTCAGTGGGACCCATTGCCCCTCAGTGGGCCTTTTCTGGCTTTGAAAAAAAAGACCCCAGCATGGTCCTCAAGTCTTCTGATGTTTATATAAAGAGGGAAGGTCCTTGTAGAAGTGTTTATATAAATTAAGAAAGATTCCCCCACCTACCTTCAACTTATGACCTTCTTTGACTCCAGGGAACAAGGAAAAATCACTAGTTTGGGAAAGGTAGCTTTCAGTCTTGAAGCTGTAATTATACAGGGGTTAATGACTGGGAAGGAAGATTAAACTTTTACTCACTACTTGAAATTATTCTAGTGCATGATCTCACTTCTTTGGGTTCTAATCCTAAATTATTTGCCCTATTCTGGTAGTTGGACATAGTGGTGGAGACCAGCTGGCTCCTAGAAAGTACAAAGGGAACTCCACCCAGTTACCACCAAGCACAGTGCAGGTTGGAGATAGCCTTTTCCTGAGGTGGGGCTGAGGACCTGCTCTGCCACTGACCAATCCTGTGATTTCTAGGCCTCACCTTCCTAGACACTCCCTGCTGTCAGGGATCCTGCCAGACACTTGTCAGCCCCTGGTGCAGCCAGGTCACGGCCATATCTGAGGGATAAACAGCACTGCACCTGTGACTATACTTGGCTTCTACCCTTCTGGGCTTAAGAGGACTTTGGCAATCCCCAAAGGACTCAGACACAGCATGACCATGGGAAACCCCTGCCTAGAACTTCCTGCCTTGGCCCAGCCCATCGCTGGTTTTTACATAATGGTGCTTGGCATTTCTAGGCCACTGTACACATATACACACACGAGCACAAATGCAATTACTGTGCAGGAACAGCTGCAAAGAGGCTGGTGAAGGGCTCCATGTCCTTCCCAGGCAGAAGAAAGTGGCTGAGGGGAGCATGGTCCTATCACAGCTAGGAGACTTGACTTTGTGCATCCCTTTATAGAAAGAAGCTCTCTGACTCTTACAGAAGTTGCTGCATGGGAATGCCAGAGATAAGGCACCTGCCTACCTAACACAGTAGCTTAGTCTTCTGAGAAGCCTCCTGTCTCCTTTGATACCTGTGACCCTCAGTCATGGTAGCTCCTCCATCATTTTATCCAATGTGAGGATGGATGACACTCACCTCCATAACCCAGTCTGCATCCAGGAAAGTGTCAGTAGAGGTGAGCCCACCTTTCCAGGCCCATCATATGTGGGTCAAGAAAGGATCATGTCCAAGACTACAGCATTAATGTTTAATAAGGCTTCCATTTCTATTGAAAAGTTGTCCTTCACCTGCAGTGTTTGCAACTGATTGCTAGCCTGAGGAACACTGGGCAAGACCAAGATGCATCATAGTGTGGTGGACAGAGCCATGAGCTGGGGCTGGGTCCCAGAGCTCTGCTCCTGCCGCTGAGGCTGAAACCACCCCTGCTGGTCACAGTTTCTTCTCACATGAGGAAGGGTTGGCCTACTATGTTCTATGCTCTTCCACCTCTGGTGTCTGTGTGTCTGTGAATCTAGGGAACGCTTGTGCCCAGCACTGAGGAAACCGGGCACCTGGGGTGGGATCTATGCAATCCTAGACACACGCTGCCAGAAATCCAAGCACACGCTAACTCTGGAGGGGAGGTTTTGGTGATTTCCACAGACATCAGCCGTCTCTTTACCCCCTCCATTGTTTCTTAGTTTCCTCTTCAATGGGTTTTCATTTTTAATAAATGGAAAGGAATTTGACTTTGAGATTGTCCTGAAAGCCCTTGTAATGACCAGTGATGTCTAGCGTGGATTATAAAACCACAACTGGCCCTCTAAACAGAGGAAATTCCATTTTGAGTTAAATACCAAAATAAGTTCTTTCAATATACCCTAAAGAGTTCACCACAGTCCTACAAGTAAGCCAGATGGATGAGAGGAGGGCAGCAGAAAGGAGAGCCTCCTGGATGGGGAGCTTGTGCACAGAGAAGCAGGTATTAGATGAAGAAAAGACAGAAAGTCAATCTGTGTGGTTGGTTCACATTTGGGGCAGGAAACTGGGACCCACAGGGAGGGTGCTGGGCCCCTCCTGCCCTAGCCTACTTCTTTAAGAACCAACCTGTGATCCCTCCCCTAGGGCAGTGATAGAAATCTTCATCCTAGGAAGCTCATGCATCTGTCCCCAGTTCATGCCACTCTGTGCTTCTGAGAACATCAAGACAGAGGTGTCTGGAGTATCAAAAGCAAGAACCTTCCTTCTCCACACTGCATGGCTCACACAAGCCAGTGCTGTCCACCCACCAGGCCTGTGTGTGCACCAGACTGAGACGTGGATTTCCAGGGCCTGATGCTCTATTGACTACAAGAACCATCATGCTTGTATCTCATCCTATGTTTTTGAAAATCAAACTACCCACTCCATTATCCATTTAGCAAGAATATCAATCAGACTTATTGGGTGAGGAGGGGAGAAGGGAGAAGGTTTTTGGGCAGTACTTTTTCTAGATGGAATACGTTCTCATTCAAGTCTAAAAAGGAAAAGGACTAGTACCTTGGTCATAGTCAGATGACTACCTGAAAAGCCTCTGGCCTTTAGTAGCTAAAGGCTCTGAAACCAATAGTTTGCACAAACATTGACCCAATATTGGATCTAGGACACTGAACAAAAATCACCCAAGGAGGAACTCTCTGGGAACAGCAGGTAACCCCTCAGCTTTATGTCCTAGGGCTCTGTTCCCACCAGAAAAAAAATGTTTATAGAACCCCAGAGACCTAACTTGGGAACCTGTGCAGCACAGACCAAGGGTATGTCCTATCCTGGGGAGACACAGAGCCCAGAGAAGACCCAGCCTTCCCACCCATGCCAGCCAGCCCTGGCCCTGGGGTGTACTTCCCTTCACCTGCAGGGAAGAAGCCCTGTGCAGGTGACCATCAAGCAACATGACATCATTTCCTGGCCAGCAAGCCTTCTCCAGCTGCAGCCACACCTTCCATACCTCTGGATTCACTAATCCACATCCCACCCCCATCAGCAGCTCTCAGTAATCAGTCCCCTTCCCTGTAACCTTCCCACTATTCACTCCCAGGGCCTCCCCAAGCTGTGTGGATGTAAACAAGATTTCAGAAGCCCTTGGCAGAGATATGGTTACCAGGTGCTGAAGAAACAGAGACTCAGAGTAGGCCACCTGAGCCCACCCAGCCACACCTGGCATACCCAGCATTTGGCTAGTGCCAGTTAGGACCAGATACTCAGCCTCCAGGGAGAATAAGTTCACAGGAAACTTCCCAAGTGAGTTCAAAAGCCAAACCAGAATGATCACAGTGAGAGGTGTGAGCATTCTAGGGACCCCGGCACACATGGTTATTTTAAAGAGCAGAGTGAGGCCATTCCACCAAGTGCATGTGGGGCAGGCAGCTGTCCCATCCTGGGGGCTGTGGGACGGCAGGACCAGGCTCTTCACTTCAGGCAGAGAATGCACCACTGCTAATCACTGAGAGATTTCGGACCACAGGGCATTTCCAGTAAAGCATAGGGAGTTGAGGGAGAATGTTCAGAACTGAGAAGACTAGACTGTGCTCTGAGTAGACTGAGGCTAAGAGTGAGCAAATAGGGTAAGAAGAAGCGAATGGCTAGGTGCAGTAGCAGATGCCTGTTGTCCTGGCTACTCCTGGAGGTTGAGGTGGGAGGATTGCTTGAGCCCAGGAGTTCAAGGCTGCAGTGTGCTATAACAGCACTTAGGAGGAGCCACTGCATTCAAACCTGGGCAACATAGTGAGGCTCCACATTGAAGAAGAAGGAAGAAGAAGGAGGGAAGAGGAGGAGGAGGAAGGAGAAGGAGAAGAGGAAGGAGAGATTGGAGGAGGAGGAAGGAGGAGGAGGAAGAGGGAATGGGGGAAAAGGTTGCATTTTGGGGAACTTCTCACTTATGTCAAATCATAGGAAGAAGAGACTAGAACCCCCTCTCTCTCCACCATGTGAGAATATAGTCAGAAGTCTGCCATCTGAAAGCCAGGACAAAGGTCCTCACCAAATCTGCCAGCACCTTCATCTTGGTCTTCCCAGCCTCCAGAACAGTCAGAAATAAACGTTTGTTGTTTAAGCCATCCAGTCTATGGTATTTCGTTATAGTAGTCTGGACAGACTAAGCTGGTGACACAGCAAACGGTGTGTGAAGATAGAAGGTAACTAAATGTGTATCTGACAAGAATTGGAGATATCACAAGTATTTACTTATGACTGTCATTTTTGACAGTCAATGTAAACAATGTTAACAGCCCCTAGTTTTACGGGGCCTTCTAGAAGGCTCTCTCCTGACTCCCTAACACAATTAATTGAAGATTTTTAAATGATTCCCCAAATATATATCATTATCCACTAGAAAAATATTCACTTGCTTCAACATCCTCTTGCCCAAAACTTCTCAGTCAGAAAACTGTTCTTAATATCTCATTTAAACTCCTTCTTCAATACATCTATTCCTTTTATTCCAACCTGAAGCAGAATTTAGTCATGAAATTCCACAGATTGCTCCCTATAACTCCACTCTCACATCTTTCTCTTTTATATAACCCAAAGATTTGAAAAGACAAGAGTAGACAATAAGCAAATGAATATATCTGGGAGAACATTACAGTACTTAAGAAAGAACACTGCTTCATGCCCACTCAGCACCTCCCACTCATGTGACCTCACAACTGGATTCTCTTACACTATTTTCTGAGTGTGTGTGTGTGTTCTAGTAATTGTGAGTTCCTGAAAGGCAGAGCCATGTCTTCTAATTTTCATAGCACTTTGGCTCAAGAAGTCAATAAAGACACGTAGCCATAAGTTGGCACACTTATTAAAACCATTCTTATTCTTCACTTTCAATAAAACCAGACTCCTAAGGACCCTAGCTCTGATTTTCATACAGACTGACAGATACTAACTCCGAAATTTGTAACAATTAATTTGGTATTTGAGGCCTGCCCTTCTTCATTCAGTGCCCTCTCCCTCACCCCAAGTGGTCTGCATTTGGGAGATGTGATGGTCCTTGCCAAGGTCTCCCTGGACAGTCACCACGGAGTCTAGAGGGTTTAGGTTCATCTTTTACTGTCTCTGTGTGATGGGGGAAGGTGGAAAGAAGATGATTTCCTCTTAAATGGTGGAAGGGCCTCTCAGATTTCATGTGGATTATTATATGATTTTGACAGTCGGGAAAAAAAAAACTCTTTACGGACTAAGAAGAAACAAGATGATCCTCAAACCCTGAAAAGTCCTTTCCAACCTTCTCTGTCAAACTTCTGTTCTTCCCTTGGATTCAAACGCATGACAGAGCTTGCAGTGAGCTGCAGAAAGTGTTGGGAAGAACCCAGAGATGAAGAGAATAGAGACTTCCAAGAGAGGGTGTAGTCAAACATCCACCCCTGCCTATCCCAGTGGGTCCCACAGGTCTCTACTGGAGTCATGAGGTGGTGTGTCCCCTACTCATTGCTAAGACCCATGAACTTGGAGGAGACAGTCCAGGGGCCATGATCTGGAAGGGGCTGAAGTGAAGCAGAATAACAAACCCAAATCCAGTTCTAGATCCTGCTACACAGGAGAGCCAAGGCAAGTCATGGAAACAGGTTATGATCCCAGGAGAGAGACAGAGAGCAGCTGAGTGAGCAAAATAGGGGGCAGCCTCAAATGATTTCTGAAGCATAAGTCTAAACCTAATGCCAAACAGGGCTATTTCATCTGCTCAGAGTCTTAGCATGAGAATTAGCTTCCTTTATTTACAAAGATTGGACAGAGACAGGGAAAGGGAGACAGAAAATATAACAACAGACACAGGAACTCAAAATCCCTAGTTTTCCTTAGCCAGTAAGTACCAAGGCAGACATTTCTATATACTTAATAATCTCTGAAAGGTCCCTATACATGATACAATAGCTGATATCCATATGGTCATCTTACAACATTAAGAAATGACTTTGAAAAAGTAAGTTTGAAACACGCTTGGGAAGATTTCCATTAAAATATTTAAAGTTAAAAAATGTTTTGGCATCACTTTTTGACCTTTTGTCTAAAGTCAAGTATAAAAAATGTTTTGGCATTTTCCCAAGGGAAAAGGAATCTCATGTTTTCTGAAAATTTATTTATGAGGACTGTCTCATAGAGAAATGAGATGACACATCCACAGTATTGCATCGTTTGTAAATATAACATTACCAAGAGCCTTCTCTTCACAGGTATGTGGGATAGGCTGAACTAGAGAAATCACCTCAAATCTCTCCAGTTTGCTAAAGGCTAGAGACAATTGAGCCCCTCAAAAATATATGATTTGGGGTCTGTACTAAAATCTATTAAGTGGGCCCCAATAATAGGGCTGAGGAACTTACGTGCATCCATGCAAACTTCCAGGTGTCTTTCAAAGAGGCCATCAGGTAATACAACCTGGTTGCAAGGTGGGGGAGGGATGAATTATATAAAGGGCCAGTTCTGGAGGCAGACATAAGCCCAGGCCAAGAAGAAAAGTACCGTTGGTTCAGGTGTTAGTCTAGGCAAGGGCGATCAAACAGGGCTGCAAAACTGAGTAGGAGATACATTGCAAAAAAAGCAGGCGGCCGAGATTGGAACTGGAAGAGGCAATGCTCAGTGTTCAATGCTTACAGGGAGCCTCGCTGGTCAGAGCTACTTTTTTTGTTTGTTTTGTTTCTTTGTTTTTGTTGAGATAGGGTCTCACTCTTTCTCCCAGGCTGGAGTGCAGTGGTGCGAACACAGCCCACTGTAGCTTCTATCTCCCCAGCTCAAGCAATCCTCCTATCTCAGCTTCCCAAAGTAGCTGGGACCACAGGCTCATGCCACCATGCCCAGCTAATTTTGTGATTTTTCATAGTGATGGGGTCTCACTTTGTTGCTCAGGATGATATCAAACTCCTGGGCTCAATCAATCCTCCTGCCTCGGCCTCAGAGCAACTTTTAAAGGGCTGTCTGTATGTGTCTCCCTCCATAAGGAATGTAACACATACTCCCTCCTCCTTTGCCTATTAATTACTCACGTTGTAGATCTTAGCTTAGATGTAATTGCAAAGACTTCCCTGAGCCTGAGAAATCTACAGGTTCTTGGGAAGGAATTGGCAGACAATCAAGGCTCCTAAGCAGGGAAATTACACAATGAGGTTTGCATACTGGCTCCCTCACTCTGGCTACAATGCTGACACTAGACTTGAAGGGGTCAGAAGGGAGCCTGTTGTAAACAACACAGGATCTGGCCATCAACCTGACTCCCTCTCTTGCCTCTCATTCAATCACTAACCAAGCTCTGGCAATTCTACATTCTAAATATTTCTCAGAGGCAACCAGTTAGCTCTCTCTCCACTGTCACAACTCTAGTTCTGGCCCTCATCATTCTCTTTTCAGATTATTCTCACAACCTCCTAATCCATCTCCCACCTTGAATTTAGTCTTGCCCTCCAATCCGTCCTTCACCTGGCCTCAAGAGAGACCTCTGTAAACACACATCTATTTATGTGTTATTCACTTGAAACTCTAATTGCTGTCTCATTGTTCTTACCATACACCTAAAATGTTTGGCATGTCCTACAAACTTGGCAAGGTCTGGCTTCTGCCTAACCTACTGAAGTAGACACTGATGCATCGCCCAAATTTACTCTTTAGGAGGACATTCATTTCCCAGCTGTGCAAACTATTAACAACTCACAGCTGAGTCCCTTTCCAGGAATTGCCCTCATCCAAAGAAAAGTGCCTCACTCAAGATTATCTACTCTCCCTCCTTGGGCACAGCTTTCATCCAATGACTGCTTGATGCGGGAGTGCCAAGGTCTGGTTTCCTTGCCTCAATTTGGGACATATCCGATGGGCCCTCCTATCTCCAGAGCCCCTCATGGGATCAGTTGAGGCCTGTGTTGCAACTGCATGGCAGTTTAACTTCTCTCTTTGCCCAGTCATGCATCCTTCACTCCCCACAGGTGTTCCAGACAGCACACCTGAAGAAACATCATGCATGTAAATTGGTCTCAGACTCTGTTTCCTGGAGAGTCTGACCTACAGTACTCTCCCAGCAACATTACTCGGACATAGAAAGTTCATATGGAACTTTCACAGTTCCTCAAGTCCACTGAGCTCTCTCTGCTGTATGGGTTTTTGCACAAGCTATTTCTTTTCCCTAGAGCATTTCCTACCTTTTTCCTATTCACCTTCAAGTCTCAGCTAAGATGTCACCTCCTTTAGGAAGTCCTCGATTCACCAAGCTCAGGTACTCTGCCTTTATGTTGTCATGACATTTAGTATTACCTCATCAATGCTTAATTAGACAAATTATAATGCATTCTATTTATGTATCCATGTGTTATCTCCCCTGCTAGACTACATCTTTTTTTTTTTTTTTTTTTTTTGAGACAGAGTCTCTCTCTATCGCCAGGCTGGAGTGCAGTGGTGCAATCTTGGCTCACTGCAATCTCCACCTCCTGGGTTCAAGCCATTCCCCTGCCTCAGCCTCCCGAGTAGCTGGGACTACAGGTGTGCATCACCACGCCCAGATAATTTTTGTATTTTTAGTAGAGATGGGGTTTCACCATGTTGGCCAGAATGGTCTCAATCTCTTGACCTCATGATCCGCCCACCTCGGCCTCCCAAAGTGCTGGGATTACAGGCGTGAGCCACCACGCCCAGCCTAGACTACATCTTCTAAGGGTGCAAGAAATATGTCTATTGTGTTCATCATTGTATCCCTAGTGCATAGCCCAGTACCTGGAACACACTAGGGATATAATATGTATTAGTTTGCTTGGGCTGCCATAACAAAATACCACAGACTAGAAGCTTAAGCAACAGAATTTTACTTTCTCATGGTTCTGAAAGCCAGAAGTCCCAGATCACGGTGTGGACAGGTTTCATTTCTTATGTGCTCTCTCTCCTTGGCTAGCAGATGATCACATTCTTGCTGTGTCCTCATATGGGCTTTTCTCTGTGCACTTACATCCCTGGTCCAAATTTCCTCTTTGTATAAGGGCACCAGTCACATTAAAGTCCACCCTGATTGTCTCATTTTAACTAAAACACCTTTTTGAAGACCCTAACTCCAAATATAATTACATTTTGAAGTCATGGGGGTTAGGGCTCTACCATATGAATTTGGGGGCAACACACTTCAGCCCCGAATAGTTCTATGTTTCTTTTCTTTCCCCTTCCACAGTGCTGTCTGTCCCAGAGGCAGCAAGCCCACAGCTCTCACCAAGCACCAATGCCCAGATTAGCCTTCCCCTCAAATTTCCAAGATTCAGGATTCAACATGTTACAGGTATTATTCTGCCTGGAATGGGGTCAAATAGGTGGCAGGAGGACTTGAAGAATTCACTAGTTACAAAGGGGAGAGACCTTTCAGGCTGAGGAAAGTGCATAAGCAAAGATACCACATGTTAAATTTCATGGGGAGCTTGGGGACAATTAGATGTGGCTGCTGTGGAGGATGAATGTGGTAGATGCCAATTGTTGAAGGAAGAACGGTTGACCGAGGTTATACTGTAAAAAGCTTTCATTTTGGCATAAAATCAGCCAACACTTTATCTAAAGAGATGAAGATAGGGAATTAGAGGCTGTTCCCATCACTCATGCAGGAAACAATACAATTAACTTGGTAAAAGGTTGGAAGATTTGAAGATGACTTAAAGCAAATAACTATCAGGAAGGGGGAAGCAGGAGAGGTGTGACAAACAAAAGATAAAGGGAAAAATAGAGGCAAAGAGAAAAAAAAAACAGAAAAAGGAGGCATCCTGTTCATATCTAAATGATGAATTCTAATATCCCAGAAGGGATTCTGTTGAGTGGGGTTTTGCATCCTCAAAAAGGCAAAGTCTCCTCCAGACTTTGCTGGAGTTGACTAGCATCTCTCAGCAAAGTGAGGGAGTACTGGAAGCAGAGAAGGCTCTAGATATCAGAAGGTCGGTTAATGTGGAGGCACAGCAGCAAATGGAGCCAAGAGGGATGAAGGCAGCAAAAATTTCCAAAAGGAACTGGAGATCTGGATGTGATCAGCTTCAGGGGGCTAACTGGGATGAGAGAATTGATATATCCAGCTCTTTCTCATTTAGAGAAAACAGTCAGCTCAGGCCTGGCTTATAGATTAAGGACCAGTCACCTGGATCCAACCACACAGAGGAAATAGTGGTGGATATAAAGGAGCTTATTTCCCCTCTCAGGATACTGGGGTAGAAAAGCAGAAGGATCAGACACTTGCAGAGGAGAAAAGAGAAGTCACTGTGCTTGTCCACTGTCCTGGCTAGTAATAGCAACGGTCAAGAACAGAGGTTAAGTGTAATGAAGATAGTGGAGCTAACTGATTTCATCCAACTGCAGGTTTAGGTGCAGCAGGCCATCTTTTTCACCCTTACCCACCCGGCACCCATTGAGGAGGGACTGTTCTAATAAAGATGGCTTCAGTAGGCCACTGCGAGTCAAGGCTGGGTCTGTCTCCAAAGTGAGTTTGGTTTTTCTTTATGAAACCTCTGGTCACGAGAATATGAGAGTTTCCACTCTGGTTCTGAACTATGGGTCATCAATCCTAATGGGTTATGGGTTCCAGCTGTGAGATTTGCTGTCCCTGTTTGGGATTACAAAAAGTAAATGAAGCTCTCCAATTAAGACCAGGTGTGGGCAGTCAGAGCTGAGAGGCCAGGAGTGTCCCTCTGAAGAAGGTGGTGACTGCAGAGAAAGTGGTGCTGGGCCTGAATCACTGGTGGGCAGAGATGGTGCCTGCCAGTCCCGAGCCAACCTCTTTGGAGCCCACTCCACAGAGATAAGAGCAACAGCAGCCCTGAAAGCACCTCAAGGACTTCTGCTGCAACCGAGGCTTCCCACTGCATTTCCCCCTCACAGACTCTCCAGTAATTCTTTAGACTCCGTAAGTATGGCACGTGTATTTCATTGAAAAAGTAATGTAAGCATGCTCTAGAAAACCCAGGAAAGAACTACCCACACCACCACCACCCAAAAGTTAATTATGATACAATCAGAGTTTTCCTCCACTGGACCTTATCCATCTTAGTTCACAGTCTCAGAGTTAGGACTTGAGGCATTTGTGGAAGTAAATCAACTAGAGCACCTTTAAGACTTTATTCAAAAATGCTAGGCATGAGTAATTTCAGAGAGAATATTCTCACTTGGAGAAGCAGCGTGAGCCAGACAGAATTTTTAATAAGGATTTAGGAGGCAGGGTCAGCTGAAGTTCAACTGGTTTAGGGAATAGTGCAAAGATGGTTCTCAGAAATATGAGGAATTGTTTCTAAGGATGAGGAACTACTGTTTGGGATTTTTACCAAGAGGGTGAGGAGGAATAGTTAGGAGCTGTGGCCATATGGAAGAAGGGTGGGGAAAAATATTACCAGGGATAAGGAAGTTTAAGGACCACCAGTGGAAAATTCTCAGTCTATGTGTCTCTTTTAAAAAAATTTTGTGGATACATAGTAGGTGTTTATGGGGTATGTGAGATGTTTTGATAAAGGTATCTATTAGCGTCTCTTGTGAGGACCAAATGGAAACACAGGCCTTCTGACTCCTGGAGAGCATTCTTTTCACATTCCATAGATGCCCCAGCCTTTCTCAGTTTGGCAGGTGATTGAGAAAGAACCCCAAGGCATCCTGGCCTTTCCCATGGAAAGACAGGTTGAGATAAGAAGAGGGCTGGACTGCACAGACAAATTCAAAGATTTTACCACCTTGTCCTAGGGTTATAATTTATCTTCAATTGGACCAGGGCCTGCAGGAGTTTAGTCCTACATATTTCTGGCCTGCAGCTACATGAAGGGAATTCTGCCTCCAGTGATTGAGAAAACTCAAGGATTTCCTTACAAAGGCGTTTCACTTTTTGATGGCTTGACTCTGGAAGCATCACTGTATCAATGATTGTTGTTGTTCCTCTTAATCAAATTATTCTCAGCTCCATCCTGAGATGTTTCAGCTGACAGCCTGGATGGCCAGGCCTGTAGCCCATTGTACCTTTCTGCCCAAGGGGCGATGTAGCCCTGTGCACTGGCTGTTCAGAGATAGTGGTAGATCCATGTTTATTTTTCCTGGCTGTGCCTTTAAGAGCTGCAGGAATGTGAAGGGAGTCTGGATGAGGGGTGGGGTCTCCCAATAGGACTTCTGGAAAAGGATCCTGGGAATTTTTGCCAGAAACTAAACTGAGATTCCAACTTTAAAAAGTTGGGGGTGGTTTGTGTTGGGGAAGGCCTGTGATTGGACTGCAGAATCCACTAGGGAGGAGGAAAGCAAAAGTAAAAAGGAAATAGCTGGGGGAAGGGAACGGGGGGGAAGCCATCTTCACCCCCCACCCCAATGCACACACAATTAAGCCAGGAAGCAGCTTGCAACCACTAGCCTGGGGAGGGTCCGCATGTGTCAAGGGTGAGGGCAACAGATGCTGGACCCAGGGAGCTCTCTGCCACAAGTCAGTCTACAAGGCCTCAGGGACCAACTTGCCAACAGCTGGACTTGATCACTAGCTGGCAAACTGAGCTCACGTATCGGGTGGAATAACAAGCGGACTTTGCTCTCTGCTGTGCAAAACACTGTTTTTAGAGGATTTGCCACAGCAGCGGATAGAAAGCAGGAGAGCACCACCGGAGCCCTTGAGACATCTTTGAGAAGAGCCACAGCATAAGAGACTGCCCTGCTTGGTGTTTTGCAGGATGATGGTGGCCCTTCGAGGAGCTTCTGCATTGCTGGTTCTGTTCCTTGCAGCTTTTCTGCCCCCGCCGCAGTGTGCCCAGGACCCAGCCATGGTGCATTACATCTACCAGCGCTTTCGAGTCTTGGAGGTAGGTGGCATCTGTACACCTTGGATAAGTAACAGGCTTCCCAGAAGTACCTTATCTTACCCATGCTTCTCTATCTACTGGGTTGTATTTTTCCCAGATAGCAAATGACACATTGCCAAAGTTACACTTTAAAATGCTCATAGTCTGGCAGTTTAGAGCCGAACTCCAGAGTCCAGTGTGCTACTTCCAGACCTTAAGCACGGTTGCACTTTGTGCTCTGATTTGGCAGTTTGTCTCATCTGTAAAATGGGGATAATAGTAGAATTTATGTTGTAAGGCTATTCTGAAGATTTAATCCATAGCTAAAATACTGCCTGGCATAATGGTATGTATCTAAAATGTTATTATTCACCATAGTTCATTTTTTAAAATATGAAACTTAAAAATGTTGGTTACTTTTTCTTCATGTTTTAGTGTTTCAGGCTGATAATGGATTTCAACTTTTCTTTTTGTCTTTTATGATAAACCATTAGGTCACTGTAAAAAGTCATGATATCAATGTACTGAGAAGTCTTAGTTTCTTTTGCTGAACTGGATTTAGACTTAGAAATGAGCAGATTTCAGCCAAGTTAAACAGAAAGAATGCATTTGGGCTGCCACCTCATTAAAATGTGCAAAACCCAACATTTTGGCAGCCTGGACAGGCTCCCAGGGACAAATGTAACCCTCCACCCTAGCCTTTGCCACACCCTGGCATTGATTATTCATACTTAATGGCTTGCTTTTGTACAAGCTAAATTGATAAATTATTTATCTTCTTTCAAAGACCCTCTTATTGCTAATAATTATTTTCTACATTTTCCTGAAAAATCTTCACATCCAAATTATATGTTCTTCTAGTTATAGTCAGGGTAAAGTAATTCCACATAGCAGGCCGAATGCATTTCCTAAGGGCGTCCAGCCAACAGGCTGGGGCCTGGAGGCAGTGGATGAAGTGTTCCCAGACCAGTGGCCTCTTGCGCTTCTTCACTTGCTCCCTCCTGAGCCTCACCTCCATAGAAGTGCCAGAATGATGCTCAGTCAGGATCCCTCTGCATTTAGCACCGACTTAGCTTGGGAGTAAAGCCAGCCAAATCCCTGCAAATTGTCTTTCACTACCTTAAGAACTTGTCAAGGGTATGAAGTACAGACTGATCCTTTTATAGCTATGAATGTGGATTTGAAAAAGACAAGGATATGATCTGTATAGATCTTCCCACCCCAGTCCTGACCTGAGGTGAAGCCAAGTCGCAGGTGGCAGTCACTGTTGGCCAGCGCAGACACTTAACAATACAGTGATAGCATTCCCAGCCTGAGAAGCCAGTGTCGGAGGGGTAGGAAAAAAGAGGGTAGGGATTTAGGGAATTATTTTGGGTCTCTCTTTCTGTCTTTCTCCCTTCAAAATAAACAGCCTTACATATTGTTGTTTGGAGCATACATTTTTACATTTGCGGATAGCATTTTGATAAACCATGCCAAATGAGCTTTAAGTAGACATTCTCTTTGACCAAGCAATCCCATTTCCATTCATTTATTCTTTTGTTCAGCAAATATTTATTGAATAGTATTATGTGCTTGGCCCTGTGCCAAGTGCTAGGGACGGATATTCTGGAAATCTACCTTAAAATAATCTGATGAAGATGTAAATACAGAGGTTTTTTTTTCCCTTAATAATCTGATGAAGATGTAAATAAAAAGTTTTTTTCTCAGCATTGTTTGAATGACAAAAAATTAAAAACTATGTAAATGTACCTCAAAAAGAGTCTAACAGAATAAATCATGGGATATCAATTCAATGGAATGCTCTCATTAAAGTTATGGTATAGGTATACATTAATTAGTATCAAAGTATGTTCACAATATATCTGCAAGTGAAAAAGATGATACAAAACATATAGTAAAATCACATTTTAAAAATATATATTTACATATGTATGACTAAATGCTTGGGAAAACTTTTAAAAACTGATATACTCAAGTATCAATACTACCTTTGAATTTAGGAATTATGGGAGATTTCAATTTTTCCCCTATTTGATGATGTGTAATTTTCTAATCCTTTTCTATAAATGATAGCTATTTATATTATTTGGGTAATTTAAATAACAAGCAATAATTTGCAAATTTATTTTCTGACTGAAGCAAGGGCTGGAAAAATGTACCCAAGCAACGAGGGCATACGTTCAAGAATTCCAAGAGTTCTCAAAAAATATATCTGTCATGCTGGGAAGATGTCAGACCTACACAAGTGAGTACAAGAGTGCAGTGGGTAACTTGGCACTGAGAGTTGAACGTGCCCAACGGGAGATTGACTACATACAATACCTTCGAGAGGCTGACGAGTGCATCGAATCAGAGGACAAGACACTGGCAGAAATGTTGCTCCAAGAAGCTGAAGAAGAGAAAAAGATCCGGACTCTGCTGAATGCAAGTAAGAAAACTGCATCTTTTCCTAGCCCTTCTAGGGACTATTATGCTCAGAAACACACAGACTCAGAGCAGTCAGGGAGCATCATAGAGTAATGAGAGTAAGAATTGGAGGTGTGCTTTTGTGTGCATTGCTGAGAGAGAAAGCTATACAAAGAACAGGTGTCCAAAGAGAAATCCATTCTCGCAAAGCCATTCTTTCTTTCACACAGAGTACCTAAAGACTCCATAGATGGTCAAGGCTATAGTGCCAAAAGTCAGCCCAAGGAGACTACCTCCTGATAAATCTTGGTTTGGTGGAGATGTGTGGTCCCAGATTTTTTCAGGGAAAGTGGCAGTTTGGTGGATTCTATATCCAGTACCCAGGCTGTAGATAGCATCTGCAAATGTACCAAGAAACAGTCTTAAATTGGAAATGGCAACAGCCAACCCTCAGGGATGGGAACTGCAGTGAATCACTATTGTGTGTGCTGTCTGAGATGGTGATATGCATGGGATGTGGTCTAATCTTGTGATCCATCAGAATCACTTCCAGGCCATTAAGAATAATGTGTAGCAGCTCAAATTATAATAAACAGTATCAGGCAATAAACACACAAATGACAAAGAAAAATTTTCTGTGCCTGAGTCTATTTCATTAAAACAATGAGGGAGACAAATCTCCCACTTCACGGTTTGTATTCTGAGATGTTTTCATTGCAAATAGGAAGACTTTATTTACATGCTAATTACGTCTGTTCCAATTCAAGAACCTCCATCAGGGAAATGACATATAAGCTGAGTGCCATCATTGTGCTAAAAGTTTCACATACCTTCTCAATGTAATCCTTCTAAGAACTTCATGGTCACTATAAGGAAAAGGGTCTTCCTAAATGAGGTGACACTTGGTCTCAGTTTTGAACAAAGAAGTCAGAAAAGAATGAGCAGAGGGTACTTCAAGTCAGGGCACAATATACCAAAGGCATGAGGGTACTGTAGCACCTTGACATGTAGACCTGCAAATATGGCTGAGTGAAAGCTTTTTAGAGAGGTGACAGTAGGGAAACTAGGTTGAAGAGCTCAGCAGGATCCAGTTAATCAGAGACCTTGCATGCTAGATGAAGGAAGTTGAAGCTCACTGGAGAAACTATAGAGAACCATTGAGCAATTTTAAACAAGGGCATGATACGAAGGAAGAGGCTAAGACTAGAGAGAGGAGACCAGTCAGGGAATGCTGCAATGATTTGGGCAACAAGTAATAGTGTTGGCATTAAGCGTCATGGGACAGAGAACAGGTGGATTTGAGAGCCATTGAGAATTGGAATCCACATGGCTTTCTGACTGCTAATTAAAACTAAAGGATGAGTGAGAGAGATGAGTCCAGGATGTTTCCCAGGTTTTGGGCTTAGGTCACCGAATGGTTGGTATGAAATACGCTGAGATGGAAAACTCAAAAGGATTCTGGGAGCACTTATTACTCTATAATTTTTTTCAGATCATTTATAATTTTGAAACCATTTAGTTCATTTATTGGCTCATAGCTTATTTCCTACCTCCCTATCTGTAATGTCAGCTCTATGAGAGCTTGGAACCCCAGTTTCATGTTCAATGCTGTGTCTCCAGTGCCTAGAATGGGGTCTATTCAATAAATAGTTTTCAGTGAGTAATTAAACAATTAAAACAAATAAATGAGTAGATGTAGGGATTGTCAACACAGGCAGAGGGGTTAGTTAGGCTTTGGTGGAGGGGGGGAAAAACCAAAAAACATCTTATCCCTGAGTCAGAAGAAAGAGAGGAGGGTGCCCTGCCTATAATATGAAGCAATGGGTCAAGTAAGCAATCCTTTTTGGCCCTGACATTGTCCTGAGATGAATCATCCTCAAAGAGGGAGAAGCTGGCGGTAAGCACAGAGTGAGGGAAGGAAATGGGTCAAAAGAGGATGAACAGGGGCTTCCTAAAGAGCTGATGGAGAGGACTGGGTGCTAACGTGGCCTGAGCTAGAATGTGTCCGAACTTTCACACTGGGGGTTCAGGCAGGACGCTAAGTCTGAATACTGGTGCTGAATTGGATCCCTGAGCTGTTTCTGGTCCCCGGATACTCTCAGCCCACCAGGTGTTGAGATTACCCTTTCCCATTCCAGCTAGAGCTCAGTGGAGGTCCTGAGACTGGACTTGCTTTTTCAACCCCCATCCTCTGCCCCTCAGATCTGGTAGTTCTGAAATATCCCCTCTCCTAGCTCTGTGGTATATGAAAACTTATTTCTGAACCTATCAGAGATTGCTACATCCATGTCTGTTGCCTCTGGAGCTCATATTTGATGCTGTGTTGGTTTGTAAATCAGCCAATACTTGTTGCCTCCCACTAATGGATGGGCCCTGTGCTGCACAGCAGGGATGGAGGACTGAGTAGGACATGTCTGCATCCTGCTGTAGCTTCCTTACCACTTCTCTTGCCTCCCACAGTCTGCCTGCTGTCATGTAGACCTTCCACAACACAAAATAGATCATAATTCTCCTCTGTGTAGAATGTATTTTCGTCATTTACCGTCAATTATCAACAACAAAAAAATCCATTCAAATCTCCTAGCTTTCTTTTACATAAGAAAGGCCCTTTACAAAGTGATGCAAGTTGATCTCCAGCTCCTTCTCCCATAACTTACCCAAATGCAGTTTAAATATACATATACATATTTTTATGTATGTGTGTATATATGTATATATTAAAATGTATATTATATATGATTAATATATATTTATATATTTTTTCCTAGCAATCCTTTATGACTCAAAAATGCTGTGAATTCTTTGTGAAGACCTATGAGGGTGAGGATAGAGGTGAGGGGGCTGCCAGGCAGATTGGCCTGTAATGCTCCTGGAGCACTTCATTCAGTCCTCCCAGGGAGCATCTCACATATCCGACCACACAAGTCTGTATGTATTCAACTCCTCAGTCATTCCACAAACATACTGACATCTTCTTTTCTGCATTCACAGAGCCTAGGTCATGTCCTCCCATGGAGGAGGCCACAGAAATGGTTTACAGAAGAAATAACAATGGCAGAGGCCCCTGCAGAGCTTAGTTTAGGGGAAGACAAACCTAGAAACAATCACAACGGTGTGATTAGTGTCTCCTCGATTTATTATTTTTAGAGGTTCTCTATCTAGGAGTAGACTTTGGAATGTCAATTTATTCCCGTTAGGCACTGTTTTGTATTGTATATATTATGCACACTTCTGCTTTTTTGCCATTTCTGTTAGTAACTATGCCTATATCGGTTCTCATGCTATACAACAAATTACCATAGATTAAGCATCTTAAAACAATACACATTTACTACCTCAGAGTTTCTGTGGGTCAGGAGTCCATGTATGGCTTAGTTGGGTCCTCTGCTGGTACTTGTAGGGCTGGGACCCTCAGCTCCTACAGCCTCTCCTTGCCATAGGCACTGCACAACACAGCTATTGCTCCTTCAAGTAGATGGAGAGTGCTTCTCTTTAGGAAGCGCCTAGTCCCTCTTTTCAGGGCTTTTATCTGATTCAGCCAGCCCACTCATAATTTCCTACTGATAACTTCAAAATCAACTGATTTGGAAACTTATCTGTATATGCAAAATTCCTTCACCTTTGTCTTACAGTGTAATGCAATCACAGAGTGCTGTCCTGTCATACACTCACAGGTCCTGCCCACACTCAAGGGAAGGGAATTACACTGGGCATGTACACCAGGGGGTAAAAATCCTGGGGATTGTTTAAGAATTCTGCCTATCACAATGCTTTAGTCTGATAGGCTCAGCTGGTGCTACTAATTACCTGCACCCGCCTTCTTCCTGGAAGACTCTGATCTTCCTGTCTTCCAACCATGGCCTCTAGAGACTGTGCCAGTTACAGACCTTCCATTAAAATCCTGAAGACTCAAGTTAGCACCTTTCTGTGGGCAAAAACCATGGGATTATGGGCTAGGAAGGCATTGCCAGAGGTCAGATCAGAGGGTTTCATTCATATGTATGCATTGTCTTGGAGAGTTTGTAAACCCCTACAGAATAGATGATGCAACTTCCTTGGAAAATTTAACCTTGTATCTCAGAAGACTTCCAGGAAATTCTAGTACTAATCTTAATGGTTCTCACTTATTTTAGGAATATTATTCAGGCAACTACTAAGGGCCAAGTACTGAGAATAATAAGATAAAATTGTTCTATAACTAAGCCATTCCCTAGAGAGCTGCTCTTGTATCTTCAGCCTTCATTCAGAGATTATCCCCAAATGACGTCCACATGAGGGCTTCAACTCAGGGATGTTTTGGGGGTAGGTACAATCTTAGAATCTTAACTCTGTCTCTCCCACTTTCCCACTCTCCTTCCCTCTCTTCTTCTCTCATTTACACACATACACAATTTAGGATGCAAAGGAGTGAACACTATTTGAATATAATCTAACTTATATTTTAAAATTATTCCAAGTCTTTGGAACTATAACTATTATTAAAATAAAATTTTGCATTGCACTTGATAATTTATGACAAAGAATCATTCCCTCAGACACCAAGATTAAGTGGTGTCTTAATCATGGTGTCTGATACTCTTTGGAAGATTTATCCAACTGATACTCTTTGGAAGATTCCACAGGCAGCATTCTTGTATGGATGTGAGTATTAACTTCTTTTTAACTTGTAAATAGTTTGTAAAGAAAAATTCTCAAGGCAGTCAAAACAAGCCATTATAGCAGATTTTATTTTATTTCCTGTTGTCGTCCAGTTCCTTTTATTGCAAGGGTGCACAAAAAGTTACCTCAAGTAACCTTCACCCTGCCGAATTAAATAGCTCATATCTTTTGTTAGATCACGTTTCAAATTAGAAAGTCTGTTGCAGCATATTTGAAGCCTCTGGGATCTGTCCAGGTTTTATAAGTGTGCATGACCCATACTCAAAACCATTAAAAGCAAGACAACTAAACAAAAATCCCCACTATTAACCAAATAAAATGTATCTGCCAACTCTCAAGGTCCATTAGTTTGTCATGAGTGGAACAAAATATTAAAAGAATTATAACTAATTTGCAACAGATGTGTTTACCACAAAAGAAGGGATTCAAAGTATAAATGCAGGTGTAAGTACAGGTGTGTGTGTGCACGTGTGTGTACGTGTGCCTGCGTGCACCCAGCTATTTCTGCATTCAGGGGGGATGGCAACATTGGAGGTGCATGTAGAGTACAGCTTAACCTGTGCTTTCCCTTGGAAAGGTAATGCCCATGGGTCACTGTGCTGGGTTCAGAAAGGCCTACGTACATAGCACTTCTTTTGTTTATCCATCTGAAAGGTCTGTGGGCTATGAGGATACCTTCAGTCCCATCACTACGGATTCTCACAGAGGGTCAACTGTGGCTCCAGGTGCCCTGAACATCCATTCATTCTTGCTATAACTTGTTTATTTATTCAACAAACGTCCAACTGAATTCTAGAAATATGTTGGCATTGTGCCAGGCATCAGAGATAGAATGTTGGATAGGGTAACATTCTTGTCCTCAAAAAGCTTATGGCCAAGGGGAGAAGCTGTCCAGACAAATCTGGAATGATGATGGCTCTGATGGAGGGATGCACAGGGTGTCACAAAAGCACAGGGGGCAGGCATTAAGTAGATATGGTCAGGGTTGCCATGTAGATGGGGGGATTATGGAATCTGGAAAGTAGCCCTCAAGCTGAGTTTTAATCATGGAAAAGAGCTAATTAAGTGGAGAATAAAGTAATAGGCATTTCAAGAAAATGAAACAGCATGTGGCAGCACAAAGGCATAATTGGGCTCAGTGTGTTTGTGGAGCAAGTTGTTCAATGGAGCTCAGGTGAAGGAGGAAGTTGTAGAGAGGTGATGAAAGAACCAGACATGAGCTAAGCTCCTTTGTGTTAAACTAGTTCACACTTGCAAGCTGTAGGGAATCAGAATAATGTGAACAATGGCAATTAATATTACTGAATGCGTATTATGTACCACACATAATCCTTAAGCATTTTACCTATCTCACTGGACTATGTCATGCAATACTCACGATAACCCTGTGACATAGGTACTGTATATTATCTCCCGTTTTATAGATGAGAAAACAAAGACACTGAGAGGATAGGTTATTTGTCCAAGGTCACACAACTAATAGATGGCAGAGCTGCAATTCGACCCACACAGGCTGGGTCCTGCACACCTTCACCTCTCCCATTGTGCTGTCTGCGGAGCAGTGATAAGCATGGGAGTGTCGGGGCTCAGAGGAGGTTCATTCTGGCCACAAGGTGCAGAGCAGAATGGCAGTAGGGGAGGCTGAGGGGGCACAGAACAGACAGGCTGAACCCAGTGAAGCCATCTCCAGGACTGCCAGGGAGGCACATGAGGTAGGAGCCTTCTGTTGAGAGTAGGTACCTGGGCCCAGAAGTTCTAGCTGTTCCTGATCTTATCATGGGTCACAGTATGAAGACCATGTTAGTTTTCTTGATCACTATTTGATGATGATTCCTACTTACAAACAGGCTGGTTTTAGATTCTTAAACTCTGGCCAAGAAGGTCCAATTTTCTTTCCCTACCCTCTTGTTTTTTAGTTCTCTGCCATTTCTTCATTGACTTTCAAACAATAAAACTCCTGTGTTTTCCCCACTTTTTGCTCAGTTAACAGAATAGTCACACACACACTTTCTTGGGCTAGAAATCTTCCCTTTGGCCCTTGTCTGACTGGTCACTATATCCAGTAGATTTTTCCTTGTGAATCTCTCTCAAGTGTACTCTTTCCACCTGCACTGCTCTCTCACCATGTCTAGTCTTGATTCCTATGAAAGCCTCCTCGCTGACCTTCCTGCCTCCCATTTCTCCCTGTTCCAGGGCTTTATCCTATATTGCCACAGAGTAATCTTGCCAGAGTTACCACATCGCTGCTTTATCCCCTTCCATGGCAACCGAAACCTGCAAGGTAAAGCAACCCCCCCAAAAATAACATATAAAGAAAGTCCTTTACAACCTGACCCCCGCCAGCCTAGCTCTCTTTGGTTTAAGTATGAAAGTAATACTCACGAATTAAATAAAAACTATGAATATGGTATCCGCTATATGTGTTGTGCTTACTTTTATCATAAAACTGGATAAGAAGCCAACAATTGAACACAGCAACTTTGAGCATCCCTCAGCATCTCGTGCCGCTGCTGCCTATCCCTATCTGTCTGGTGCTCTGTCCATCTCACCTGCTATTCTGAAAACATAAAATATACCTCATGCATGCCTGAGTCATTTATGCTGTGCCTGGAACAGAGTAGAGAATCAGTCTTTTCTGACCTGAAGGAATCGTTTATTTGAAAATGGAGGGAACTATTTGCCAGAGATAGCATTCAGCCCTTAAATCTGATGTCTTGTCTGATGACCACAACAATCAACAAGCTAGGTCGATACTATTACAGCTCCTTTTCAGATGAAGAACGTGTGGCTTAGAGAGTTCCACACAGCCCATCTCTTCTCCCCACATTCCTGCCACGTACAGAAGTATGCACCACCCCAGACACGCTAGATTCACCTCTGCCTCTGTGTCTACTCACAATCTCCACCCTGCCCTGTATCAGTTATCTGTTGCCACAATAATGCTACATAGCAAACCACGCCTAAACTTAGTGGGTTCAAACAACAATCGTTTATCATTTCTCAGGGGTCCATAGGGTGGCTGGGTAGGCTCACTTGTGCACCTGCAGTCAGTGGCACGTTGCCTAGGAACAGCTGGGTGAGGATGACTTCAGCTGGGGTGACTGGGTTGTCCTCTGCATGGCCTCTGCTCCTGCAGGAGGCTAACCTGGCCTGGCCTCATGACGGAGGCAGATGTCTAAGAGAGAAAGCAGAAGTACACAAGGTCCCTAGGAACTTAGCCTGGTCACTTTAACACTTTGGTGTTCCAAGTCTGGCTCTGAGGCTCACCCCTCTACTATGACCTCTAGTTATACCCATATAAGGCTTTTCATCTCAATGCTCATGGAAACAGGCAGCAATCAAGGCTGATTTTAAAATATGCAAATGTCTACATGAAAGCAGTGAGTCAGGCATTGGTGTGATTAACAGTTTTGAGGAAGTATCACCAAAGAACCAGTGAGAAGGCTGCTGCAAAGTTCAGGTCCAGGAAGCAGGCCCTAGACCATCACATGTTGAGAAAGGATAAAAAGAACAGGATGAAATGAGATGTACTTCACAGGAAGAATCCATGGGGAAACATCAAAATGACTTTGTGTTTTCTAACTATACACAGGCAAATGGCAGTACCACAGCTAGAAATTGAGAGCATTTCCATCCTTTTCAGTTTGGAATATTACAGGAAAAAAAAAACCACTATGCAAAAAACCAGCTCAGTCTTTAAATGAGAAATAAATAAAAATGAGAAGTTCGTAATTATAACCTTGGAATGGTTACAATGTTGTCGCAGTCAGATAATTGGTGGAAAGTGGAAACTGATCAGAAATTCCCCAGAGCAGCCTGGGCAACAAAGCAAGACACCATCTCTATAAAACATAAAAAAAATTATCTGGGCATGGTGGCATGTGCCTGTAGTCCCAGCTACACTGTAGCTGGGAGGTCTAGGCTGCAGTGAGCCTTGATCATGCCATTGTACTCCAGCCTGGGTGACAGAGAAAGACCCTGTCTCAAAAAAATAAAATTCCCCAGAGGATGGCCCATTTTCATGCTTTACATGAGTGTTGACGAGCCTGGATGCTCTAGGACAGTTCTCAGACTTTCAGGTTCAGAAACCCTTTACAGTCATAAAAGTTATTCAGGCCTCCAAATAGGTTTTGTTGAGGTTGGTTATAACTATTGATATTTACCATGTACATAATTAAAATGGAGAAATTGTAATAATATGTACCAGATGATATTCCAGGATAAGACATGCATCTGTGAAAAAAAAACAGATAAGACAAAGCCCCTGCTTTTTTCTTACATTTTTTCGAGCTGACATTCTTTTGAGGGAGGCCAAACAATAAATATGTTAGCAGATAAATGTATAATATGCAGACAGAATATAATAAGTACTATAGAGGGAAATAAACTAAGGGAAGGGATTATGGAGACCTGGCCTCTTCCAGAAGGAGGCACTGGAAGGAAGTTGTCTATGTTGTCTATGTTGGACTCCAGCTGTAGGGACTCCATCGTGGATCCAGGCTGGACTCACACTCATACCTCACACATCTTCCCAGCTTCCACACCCTCCACTGAAGTTCTCAACTTGATGTTTTTGGGCAACATACATCTATGCACGTGAAAAGCCATGTGTCAAGTCTGTTTCTTTTTCATAATTTATTGCTATTATCAATAAAGTTGTTAGGGTTCAGGACAGGGTGCCATGGAATACTCTGAATTTAGTGCTGGAAAGCTAGAAAAACCTATGATACGGATTTAATAAAGGATTATGTGTGATTCACTAAAACCAACGTATAAAGCACTTATTGTATGCCGGGCCCTGTTTAAGCCCTAACCCTGGGTTCATAGCCCTTCTGCAATGCCAAATTACCCCATGGCTCACTGAATTTTATACAGTTCCTGTTTTCCTGCTACCCATCCACTGAAGCACTCAGCAAAATATCACCTGCTAATCTATTTGATTTCTAGGTTGACACAGTATGAATTGGGATAGCAAGTTTGGAAACTAACAAATTCTGCACAATCTGAATCTAATTGGTTTCTGAGTTTGGAGAGTAAGCAGTAAGTTGACTAGTGAGGGCGATATATACTGTGTCCCAGGCACTTAGGATAAATAGAGTCTAAAGTGCTTGCAAGGAAACAAAGTGAATAATCAATTCTAGTTCAGCATAATAACTGCCCTAGAAGGGGTTGCACAGAATGCTTTAGGCAGATGAGAATGACCATCTAACTGCTCTGCAGGAGCAGAGGATTTTGTTTTGAATAATGAGCGGGTGTATCCCAAGTTAGCAAAGGAGAGCTAAGGAAGTCTGAGCAAAGTCTAAAACTTGCGGGAAGCCATGGCAGGTTTGGTGACTAGTGACTAGTGTGATGAGGAAGTGACAAGAGAGGAAGTTGATCAAGCACTCTGCATGCTATGCTGAGATATCTGAAACTTATTCCATGGGCAGTATCATGAAATACCCCTAATTTTTAGAATAAGTCTATGCTGACAATTTTATAATAATAGCATGATATTTTATAACTGACTACAAGTCTGAGAGCCATCATCTTTGTCATCTCAGTGCCTACCATCCTACCTATCAGCTGATTAGTATTGACAAATGTTTATGAACATGAATACAATCCAGATGGTTGAAAAAGTCAAGTTTTATAACACCATTTCAGGAAGCAGTCAAAATACTCACGGTTTTAAGATAATTCTCTTCTCTTTAATGAATTCATCACTCTTCCCAAGCCAACCTGCTTTTCCTTCTCTGCTGCTATCTCATGTATCCTATCACCCCATTTTTGAGTCTGATTTGGTATCAGCTGGTTCCCTCAATTGAATCAGTTATTAAGACGTGACTTCTCCTTTTCTAGCTACTTATATCCATCACTATTTGGATAGCTCTCATCTGGATCATACTTACAAACTCATTACCTGGTTTCCCTCTGTCCTTCCCCATCCCCAAGCCATTCTCCACCTGCAGCCAGACCAATGTTTCTGATCCTTAACTCAGATTGAGTGACTCCCATACAAAGGAATAAGTCTCACCAGATTTGGAGAGTGTTGCTATTAAATCAGGGGAAAAGTATTTAAAAGATTCAATTAAGTGATACTTACGTATGAATTTACAAGTTATATGAAAAGATTCAAATAAGTGATACTTGTGTATGAATTTACTGTGAGGCCTTGCGCCAAATTCTATCCTAATTGCTTGTCTGCAATTCTGCCTCAGGGGGAAACCCAGATTCTCATTCTCTGGTTTGCCAGGGAAACCTTGCATGTCATTGCCTCTGTTAAAAAAATTTGCATCTTGGCTGGACCCAAAGGTTTTAAATTTATTTCCCATCCTTCCTCAACCTTTTCTTCCTGCTAATTATCTCTTCTCAAGAGAAGCACAGCAGGGAGTTTTAACTTACCCTTTTACTTGAACACTGTAAATATATTATCCTCAAACTCCAAAAGAAAAGGAATTTATAAAACTTACAGAGTATCAGCCCTGAAAACTATGTAGAGAGCATCCAACCTAAACCTCTTGTTTTACAGCTGGGAAAAACAAGGTTGGGTTGACAAAGGGACTTTTGGGGAGACACATAGAGCCAAAGGCTGAGTTTAGACCACTCTGACTCATCTCTGACTCCAAGTCTGGGTTTCATCTACAAAGGAAGGAATAGGAGAAGCAGAAGGAACATGGGGGGAATTCTGTTTCTTTTTTTCCAGAACTATGTTTCCCTGACCAAAACCATATATCCACTCTTGTGTTATTTCTCCAAGGGTTCTGCATTAGAAAAGAAGAGTAGAGGGAGAAAGAAGCATGTCTGTGTTGGTTTCTGCTGTATTTTATCTTATTGACTGATTTATTGTTTTGTTTTGTTTTGCTTTGTTGTTGTTGTTTGTTTTGAGACAGGGTCTCCCTCTGTTGCCCAGGCTAGAGTACAGCGATGCACTCTCAGCTTACTATAGCCTCAACCTCCCAGGCTCAAGTGATCCTCCCAACCTCAGCCTCCCACGTAGCTGGGACTGCAGGGGTGTGCCACCAAGCCCAACTAATTTTTGTATTTTTTGTGGAGACGAGGTCTCACTATGTTGCCCACATTGGTCTTGAACTCCTGGGCTCAAGGGATCCTCCCACCTCAGCCTTCCAAAGTGCTGGGATTATAGGCATAAGCCACTGTGCCCAGCCATTTCTGCTGTATTTTAAATGAACATTTTCTTATGGATGAGACATTAATATGCCTTGCTCTTAGACATAGTCCCTCTGCAGCTGGGCTGCAAGCCTGCTGGCTTTTCTTCAGGCAAGAAGGATGGGCAGGCTGGGGGCTTCCCAGTCAAGTGCCATAGTCTGTGACTAGGTCCCAGAGAGCCCATTGCCCTCATCCACCCTTCTGCACACCCAGATGTTCTTCATTCTTTCCCGCCACACACATACATACACACCACCATGCCCTTGGGGCTGGCTGGAGGGGTCCTGACTGGCTGCCTCCCAGCTCAGACTGAGCTCAGAGGACCCCATCCCCACGCTTTATGGCTGTGTGACCTTTCCAGGTAACTTATACAAGCCTTAATGTTTCCTCATTTGGAAAATGGGGATTAAAATATCTACCACTTAAACTTTTATAAGAATTATGAGTTCTACATTTTAAAAATATATTAAAATATCATAGTATCCCCCACCAATATATATAATTATTTATCAATTAAAAATAAAATTTTTAAGAAGGTTTTTTTTTTTTTAAAAAAGAATTATACGGGGCTGGGCATGGTAGCTCACGCCTGTAATACCAGCACTTTGGGAGGCCAAGGCCAGGAGGATTGGTTGAGGCCAGGAGTTTGAGACCAGCCTGGTGAATGGAGCAAGACTCTGTCTCTAAAATAATAAAATAAAAAATTTTAAAAAAACTTAAAAAAAGAATTATATGAGTTAATGTAAAGTGCCTAGCCCAGTATGAAGCATACTATATGTCAGATATACCTGTCAGATATTTATTAACTTCTCTAGCCCTTGTGCTTGTTCCTTAATAGAAATACCTTCTGGCCTTTTCTCACAGCCAATGGACCTTCCCTCTTACCCCATAAAAGTCCTCTATGGTCACTCACAGGCTTAAACCCTTACTCGTCCTCTATGATCAGAATAGAACCAGGGAAGAGCAGAGGCTTCACAAGAGACAGGTTAGCCTTGGGAAACTGAAGAAAGTTCTCTCCGGCTCAGGTGGAGGGGTGGCCCTGGCAAACAGGGCAGATCATTCCCCATCCTACACTGCAGCCTATGGCCCCCAGTAGCTCAGTATGGCAGGGGGTCCTTCTGTTAGCTGCTCCCGCAATGCGTAAGGTTCCCTGTTGTCCCAGACTTCTCCACATTCCCCAGGGCTTTGGCTTCCTATAACCGAGGCTGACCCAGAACAATGTTGACCCAGAGGCCACAGGAAAGCAACCCCTCAGGCTGATGAAGCATGTCAGCAGGGGAGCATGGGGGCAGCTGATGGCTGAGAGACTTCTACAGCTTGCCTCCAAGTCTGGCTCTGGCCACAGTGTGAGACAGGTAAGGCCACTGTGTCCCTGGGAGCAGCCAGTGATATCATGACCACTCAAAGGACTGACTTGCTGAGACTCAGCTCTTCCCAGCTAGGGTTGCTCCCACCCCCACTTCTGCCATGTGTTCCCTTCAATGAAAACCTTGGGTCAGATTTTTTAATGGAATAATGGGTTTGAAAGTATCTTAAAAGCTTTAAAGTACAAGTTATTATTTACTTAAGATGGGCCTGCAGTCAGAACTCTGGAAGTGCAGTAATATTTAGACTTTAGAAAAATATCTGCTTAAATGAGACTATTTTTTTAATTCATTCAACAGATATTTATGAACCCCCAACTCACTGAGTTAGGCATTGGGACACAACACTATCCATGAAGTTGAAGGAGTAGAGACTAGAAGCCTAGGAGCGGGAGAGAAGGACGATGAGCTAGTAAATAAAACAGATGAAATAATTAAGAATATGATAAGTGATCTCAAGGAAATAAGAAAAGGGCTAGAGTAGATAATTTTCAGGTGGACATATTTACATAGTGTGGTCACAGGAAGCCTCTTAGAGACATAATATTGAAAGTGAGACTTGAAGGCTAAATAGGAGCTAACTGTGGGAAGATCAAGAAAAAGAGCACTCCAGGCAGAAAATTACAAGTGCAAGAGCCCCGAGGCAGAAACACACTTGACATCCTGGCAGGATCTGAAGACAACCAATGTAATCACAACACAGTGAGGAAGGGGAGAAAGGTAGCAGGGAAAGTCACAGAGAAAGGCAGGGGCCACATTATGTAGATTCCTTAGGCCAAGGGTTTAGGATTTTATTTTAAATATGATAGAAAGGGTTTAGCCAGGCTAGTCACATAATTTATGTTTTCAAACAGATCACTCATACCGCTTTATGGAGAACATACTAACTATAGGTAAGTAAGAATAAAATCAGGGAGACAAAGTAGAGACTATTGCAGTGGTCTAGGCAAAAAGTGATGATGAACGGATTCCAGGGAAAAAAGAGGTAGTAGGTTGAAAGTGAGATGTATATTTGAGCATTTTCATGTAACATTATAATTTTTCTTTTTCTTTTTTTTGCTTTTTTTTTTTCTGGGACAGAGTCTCGCTCTGTATTCAGGATGGAGTGCAGTGGCGCGATCTCGGCTTACTGCAACCTCTGCCTCCCAGATTCAAGCAATTCTCCTGCCTTAGCCTCCCAAGTAGCTGTGATTACAGGAATGCACCACCATGCCTGGCTAATTTTTGTATTTTAAGTAGAGATGGGGTTTCACCATGTTGGCCAGGCTGGTCTTGAACCCCTGACCTTAGGTGATCTGCCCACCTTGGCCTCCCAAAGTGCTAGGATTATAGGCGTGAGCCACTGTTCCTGGCCTTATGTAACATTATAATTTAAAGAGAAGTTATACTATCAGGATTTGCTGGTGTTGGAGAATAGAAAGAAAGAAGGATTTCTAAGTAAGAAACTTGGTTTATGGATCTTGCCTGAAATGGGAAAAGTAGGGAGAAAGAGAGTTTGGAGGATAAAAGTAAGAGTTCTGCTTTGGACAGGTTAAGTTTGAAGACATCCAAGTAGGGACACTGAGTAAGCAGGTAGATAAATGGGTTTGGGACTAAGTAGATATCCAGATAGGGGCTGAAGATACAAAGTTGGTAGTCATCATTATTTAGGACTTCCATGGTCTCAGAGATAGAATGGGATGATTCAGAAAGTGACTGTAGACAAAGAAAAGAGGAGGCCTGAGGATAGAGTATTTAAAAGAGGACGATGAGGAGAAACTGGCAATGGACACCAAGAAAAAAACAATCCAGAAAGATGGGAGGACAAACATGAGGGGGATATCCCAGAATCAAGAAGAGAAAGAGTTTTGAGGGAAAGTACTGATCAAATAATCAAATTTGGCTGTAAAGTTGATAAGGATGAATCCTGAGAATTGACCCTTGGATTTGCCAACATGGAGGCTGCCGGTGACCTTGACAGAAACTGATTCAGAAAAATGGGCAGTGGAGTTTAGACCAGTGGAGAACTGAAGTCTGATTAGAATGGCTTAGAGGATCACTGGAAGTGAGGAAATGCCTCTTTCAAGGAGTTTTAATATAAAGTGGAAGAGAGAAATGGGGCCATGCTAGTAGGTTTTTCCAGGATGGATGATTTACTGAATGATCCAATAGGGAGGAAGAGACTACTGAGGTAGGAAAGGGAAGATAATTTCAGGTGATAAGTTCTTGAGTAGGTGAAAGGGGAAGAGGTCCACTGCAACAGTAAAGGACACAGGAAGGATGGCAGAGAATGTAGGGTCGGGAGCAGTTTGTTGATGGATTTGGTTGTTGAAAATTCATTATTCATTCAGAAAATATGGAACTACTATGTGCCAGATGCTATTCTAGGAACAAGGCATACAGTAGTGAATGAAACAGATAAGACAAAGCTTATACCCTCATGGAGTTTATATTTTATTGAGGGGAATCAAGCAATAATATGCTAATAACAAATGTATGTCACACAAAAGATAATAAGCACTATGGAGAAAAATGATCTAGGGTAAAGGAGTCCCTGGAGAGCTGGAGAAGAGGGTTGCCTTTTTTATAGGGTGACGGGAAAAGGTCTAAATGATCAAGGACCATTTGAGAACAGGCATAAAGGCAGCAAGGGAGGAAGTCATGTAGATATTTGTTTCCAAGCAGAGGGAACGAAAAGTGCCAAGTCCCCAAGGCAGGAGTGTGTTTGGTACAATCTGAGAAATAGCAGAAGTCGGTGTGATAGAACAAAACGAACAAGGTGGAGAAGTTGTAGGGGACAAGGAGAGGGAGAACAAAGAGAGAAGCAGTAGGAGAACAGCTTATATGTGGCTTTGGAGGTAAAGGCCTGAGCTTTATCCATTTCACTCTGAGTGAAATGAGAAGCCAATGGAGGGTTTCAAGCAGACACAGGACATGATGTGACTTACATTTTAAAAGCACGCCTTTGGCTGCTGTGGGAATTGGACTATGGGAGGCAAGTATGGAGGCATGAACACCAGGTAGGAGACTGCTACAGTAGTCCAGGCAGGAGATGATGTAGTTCTCCTAGGATTGCTTCTACTTTCTCACGGAGTAAGTGGGAAGATCTCCATGCGAGGGTATGACAGAGGCTTGCAGGGAGATGAGAAAGTGTGATAGTCATATGGAAAGCATGATAGGACTGCTGCCCACACAGCTGGCATATAGCAAGCAGTTTGCTAACATGCTTGCTTACCTCCGAACCTCTGGAACCCATCTCACTATGCATCTCTCTTCCTCCTGTCCAGTCTTCTTTCCTTCATCCTGTTTCTTGTCCTCTGACTCCAGTTGACCTTCAGTGGGCTTTAAGAACCCAAGCGCTGATTAGGAAAATGACAACCTGCTGCTGACACATCCAGCATTTTTTTTTTTTTTTTTTTTAGACAGGGTCTGGCTCTCTCACTCAGGCTGGAATGCAGTGGCACAATCTTAGCTCACTGCAATCTCCACCTCCTGAGTGCATGTGACCCTCCTACCTCAGCCTCCTGAGTAGCTGGGACTACAGGTACACGCCCCCACACCTAGCTAATTATTGTATTTTTTTTTTTTTTTTTTAGAGATGGGGTCTCACTCTGTTGCCCAGGCTGGTCTTGAACTCCTGAGATCAAGTGATTTGTCTGCCTTGCCCTTCCAAAGTGCTGGGCTTACAGGTGTGAGCCACGGTGCCTGGTCCACATCCAGCTTCTTATACCAAAGCCTTTCAAAGGATTTGAAGGAGCTCCTCAGAGTGCTCAGTTGTCCTTTAAAGACTCTATCTATCATTCCACTACCTCACACCCAGAAGTCAATGAGGGAGGCCCAGCGTTCCTATGCTCTTATTAAGACTACTCTTTCCTACCCATAATAGAAACCTCAGCAGGATTTGAGGTAGACCTGCAAGTTTCCTCATGCTCCTAGCAAGACCACCACTCCCTGCTTCCATGACACTACTAATCTCACAACGGATGGCCTGACAAGGCAGTCCCAACAAGAAGTCCACAACTGGCTTGGAGTGGTGTCTCATGCCTATAATCCTAGCACTTTGGGAGGCCAAGGCAGTAGGACCACTTGAGTCCTAGAGTTTGAGACTAGCCTGGGCAACATAGTAGACCTCATCACTGCAAAAAATAAACAAAATTAGCTGGACCTGGTGGTATGCATCTTTAGTACCAGCTACTCAGGAGGAGAAGGTGGGGGGATTGCTTGAGCTCGGGAAGTTGAGGCTACAGTGAGCCACGATCATGCCACTGCACTCTAGCCTGTCTAATAGAGTAAAAACCTGTCTCAAAAAAAAATTGTCCAAAATTAGAACTGATGACCGACTTATCTTGAAATGACCAGTAGAGCTGATCTTATCCTGATTCATATCAATCTTCAAGGAGGAAGAACTGACCATGCTCCAGAAAGATCAAGTAAAATATGGACACAAAAGGTCTATTTGAGTTTTCAGTTATGAGGTTCCTGGTAACATTATAAAGAATAATTTCTATGGAGTTATGGTGAAGTAAAAGAATGGGAGGTGAAGATGTAGATACAGAGTATAGCCTACTCTGTAGGAGAAGCTGGCTATAAAATGATGGAAAGAGAAATGAAGCAACTAGAAAAAGATGCCTAGTTGAAGGTGAATTGTTGTTGTTGTTTTAATATAGGCTAGATGCTTATAAGCTAAGAATCTAGTAACAAAGGAGAAATTAAAGATAACAGAAAAGGGATAATTCATCAAGGAAGTCTAGAAGAAGCCAGGAAAGGATAAGATCACAGTACAAGTGAATATATTAGTCTTGGACAGGAGAAATGACACAGTTTTTTCTAAGATGTGTGTGAGGGTAGCAACAGGGGAACAACTAAAGAAAAGTTTATAGGTGAGGAGAGGAAGTGAAAAGAGTTCATGTCTAATGGTATTTGTTTTTTCAAAGGAGTTAATCTGCTGTTGGTGAAGGGACTGGCCAGGGCGGGGTGTGTGGGGCAGTGTGGGGAAGATATAAGATAGCTATTATGTGAAGATGGTGGGCTAACCATGAAGACCAGTATGGTATTTGGGGCTCAGCTGACATCGGAGGCCCCTTATGTGTAGTGGCACCAACATACACCACTGTGAGATTTTCTCCTCCATCAACACTCAACTCCAGGACAAGGCAGATGTTTGAACTCATCCTAGGCCAGGGACTTTTGTTGGGTGGATATGGTGGCATAACTAGGGGTTGATGGGTAAGAATGCTGGTGAGAGAGCTATTACAGTGGTTTAGGCTGCATAGGAAAGAAAGCAAGATGAAGAGAGGGCTGATGACCTGGGAGAAAGTAGAGGCCAAGGGACTGGAAGGCATGAGCAAAGGAGTGAGGAATGGAAGAATAACTGTGGTGAGTGGGATATTGGAGTTTTCGATTTCAGATACGGAATAGTTGTGGGGAATGGGAGATTCAGAGTATAACCCCTGGAGGAGGATACTAATATGGTTTAAAAGTAAGTTTCCATGGAATTGAAGAGGTGGGCATGCTCCATGCATATAGGGTAGTGTCCTGGAGAATTGCCAATGATTTAGACTGGGAGGAGTTGACAGCACGAGACACAAAGCATGAATACTAAAAAGGAAGAGTTTTTGCTGTAGGTGGGAAGAATAGTAGCCTGAAGTGGCACTAAGGAGCTAGAAAACTGTAACTCCTTCGTTTTACTTCATTTTTCTCCTTTCTTCCAGTTTAGATCCTTTATCATCCCATTTGGATTAAAGAAATATTCTACTAATTGATTTCCCTCATTTTGGTCTCACTCTAAGTGTCCATCATACACAGGACTTCTAGCTTGACCTTGTAGAACAGTCTTGACAGCCTTTACTTCACTCCTGCTCGCAAACTTCAGTATCTCTCTGTGGAATAAAATCCAAATTTCTTAGCCTGGCCCTTAAGGTTCCAGGCATAGAGATGGCTTCAATCTACTACAATTGACCCTTGGATAATACAGTTGCTAAGGTTGCTGACCCTTGTGCGTTGAAAATTTATGTGTAACTTTTTTTTTTTGAGATGGAGTCTCGTTCTGTTGCCAGGCTGAAGTGCAGCGGCATGATCTTGGCTCACTGCAATGTCCGCCTCCTGGGTTCAAGCGATTCTCCTGCCTCAGCTTGCCGAGTAGCTGGGACTACCGGCGTGTGCTACCACACCCAGCTAATTTTTGTATTTTTAGCAGAGACAGGGTTTCACCATGTTGGCCAGGATGGTCTCGATCTCCTGACCTTGTGATACACCTGCCTTGGCCACCCATAGTGCTGGGATTACAGGTGTGAGCCACCACGCCCAGCCTATGTGTAACTTTTAACTCCTCCAAAACTTAATTACTGATAGTCTGCTGTTGACCAGAAGACTGACTGATAACTTAAACATCGATTAACACATATTGTGAATGTTATCTGGTCCTTTCTTATTTACAAATCCAGACAAAGAGAAAGCTGCCTCTGAAGTAATGCATTACAGCTGGAAGAAAGAGCCCTGTGGCTTTATTCTTAAAATAAAGTAAGCTAGAGAAAAGAAAATGTCATTAAGAAAATCATAAGGAAAAGAAAATAGATATACGATTCATTAAGCGGAAGTGGATCATCACGAAGGTCTTCATCCTCATCATCCTCTTCACACTGAGTAGGCTGAGAAGAAGGAAGAAAAGAAGGGGTTGGCCTTGCTATCTCAGGGGTGGCAGAGGCAGAAGAGAATCCACATTTTAATGAGACCGGCACAGTTAAAGCTCATGTTCAAAGGTCAACTGTACTTTGCTTTATATATCTAGTTTGAAGCAATATCAAACATTAGCTTGTATTGGTCTAAACTCTACACTTCTTTACCTAATCTTAGAGTACTTTCCTGCAAGTGGTTTTGTTTGCTGTCTGGAATGCTTCTCCACTCCTCTGAATATTCAACTCCACTTATCCTTCAAGGACCAAATCAAATACAGATTCTTCCCTGCATCAAAGGACATTTCCTTTCCCTGTTCTTCTTAAAATTCCACTTTACTCCCTATATTCTAGTTAGTCCTGTACCTAATAAGAAAGAGCCATGCCCAATTTATGCTCATAACCCCAGCTCATAATACTTCGCTCATTATCTTGCTCCTTGTAGGTATCCAGTGTCTGCTAACTAAATGCATTCATACATTCATGAATAAATAAATAGAGCTCTTATAATGTTGCAGTCGTGTTAAGGGTCAGAATCCTTCACTAGAAGATAATCTCGAGGTTTAGGGTTGATATTATATTTTTTATCCTCAATACTTAGCACCATTCTGGAAACATTGTAACCTAAGTACATAGTACAATAAAATCTTGGTAAATGGAATGGAATTAGTGTCTTCACACCTAAGTCATTCTCACTGTGTCAATCTCAAGTGCTCTAGAGAGTGAACACGGTCTCTGAAACGGCAAATAGCTGTTAATATCCTGAAGTGAGTAAAATGCTGCCTCTTAGAACTGGATAGCAAGTCTCTTAACAGAGACCATTTATTTATTCTTTCATTCGTTGAGTCATACCATGAATTGCAATTGATCTATATCCAATAACTATTATAGACACTAAGGAGAAAACAATCTGTGAAAATAAGGAGGTGAAAGAATGGGCTTGGCTTCTTGCTGGGATTTAAATGCCCTTTTTCTTAAGGAAACAAAATGCATGCCTATGTTGCATTTTCGCTCTAGGATTTTCCAAGGGAAACCCTTCTTCTAAGGACGGTCATGTCACAGTAGAACTGAAAATATTCCCCACCAGTATTAGATCTGAAAGGAAACAAGATTTACCAAGCATGGTGAGCCTTTCAGAAAGCAGACAGCTCATATTTATAAAGTAATCTCTCCTTTTTCTCCTGTTTGGCCAGGCTGTGACAACATGCTGATGGGCATAAAGTCTCTGAAAATAGTGAAGAAGATGATGGACACACATGGCTCTTGGATGAAAGATGCTGTCTATAACTCTCCAAAGGTGTACTTATTAATTGGATCCAGAAACAACACTGTTTGGGAATTTGCAAACATACGAGCATTCATGGAGGATAACACCAAGCCAGCTCCCCGGAAGCAAATCCTAACACTTTCCTGGCAGGGAACAGGCCAAGTGATCTACAAAGGTTTTCTATTTTTTCACAACCAAGCGACTTCTAATGAGATAATCAAATATAACCTGCAGAAGAGGACTGTGGAAGATCGAATGCTGCTCCCAGGAGGGGTAGGCCGAGCATTGGTTTACCAGCACTCCCCCTCAACTTACATTGACCTGGCTGTGGATGAGCATGGGCTCTGGGCCATCCACTCTGGGCCAGGCACTCATAGCCATTTGGTTCTCACAAAGATTGAGCCGGGCACACTGGGAGTGGAGCATTCATGGGATACCCCATGCAGAAGCCAGGATGCTGAAGCCTCATTCCTCTTGTGTGGGGTTCTCTATGTGGTCTACAGTACTGGGGGCCAGGGCCCTCATCGCATCACCTGCATCTATGATCCACTGGGCACTATCAGTGAGGAGGACTTGCCCAACTTGTTCTTCCCCAAGAGACCAAGAAGTCACTCCATGATCCATTACAACCCCAGAGATAAGCAGCTCTATGCCTGGAATGAAGGAAACCAGATCATTTACAAACTCCAGACAAAGAGAAAGCTGCCTCTGAAGTAATGCATTACAGCTGTGAGAAAGAGCACTGTGGCTTTGGCAGCTGTTCTACAGGACAGTGAGGCTATAGCCCCTTCACAATATAGTATTCCTCTAATCACACACAGGAAGAGTGTGTAGAAGTGGAAATACGTATGCCTCCTTTCCCAAATGTCACTGCCTTAGGTATCTTCCAAGAGCTTAGATGAGAGCATATCATCAGGAAAGTTTCAACAATGTCCATTACTCCCCCAAACCTCCTGGCTCTCAAGGATGACCACATTCTGATATAGCTTACTTCAAGCCTTTTGTTTTACTGCTCCCCAGCATTTACTGTAACTCTGCCATCTTCCCTCCCACAATTAGAGTTGTATGCCAGCCCCTAATATTCACCACTGGCTTTTCTCTCCCCTGGCCTTTGCTGAAGCTCTTCCCTCTTTTTCAAATGTCTATTGATATTCTCCCATTTTCACTGCCCAACTAAAATACTATTAATATTTCTTTCTTGTCTTTTCTTTTTTTTGAGACAAGGTCTCACTATGTTGCCCAGGCTGGTCTCAAACTCCAGAGCTCAAGAGATCCTCCTGCCTCAGCCTCCTAAGTACCTGGGATTACAGGCATGTGCCACCACACCTGGCTTAAAATACTATTTCTTATTGAGGTTTAACCTCTATTTCCCCTAGCCCTGTCCTTCCACTAAGCTTGGTAGATGTAATAATAAAGTAAAAATATTAACATTTGAATATCGCTTTCCAGGTGTGGAGTGTTTGCACATCATTTAATTCTCGTTTCACCTTTGTGAAACATGCACAAGTCTTTACAGCTGTCATTCTAGAGTTTAGGTGAGTAACACAATTACAAAGTGAAAGATACAGCTAGAAAATACTACAAATCCCATAGTTTTTCCATTGCCCAATGAAGCATCAAATACGTATGTTTGTTCACCTACTCTTATAGTCAATGCGTTCATCGTTTCAGCCTAAAAATAATAGTCTGCCCCTTTAGCCAGTTTTCATGTCTGCACAAGACCTTTCAATAGTCCTTTCAAATGATAATTCCTCCAGAAAACCAGTGTAAGGGTGAGGACCCCAACTCTAGCCTCCTCTTGTCTTGCTGTCCTCTGTTTCTCTCTTTCTGCTTTAAATTCAATAAAAGTGACACTGAGCAAATAACCTCATCAGGTTATATTTGCCCACATACCCTAAGCACAAAAGCTTTCTGGGAGTGCTGCTTGTGTTAGGTTTACTGTGAATGATTCCCAACACACTGAGGCCCTTGGTAAATATTCTGGAATCTGGACAGAAGCCATACAGCAGGCAAGCGACTCTGCCACAGCAGGCATGCCCTGTGGCACCGAGGGCAGCATGCCTCTTGACAGGGGCTTCCTCAGTGTTTCCCACGTGTTTGTCCAATTCAGCTAAGTTCGAGTCACAAGTGCAGGCTGTGGTGCCAGTCTGTGTCACATGCTGAAGCCTCTGTCTTTCCAGGTTGGTCACATGAGAAGGTTTGCTTTGTGCGCTTGCAGCTGTTTTCCTGTCTTTGCCAAGCCCAGGCTGGGACCATAGGCAGTGAAGAGAAAATGTTTTTTTCCATAGCATTTGAGTAGATATTTGGCAGAAGGGAATTACTCAACCCATGGATACAGTGCAATTACCCACAGTTCTAACAGAATGGTACAGAGGCCAAATCCTTTGTGGAATGAGACAGGTATGAATAAATAAATGTGATATTACCTGCCCTATTACCTATCTATTTCACAGATAGAAGGAATGTGGGCTGCCTCACAGAGGATAGTGGGGTAGATTTATCAATAGGAGTGAGTCCTGCAACCATAGTTCCTTTGGAGGCACAGAGGGGAGGTTGCCTGAAATGCGCTGTCTAGATTCCACCTGGGATATGATTTGATTGACAGCTCTGCAGGGCACATCTGCCCCAAACAACTCACCTTGGTACCTACCTTAAATCCCTGCAGCTCGAATCACTCTTTTAGGTCAAGACATTTTCTCCACGAAGCTCCTGTTAAGGGACCACTTTGCGTCTTGTGAGCCAGCGCAGGTCAGTATGCAGGCCTGGGAATGGGGTTTCTTTCAGGTGAACGTTTTAGCTCTGGGGTCTTGTTGGATTTAAGTGAAGACTGACATCGACATGGCCTACATCAGTGGTTCTTAAACTTTGTTGCACATAAGAATCACCTGCGGAGTTTTAACAGTCCTCGTGCCGTGGCCACACCCCCAAGACCATTAAATCAGAACCTCTGGGGATGGATCGAGATATCAGTATTTTTAAAGTTCATTCCCGCAAGTTGGTTCCAAAGTGCAAAGAAGCTCCAGAGCCGGTGACTTAGAACATTTAAAAAGGTAACTGTATCAATTTAAGAACAGGCTAGCAGTTTCTGGGGGCTGAGGTAAGGGGAGTGGGTCCACTAGGGCAATAAAGGGTGGGATTTGGAAACAGCCATGAACTTGTGTGAACTGTGGCAGCCTGGGTCTACAAAAGTCTCTCTGCTGCTATTTTAAGGAAGTGAAAGAGAGCTGAAGGGTGTCCTGTTGTAACACAACTCTTGCGGGCCCCAGCCTTCCCCTGCTGGCTGTGCTTTGGTCTGCTGCTGGCCAGGTTCCCGCAGTGACCACACGTCTCATATTTGCCAGGGTGGGTTAGGTTCTGTTCACATGTAAAATTCTCCTGGGCCTGCTGGTCATTTGAGACCGCGAGGGTAAATTTGGTTTGAAAAAGTTGTGTCCTGTGGAGTTTGTCGACACTCCAGCCTGTAGAGAACTAAAGGCCAGGGCTGTGGTGACTCCTGCCAGAGCTGGGGACTATGCCGAGTCCCTGGTGTCGCTGCCATCTGAGGCCTACAGGGATTTTAAACAGCTTAACAGCAGCCAGTCCTTGGAGGCCTGGGCAGGGCCACAACATAGCAGTACAACCAAAACGGGTTCAGGTCACACGCTGGAGGTAGGGGTTGGACCAGATCTCCAGCTTCAGTCCTCCCCAGTTCGAGAACCCATTCCTGTGGTCAGACATTGCCAACGCTTTTCTTGGACCTAAGGTCCCAGACCTTGGTGCTGGGCACAGGGAAATGCTTCCTGACCTCGGCTCTACACAAGACAGAACTTTTGTTTGGTGCCAACCACTAGAGGGACCTCCACCCCAGGTTGCGAGTGCAGCGCGGCGGGACCTGGGATGATTCGGGGGCTTTCCGACCTGCTTAGGGAGGGCGGCTCAGAGACAACCTCAATTTTGCCTGGATTGCACGCGGGCCGAGGAAGTCGGGATGCTCCGAAGGGTTTCTGCTCTGGGTGTGCCTCTAATGTGGGTTTTCTATGCTTTCTCTCTTCGCAATTCTCGACACAGTTTCCTTCTTCCTCGCTTTCATTCCCTGTGACCGGAGAACGGCGCTGAAGGGTTGGAGAGGCCCAGGAGACTGGGAGCCGGAGCGCTGGCTACCCACCCGGGCCTCCCCGCAACCGGAGCTGTGCGGAGGAGGAGGCGCGGCGAATGGGGCGGGGCTCCCGGAAGGGGGCGCGGTCCGCCGAGAGAGGCGGGGCTGGGGCCCGGACGCGCGGCCCAGGGGGTGGGGACGAGGCAGGTTCGAAGGGGCGGGGCTGACCAGGCCGGTCCCCCGGGAACAGGAACCCTGGTGGACGGGTCCCAGCAGGCTTCTTCGGTGCCCGAGAGGGAGCGGGTGCCCAAGGGGGTGGTCCCTGTGGCAGGTCCCGGGGTGGGGGCGCGGCGCTCCGGGAAGAGCCTTCCGCAGGTCCCCGCCCCGTCACGTGGGCGCCGGCCCCGGCCGCTGCGGTCGGTCCGCTGGTTGGTCGGGCGCTTGGTCCGGCAGTTGGTCGGTGGGCCAGTGGCCCGTCGCTCGCTTCTGGGCTCTCATGTTTGAAGGTGGGAGGGACACGGGAGCGGCCCGCACACCTGAGCCGCCCGGAGAGGAGCCTCGGCCCCGTACCCAGGTCAGTGGGCTCTCCCCACACCCCGGGCTTGCCGCGCGGTCGGGGTTGGGATCCCCGTCGGGAGCATTACCTAGGGAGTGGAGCGCCCCCAGAGCTACGAACCACGGGGGCGTGTGGGTCAGTGTCTCTGTGAGCCCCGGAGCGTGTCCCAGGCTCGAGGACGGGGACGCTTCTCCAACTCCACTGGCCAGAAGCCTGGGAGGAGGGCAGAACTCCTGTGGGTTGGCTGCGAATCTCCACCCAACCCTGCCTGGGATCCGCGGACAGTCCGCACTCCTGCAGGTGCCAGCGTGGCCCTGGAGATGCGCAGGGAGGTGGGGTCCCTGAGTTCTGTGCGGCGCGTCCCAGCGCTGCTCAGCCCGGGGAGCAGCGGCGTGGACTAGGGAGCCTAAGGAGGTTGCGGAAGCTTTAGGTCTGTCAGCCCAGGCAATTCTCTGGTGGACACAGCGTGTGTCTAGATGCAGGGCCTCGGCCAAAGCCAGTTCTGTAGTGTAAGTGCAAAAATACAGCACACTTTTTAAAATCTAAAGCCGCCGCATCCCAGTAGACTGCAGGATGGGGACGGTCCTATTTAAAAGTGGGCTCCTCCTCACCTCATCGCATCAGATTCCAGACCCGCAGTTTTTCCTTGGATGAAAATAAGATTATATAACAAGAGAACAGAACTTCCAGCGTTTGGATAGGATTAAGACAGGCATTCTTGCCAGTGTTTAATCTTCTTAAAAAACGAATCTAATTATATTTTTACTTTTAGAGCAGCCGGATATTTGGTATAGATCCGTGTCCCTTTTCTATATTTTGGTCTACTTCCTGTCTTTCTCTTCATCTCTCTCCTTTCTCAACCCCTCCTTAATTGATTGTAATACAAATCTGAAGTGTTTTCAAATCTGTAGTGTATTATGTGAAGTTAAATGGTCAACTACAGAAAAGTAGTTGGTTTTAGACATAATTCATCTTCAGCATATTCAGTCTTTCATTATTATAGGTGTATGGAAAACTCTAAGTGTTATCTAATTTAGAAATTATTTCTCTCTTTGGCTTAAGAGAGGCAACCCATTTGCACTTTGCTTAAATTCATATCTAAATAACTTTGAAGTGGGAGATGGGGATGATTGATGAGGTTTTCACTGATTGCATTTATCCATGTTTTATTTAACATATTTCAATTATTAGTAATACTATTTTAAGATTTGGTGATGTGACAGTTGTTAGCTTATTGCTACTGGAGCGATAAGCTGCTTACCATGATGGCTTCTTTACTGGGTAGCTAAGGGAGATGCGCTTTGACTTTAAGAGTAAGTGGAATGAGATCAATGACATGAAGGCGGTAGGAACAAAGTTATGGGAATTCCTGTCTTTCATCTGAGCAGGGAAATCTGGGATAATTTTAAGAAAGGGTGATGTGATGGACCTCAAAGGATCCCTCCTGGGGTTTCTGAGGCAGAGAAGGGTAGAGTGTGGCCTGGGCTGTGACAACTGTGTGGGCAGGCAGGCATGGACTCACCATGAGAAGTGGCCAGCAGTCCAGCTTGGCTCTTATGTCAAGTGCTAGTCAGGAAAGCTGGTGACAAGGCTGGAAAATAGTCCCAGCTGTCCAGTACAGAAGTCTGGACTTGGTCTGAAGGCACAGCAGGGGACTACTGACTGATGGTTCTGTGAACTTCTCAAAGTCAAAGACTTTGGTCCTTGACCCTCCCAGTTCCTAGCCTGATACAGAGAAAATCCAGTAAATATTTGTGGAGTGCATGGTCTGACAACACTGTAGAGCAGAGCTTCTCAAAGTTGAGAATCCTGTGGGGATCTTGTTCAAATGCAAATTATGATTTCGTAGGTCAGGGGTGGGACTTGACATTCTGTGTTTCTAATAGATTCCCAGGAGCTTGCTGATCATTTCCCTATGTGTAGCAAGGATTTAGAGTAGCAGTTTGCAAACCTGGCTATGCCTCATAATTGCCTGGGGAGTTTTGTAAAACGTTCAGATTAAGTAGTCTGGGATGTTTTTACCAAGTTCCCCCAGGTGATTCTGTTGACAAACCCGAAGGCAACTGCTGCAATGGCAAAGTTCTGGGAGTGTGGTGGGAAGCAAAGTCCAAGGGAAAAAGACAGTGGGGGCGGCGAGGCCAGATAGGAAACTGGGAGGCTGATTCAGGGTCAAAGGGATGAGGCCTTATTTTGGGCCTGAGAGAGTGATGAGGAGGGGACAGGTAGGGAGACTTCGGAGAGATAGAATCTGTAGGACAGAGGACTAGGGAATGGGACAGTCTCTAGACTGATTAGATGGAATGAGAAGTGAGGAGGGAGAAACAATGCTGGGAAGATTCAGCTTTGGGCCTGAGGAATGGTATGGCCTTCAGACTGTAATGTTTAAGGTAAAGTTTATGAAAGGTTCTTGTATTGGTTCGAACCCCGAGAGCCTGCCAACAGACAACATGAGGCGGTGTGGTGCAACATGCTGTTTTAATGAGCGCCTGGGTGCAGGTGGGCTGAGGCCTAAAATGGCGTCAGCACCAAATGAGGACGAGGCAGGGGTTTTATAGTTTCCTGTAAACAAGAAGTGTCTCAGTCTGATGTAACTGCTACACAGTACCCAGACGGCCCCTCTCTCTATCTTCAAGGAGTACGTGTCTTCCAGCCAGGGTAGGTATCTTCTGGCCGGCTGTCTTCCTGCTTCTGCTATCTTGCTGACGCACACTGCTGGCGCAAGTGGCCTTGCACCTTGGGACTGGGCCTGAGAAGGGAGGAGTTACTCATCTCTTCAAGCTTTCAGACCCCGGGGAGAATCTTTCATTCCTGTCTATTTGGTTATAGTAAAAAGGGAAAAGGGGTGACTTTCTCAATAACTACTTCAGGCGTGACTTAGGGGTGGTGTGGGCTCCTTGGAAAAAGAAAAACTTAATTTTTAGGGTATTCTTGAGAGATGTGTTGGTATCCATCGTGTCGTTGTAGCAGGAGCATAGTCTGAATTGTCTGGTGGCTAACTGTAGTTTCAACAAGAGTTTTAGTGGCTTTTATTATTAGTGGGATAACACAGGGGAGAAAAAGTGATGAAGATTACTGTCCCTACCAGGGTTTTAAATCCTCCTAAATTAGAGAACTGTTGTCCGGCTGCTAGAGTGAGAGCTCGAGTGAGGGTGATGAGTTCAGCTTTTTGGGAGGTGGTGCCTGGGAGGAGCAGATTGGCTGCAATAGTGTGGGGTCTTTAAGGGTAATGTGGACAGGGGTGTGGTGTTTTGCAACTGAGGGTGTGGAAATATCCCTAACAGCGGGGTTAACTACAGATAGGGGTAAGGAAAGGTTGCATGTTTTAGGGTGGGAGGTTGGAGGAGCAGAAGAAAGTTAGAAGCCTTGGAGGGGTCTGGGTTGATGCGTTGGGTACTACGGGGAATGTGGAAGTGGAGAGTAGTGTGGAGTTTTGAAAGGATGTCCCTGCCTAGGAGCAGAGTTGGGCATGAGGGCAGGACTAAGAAAAAGTGAGTGAAGGAAAAGGTGTGCAGGAAGCAGAAAAGTGGAGGGGTGGCTCAGGGTTAGGAGACTTGTCCATCAATTCCCACAACAGAGACTTAGGAGGACTGGGTGGGTCCTGAAAAACTAGGTAAAGCAGAGTAGGTCACCCATGTTGATTAAAACCATCAGGGTTACCCTTGGCTCGGATGAAGTGATGGTAGTTGCCGGGGCGTCCATTCCAGGGCACCATCAGTCTTCAGCGGCAAGGCAAATGAGATCTGAGTAGGAGGTTTTGGCCTGCTCGGGAAGGGATGGGGGCGGTCCTTGCAGGGGCCGCTCATAGTCCGACTTCCAGTGGGGTCCTCCGCAGAGGGGGCACGGCCTGGTGGGCTTACCTGGGTATGGGCATTGTGTGGACCGGTGGCCTTCATTGCTGTACTTGAAACAGGTGCCAGGTGGAGGTGGATTGCTAGGAGGCTTCTGTGTGGAGCTGTGGCCCCGTGGGCCTGCAGGGCCCCTGATGGCGGAGGCAGGCATTTGAAACTCTGCCTGTTTTTGCCTTTTACTTTCCTCATCATGATTGTTAAAGACTTTGAAGGCTAAATTAAGAAGGTCTTGTTGTGGGGTTTGAGGGCCGTCGTCAAGCTTCTGAAGCTTGCACCGAATATCGGGAATGGATTGGGAGATGAACCGAAGGTTTAAGATAGTGGTTCCTTCTGGGTTGGCTGGATCTAGGTTGGTATATTTTCTCATGGCTTCAGTTACATGAGAGAGAAAAAGGGCTGGGTTTTTGTCAGGACTTTGGGTGATTTCTGGAAGTTTTTCATAGTTCACCACTTTCTGGGCACCCTTTTTGAGTTCTGCAAGGAAACACATAATCGTGTGGTCTCGATGGCAGCATCTAGAGGCCCTGTCTTGATAATCTCAGGGGGAGTCCTGGTTGGGGACTGCCTCTGCACCAGTAGGCTTGGCAGGAGCTTGTTGATGAATTGTGTCAGCATGCACCTGAGCTAGGGTCCAGATACAGTCCTGGTGTTCTGGGGTGAGGGTGGAAGAGGGGATAACGTAGAGCTCATGCCAAGTTAGTTCATAAGACTGGGTAAGGTACTGAAACTCCCTGATAGAAGAGGTAGGGTCGTCTGGAAATGAACCGAGTCTTTTGTTAATTTGAGAGAGATCAGTGAGGGAGAAGGGAACATGAACTCTTAACAATACCTTCAGCTCTGGCTACTTCCCAAAGGGGACACTCTAGCACTGGCGCTGAAGTGAGGGTGGGGCATGAGCCAAAGATGGCGCTCGAGCGAGTATGGGTGGGAGAGAAGGAAGAAGTCAGAAGTCGTTCCTGCTGAGGGTTTGAAGGGGAAAGGGGGTTTGAGTTGATAAGCAGTGGAGGACGGATAGGGGCATAAGGTGGCGGGATGGGTTTACACGCTTCAGGAGAGGGCAGTGAGGAAGGAGAATGAGTACAGGCAATGCTAGAGTTGTCCTCAGGAGAGGACAGTGTAGGAAAAGAAGTGGGTACTGCCGACTGGGAAGATGGCGGCTGAGAAGATGGCGACTGGGAAGATTGCGGCTGAGAAGATAAAGAGGAGGCTTGCGGGGTTAAAGAAGATGGTTGAGAGGGAGAGGTAGAGTCTGGGAGGAGTGGACAGCAGTCTGCTGGATCTAACGGGGAAAAAGAGGTATGGTCGGGAGGAGAAAGGCGATCAGGGCTGCGAGAATGGAGAAGGATTTGAACAGGTGAGCAAGAATTGCAGAGGTCGGGTCGTGATCTGAGTGCCAAAAGGCCTGGAAATAAGGAATTTCTTCCTGTTTCTTCGGTCGTTGGCAATACTTGCTTAAATCAGTTAAAACTGTAAAGTCGAATATTTCATTTGCCGGCCATTTGGACCGTTATCTAATTTGTACTGTGGCCAGACTGAATTGCAAAAAAAGAAAAGGCGCTTAGGGCGGGTATCTTGCCTGAGGCCTAAGGTTTGCAGGTTTTTTATGAGGCAGCCTAGAGGGCTGTTTTTTGGAATGGAGGACCGGGAGTTTCCCATAATGAAGGGTAGGCACAGGAGAACAGGGAAAAAGGAGACAGTCCTGGACAGCCAGACGGAGACGATAAAAGGAGCGATCGTCACCACTGCCTTTTTCATTCCTGGAACGGGATCAAATGGCTTAGAGGTGTCCCCCTAAGACCAGATGATCAGCGAGTGCCTGGCACACGCTGGAGCCTTTTTGGACCAACGCTGGATTTTCGGACCAGAGAAACCAAAAGAGGCCGAGCACGTTTTTCCCTGTTAATCAGGTTCCTGGGGAAACTTACCAGTAGGTGAGATCAGTGACTGATCTGCATGCACAGAGAGGCGACTGGAGGCTAAGGAGCTTCCTTTGTCCAGCTGCTGTGGCCTGCTTTCCAGCATAGAGGGGTAGGTCCACGGGGGACACAGACCCAAGCCCCTCCCAGGTTTCGGCACCAGATGAAAGGTTCTTGTATTGGTTCAAATCCTGAGAGCACACCAACAGACAACACGAGGCGGTATGGCGCAACATGCTGTTTTAATGAGCGCCTGGGTGCAGGCAGGCTGAGGCCTAAAATGGCATCAGCACCAAATGAGGACAGGGCAGGGGTTTTACAGTCTCCTGTAAACAAGAAGTGTCTCAGTCTGAGGTAGCTGCTACGTGGTACCCAAACGGCCTCCCTTTTGGTCTTCAGGGGGTACGTGTCTTCCGGTCAGGGTAGGTATCTTCCGGCTGGCTCTCTTCCTGCTTCTGCTGTCTTGCTGACGCACGCTGCTAGCACAAGTGGCCTTGCACCTTGGGACTGGGCCTGAGAAGAGAGGAGTTACTTATCTCTTCAACCTTTCAGACCCCAGGGAGAATCTTTCAGTTTAGAAGTGGTTTTTTACTTGGCCATAAGATCTTTTTTTTTTTTTTCCTGAAATGCAAATCTGTTCATGATGCTGTCGTGTTTGAAATCCTCTGGTGGATATCCTAATGCAAAATACAAGAAGGAAGCACTAATATAAACACAACTGATAACATTTGTTCCATTCTACAGCCTGTTCATCCCCATTCAAGAAGTGACATTCAGTCCCCATTTGGTGTGGGCACAACTAGGCTGAAACTTTTGGCAGCTTTGTTTATTCCTGAGTCACTATTTTCCCTGCGTCCTTCTTCTTCAGAGGAGCTCCACTTCCCTTGGACTTTATGTTTCTTAGTATCATTTTTTGGTTCCAATGCTTGATGGCACGTATGTGTCTCTGTCTTCATGGAATCTATGTAGTTCTAGGAAAGGTGGGCTTTATCCTTTATATACCCTTAAAGCCAAGTCTTGTTTGACTGTGGATCTTCACAAGCTTCATTCTTATCTCTCACTCATCTGGTAAATAATCCTCTAAAAGAGGCTGTCCTAGAATAATCTGTTTAGCTTTAGGCCCAGATCTCCTTAGTGCCTCAAGTTCCAGGGGACTGCTGACTCTGAGCTTTGTCTTCAGCAAATGTATGATTTCTGTTTGCCTTAAGGTCCTTGGCTTGGTTCTCCCTGGTTATTCTTACTTTCACTTCCTCTCTCTGTCATGTTCATATGTACACATTTATGCACACTGAAAGCTGAGCATTCATTGTGCTTGATGCTTTTAATCACTCTGTTCTATGTTGCATAGTAATCATGATCCCTAACATACCTGTAGATGGGAGGCCTAGACACAGAAGGAATAGGACTGTCTCTCTGATAGGATAAAATATACCATCCTTGTATGGCATTCAAATCTCTACAGTGGTGAGCCCTACTTTAGCTCTCCAGCTGCCTCTCCACTGTTCCCCAAACTGAGAAGCTGAGTAATTTCTATTCTTTTGTGCCTATCTGCATTTGCATACACTATTTTATCTTCCTGGAAAGCCCTTTTGTCTCTATTCTGCAAGATTATTAATCCTTCAGGATATAGATCAAATTCTTAAAGCTCCCTTGCCCCTAAGTCGTTTTTACTCTTCTGTTACATACATATCACATCAAACAAAGATCTGCTATGCTATTTCATCACTTTATGTCTATGTCTCTGTCCATATTCCTCCAAACTCCGAGCTGCTTTAGGGCTGTATCAGCTCTTGTGCGTGGCCCCACACTTAACAGATGTCCAGGAGGAGTCTGTGGTAGATATGGGCCTTAAGCTGGCTGGCTTTGCAATGTTTACCTCAGTAAAGAGGGAAAGGGGCTGGTTATTTCATATGGTAGATGAGAGAAGGAACAGGAGCAGAAGCTGAAAGACTGGGAGGAAGGACAGTCCCAGTGAAGAGTGGGCCCATATGGCTAGAGTCAGGGGGTTGGGTGGACACTGGGAGAGGTGAAGGTGGAGTCTCAGGCTGGGAAGAGATCATGGAAGGCCTTGAAAGTTGGAGCTATATAATTTAAATTTTATTCTGATGACATTAAAGGTTCCATACTCAAGTATGGAAAAGACGTGGTAAAACTGTTCAGGATGATTCTGGCTGGGAAGGGCAGGTTGGAGGGACAGGGGGGAACTTCTTATGAGCACAGGCTGTTAGAATAATCCACTGAGGTAGCTCAGGACCTAAATCAAGGCAATGGCAGTAGGAATAGAGAGAAGGGAGCAGAGGCGAGTGACCATGCCAAGAAATCCGGCAGGATTTGGTGACTGATTGTATTTGAGGGAAAGAGAAAAGCGTCAAACTGGATACTGACGTGTGTTAGTTTGCTGGGAGAAGAATGAGGCAACTGTTAGTAGCATGAAAGCATGGAGGAACTTAGTGGAAGGGGGAAGGGAAATGAAAGTGGTTGATTCTTTTGGAATCAGAAGGGAGCCTCGGGTAGTTTCTTGCTTGCCCTTTATATGTTTACCCATAAGAGGATGGTGAAGCCCAGAGAAACCTACCCAAGATCACTTAGCTCTTGATTGTAGAACCCAGGTCTACTGGCATTATGGCCTGGGCTTCTATCTTCTGTAGCACATGAGTTTAGCCAGAGGAGAGCTGCCAGAAGGTCGAGATGGAGATTCCATTAGGCAATGAAAAATGGGAATGAGACCAGGTTTGGGGTGAATTCAGCCTGCAGAACAGCTAAGGCTGGAGTCTTATAGGTCAAGCACCCAGATGGGAAATGTCTGCTAGTTGCCAATGCCATGGGGGCCCGAAGGCTCATGAGGCCTCCTTTTTGCCCTGTGGCCTAGCTGTATGTGGGGCTGATGGGAGATATGAAGTACTTTTAGGGTATCAGCGCTCTTATACTTATTATGCTCAATGTGGGCACATGTATTAATTCTCTTCTGGGAATGTAACCACCAATCAATTGATCAATTCCATGGGAAGTTGTATTCCAAGGCCCAAACACCTCCTCTACCCAGACTTCAGGGCACATCCAGCCAGTTCATGAGAAGTTGCCTCTTATAGTGTTGGAGTGGGGATGGGGGTACAGGGAACAGCTAGCTAGGGAAGGCAACCAGCCATGAGGACCTCATCCAAGCAGGGTCCGGTGTAGAGTCAGGATCGGGGACTCAGATGGCTGGATGAGGGCTACAGCTGTCCGATGAGGAGTGAGGATCTTATCTAGAATCTGCACTGCTGTCGGGAGACTCAGTGGCCCTGAGGCTGGAGTTCTTCAATCCTCCTCACCCCTCCCTTCCACACACCTCTGCCCAGCCAGGCTCCTCAGCCTCCAGCCTCCCAGGATGGAGTCTTGTCTTTGTCATGGACGCTGACACAGTGGTCACTTCTATTTCTTGAGGAAGAGCTAGGTTTATGAATGTGAAACATTTGGATTATTGTCTGAGATGTGGTAGTTGCCAAATAAAAACATGTACACAAAGAATACTGGGAGCCAACGTTGAAGGAAAACTTGTCAAGCTTCCCTTTCTCTTTTGAGCTTTGTAGTGGGGTCTTGCCAGTTTATACCTCATCTTGTTCTGAAGTTTTTTTGTTTCTGTTTTTCATATTAAGGCCAAAATATGTGCACGAGCCTGCTCACCCATGGTAAAGTGTCAGGGACAGCCACAAATTGCACAGATTACAGACGTAGATTTGCACTTCCCATTTCTTAGGAAGTAGGTGGGTGGAGGAACCACTAATGCATCTCCAGGAAGGGGTTTGTTAGCCCAAGGGAGGCTATGGGGACTAGATCCTACATTGCCTCTTCCCACGCCTATGGTCGCTGTGGTGTTCCCAGGTGGCTCTGCTTCAGGGATGTCTCTTTCCTCCTGGGAATAGGGAAGGAGGTGATCCAGATCTCAGGATTTCTCTGCCTGCTTAGGGATGCCAGTGAGGTGTGTTTAGTGGGGATACTCTTGTCCCTGCCCTCCAGGGTAAAGTTACACTTCCACAGTGACTTGTGTGCATGGTTGAAATGCAGCCATCACATGCAGCTGGGCCTCTCACTCTGACCTGGAGGGCCACTCCTGTGACTGCACTGATTATCCCAAGAGGCCTTCTTAGCAAACTTCTCCAAGTTACTTCTGGCGAAAGGTTCAGAGAACTCTGCCAAAAGGAACTACTTGGTTGACAACTCTGTGTGTGTGTCTGTGTGTGTCTGTGCGTGTGTGTGTGAGAGAGAGAGAGACAGAGAGTTGTGTAGGAATCAAGAGGTTTGTAATAGGGACAAGGGGGACAGAGAGGGGGTAGAGCCACAGCTCAAGCTTAGGAAGACCAAAAATGGGTTACCTCTTTCTCGCCTGCTTAGGCAAGAAAGCCTCTATCTTCAGGGGCAACAGTTTCCTTCTCCCAACACACAAGTCCATGTTCCCTCCAAATCAAAGAGGTTTTTACACAAATAACTAGCTCAATGCTGGACTGCTTCATGGAGGCAGTGGAGGTGTAGACTGGCCCCACAGAAAGTTTCTTCCACAGGAAAGGATAGAGCAGAACTTCCAACTTTGGTGGATTTGACAAATGGCTTGTTTCATGAGGTCAGGGTAGTGTTATTCCCATTTTATGGGAAACAGGTGCCAGAGAAGTAAAGACACTTTTGAAGGTTCCAGAGTATTAGATTTAATGTAATTTATTGTCCGAACTGAACACTTTTGAAAGTGAAAGTAGGCACATAAATGCTAAACTGGATGGGGACTGGGGAAGATCAGGATCAGGCACATTGGGATGTGTGGTTTCAAATTCAGTGTTCAAAACTCCAAATTCTATGAGCAATGGGGGCAGAAAAGGGAAGGGGTGGGGTGGGAGAGTGGATTGGCCTGAGGGGGTGGAAATTGATTTGGGATAGGAATAGCAGATTCTTCTAATTCAACATTTCACCAAGGCAGAGGAATAGTTCTTGACTCTGACACCTGACCTTGACTGGATGTCATGAAAAAGTTTCATTACATAAGCTCTTCCTGTGACCAACCAGCCAAGACATCTGGTTCTTGGATGCATGTGCTCACCTGGTAACAACAACAGCCTTGTGTGTCTGTCTGGGTTTTCACTGTGCCTGCTCACTGGTGCGGCACAATGCCCCGGGCAGGGATTATTGTTCTGCTTGTGGAGATGAGGAAACTGACTCCTCTTGCCTGTCCTGCCCCCTCATTCTATCATGGCAGGCAGGAGGTTTTCTCCAGCATGAGGACTTGGCCTCCCTAACTCCTGAGGACCCTGGTAGCTCTAGAGTGGAGGGTTTGAATCAGACAGTCCTCCATTAAAATAGCTCTACACAAATTTGCTGTTGCTCCTCTGAGCAAGTCTCCTTACTTACCTCTTTGAGCTTTACATTCCTCATCTGTTTAATGGGAACAATAATAGGCCAATTCATTTGGTGGTTGTGAAAATTAAATGAGATGAAATGTTGACTCCAGTGCTTGGCACATCATAGGTAGTCAGTAAATCCTTTTATTCCCGTCTCAGGAAGCTTGAGAGAAATCATTTATCAAGAGATATTTAGATCATCCAGAGGGCTTATCCTGAAATTTCAGGTGGGAAGTTGCATGCTCTGGGCTTCCAGGTATGACACAGAAAGGGCAACCATGGTGGCGGTGAGCAGAAATTCCAGGAGGCAGAAGTACATGACAAGGTAGAGAACAGCCCGGAATCAGGTGGCTGGTCACCCACGTACAGAACAAAAGCAGCAAACGGCGCAGAGTCCAAACCAGCTGGATGAGACGTGGCAGGGTTAAGTGCAAAGTCCTGCCCTTAGGCCCTGAAAATCAGTTGTGTGAGTGTCCTACCCATCTATGTGGAAAAGCCCAATACATTGGCTTAGCCTGGCTACATTAATTGAAGTCCTGGGTTTAGACCTTGGTAGAAGATCTTTTCCCTGCATTGGCTGAGACTGGCCACACCTGGAGTGTGCAAAGCCGGTATCCCTGTCTTACAAGCTTTGGAGGGGCCCAAGGACAGTCAGGAAGATATAGGGGAATGACTGCTATTTTCAGGTGGGCAAGGTGGGCAGCATGTTCTTTGTTGCTCAGAGGGCAGAGATGAAGGCCTATGGTAGTGATGTCAAAGAAAACTAAAGACGGAGCAGATTCTACTTTGACATAATGTAAGAAATTTTAAAGAACTCAAGCTTGTCTCTAGGGCCAAAGAGCTGTTTTAGAGCAGATATTGGAGTCTACCTGCAAAGGGTATTGTTCAAGCAGTATTGACTAGAGAGGAGTTTATGAAATAACAGGGAGGAAGGTATACTGAAAGGTTATAGATCTAACTAAAGTGCTGTAATATTTTGGCAAAGGGAAGGCTTTGTGGATCAACCAACTGGGGTGGGATCCTGGGGAGCTGGGAAGAAAAGGCTCTCTGGGGATCCCTGGTCAGTCAAGTGAGTAAAAGGCATAGAAGCCCAAGTGAGTGAAGTGGGATCAAGAAATAATAAGGAAACCAGCTTAGCTAGACTCTTCTCATTATTAAAAGTCAAAGAAAGAAGTTGGGACTCTAAGGGAAAAGGAACTTGAATGCCAAACTAAGAAGCTGGACTTTACCCTGTCGGTAGTGGGGAATAATTGGTGGCTTCTGAGCAGAAATGACTTGCAGCAGATGTAGGCTGGAGTGAGGGTGGGAGGCTGGAGAAAGAGCAGCCTTAAAGCTGTGCAAAAGCGGCCGGGTGCGGTGGCTCACGCCTGTAATCCCAGCACTTTGGGAGGCTGAGGGTGGGCAGATCACGAGGTCAGGAGATTGAGACCATCCTGGCTAACACGGTGAAACCCCATCTCTACTAAAATACAAAAAATTAGCCCAGCGTGCCTATGCGGAAGCTTCTGTATCCCAAGTCGCAGGCTGAACATCCCACTTAGTGACAAGGGCTGGGAGAGGGGAAAGGCTCTGAGCAAATGTCTTTATGGGCTGAAAATGAGACTATGATCCCAAGAAGTGACTGGACTGTGTATATTCTTTGCTGATGCCTACCTTGGCCCAACCACCTGAAAGCTGTTTTAGACTCACTTGCCACCCCTTGAAGATTCTGAGAACACACCATCCTGAGACGTGGAGAACCAGGGTATGTGGTGTGAGACAGCTGGGTTCACAGCATCCTAGAGGGCATAGCAGGTATAGAAGGGAGTGATCCAGGAGGACACTGGTCACAAGAATGTCCTCCTGGATCACTCCCTTCTATACCTACCATACCCTAGGAAGTCTGACTGTCTGCAGCTTGGGCCATAGAGTGAGCAAGGTTCCATCCCTGGGAGGGGAGGCAAGGAAAGGATGTGGGTACCAGGGCCTCATTCAAGTAGGCTGAGGTTTTGGGTGGGGTGTGGTGTATGGGAGGAGAGAGTTGCTGTGGTTAGGCAACGTGGATGTCTGAGCAGCGTGATATCTTGGTCTGGGTGGCAGGGAGGGAGTCTGGCAAGAATGGTAGGAAGAGTGGCCATGGAACCCCAAGGTCAGAACTGGCCCATTGGATCTGGGGAAACCTACCCTTTAGCAGCAGAGGTAGAGCATACTTCTCAGGTACTGTGGAATCAGTAGGATTGTGACAGTATTTATTATTTCAGCCTCTAAATAATTTTTGAACCATCGTCTATGCTGAGAATGGTGATGATGGGACCACAAGATGAACAGACATGTCCCCTGACTGAATGGAACTTAAGAAATGTACCCCCTTACTCAAACAGATAGTAGTAACTGCTGAGAAAATACAGTTAATATTCAGAGAAAGATATTGGGGGGGCCTGGCTTGCTGAGGAGGTGGCATTTGAGGTGTGTCCTGAAGGAAAGACAGGGACCAGAGTTGCCCTTTTCTATAGGGCTGAAGGGAATTGCTGGCAGAGGGAACAGCAGTGCACAAAGGAAGGCATGAGTAATGCCAATTAAGGGGCACCTGTGGAAAACAACTGGCGGCATGATTTGGCTGGAACTGAGGAGTAAACGAGGTTAAATAGGGCACCAGGGATTGGAAATTACCATCTATGAAGTACCCATCATGCATCAGGCATTGAGCACAGAGTCTGTGCTCACTTAAATTTCAAAGCAGCCTTTCAGGGCTTTAACTGAGGAGGAAATGGGCTTCAAAAAGATACCTGATCATCTCAAGGTTCCCTAGGTGGTGAGTGGCCAAAATAAAATTGATGTCCAGGCTGCCTGACCCCAAACTCTGTTCTTTCCACTTAATCTTGCCACTATGTTTAGAGTCCAGATTATGCAGTCTTAAATTTACAGTGAAGACCTGTTCTTACCGTATTTAGGCAGGAAGATGGTCAGATGGCACATGGCAAACCACATTAACCTTTGAGAGGCACTTAGTGGACATGCCCAGATAGTCACAAAGCATGTCTGAGTTCTAATACATATATATGCATGCATACACATATATATTTAGGAAGTTAATCTCTAACTTCCTAAATGCAGTTTTCACATTACAATAGAAACTGTTACTCCCAGACCACTATAGGCAATTTCTGAATTGCTGGCTGAATTCCAGTATTTTCTCATCCCTTCAATAAAGTATATTAGAATGGGGCAAGATAAGCCTGAATCTTCTCTAATTTATACAAAAAGCTTCTATCATTAGTAACAAGTTACCTACAACCAACCTTACCTGTTTAGGATACCAAGGTGTCAGCCCTAAGAGATGTTTAGCAAGAGTGGTACTCCAAGAGGGTTGGAAGGGTGGGATGAGGGTAAGAGTCAGAGAAATGTGGGCAGTAACCCAGGTGGGGCTGTAGGGATTGAGAGGAGGGACCGATACAGTTCAGTAAGCATTTGCTGAGAGCCTGCCCATGCAGGGGTGTAGAGTGGGTGCTGGGATACCTGCATGAAAGGACAACATTGTTTTCACAGATAACATGTTCAAGCTCTGAGCAGGTGGGTGTTGGTGGGGACTGCCTGCTCAAGCTGGGATTCTTATGCGTATATCTAGTACAGTCAGCCAGTCTTTGTTGCTGAGCAGGTCTGCCCAAGGCCCAATTCTCCATCCAGTTTGGCCTTCCTCCTGGAGCTCAGAACTCAGATCTAGCCCTGGTGGCCACGCCTTGCTTCTGTCCTCAGGGTGGACCCAGGGTCCTTCAGACTTCCTAATGGGAGGCTTTTCCTCAGCCTGGAGAGAAAAGTTGAGGCCACCTGCGAGGCAATAGTAACCACTGAGAAGACAGAGGAAATATTTAGAGGAAGAAGTTGGGGGAGCATCTGGGCTGCAGTGACTCAGGATTTCACGTTAACAGGAGACAATGTGGGAGGAAGCTCTACCTCCTTGTCCTACCACTTAATAAGGTGCACTGTGAGAACCCGTTAAAGGCTCTTCCAGGGTCACAAATCCAGTCCTCAAATGTTATGATTTATATTTAAAGGAGAATTTTAGATAAGCCAAGTGACAGCTGAATGGGAAATGGAGTTAATGAGACAGATCTTATCGGCTCCATGAAAAATGCATCTCATTACATAACTGTTACACATTGTATATGGAAACCTTCCCTCAGTAATTCCTGGAGTGATTGCCTGTCTGGCTATAGGTGTCCCCAAAGAGTGTGGTGTCCACTGAGAATAACCGGGAGGCCTTTCTCAGATACCAGTACGGCTCAGCCATCTTCTCTCAAGGCCATCTCTAGAGTTATCATGGGCTCTCTTGATGCCAGTGCATGGAGCCAGGGACTGCTGCGCCGAGGACAAAGCCAGCCAGCCATAAACGTGGTCAAGACTTGGCCCTTCCCCTCCCTAACCCTACAGAGCCTAGTTCAGCTTTAGCCTCCATGTTTGAGGCCTCCCAAAATCCATTTCCCCAGCGGTGTCTTCTCTGTCAGGTACCTGCCCCCGGGATGGCCCCTGAGCCTCATAACTCGGCCTGTTCACTGTTCCTAAGCAGGTCACCTTGTGACCCTCGTGGAATGGCTGAGGAAGGAACCGAGGGGCTGTAAGAGTGGCCATGTGATCCCTAGGAAACCTTCAGCTCTGGAAGGCCCTGTGGCCCTAACCTTGCTCTGTTTTGTCAGGTACTGCTAGAGAGACGCAGGAAACCTGGAGCATGTGTGCTGTTTGAGCTGCTGTATCCCAGGGTCTGCCACTTTGGGGGCTACCTGCGAGAGATTTGGCAACTTCTCAAAGGAACTCAACATCATGGTTGTTGTTTTTTTAACCCTGATCCCAACATTTAGGCCCTGATGAAGGGTCTTGGCCAAATCCATCTTCTGGAATAGTACAGTTGGGAACATGTTCTCTGATGAGGAGAGGCAGAGTGTTACATACTTACTGGGCCAGGCACTGAGGTGGGTAGTTTATTCTGTCCTCTTTCTTAACCCTCTGACTAACCCTGTGTAAGGCAGATATTATATCCATTACATAGTAACCTGAGAGGTTAATGTCCATATTACCCAAGGTAAAAAAGGAATCCAGCTCATAAGTAGTGGAGCAAGGATTTAAGCCCAAATCTGTCTGACTTTGCTATGGGCTGAATGTTTATGTCTCCTAAAAATTCATATGTTGCAATATAATCCCCAAAGTGATGGTATTAGGAGGTGGGGCCTTGGGAGGTGATTAGGTCATGAGAGTGGAGCCCTCATGCTTTGAGATTGGTTCCTTTATAAAGAGGCCCCAGAGAACTAGCTGGTTTCTTCTACCATGTGAGGACATAGCTGGAAGGCACCATCTGTGAACCAAGAAGCAATCCTGCTCCAGACACTGACTCTGCTGGTGCCTTGATCCTGGGCTTCCCAGCCTCCATAGCTGTGAGAAATACATTTCCATTGTTTGTGAGCTACCTTCCCAATTTATGGTAATTTTGTTAAAGCAGCCTGGACAGACTAAGACAAAGCTTGGGCTCTTTCTGCTGCATGCTGCTCCTCTGTTTGTTCAGGGGAAGAAGCACCTCACTGGGGAAGAAAGGAGCCTCAGAAGGCTTGGGGCTGGGGGTATGGGGACCCATTGTCTATACTACCCCTTCTGTGGCCATTTGGAGTCACATAGACCTCTGTAATTTTCACTTTTTCCTTTGATTCTGAGGAACTGTTTGGGTATCTTCTATAGGGGAATAAAGACTCTGCTTTATGGAAAGGAAGAGCTGAGAAAGATGGGAGAGAGGTCCCAGGAGATCATTAGACCTTCCCACTCACCTGGAGTTCAGCTAACAAACTTCCAGGAGCAAGACCACTTGGGCCTGCAGGGAAGGGGCTACCTAGTACAGTGTCATTCTCCAGCAGGCCTCTCTTTGGCCTGCAGGAACACTTGTGCAAGTGGGGGATCCCTAGATCACTTTTCTTGGGAAAGTCCCTAAACCACTTTCTGGCCTCTGAACTCTTAGGGGAGGGAAGTGATCCAAGTGGCAAATATCTTGTGACTGGCAAGCCAAGGTTAGGGACCAACCCTTCCCCTGCCTCCCCACATGCTGGAGCTTTTGAACTGAGTTGAAGATAGCTGGGCCCAGGGCTCTTGGCCCTTGAATGCAGCTTGACATCTGGTCAGGCTGCAGGATCTTAGGGTTTCCTCTTTGTAGCATCCTAAAATCTGGCCTCACTAAATGGTCTCGGTCCAGAGGTGGGATTCGACTTAGAGCTGACTTACAAAGAATACAGATAAAGGAATATTGGGGACTGTGCTTACCTTGATGTGGTTTAAGGTCTGAGGATGTGAAGAAAGTCTCTCCTGGATTAAGAGGGAAGGGGAACACCAGTGGGTCAGGATAGAGGCCGACAGCCCTGGAGAGGAGGCTGCCTTCTTCCCATAACTTTCCCAGCTGCGTGTGTAGGATCAAATGGGGGTGTGTGTTAGTTTGCTTGGGCTGCCATAACAAAGTACTGGGGGGCTTACACAACAGAAATTTATTTTCTCACAATTATGGGGGCCAGAACTCTAAGATCAGGGTGTTGGCAGGGTTGGTTTCTTTTGGGGCCTCTCCTTGACTTTTATTTATTTTTTATTAATTTTTTTTTCTTTTTGGAGATGGAGTCTCACTCTGTTGCCCATGCTGGAGCGCAGTGGCACAATCTTGGCTCACAGCAACCTCCACCTCCTGGGTTCAAGTGAATCTCCTGCTTCAACCTCCTGAGGAGCTGGGATTATAGGCATGTACTACCACACTCGGCTAGTTTTTGTGTGTGTGTTTTTAGTAGAGATGGGGTTTCACCATGTTGGCCAGGCTGGTCTTGAACTCTTGGCCTCAAGTGATCCACTCACCTCAGCCTCCCAAAGTGCTGGGATTATAGGCATTAGCCACCATGCCCAGCCTCTCCTTGACTTTTAGATGGCTGTCTTCTCCCTTTGTCTTCACATGGTCTTTCCTCTGTACCCATGTGTCCTAATCTGCTCTGCTTTTAAGTACACCACCTATTGGATTAGGGCCCACCCTAATTATCTCATTGGAATGTAATTACCTCTTTCAAGACCTTATTTCCAAATATAGTCACATTCTGAGGTACTGGGGGTTAGGACTTCAACATAAGAATTTTGAGGGTGTGGGTACAATTCAGCTCATAACAGGGTGTTTCCAAAATCCTCATTGAACAAGGCTCAGTGTCATGGTGAAGCATGGAGAGGCACTTACTACTGATCCTGCCAACCTTGGGACCAGGAGAGGATGGTGGACCCAGCTAGCTAGTGGAGGAAGCCTGACTGGCCTCGTCCAAAGGCTCAGCTCCAGGCCGAGCTGTTTACTTGTAGTCAGGCTCTCTGGCAGCAGTAGTTTCTGTGCAGTGTCTTCATCTGGCTCCCGTGTGGCCCTTGGAACTCCAGTGAACACAGAGCTGCTAATACCCTCCAGCCCAGGCCTTCGGGGGAAGCCTCCTTCTCCTCTGATGGAAGCAGAGGCCAGGCTGTTGTTGACAGTGCACACAGGCCTGTCTTTAAAGAAATTCTTTGGTCTTCTACTGACTTAATTTTTTTTATTGCAAGGGGAAAAGCATTGCATTGAATCAAAATTAAACTGTTCAACAAATGTTGAAATGAAGGCTCAGATTACAGAATACATTTTGATTAATTCAATTAGTGTTTACCTCCAGCCTGCCAAATTCTGGGGCCTATTCCTCAGCAGGCAGCCAGGGAGGCTCGTAGGAGGGAGTTGGCTATAGGCAAAAGTTATGCACGCTCCAGCTAATAGAGAAAACTTACCAATTCATATCTGTTTTTTTTTTTCTTGTTGCTTAGCATTCTAAAATAATGGAATGGGGAGAAGTGCCTGGTTTTATTATCTATTAGGGGAAGTGACATCCTTTTTTCTCATTGGTCCTTCAGGAATACAATTGCATCCATCAATTATGTCTCTCACTCCTGCCAGGCCCAAGCATAAGTTCCCCTTATGGTAGAGACGCTTTCACCTCTGAATATCTGGCTGTAAGAGAGAAGGGACCCCAGGTGTGGAGAAAGTTCGATGAGAGAGGCTGTCATGGATAGCCCCCAATCCTTTTTTCAGAGTGCTGGCCAAGGTTACATGCCCAGCCTCCCTTCACTTTCCACTCAGATACACAAACACTTAACATTTTGTGTCAACAAACATTTACTGAAGGCCCTGTGCCAGGTTCTTTGCTGGGCTCTGAGGATAGAAAGGTGAATGGAGCATACTCCTTGCTCTCTAGCAGTTAATCTAGACAGGGAGGCAGACACATTGAGAAATAATACAAATTATTATCATCTTTATAAATAATATAGACAGCTCTGACGATAAAGGTGTGTACCGGATATGACAGGAGCAGAGCTGAGACATCCAGCACCTTCAGGGATGAGGGGTAATGGTGTTAGGAAAGGTTTTCTGGCAGTGGTCATTTGGATAAGGCCTTAGCATGGGTGGGATTTGAAAGTAGAGATGGAGAAAAGCACCCACGTAGAGGAAGTACAGAAAATGGGGTATTTCTGTATGCGAGGGTAGGACGTGGTCCAGTGAAGCTGGAACTCAGAGTGGTGAGGACTATAGCGGGGAAGGTTAACTGTATTAGAGGACTTTGGCAGAGCTGCAAAATGCAGCTTCTCTCCTGAAAGCACTGTGGAGCCGAGGAATGTTTGAGAGCAGAGGAGCATGTCATGAGCTCCATGGAACATGTGTTGCCTGCACAGGGAAAGAAAGACAGATTGCAGGGAAGTTGGCTAGAGGTAGAAAGCCCAGAGGAAGCAGCTTTTGCAATCTGGCTGAGAGATGATGAGGTTCTAAACTGTGGTGAGGTGAGAGGTAAGGAGAGTTTGGTGGAATGTTAGGACCTATTCAGGGAGTTTGAATGGCACTGTAGAAAGAGCACCAAATGAGTCATCAGGAACTTAGGTTCAAATCTCAGTTCTGCTGGAAGGAAAAGTAGAATTCTCTGCCCCCTGCCCTGAAAAGTCCACATCCCCAGGTGGTGGTTTGGTTTTTTGTGTTAGCCTGTTACTATAAAAAGAATTCAAATGTACACAGAAATAGAAATAGTAAAATGCATCCTCTTACCCATCATTTAGCTTAACCTCTTGTATTATTTTTTAGGGGGTCAATTTTTGAGATGAAGCTTTTTGGAAATATTCACTTTGAGGTTGCATTTGAAACATTTCTCTGAATCTGTTTATGATCTGGTTGAGGCAATGAAATGATTTCATGTCCATTTGTTCCTCCCTGGAGGTAAATTGTGTGTATGCATGTGTGTTCTTTGCTGTAAGAAGGAAAATGAGGGTAGCTTCCCTTGAAGGGTAAGTTCTGGGGCTGAGGAGGCACATTGCCAACCGGGTCCTGTCAGGGGCGTGAGGCTCTCTGTCTGCTGTGGGGGCAGGTGTGGTGTGGACAGGGGAGAGAATGGAGGTAAGGACTACCACAGGTCAGACACCCTTATCCATTCACTGGGAGGGGCTTGTTGCCCAGAGCTTAATTCACACTGACCAACCTGACAAGGCTAGTCCATAAGCCAGACACCAATTTAATTTACTCTGGCAGGCATTGTGCAGTGGCCACAACGCAAATGCCTGCTTTCCCAGACCGCCTTCCTGGCCTTACCCCACCTGGCAAAATGAATTACAGCATCATCCACAGGTTGCTGGGGAGCCATGCTCTCAAATAGAAGGCACCATGTGCATTGCAGGTGCATCACTACAGGCCCTGATGGGACCTCATAGGCTCTTTCTGGTGCAGGCCACTTCCTTTGCCAAGGTGGCTCTAGGGAGAGGGGAGGATGGGCTGAGCTGCACATGCTCAGTTCCTTCTTTCATTTCCACCATCAGATACTGAGCTGTTTCCCAGGGGAGGAAATCCTGGAAAGAGAGGAAGTTAGTATCCTCCCATTGGGTCTTCCCCATGACAACATGAAGCAGAAACTAAATGGAGGTGGGAGCCCATGTCTCAGCCAAGATTCATTTCAACAGGCAGGGGTGGGGATGCTGTCATAGAGAAAACTTGGCCTGAGCATTGAAAAATGGACAGAGATTGGGGAAGGGGCCTTTAGTTGAGGAAACAGCATGACAAAGGCCCAGTGGCATAAGGATGCTCTCTTGCGGCTGGGGTATCAGGAACCCAGGAGCAGGTCAGGCTCAGTGAGGAAGTGCGTCCAGCGTAGTGGTTAGGAACATAACCTTGGAGTTGGACTGCCTGAATTCAAATCTTATCTTTACTGCTTCCTGGATGTGTGATTTGACCAAGTCACTTAACCTCTCCAAGCTTCAGTTTCCTTATCGGTAGAATCTGGATAATAATAGTTATAAATATTGAGATATGAGATAAATATAAGAACTTAGCTCAGTGTAGAAGTGAGTGTTTAATAAATGGCAGCCATTATAATTACCATCATGAGAACAGGACATTTTCGGGTCGGCTCCAATTTGGATGCCAGCTCATGCGTTTGGACTGCTGTGGGAGAGGCCAGGTGTTACTCAGGTGAGAGGAGGTTCTCCATTGCCCTGGTTCTCAATACCTGAACACAGTCTGGGCAGTAGGAGTGGAAAGGATGAGATGGAGAAGAGCATCCCTGTAGGGGGAGACCACAGAGACCTGGTGGCTCACAGGGGAGGGGAGTAGGGTGGGGAAGCATGACAGGTGAATGCAGGCTGCATAGTTCAATGAGGGACCCGGAGAGCGCTTCTCCCAAATGCCAGAGGAGGAGAGTGTCACCACTGATGAGATGCCAAAGAAGGCACTGGAGCAAACGCTGACTGATGGCGAGTCTAAGCGCTTTACTCTGTTAACATTTAACCTTCACAACCACCCTTTCAGGTAGGCAGTTTTATTATTATCCTCATCTTAAAGATGAGAAACCTGAGGCACAGAGGTTAAGTGTCTTGTCCTGGGACATATAGTGTCGGAATCAGGGCTGTCACCGAGGCAGTCCAACCCCAGCCTGGGCTTTTAACCCCACCCTAGACCGCCTGTTAAGGAAATGGGAACACAAGCGGCTGGCTGGATGAGAGCATGGCACGGGTGCACACGGATGAGTGACGTCCCACCACTGGGGGTGTCAGAGAGCATGGGAGGTAGGCAGTGGGGCTCTGAGGCAAAGGGGAAACATGGAATAATAACAGCAGGGTGCAGGGTCAAAGGACATGTTCTAGGATAGCAGAGGAAGGAGCAGGAGAGGGAGAGAGTGCAGATTCAGTTTGGAGGGGGAATAATTGAGAGGTTGGATCTCAGTGATGATCGAAGATTAGGGGTCACAGGGAGGAGGGGCAACTCTTAGACAGCATGTGAAGAGAGGGTAAGAGATGAGAGAAGGGGAATCAAGTGGTTTTGTTTCTCATTAAAGAAAGATGCATGGTAGTTTGCAGAGGGAGTCTGACACGAAGAAACATGACATTAGAGATCGCAGGGGCATGAATGTCTGATGGAGCCGTATGTGTTGTTTAGCATCCCGGGAGCAGAAGGAAGAAGAGACATGTGAACCTGGTTCCCCAGGCAGAGGTAGAGTGAGCGTAAGTTGTGACCAGAGAGGTAGAATGAGCTGAGGAGCACGTTCAAGCTGGAGAGAGGTGAGGACTCTACACTCTGATGAACAGAGCCAGGGAGAGAGCCTCCACGTTGTCCAGAATAGGGCTATGGTGAAAGAGGAAATGAGTCAAGGAAGTGTGGGAAGGGAGGGGATAGGTGGGGACCTGAAATGGGCAGGTAGAAGGGACAGGCTGGCAGACCATGGTTATACTTGGGGAGGGGAATCCAGAGAGATCCTTGAGCTCCTTGAGAAGGATCCTTCCTTCAGGTCCCCGCCTCCTCCTCCTACGTTATTGCTGGGAAGAGTGGGTGGCTTCTAGGTGGCTCCCTCAGTGGTTGTCATTGCCTAATGGCTACAGGCCATGTTCTAGGGGTGACAGGTGAGAGACCCTTCTTAAGCTGGGGCAGCTTCATTCGCTGTCACTATTCCCCTGCTCTCTGGCCACTGAGCTACATCTTTGTAAAACAGGGCTGATAATTGTACTATATCCCTCACAGGACCCCCTTGAAGATTAAATGAGAAAACAAAAATGAGGACACTTTTTCCCCCCCACAGAGGCAGCAGCTTCTCAAAGGAGACAGGAAACCTGTGAACTCCCAGAGCAGGCAGTTTTTACACACAGGTGGATATTGCACAGGCACGAAATAATTCACCATCATCTTGATCTATTGTGAATGGCTGTGTGGCCAGGGCAGGCAGCCAAATCTTAGAACGTGTGAGTTATCTGTTGCCTAGTCCTGGCTCTTCACATCTTAGCCTTGAAAGATAGACTCTCATTTACGTTTACTTCTTAGACCCACTCTTTCTGAGCGGTTCAGAAGGAAGGGAAAGAGCCTCCTCTCCGAAAGTTCTCTAAGTGGCTACGGTGGGCCCTATCCCCATGAGGGCACTGATATACTTGTCTTACAGTATTGAAGGGCAAACTGATGGGGTTTGGTGATGCTCTGCTCCCTGGATGCTGTCTGGCTCCCCATCTCAATTCTTCCCAAAGGCACAGATCCCTGCTTCGCTTCCCTGCCCTCCCCGCTCCCCGCTCCCCAATCCCTCTCCTTGTTGGAGTACCTGCACTGTTTGACCTTTGGCATCTCCCCAAACCATTCTCTGACAGACCTGGCATTAAGGCATGGCCTTGGTCACCAAGATTGTTGTGGCTGGTTTACCCTAATCAGTGCTTGAGTTGGGAAAAGGATCAGCTTGGAGAGAGAGGGGAACAAAGGCAGAATATCGAGAGCAGAAATACGTGAGAAGAGTCAGAGGAGGGTGAAGCGAGCATTCAACATCAGGCAAACACGGTGAAGGAAACTTGACATCAGCTTCTTAGTGTTCCTGAAGCTCAGAAGGTCAGATGTGCTTTTGGGTGTGAGCCATCAGAACCTCAGACTCACACCCGTTTCCTGGCCAGACCCTGCGCTCCTCCTTGTGGGCTGGGCTCGTGGTGTCTCATTCTCATGTCTTTGGGGTGGTGTTTCTCTTAAAAAGCTTGCCATTTCCAGTAGGAGGAGGATGTCGCTGCTGAGACTGTGGGACAGCTAGGCTCAGAGGGAGTCTGACTTCGGGGCACCCGGAGGTGAGGTCTCAGTGCCTGTTGCTGCTCTTTGCCTTCTTTAGAGGACAGTGTGCAGCTTTGTGACTGAATGCCCTGCTGTTGTGATATGTTGCTGGAAATGCTGTTTGGGGTCAGGGAGCCTTGCTTAAAGGGCTGTGGTTTGGTGAGAAGGGCTCGAGCTTTTTGGAAATGCTTAAGTGGAAGCATCTGGGCTTGGCTCTGCCAAAGGAGGCTGGTGGTGGAGCAGGGACATGTGACAGGACTTGGGCTGTGTCTTCAATGGAAGGACCAGAAAGCAAAAGGAATCCTTCCAGTGGGTTCAGCAGAACTAGGCTCCAGCACAAATGTTCTTAAGGATATCCTGGAACTCGCCTGACAGGGAGTGGCTGGGAATACCCGGTGCATAAAACTCACTAACCTGGTATAGCGGGAAAAAGATGCTAAGCAAGAAATATTGCATTCATCCCCTGCCACCACCCAGCACTGCCAGCCTGTGTCTAGATTCAGGGCCCTTTCTGCAGTTCTGACAGATCTCAGCCCCCACTGGCCTGAGCTTAACTGACTAATCAGAACAGCCTGATCTAGGATGTTTAGGTTGAAACAAGGAACCTTGTATGTGCCAAATATTTTTGTTGCTGTAAAGCTTTGAACAAATGTTTGCTCTTAGGAGTTACTGATACTATGATTAGATGGGGACCAGTTAAGCATGCTTGTTCACCTTCAGTGGCATTCTTCTATTTTCTCCTCTTCAGCTTCTTTTAGGCTACTTAAGCTTCTATTCATTGACAAAAGAAAACAAAGCTCTGCCTCTTCACTTTTATTAGACTCCGATATTCACTAAAGGCATTCAGCAACTCTGATAGCAACGTTCTCAGCAGCCTGGCCCCTCTGTCCTGCTATGGCTCCTCTTTGTCCTGACAGGATATCTCTCTGTGTTGGGCTCCTCTGTCCTGAGGGAAATTTAGCACCATGGTCTTGTCCCTCATTGTGATATAAAGCCAGTGTCTGTGGGCTCTGCCATTGCTCTGAGGAGCTGTCTTTGCAGGCCAGGTGTGCGGCTTCTCCTCTCCACTGTCAGATCTGATCCTGTGGGGGTTGTGACCTCTGGATGTTATAGGACCTGTGGAGGACAGGTACAGCTTGTGGCCCTGGGCAGAAGGTGGGGACAACTTGAACTGCTACGCTGAGAGCCTTGCCAGTGTAGACCGATGACCTCTTTATTTCCTTTCACTTTCTCCCTTTTAGAATGGGAGCTGAGCTCCGGGGTCAGACATATGGCCCTGCCTGTGAGGGCCTTACCACTTAGACAAAAGTGCCCTGGAGAAGTCTGTCCTGGGAGTGGCGAGGGGGACCCAGTCAGAAGTAGTCACTTCCATCTGGGGGATGGATGGGAGAGGATCCTTGGAGATAATGATGATGGAATTTGGCCTCAAAACAGGAGTGGGAGTTGAGCAGGTAGAACGAAGGACTTCAGCTAAAACACTGAAGAAGCCCCAAAAGCAGAAGCAAGCTGGGGAGAATAGCTTGGCTGTTGCTCAGGGCAGGAGCCAGATATGGCCAGGAGAATGAAAACTGCTGGGGTTGTCAACTCCCACCCAGTTTTGAATCTCTAGTCCTACAATGTGTCTCTTTTCACCTGAATTTTATAATTAGGTAAAATGAGGTTCATTATGTTAAGGAGCTTGTCAGGGGCACAGCTCATGAAGGAAAGAACTTGGATCTACATGCAGGTCTGACTACAGAGCCCACTCTCCTAACTGCTCTGTGGGTCCTTAACTTCCTCTCCAGGTCCCCAAGCACCCCTTTGTTGCCTGAGTGATAGAAAGCTGATGAAGCGTTGTGAACGCTGGGAAGCCTTGGTAAGATTTGTGAAATAGACCCACCCTCCTGGCAGCAGTGTGGAGGATGAGGGGTGTGGGGGGGCGGTGAGGCTGGAGGCAGAGAAACTGGTTAGGAAGCCAGTGCAGCCACTCTGATAGGAGATGACGGCAGGGCAGGTGAAGATGAGGGGACAGATCTGAAAGAGAGTGAGGGAGATTTTACCAGATCTGGTGCCCAGTTGGATGTGGGTAACAAAAGGGAGGGTCCAAGGCTGACTCCCAGGTTTTTATCTTGGTGACCATGGGGGCATCACCAAGGTGGAATGGGAAGCATTTGGGTCCCACCCATTGTGAGAATATAGAGAGGGAGGTGGGTGTTCAGGACGGGAAGAGTTTGGGGCTGTTGTAGGGGAACATGCTGCAACCTCACTCCAGTCCCCACTATCTCCCAGGCTTTAGATTCCCATGGACAATGAATTGGTTATTTTATCAATAAATCTGTAAACACTTATCCAGTGCTTACAGAATGGGGGACCCCACAGGGACCCAGACACATGGCACAGTTTTCGGGGAGATGGCTGTGCACAGCTGCTCTCATCCCTTTCCTTCAGGATGAAAAAAGATGATCAGGGAGATCCCATTTAGGTAGTCAGAATTAAGTACGATTACCTGGAAGAGCTGGCTTGATGGGAATTTAGCAGGGACAGCTGTAGGCATGGGCATAAAAGCTGGAAAGCAGTGCAGACAGCCAATTAACTAACAATTAGGATCAGTCCGCTAGTGATAAGGCATCTGGTGAGGATGGGGCAGAGGTCTGCCAAAAGGTATGTATGGTAAAAGTTAAAGCCGTGACCAAGTAGGTTGAGTCCATAAGATGATAGACCATGATTTCTACTGTGTGGCTGGTGGCCAGCCCCTGAGGCTGTCTAAGCAAAAGGGCGCCTGGTGCAGGGCTGTGTTTGCATTCCGTCAGTTCCTCAACTTTGGTCAGAATCAGAATCACCCGAATGGCTAGATCAGCCATAAAGGTCAGGCTCTCTACTTACAGGAGGCTGGGCCTCTTGCTTGATTAGTTCTCAGGGTGGTTCTGATTAACAGCAAAGTTTGAGGACCACGAGATAGGTGAATCTTCAGTGCAGAGTGAATGGGGAGGGCTGTTCGGAGGAGGGTAACCGGTTAGGAGGCTATTGTAGTCATCTAGGGTGAGGTAATACAGGGACAGGTGAGGCTGTGTGAGCAGATGAGATCACCAGTAGCGTGAGTTTGGAGAGAAGTGCTCTGGTCTTATTCAGCAGCATTTGGTGCACCTGACTGCGCCCTCTATCCAGAAACCCTTTGGTTGGCTTATGGGTGCCACTCTCACTTCTGGCTGCTCCTCCTGTCTCCTTTGTCCATTCCTCTTCTCCCTGGTGGCTGCATGGTGGAGTGTGTCAGGGAGTCCTGGGGCTTCCTCTGTTTTTATACCACTTCTTAAGTCACTTCATGCAATTGCTTAAATACATTTTTATGAAGATGCCTCCCAAATTGACATCGCCATCCCAGACTTCTCTGTAGACATCAGACTCCTATTTCCAAATGGCTACTCAGCATAACTTCCTAGGTGTCTATAGGCCTCTTAAGCTGAACGTTTCGAAAACCAGTCTCCTGATTTCACCCCCAGACATCCCACATTGTTGCTCCTGCAGGCCTCCACATTCTCTAGGTACTCAGGGCAAAAACCGTGTAGGCACGCTTGACTCTGCTCTCTCATGCCCATGTCCAGTTTATCAGTAAATCTTACGGGCTTTGTCCTCAAGGTATATCAGGAATTAGAACATCTAATTCATTATGGTCTGAGTCACTTCATCTCTTGCCGGGTTTCCTGTGTTCACTGCTGCGTCCCCTGCAGTCTATTTTCCAAGAAGCAGCCAGAGTAATCCTTTTAAAAGGTTAAGTCAGATCATGTCAACTCTATCCTCAGAACCCTCCAAATGGGTTTCTGTCTCAGGAAAGTGGAAGAACAGGAGGAAAAATGGTGTGCATCCTCAGGCAAATTGCCTAATCTGTTTTCTCATCTGTAATGGGGAGAATAATTCCTAACTGGTATGGGGATTAAGTGAGATAATGTCGGATAAACCCTTAGCAAGTAGCTAACAGTTATCTGCCCAATATGTGGTAACTAAAGAGGAGACAGATGCCGCATTAATTTAATCTTGGCACTGTGCCTGCCATGCCACATGTATTATTTCTTTTAATCTTTTTTATTTCTTTTAATTTTAATCACCACTGTATATCCACACAATTTAAAGACTCAAATAATTGTATGTAATTTGTTAAAACAGCCACCTCTCCACCTCCCCACCCCATTGTTCTTCCTCAGATGCAGCTGCTTAATTTTTTTAGTCATGTATTTTTATCTGTATCTCTAGAAAAATGCTGGTTCTGCTGCTTTATTATTTTCCCCCCATTTGTCATTATCTGTTCTTATTGAATTAAACAGTGTTCACCAATTATGTAAGTCTGTTAAGATGTTCAGATGCACCAGGTGTTCTGTCAATTTCATATGACTGAGGAAGTCTCTCCCAGAGCTTTTGAACTGGCTGGCCTTGCAGGCTTGCTACAGAACTGTACCCTAGCATCTCCCTTATGGCTATGACCTTGTGTCCTTTTGAGTTTATGTCTCTCTTGTTAAATGAGCAGTTAAATTAAATGTTTAGGTTCAGCCTGCAATGTTTACCTGAGTTCTGTCTTATTTACATTTGCCCAAAACAATGAAATTGATTTTATACTGATTTTACAGATGAGACAATTGAGGCTAAAAGAGGTTAAAAGACTCACAGCCATTATGCAGCAGAGCCCATGTTTTCACTCAAGTCTGTCTGTATATAAAAGCTGTACTCTCTCTCCTTTGCCCTTTAGAAAGAAAGTAGTTGTTGGTTAATATGGGATGTGATTGAGAATTTAGCGCTGCCATCAAATTCCTTCATATCTGTCTTTGTCCTTTTTATTTTTGGATGCTCCAAATGGCTTCTTGCTCCACTCTACCAAAGAGGTTTCTTAGATCCTTTAAAGAGGCTTTCTCTTAAGCTTAGGGATAGCAAAAGGTATTTCTTTTTTTTTTTATTTTTTTTTATTTTTTTATTTTTTTATTTTTTTTAATTTTTTATTGATCATTCTTGGGTGTTTCTCACAGAGGGGGATTTGGCAGGGTTACAGGACAATAGTGGAGGGAAGGTCAGCAGATAAGCCAGTGAACAAAGTTCTCTGGTTTTCCTAGGCAGAGGACCCTGCGGCCTTCCGCAGTGTTTGTGTCCCTGGGTACTTGAGATCAGGGAGTGGTGATGGCTCTTAACGAGCATGCTGCCTTCAAGCATCTGTTTAACAAAGCACATCTTGCACCGCCCTTAATCCATTCAACCCTGAGTGGATACAGCACATGTTTCAGAGAGCACAGGGTTGGGGGTAGGGTCACAGATCAACAGGATCCCAAGGCAGAAGAATTTTTTCTTAGTACAGAACAAAATGAAAAGTCTCCCATGTCTACCTCTTTCCACACAGACACGGCAACCATCCGATTTCTCAATCTTTTCCCCACCTTTCCCCCCTTTCCATTCCACAAAACCGCCATTGTCATCATGGCCCGTTCTCAATGAGCTGTTGGGTACACCTCCAAGACGGGGTGGTGGCCGGGCAGAGGGGCTCCTCACCTCCCAGTAGGGGCGGCCGGGCAGAGGTGCCCCTCACCTCCCGGACGGGGCGGCTGGCCGGGCAGGGGGCTGACCCCCCCCCCACCTCCCTCCTGGACGGGGCGGCTGGCCGGGCAGAGGGGCTCCTCACTTCCCAGTAGGGGCGGCCGGGCAGAGGCGCCCCTCACCTCCCGGATGGGGCGGCTGGCCAGGCGGGGGGCCGAACCCCCACCTCCCTCCCGGACAGGGCGGCAGGCTGGGTGGTGGGCTGACCCCCCCACCTCCCTCCCGGACGGGGCGGCTGGCCAAGCGGGGGGCTGACCCCCCACCTCCCTCCCGGACAGGGCGGCAGGCTGGGCGGTGGGCTGACCCCCCCACCTCCCTCCCGGACGGGGCGGCTGGCCGGGCTGAGGGGCTCCTCACTTCCCAGTAGGGGCGGCCGGGCAGAGGCGCCCCTCACCTCCCGGACGGGGCGGCTGGCCAGGCGGGGGGCTAACCCCCCCACCTCCCTCCCGGATGGGGTGGCTGGCCGGGCGGGGGGCTGACCCCCCCACCTCCCTCCCGGACGGGGCGGCTGGCCGGGTGGGGGGCTGACCCCCCCACCTCCCTCCCGGACGGGGCGGCTGGCCGGGCGGGGGGCTGACACCCCCCACCTCCCTCCTGGACGGAGCGGCTGGCCGGGCAGAGGGGCTCCTCACTTCCCAGTAGGGGCGGCCGGGCAGAGGCGCCCCTCACCTCCCGGACGGGGCGGCTGGCCAGGCGGGGGGCTAACCCCCCACCTCCCTCCCGGACGGGGTGGCTGGCCGGGCAGGGGGGCTCCTCACTTCCCAGTAGAGGCGGCCGGGCAGAGGTGCCCCTCACCTCCCGGACGGGGCGGCTGGCCAGGCGGGGGGCTAACTCCCCCACCTCACTCCCGGACGGGGCGGCTGGCCGGGTGGGGGGCTGGCCCCCCCACCTCCCTCCCGGACGGAGCGGCTGGCCGGGCAGAGGGGCTCCTCACTTCCCAGTAGGGGCGGCCGGGCAGAGGCGCCCCTCACCTCTCGGACCGGGTGGCCGGCCAGGCGGGGGGGCCGAACCCCCACCTCCCTCCCGGACAGGGCGGCAGGCTGGGCGTTGGGCTAACCCCCCCACCTCCCTCCCGGACGGGGCGGCTGGCCGGGCGGGGGGCTGACCCCCCCACCTCCCTCCCGGACGAGGTGGCTGCCGGGCGGAGATGCTCCTCACTTCCCAGACAGGGTGGCTGCCGGGCGGAGGGGCTCCTCACTTCTCGGGCGGGGCGGCTGCCGGGCGGAGGGGCTCCTCACTTCTCGGGCGGGGCGGCTGCCGGGCGGAGGGGCTCCTCACTTCTCAGACGGGGCGGTTGCCAGGCAGAGGGTCTCCTCACTTCTCAGACGGGGCGGCCGGGCAGAGACGCTCCTCACATCCCGGACGGGGCGGCAGGGCAGAGGGGCTCCTCACATCCCGGACGATGGGCGGCCAGGCGGAGACGCTCCTCACTTCCCAGACGGGGCGGCAGCCGGGCAGAGGCTGCAATCTCGGCACTTTGGGAGGCCAAGGCAGGCGGCTGGGAGGTGGTTGTAGCGGGCCGAGATCACGCCACTGCACTCCAGCCTGGGCACCATTGAGCACCGAGTGAACGAGACTCCGTCTGCAATCCCGGCACCTCGGGAGGCCGAGGCTGGCCGGTCACTCGCGGTTAGGAGCTGGGGACCAGCCCAGCCAACACAGCAAAACCCCGTCTCCACCAAAAAAATACGAAAACCAGTCAGGCAGGGCGGCGCGCGCCTGCAATCGCAGGCACTCGGCAGGCTGAGGCAGGAGAATCAGGCAGGGAGGTTGCAGTGAGCTGAGATGGCAGCAGTACCATCCAGCTTCGGCTCGGCATCAGAGGGAGACCGTGGAAAGAGGGAGAGGGAGAGGGAGAGGGAGCAGGTATTTCTTAAAATAACCATTTAAGAGCAGCTATGGCTTATGGGAGGCCTGTAAATTATTGGGAAAAGACTCCAATTTCTTGTAATATAGTGACACTTCTTTATCATCTGTTTGCCACTTGGGGAAGGGAGAGGTAGGAAAGGAGTTAGGTTCTGTGGTTGTGGTGGGGTTCTTGGCTGAGGCCTCCTTCCCCAGGCCTTGATTTCCAGGCAGAGACACTGGCCCCTGTCTAGTGGCAGCTGCTAAGGAGTCAGGTCTTGGCTCTGGCTCACCTGTGTCCAAGGCTCAGAATATCCTGGGGGCACAGGGAATAGCGGTGACTTCCAGATCTGTTCCTAGTTCATTTCAGCATCCAGGGCTCTGTGAGCCTGCTCCAAACATCAATTACAACCTAACCATTTTTATTGAGAGAAAAGAAGCTTAGAAATGGAATTCAGTGTGGGTGGAGTAAACAAAGGTTTACTTGCTTCAGACTTACCTTAATCAGTGGTTGCTGCCTACTTCAAATTTTCTTTTGCCAAACATGAAAGGAGTTAACGCAGTATATAAATCACTGTTTGCCTCAGAACATACCAGATGATGGGGTTCAATTGTGACTCACTTTCAAATTTTAGAACACATACAGATCTTGCTCCTTAATCAACTTCCAGGTGCCAAACTGGCCTTTGTGTGGTGCAGTTCATGTGGCTGTGGCATGTCATCATACCTTGCCATTCTAAAACATGGCTTTTCCTCACTGGCTGCATTTACAGCTGAGGGGTGTGGGATCGTTTTCTCCCTCACTGGTAGCGAAGAGAAGGGTTAAGTCCTGTAATGAGCAGGACCCCCAGCCTCAGATGCTGTCCCAGATAGGAAGATGACAGCACACACATAGGCCTGTGAGTGAAGGAAGGATGAATTGTGGATGGACTGCATTTTTTCTTAAACAACATACCCTGCCTTATCTTTATGGCCAGGGATGAGACAGTGTCTCAGTATCAGAAGCCAGCCTGCTCATTAGGGTCAAAATGCCAGCTATGTTAAGTGTCCAGAGAGAATGAAAAGTGCTTTGGTCCCATGTAACAACTGTCACTGTATTGTGTGTGATAAGAGCAATATCCTTCTCTGTGTCCACTTCTTTCTTTCCTGGGAGGTTGGGTGCCCCTCGTACAGTCCCCATGGCACATTGTTGATTCCTCTGTTGTCCATGCTGTGTAAGGCCCTTGGGTAGCTGCTGTAGCTCTCCTCTCATTGCTGGGGAGCATGATTTAAATTCTACATCCCGGTTCATGCCTGTATTCCCAGCACTTTGGGAGGCCAAGGTGGGTGGATCACAAGGTCAGGAGATCGAGACCATCCTGGCTAACATGGTGAAACCCCATCTCTACTAAAAATACAGAAAATTAGCCAGGCGTGGTGGCGGGCACCTGTAGTCCCAGCTACTCGGGAGGCTGAGTGAGGAGAATGGCATGAACCCGGGAGGCGGAGGTTGCAGTGAGCTGAGATTGCACCACTGCACTCCAGCCTGGGCAACAGGGTGAGACTCCATCTAAAAAAAAAAAAAAAAAAAAAAAAATCTACTTCCCACCATCTGCTTAGATGTCACCCTGATTTTTCACATGTCGCTTGGGATTTTGGCTTGGATTCTGGCTCTCTCTGTCTTCTCCCTGGTGTGTTGCTTCTGGAGCTTGGTGCACTTAAGCCCCATATCCCTGAGGAGCCCTGGCTCCCTAGGAGATGCTGTGTCCCTGTGGGAGGAACCGATGTGGAGGACACTGAACGCACTACATGTCATCAGACAGCATGTTTACCTCTGAGACCTGTGATACTATGATATACAGTAGCCCCCTCTTACCCACGGTTTTGCTTTCCTGGGATTCAGTTACCCAAGGTACCGTCCAGTAAGGTATTTTGAAAGAGGGCCAGGCATGGTGGCTCACGCCTGTAATCCCAGCACTTTGGAAGGCCGAGGTGGGTAGATCACTTGAGGCCAGGAATTCAAGACCAGCCTGGCCAACATGGTGAAATCCTGTCTTCTACCCAAAATACAAAAATTAGCTGGGCGTGGTGGTACACACCCATAATCCCAGCTGCTTAGGAGGATGAGGCACAAGAATCGCTTGAGCCTGGAAGGTGCAGGTTGCAGTGAGCCGAGATCATGCCACTGTACTCTAGCCTAGGTGACAGAGTGAGACCCTGTCTCAAACAAAAACAAAAACAAAACAAAACAAAAAATCACATTCACATAATGTTTTTACAGTGTATTATAATTGTTCTATGTTATTACTAATTATTGTTAATCTCTTACTGTGCCGTGCCTAATTTATAAATTAAACTTCATCAGAGGTCTGTAGATACAGGAAACATCGTATTCTATATATAGGGCTTGGTACGATCCACTGTTTCAGGCATTCAGTGGGGCTCTTGGAACGTATCCTCCAAGGATAAGGGGGTCTACTATAATAAAAAAAGTATATATTTGGTCTCCTTCCAGTTTGCTAGCACAGAAAAGGGGCAACTTTTGTTATTCATAATAAGCCGCTTTCAACCTTACTCAACTTTATGCTAATGAGGCCACTCCTGCATGGGCTGGTTACCAGAGAAACCAACCTGGTGATTAGAGGGTTAGAACTTTCAGCCCCACTCCCAATCCTCCCAACTCCTACCTCGGGGAGGAGAGTGGGGCTGAAGCTTGAGTTCAATCACCAAGGACTGAGTGACCCATGATTGGATTAATCATATCTATGGAATGGAACTTCTATAAGAAACCCTAAATGAAGGAAGGGGTTTGGAGAGCTTCCAGGTTGGTGAACCCGTGGAAGTGCTGCTGGGTAGCAGCCCTGGAGAGGGTATGGAAGCTCCATGCATCCCTCCCCACTCCTCAGTCCCTTGCTGTATGCATCTCTTCCATTTGGCTGCTTCTGTGTTGTCAGAAACTACACATCAGCTCCTAGGATTCTTATGAAAGTACATTGTATGATAATGGATTTAAGTGGTTTTGTGGTCTTGTATGCATATGTGGAACCCTCTGTAATGTTTCCTTGTTTTGTATTTGAATTTTCAGGAAGAGGAAAATAGGCTGGCAAAAAGAGTCATGGCTTCTGATGCTAGTCATGCACTGTGAATACGATACACCTTGAATCATGTTTCACTTCAGGCCAGCTCCCACAGGTCCACCCAGCTTGCTGTTTGCCAAATACAAACTCATCGCTGGGCAGAGGGCCCATGGGTCTTGTTTTATGGCCCTTCTGTTGCGGGGGCACATAGCCTGGGCCCTCTGGGTTTGACACTCTGTCATGTTTACATCTGAGGCCACCTGATTTGTTAGGCATTGGCATCCAGGCCCCTGATGCTGTGGGTGTGATTCCCAGGCTCCTCTCATGCATTGCCCTTGTACTGCATATGTGAATTCCATGGAAGGCTTTGACTCATCTTGAGCAGCTGGGTGCTCCTGCGTGATCTCATCAACCATTTTGGCCTTTGCCAACTACATCCTGTCCTTACATGCTTCCCTGGCTTTCATGTGCACCACACTCTCTGCCTGGAACAGCATTCTCCTCCTCACCTTCTGAGAAAGCTTCTGTCATCCTTCAAGACCCAGGGAACTTGCACACCTGCCTCTATCAACATACCTTGCACTGTGTCATAATTATTTGTTCATACTTCCGTCTCTTCCACTAGATTGTGTGGTTCATGGGGGCAGATACTAGGTCTGATTTATCAATATCCTTCTAGGGCCTAGCACAATGCTGGCTGCATGGATCTGTCCATTTATTCATAAGTATCTATCTGTTACACAGTGGGAACCTGGGAGTAAACAAGGCAGACAGGGTCCCTCTGCCTCTGTGAGAAGGTGGCCAGTTAGCAAGGAAACAAATACATAGAACAAGATACTGTGGATTTGTTGTGCTTTGAAGGGGCTGCTTTACGTGGTGCCGGGGGGCGGTGTGGGGAAGCCCTCTCTGATACTTTGGATCTGAGACCTGAAGGATGAGAATAAATCAGCTATGCAGACAACTAGGAAGTGAGCTCAGGGTAGGGGGATGGCAGGCGTATTGCAGAGGAGGGAAGGTCTTGGAGGGCTCGGGAGCAGACAGGAGACCAGTGCTGCTGAAGCATGAGCCATGTGGGGAGAGATGTGAGCATGGCCTGGCCTGATCCTGAAACCTGCTTCATAGGCCACAGTAAGGAGTTGGGAATTTTCCCCTTAGAGAAAGAGCAGTGGGAAGCATTTGGAGGGATTATTTCAAACTTTTAATATCCCTTATGCTGAACAGGTGAGAGTCTGCAGATTGTTTCCCTCCTCCTGCTTCCCCCCTTTTCCCTGCTACCTCTTCTTTTATCCTGACCAAAGCTGGCCTCCATTCAGGCCCCAGGATTTCCACACCGTATTCGCCCTGTAGCGGCCTGGCTGCTCCTCTCACCTCAGAGCAGCTCTGTTCCTTGTTGCAGCCTTTTCTGGCTCCTGCCAGGGCCCTGAGGTGCCACTGAAGTTCCCTGACACCCTGCGAGCTCCCATTCTCATTCCCTCTAAGCTAACTGTGCAGTGTTTCTTGACCCCCGAGGCTGAATGCCTGCTTCTGAACCTTCCTTGGCCTTAGCACCTGTAAATCCCTGCCCTCTCCCCCTCCACAAGCATAGTTGCTTGTCTTCCTTCCCCATGCCTGCCGCCTCCAAACGAACCAGCCTCCTGAGTTTATCTGGTTCTCCCTCCCTGCACCTACCTATTTTTGTTTAAAGTTTCCTCTGAGCTGGCAAAAATATGTCCTGATGTTATATCCTCACTTAAAAAAAAAGCTAACATATTGACCACTTTGTGCAAAGGAATGTGCTTAGTGCTCTCTACATAATTTTAATCATGACATCTATGAGTTAGATGCTGTTATCCCCATTTTACAGATGAGGAAACTGAGGCTCAGAGATCACACAGTACATAGCAGAGCTGGGTCTGAACTCAAGCCATCTGACTTTGGAGCCTGTGGATTTAACTATTATTTCCTAGTGCAGTCCAGTGTGGTTCCTTGGTCTTGAGATCCTTATCCACACCATCTCTGAAGCCATTCCTGGGTGGTGCCCATTTTCCTGTCTTCACTCTAAGTGTCCCACTTCACAGGAAAAACTGGCAGAGAGCCTCAGAACCACCTGTTTCCTCTGCTGCACCATGCTTGAGTGTGGGAGCCGTGCCTCTGTTCTCCACAGCATGTATGGCCATTCGGCACATGTGTAGATTTGCTGAATGAGCAAACAGCAACTCCTCCAGTTTACAGACATGAGCTAATTCTCTTGGGATTACAAGTGCTATTGTAAATCCCTCCTTGCTACCCAGGGAGAGGGTGGGGAACAAGAAAAATGAGAGGAGGCTGCAGGAAGAGGGTTTAAACTAAAGACCTTCCTTGAGGTAGAGTTGTCCAGAGATGGAAGCAATTGCCTGAGGGACAGGGGAGAGGCATTGGGCAGTTCCCCTTTGCTATAGCTAGGGGATACAGCATTAAGGGAGTGGCTGGACTGTGTATCCTTGGAGGTGTTCATCTGCCCTGAAAAGATGGGATTCTGAACCTCAAATCGTGCTGGGTAGAGTGGATCTAAGATGGTCAGTTATGGTGCTTCTGGGTGCTATCTCTACATCCTTGTGGCCTGTAGACTTCCTAGGCAGTGCACACTTTCCCAATTGGAGGAGTGGAAGTGGCATTTGAGCCCTCTCAGCCTGGCTCACACCCACCCAAGGAAAGCACTGCAGGCCTAGGGCAAATGCAGATGTAAGACAGTTAAATGCCTGCAGGGATTGTCCCAGGCCCTGCCCGTGTACTGCATTGCCTTGTACGCCCTGACAGTGTCTCTGTTAGGTGCGCTGCTCTCCTACGCCACTTAGTGGCGCCTTTCACAGTGGGGTTGGAGCTTCTGGAACCTGGGACTCCAATTGTTACACCTGGTGAGGTGTTAACAATTGCCGTCTTGCTGCCACAGGTGACGCTGGAGAGCCCTGGTGGTTTCTCATTACAGAAGTGAATGGGATTGTGTGCTAAAGATTCACGGAAAAAGCACTCATGCCAAGAGGGAAAAGGCCATGGAGATGCAGAAACTACATGTCGGCTACTATGATTCTTATGAAAACACGTTGTGTGATGATGGAATGAGAGGTTTTTGCGATCTTGTGTGCGTAACATGGAACTCTGTAATTTTTCCTTTGTTCTGTATTTGAATTTTCAGTAAGAAGAGGAGGAGGCCAGGCAGGCAAAAGGAGTCATGGCTTCTGATGCTAGTCATGCGCTGGAAGCTGCCCTGGAGCAAATGGACGGGATCATTGCAGGTACGCCCAGGGAACCCCAGCAACCAAGGTCTCATCCTCCACATTCCAGAAACTGCTTCTCTCCTTTTACTTTTTTTTTTTGTTTTTTTTTTTGGCATAGAGAAAAGCCCCTTTTGTTATATTTATTTTTCAGTAGTGATATTGTGTATGTAATCTCTTTTTTTTTTTTTTGATACGAACTTATACAACTCTCTGACGTCTGGTGTGATCGTTCTGGTCTCTGCTGAGACAGTGTGGATGTACCTACCATCTACCGTCTCAGTTTGGATTCTGGCTGTGAGGCAGTTTGGGTTCAGTGAGACTGATTCTAATGTAAAATTTTCAGAGCTTTTCATGGCTTATTATAGCTGATCTGAAACTTGAAATCTAGCAGACTTTGCCACCTAATGCAGGTGTCAGCGTCCTCAGATGTTCTCCAGTGTGTTTCAGAGATGAGAGGCAGTTTTGTATTAATTCAATTAACGATTCAAATTTTCTTTATGCCATATTGTTTTTTATCCATCTCAACTGTTTGGTTTTAGTATTTGCATTAGCCAGTAGGGGACTTTTTCTTAGAAAAGATCTAGCAAAGCTGTGGTTAATTTGAAAGGACTATCAATTAGCTGTTCCAGCTGATTCCTTTCTTCATGGGAGCAACCAGAAGCCTATATTGATTAGACCAAACGTTTTGTTGGAAATCTTTCCAGAAGGTCCCAAGTCTTCTGACTTTACCTGATACACTTCAGTGACCTCATTGGTAGATTGGATGTGCTTCTTTGGAACTTTGCCGTTCATTGTTTGAGCTGTGGCTGGAAGAGAGCATGGAGGAAGGTATTGGGCCAAGTGTGGCTAGACCCCAGGAAGTACTCAGAGTACCTGACACTGCCCTTTGTCAGGCATTTGCTTTTCCTTCCCATTGGAGGGTTTCATCTGACTTACAGAGGGCTCTTGGTGTTTGAGCCTGAAGTGGGAGAGTATGCCTGTGTCTTGCAGCTTCTTCAGGTTATTGTTGGTACTGTGATGTATTCTAGCTATCATCTGTCTGCTTCTCAATTTCTCAGTGGATAGAGGGCCCTTGAGAAGCCATGACTAATGTCCTGCTTTTTCAGAGGATCCATAGACTGGGATGTTGTGATGTTTAATACTGAGTATCAACTTGATTGGATTGAAGGATGCAGCAAAGTATTGATCCCGGGCGTGTCTGTGAGAGTGTTGCCAAAGGAGATTAACATTTGAGTCAGTGGACTGGGGAAGGCAGACTCACCCTTAATCTGGGTAGGCACCATCTAATAAGCTGCCAACTAATATAAAACAGGCAGAAAAACATGAAAAGTCTAGACTAGCTTAGCCTCCCAGCCTACATCCTTCTCCCGTGCTGGATGCTTCCTGCCCCCGAACATCAGACTTCAAGTTCTTCAGCTTTAGGACTCAGACTGGCTTCCCTACTCCTCAGTTTGCAGACGGCCTATTGTGGGACCCTGTGGTCGTGTGAGTTAATAGTACTTAATAAACTCCCCTTTATATCTATATCTATAGATATATATATCTATATATATCTATAGATATAAATCTCCTATTAGTTCTGTCCCTCTGGAATACAGATGTCCTGTTCTAGGTTAGGGTCTCTGATGCCTTATTGAGGAGAAAGAGTCAAAGTGGATTTCCTAGCAATCCTTTTAGAGATACTGACCTGTGAGCTCCTCCGGGTGTCACGTGCATTGGGATAAGAGCCACAGGATCATTCCCTGAGAATGCCTGAGGCAGTCATCACTTCAGAGCCTTCAGCCAAAGAGCAAAGGGGAGACTGAGCGAGTCCCTGGCAGACCTCTTTGATGGTTGTCAGGGAGGGATGAAAATACTATCTTTTCTCTACATATTATCTCTGCTGCTTTGTCAAAGGTCATTTGATTATATTTTTGTGATATATATTCAGGTCTATTTCTGAACTCTCTATTCTGTTTCATGGATTTATTTTTTCTTTCACCAATACCACACTGTGTTGATTACTGTAGCTTTAGTAAGTCTTGAAGTTGGGTACTGTCAGTCCTCCAACTTTGTTCTTCAGTGTTGTGTTGGCTACCTTTTGCCTCTTCGTATAAAATTTAGAGGCAGTTTTTTGATCACAAAGTAACTTTCTGGGATTTTGATTGCAATTGCATTTAACTTAGATCATGTTGGGAAGAACTGACACTTTCACAATATTGAATTTTTGAGAGATGAATCAGACTTCTAAAGAAAAGTAGCCTTGTGTGGGGTCAGTACCTCTTTCTGCCTCCTGATTTCTCCATACAGGCATTCTTGAAATGACAGAGCCTCTGGCAAAATTCATTTTGTCTCTGAGAGACATTATGTGGCTGCATCCTTAAGGCCTTGCCTTGACCCAGGATCTGCAGTGGAGAATCTGGGATGTGTGTGGAGAGAGGGCCCCTAAGTGTGGGTTGTGTGAAACCCAGGAGACCTAATCTTCTGATCTTCCAGTACAAACTGCTCTATCCTTCCATTTCCTTAGTCCTCCATCTTGGAAGGTTCTATCTAGAAGGGCTCCTGGGCTTTTCTGTCTGGAACAGGTGTGAGAGTTTTATAGAGAGAAGGCATTCTTTGCAAACTGGTTCTTTGCAGATTGGTAGGGAGGAATACCTGTAGCCAGACTACTTGTTTGAAAACCTAGCTCTACAACAAGTTACTTACATGGTCTGTGCCTCAGTTTCCTCATATTAGAAATGAGAATAGTAATACCCATCTTAGAGAGTTGCCTGTGTTAACATGTGTAAGGTGCTTAGAACAGTGCCTGGCACATAGTAAGCACTATAAAATGTTAGCTCTTGATAGATTAATGAGGGACTAAAAATAATCTTTATCATGTTGAATCTTTTCTAGGGACAGGGTAGTATTCTCATTTATTAAAGCTCTTATTTCTCCCATCTGAGTTTTGTGGTTTTCATTGTATAAGGCTTGTGCATCCATTGCTGGATTTGCCCAGGGTCTGCAAAATTAATACGTGGTCTTCTGATTGCTCTCTGCGTCTGTTCTTGCTCCCTTATAGACTGTTTTCCACAGAGCTGTAGAGTAAACCTGAAAATGTAAATTAAGTCGTATCACTCCTCTCTCCAAAACTCCTCAATGGCTTCCCATCTCAGGATAAAGTTTAAAGCCCTTACCACGGCCAGCAAGGTCTTAGCATGGCTTGGCTTTCGTGGCCCTTTATGCATCCCTTTTACGTTCCTAGGGTGTATCTCACTTTAACCATGCGCTTGCTCCCCCCCTCTCCTGGAATGCCCTCCTCCAGATCTAGGCTTATGCTGAAACGTTACCGTATCGGAAGGCCTTCCCTGACTGTGTCTATCATGCATTCCCACATAACTCTGTTCTTGTATCTTGTTTATACTTCTTTATAGCACTTATCACCTGACCTATCACATTCATATTTGCCTCTTTGTTTATTGTCTGCCTCCTGCACCAGCATGTAAGTTTCTTAAGGACAGAGGCTCTGCCACTGTATCTCCAGTGCCATAATTGGTGGTTTTAGGCATTTTAGTTAATAAGCATTTAATACATGTTAGATGTTTTTTTTCATTTGCTTTTGTGACTAGGATCTCCTTTTCATTGGTTAGGAGGTATACATATAGGTTTCTGTATACATCTTCTATCTGGCTGCATACTGAACTTCATTTATTTTCTCTATTTTCACCCTTGTTTCGCTGATTCTTTTGGAATAACAAATTATTATTATTTTTTTTGAAGACTAGTAGTTTGTATGTCCCGTGAACCATCCCTGAAGTAGTAACTCGCTCACACAGATATTTGACAGGAGCTGTTTGACAGATTATTCAACATTGAGGTTACTAGTGAGTATCTGGAGGGCATGTTTTCTATGCTATTCTTGATAAAAAGAATGATCATTCTTTTGAATGCCTTGTTCAGGTTACTTTTTCTCAAGATTGCTGAGGACACTTTTCCTCATTTTTATGATGGCATTAAGATGGCTGAACCAAATTGGGCCAAAGAGGTTAAGAATTTTTGTGGTTATTAACATGGACTACAGAGTTGGACTGTAGGGGTTTGAATCCCAGCTCAGCCATTTAGTGCTGGCTGTGGGATCTTTGGACAAATTGCTTAATTCTTCTGAGCCTCAATTTACTTATTGATAAAATAGCGGTAATAATAGTACCTGTCTCATATTATTGTGAGGGTTGAATTAATGCAGATAAGGCACCTAGAAAGTGTTTAATTGGTGTAAGTTACTTGTTTTATTGATATTAGTATTAAATTATTTTTACCCCCCAAGATCATAGTGCTGAGATTTGATTCCAGGGCCATCTGAGTCTCTTCCAGGCTCCTTTTATTCCTGGGCTGGTTTTTATGTTGATGCATGGGGCTGTCTGTAGGAGAAAAGAATTAACTGAGGGAAGGATACTTTTCTGCTCTTGCTCACAATCCCTAAGCCAGAGTGGTTTTGTTCTTGTCTCTCTTACGTTATTTCTTCTAAGCAAGGGTTCCTTTGCTTAAGGGTGGCACAGCTAAAGAAGTTTGAAAACTGTGGCACCACACCACAGATCTTGCAGAAATGACATTTTTGCGTGAACATTTAAATCTTCCTCTCTTTATTTATGTTCTCTTATTAATTTTAGATTGCATGATGTCAAGTAGTGCCACCACCACTGCCAAAACACAACTGCTTTTCCATCAAAGTACTCAAGTACCCAAAGAATGTATTTTCTCACAGTTACCACGTATTTCAACGGAAAAAACCTTTATGGGCTTCCTGGACCTCCCAAATAGTAACCACTTACACAAAAACAACACAGATTCCTACTAAAATGGATGTACTGTATTCCGTGATCACTAGTAATCATATACTATGTAACAAGGAATTGCCTCTTATTAATTACAGTAGGCTAGGTTACTGTTTACTTTCCAAAACTCCTTCTAAAAAGAGTGCACTTTGGGCATGGGATATCAATGTTTATGTAATTAAGCTTTTAGTGCAAAAAAAAGTCTGTCTCCTCCTCCATCAACTAAAACAGTGCAAACAGTGCGGGATGATTATCACTCCTGTAAACAATCAGACCAGGAGTACTCTGAGAGGACATCCTAGTGCACAAGTGGTAAATATGCCCCTCCAGAGCCACGGTGTGATGGCCTTGATCTCAGGTGGTCAATGCTTGGGAGGTGTGAGAGAGAGAAGTTGGTTCTTGTAAATGCAAAAAGAAATGCCTTGTAAGCAGGACTATTAAATGAAACTCCTTGTAAAGTTGAATTCTTGAAATCTGAATGGCTGAATTCCAGGTGACTATACTAGACTAGACTAGACTAGACTGTACTAGATTAGGACCTCAGTATTTTATATCAGAAAGTTGGGAAAGGGTGGCTGTTAAAGACTCCAGGATCTTTGTCAATAATGACTTGGTTCTAATATGAAAGACCATTATTATACTTCCCAGTAGGATGTTAACCTTTGATCTAGTCTTCCTCCTGATTAGTCCCTGTGATTCTGCTTGCAAATTACACTGTAATTGAATTACACTGTTGACAATTGAAATTGAACTATATATTGCTTAATTACCTCCCTCTGGATGGCCCAGAGCAACTGCCACAGACACTAATTTTGCATGGAGCTTAATTTGTGAACTGACAGGTTCAGTGGCTACTTTGTCAGGCCACTTCTGGCAGGGGACCAGAGAGCCACGTGGTCAGGACACAGAAGGCCACTTATTCCTCTTGGCTCTGCATGAGGTTACTCATGCAGTTATGTACAAGCAGTACTCATTGAGGAGGAATAGTTAAGAGGAGTCTGTTTTATGACAGTTAAAGAAGTTGCCCTGTCAGCTGGGGCCTTTCTGCCAACTCTGATTAGCGTCTGGGTTTGTAAAAAAAAAACAACAAAAGATCGTGCAGGGGCAGAGAAAGTTCTGATCAAGACCGAGATTCTTCACGTTGGCTTGTGAATGAAGTCAGCTGTGGTGCTGAGGACTGTTGAGTCCATACTCTGAACAGTCCTTGACTGATCTTGTCCCCGGCTTCTCTGAGGTGGAGCAGCATATAGCAGTCATCAGTATCGGACTCGCCGTTTCTCATTGCAGGTTGGGAGAGCCCTGCTAGGACTTTGTTCAGAAGAGTTGGCGTGGGGGTTTTAGGAGTGTCTAAGGGGCAGAGCTATCAAAGACTGCCCTTTGTATGAAGAGGTCAAAACAGCTACTGGGGCACCCACTGTTTGACAGCCCTCATTCCATTTTTCCCTCACTGGTAGACCCCATCTCCCAGTCCTTTATGGAACTGTGCCTCGTTTTCCATTCTCTGAAAGAGTTTGGATAAGGCTGGAACTATGTGTTCCTTAAATATTTGCTATAGTTGTAGGTATAGGAACTGAGCTGCAAAACTGTGTGGGCCTCATGTATTCTTGTTTGAAGATTTTTTTCTTTTAATGGTGCGGACAGGTTTTAATTTCTTAATTGAGTCTTGGCAAGTTAAGTTTTTCTAGAAATGTGTCCATTTTACTGAGGCTTTCCATTTTGTTATTAAGTTGGCCATTATATTTTATCTAAAATACTTTGTTAGATTAGAATTATTCTTTAATGTTTGATAGAATTAACATATAAAAGCATTTGGCCTGGTGTGTTCTGTGTGGAAAAAAATTTAAACTACGATTAAATTTCTTTATAAGACGGCCGGGTGCGCTGGCTCACGCCTGTAATCCCAGCACTCTGGGAGGCCGAGGCGGGTGGATCACGAGGTCAGGAGATCGAGACCATCCTGGCTAACACAGTGAAACCCCGTCTCTACTAAAAATACAAAAAGTTAGCCGGGTGTGGTGGTGGGCACCTGTAGTCCCAGCTACTCGGGAGGCTGAGGCAGGAGAATGGCATGAACCCAGGAGGTGGAGCTTGCAGTGAGCCGAGATCGCGCCACTGCACTCCAGCCTGGGTGACAGAGCCAGACTCTGTCTCAAAAAATAAAATAAATAATACTTGACTATTAGAATGCTTTAATTCTCATCACTGCCCCATCTTCCACATTATTTTCGTTCAGTATTCTAGTATCTTTATATTCTCCAAATTATTGTTTTTTTAGTTGACAGCATTTTGTTTAACAATTTTAACAACCTCTCCAGTCATAGTTGATTCTTTCATCCTGCTTCTTTTTTTGCATGATAGAGTTTTCTTCCTTAAAATTTGATAGTCTGTCAGTAATAGATTGTATTAGTCGTCATTTGAAAAATGTCCTTAAATGTTCATAATCTTGAATGATAGTTTATCTTGTACAGGCTTGTAGGTTGGTCACTATCCATAGGTATTATTTTGTGGTCACAGGGATTTATTGCTAATGAGAAGTCTGGCAATCTGTATCTGTCTTCTGTCTCTGGTTGTTTTTAAACTTATTTATCTTTGGTGTTCTTCAGTTTCACTGTGTTGTTTCTTGGGTGGATTTGTTTTGATGTATCGTTCTTGGGACTCAGTGAGTGTCTTTAAGCTGAGAGGACTCAAGTTTTCCATTCTGAAAAATTCATAGCCATTTTCTTTGTTGTCTCTGCTTCATCCTCTGTATTCTTCAGGAATTCCTGAAGAATTGTGTTGGACCTTGTCATCCTTTTTTAATTCCATGCTTCCTAACTCCTCTTTTATATTTTTCACTTCTGTTTGCAGCATTCTTCAAATCTATCTTCCTCTCCAATAATTCTCTCGTCTGCTATTTAACCTGTTCACTTAATTTTTAATTTGCTTGGCTGCATTCTTTATTTTGGTTTGTATTTTTTTTTCAGATTTTCCTATTTTTTAAAATCATGCTTTCCTTTTCTTTAAGGTTTTTATTTCTTCCTTTTCTCCTTTAATTATGTAAAACATGACATATGCCCAAATATTCCCAAATAGACAAAATATTTACTCGTATTAGTGTATTGATTTAGTTACATGTTTAAGCACTAATTAAAAGGCTTTCAGTAATTCAAAATAATATGTTAATTGATGAACTTCTTGTCTCATTAGCACTTTTTTTTTTTTTTTTTTGAGATAGAGTCTTGCTCTGTTGCCCAGGTTGGAGTACAGTGGCATAATCTTGGCTCACTGAAACCTCCATTTCCTGGGTTCAAGCAATTCTCAGCCTCCTGAGTAATTGGAATTACAGGTGCCCACCACCATTCCCATCACTGGCACATCTGATGAAATAATTTTATTCAAGCTTTTTATATTTATCTTTGTTTCTATCATTTTGAGCGCTCTTTTTGAATAATCCTAGCATTCTAGAGCAGTTGTAGAGCATTTGGGGATGCAGATTCATATTTGTAGGTCTGGGATGGGATCCGAGACTGTATTTCTAATGAACTCTCAGGTTTTGCTATTGCTACTCATGTGGACCCCACTTTTAAGTAGCAAGGTTTTAGAACACACCATCCTTACTTGGAATTTGTTTTAAATACAACACTTTAAAAATTCACATATGATGCTGTCATCAGCTATTTCATCTCATGCCAAAGAACTCCATTTACATGGTAAAAGATTAGACTTTAAAAGTTTATCTTGTCTATATGTCTTAATTGTACAAAATATATATTTTGCACAAATGAAGATAGGCTAAGTTATACTGCAGTGAGAAACTACTCAAATGTCAGTAGTTTGAAACACAAAGGTTTATTTCTTGTACACATTGCAAGTTCTCTGAGATCTGCCAAGAGCTCTGGTCCTTATCATCTTCACTTGAACACAGACTGATTGAGTCTCCACTATTGCCAGAAGTCAGGGCAGGTGGAAGAGATATGAGGAACTGTGTACTGGCTCTTAGACTTTCTCCCACAGTGATACACATAGTTTCTGTTTGTTGGCCAAAGGAAGTTATGTGACCATGAGTGACTTCAAGGGACAGAACTGTAAGCCTACTATGAATGCAAGTAGAGGAGAACAAAATATCTGAACAACCCCAGTCACTACCACATACATCCCTATGTGCTTTCGAAAGCGATCATTAAAAGGCTTTCAGCCGGCTGCGGTGGCTCACGCCGATATCCCAGCACTTTGGGAGGCTGAGGCAGGCAGATCACGAGGTCAGGAGTTTGAGACCAGCCTGGGCAGTATGGCAAAACCCCGTCTCTACTAAAAAATACAAAAATTAGCCAGGCGTGGTGGTGCGTGCCTGTACTCCCACCTACTCGGGAGGCTGAGGCAGGAGAATTGCTGGAACCTGGGAGGCGGAGGTTGCAGTGAGCTGAGATCACGCCACTGCACTCCAGCCTGGGTAACAGAGCAACTCTGTCTCAAAAAAAAAAAAAAAAAAAAAGAAAGAAAGAAAGAAAGGCTTTCAGTGAAATCGTATAACACTTGCATTGTATGTGGTCTTATCCTCAAAAATAATTATTAAATCTTCATTAAATTTTGGTTTTGCTCCTTAAAATAAAAATTCTCAGGTGACCTCTATAACCATCAAAGCTAGACTTCATTGAGGTGATCTGCTAGTGCCATGGTTTCAGCTTAAGCATCATTTTAGTATCACCTGGGAAACTTTTTATTACCCCAGGTCACACCTCAGACCAATTAAATTAGAATCCCTGGAGGAGGGCCCAGGCATCTGGAGTTTGTAAAACCGCTCAGGTGACTTCAATGTGCATTGAAAGTTGAAAATATTTGTGCTACTCTAAATACTGCTTTGTTGCTCAAAATGAAATCAATAGAATGCCCCAAAGAGAAACTTAAGGCTTGACTGTAAGTTGAATTACCCTTTTCTGAGAAATCTGAGGGGCAAATCTTGCCTTATATTTAGGCATATCCAGCATTAGTAGTTTGTGGTGTCTTCTAAATTTTCCTGTTAATCCCAGGTTTTAGGGCACACATTTTTTTATTTGTTTTCTATTTTGATTTGTTTCCCACTGTGGTTGTAATTTTTTTACAGGAGGTAATTGCGGGAAATGTGTGTGGAGTGTGGAAATGAGCCTCCTGGGAGATTTTGCAATTGCTAATGCTGGGCTTTAGGTGTTGCACTATTCTGGACCATTTTGTGTGCATGTGTGTTGATTTCTGGTTTGGGATTTTGGTAGTCAGTGCATAGTAGAAATTTGGCACTATACCAGTGGTATGCAGAGGCCTGTAGGTTTGATGTCTCACTGAGGGTGAGGGAGGGTGTATATGTGTGGTATTATAAACACATAGGGGGTTCCTTAGCATACTGCAAGCTTCCCTGCCGTTGGGTGAATTTTCTCAGATCCATTTATGAAATAGGCAATACTTTGGGGTACTTTCTTTCTATAGGGGTCTCACTTTCAACTTACTGCTTTCACTGGAGGCGTTAAAACCTCAAGCCCCAATCTCAGTTCCTCCCTATATCTGGGTATTTTGCCCCTGGGCTACTCTAGAGTCAGCTTGAATTAATTTCACTGTTGAGTTCACTCTTTGTTTCTGGTACCCAAGGTTTTTACTGTCTTTCAAGCTTGGCTCCATGTTAAAAAAAATAATAAAATAAGAGTGTTATCTTTTTCAGCTTTTCTGTTTGTTCATTGTGGGTAAGGGGGACTCCTGGCAGTTGAGTACGTCCTGTTTCCAGAAGGTTCCCCCTTAAGCAGCACATGGCTAGCTTACCAAGAGGCCTGCTCTGAGATTTTCTGAAATGATTGTTCTGTGAAAATACTACCAGGTTTTTCCCCCTTTCACTAATGCAGTTATAGAGCGAGGGAAAGCTAATCAACAGCACAAGGAAGAAACCTGTCTGGGTTTACTCACCTAATTTCCTGCCCAAATAAAGGCCTGAATTCTTCCATATTGTCTAGCATCCTGTGGGGACTTTCAAAGAACAAGAGAACCTAGAGTCCCTGTGCAAACTAAATGTCATACTTGGATCTCTCACTTATATTCAACAAATTTAAAGTTTAAAACAAATTGTTATAAAAGTAATGAAAATTAATATTGTCAACATTTGGGTATTTCTCTCTCTCTATATATATATACCATATACATATATTTATAATTGTTTTACTGAATAAGGCAAGTATTTCCCCATGTTATTGAGTCTTTAGATAATTGTTTTTTATATAGCTATATGAATCATATTCTTTCTTTCAGAAGTTATTTAAACATTCACCAATTTGGGGGGATTTTTCCCCTACTTTTTGATAATTAAGATGCTGCTGAGATTATTCTTATATATTAATCTTTGACTACGTGTCTGGTTATATTTCCTTAGCTTAACTTTCTAGAATTGGATTTGCTAGGTCAAAAGGCATGGATATTTTTCCTGTATCTTGCCAAATTGCTTTTCAGAAAGATTAGGCCAGTCTTTGTGTCTATTAACAGTGTGTGAGGGTACCCTTATGAACAGCATATGAGCTTGCCAACATTAATTATCATTGCATTTGCATTTTCAACAATTTACGTAGGTGAAAATTGAATATCATTTTTAAATGTTCTATTTACCAATGCAAAAACATTTTCTTTCCATATTTTTAAATTTTACTTCTGTTTTTTAATTCCAGAATTGCCCATATAAGAACCTTGTGCCTATTTTGTGTGTGAGAAGTGGATTGGGGACTTTTTCTTATTGATAGATAAGGTCTCTTTTTGTATGAAGGCTATACTGAGCTTTTGTTGTAATTGATACGAGTAGGTTTGTTTGTTTGTTTTGAGACAGAGTTTTGTTCTTGTTGCCCAGGCTGGAGTGCAATGGCACAATCTCAGCTCACTGCAACCTCTGCCTCCCAGGTTCAAGTGATTTTCCTGCCTCAGCCTTAAGTAGCTGGGATTACAGGGGCCTGCCACCATGCTTGGCTAATTTTTGTATTTTTAGTAGAGAAGGGGTTTCGCCATGTTGGCCAGGCCGGTCTCGAACTCCTGACCTCAGGTGATCTGCCTGCCTCGGCCTCCCAAAGTACTAGGATTACAGGCGTGAGCCACCATGCCTGGCCTACAAGTAGGTTTTTCAGGCTATAATTTGTCTTTTAATTTTGTTTTTAATATTCCAGAAGTTAATTTTATGTAGTCAGGTTTATTGTTCTTTTATGTCTTGCTCAATTGCTCTTGTGCCTATAAAATCTTCCTCTCACTCAGTTTTGACCTATCTTCTCTTTGTATTTCTAGTTCAGTTTTTTAAGTGTATAATCTTCGTCTGTCTAAATTTTATTTTTGTGTATGGTGTATAATAAAGATCTTATTTTTTTCTGTGAGGGTAATTCTAGCCACATATTTTAGCAGTGTATGGCAAGTGCCTCTTGATTGTACTTCTCAGAATATTCTCAGCTATTTTTATTGGTTAGTTATTTTACTGTGTAACATAAATTACCCCAAACATAACATCATACAATAATAAACATTTATCATCTGTTTTTATCTGCCAGGAATTCAGGAGTGGTTTAGTTGGGTGGTTCTGGCTTAGGTCTTTTAAAGAGTTATAGTTAAGATATTAGCTGGGGCTACAGTCATCTGAAGGCTTTTCTGGGGCTGGAGCAGCAGTCCAGGCTGCACCAGGGAACAGTTTTGTCGAAGACAGTTTTTCCATGGACCTGGGGAGTCGGGGGAAAGTTTCAGGATGAAACTGTTCTACCTCAGATCACCAGGCATTTGTTAGATTCTCATAAGGAGTGAGCAACCTAGATCCCTCGCATGCACAGTTCACAATAGGGTTCACACACCTATGAGAATCTGACGCCACCAGTGATCTGACAGGAGGCGGAGCTCAGGCGTAATGCTCATTGGCCCACTGCTCACCTCCTGCTGTGCAGCCCAGTTCCTAACGGGCCATGGACTGGTACCAGTCTGTGGCTAGGGTTGGGAACACCTGGGCTGGAGGATCCCTTCCACAGTGGCTCACTCATATGGCCATTGGTAGAAGGGCTTAGTTCCTTGATGTCTGCTGACAGGTAGCCATATTTCCTCACTATATGGACTTTTCCATAGGGATGATTGAGTGTCCTTATAACATGGCAGCAGCCTTCCCCCAGAGTGAGTGGCCTGATACAATAAAGCAGAAGGAGTCACAGTGCTCTTTATAACCTAGCCTTGGAAGTGACATTCCTGTCATATCCTATCATTTCTGTCATATTCTACTGGTGACACAGAGCAACCGTGATATAATATCCACAAATTACAAATATTAAGAGGAATGGGTCACTGACGGCTTCTTGGAGGCTGGTTATCAAACTCTTCCTCTGAGAGGAAATTTAGAATTGTATCTCCCTTTGTATAGATGTTTATTCAATATCATTTTGTCATTTACATCCCAAAGCCCCATGGTGGCATCTGGAAGTTTCTTCTTCCCTTAGTTTTCTGCCCTGTAACCTTATCTGATTCTTAAATTTAAAGTCAAGTGGCGTTTGTCATCTGAGGCTTTTCTGTCACTGTCATTACAACTAGCTCAGGGACAAAATATTTATCTTTTCACTTCCCTCATCTAGTATTTATTGACTATTGGTTTTGATAAAGTAATAAAAGAAATATAAGTTTCAAAGAAATAGAAATTACAGTTTTATATATATATATATATATATATATATATATATATACATACACATATGCCTATAAAACTTGGCACAGATATACATGTACTCACATACATGTACACACGCATACTCTGAATAGTGGGAAAAAATCCCAAAGCTTTAGGGCAGAGAGGGTCACAGAGAAAGGAAGAGACTTTTCCAAGGCCACACAGTGATATAAAGTTAATGAAAACCCAGATCTTCCATCCACCTTTTAGCCTGGCTCACTCTTCCCACATTTATGAAATACTTAAAATGAAACTGGATGGCTACGTGTTTAAAATTCATGTGTACAGAATGGAGAGGGATTACTCAGCAATGGTTTGGAGACTGGAGGTCTTGCTCTGCTTCTGTCCATTTTCTTCCCTGAAGTTTGGCTGTGGCTGTTCCAAGTCCACTCTTAATTGGATTTGTAGGAGCCAGAAAGTGCTGAGCACACATCACAGTGGTGGGTAATTGGGCAGTTTCCTGGCTCCCCAGAGCCTCTGACTTGTTTGTGGATTGTGATCCATGATTCCCTGTATCATGCATTTTCAGAAAGCAAACTGGCAATCAAATGGTAATTGTTTCCATCTGTGTGGATTTCTGCCTGGCAAGGAGGAGGTTGGCTCTGAGAAGAGTAAAGGGACCTGGAATTGGATGTCAGGCCTGCAGCATACCATGGATGCGGTGGCCCCAAGCTCACATTTTCCAGTAGAGTCCTAATTTCAGATCTTTCATCTGGTTGGCCTTATAAATAATCCAAATGCCCTAGAAATTCCACCACCTAAACCATATTTTCTAAAGTGTTTCTTACTGCTGAAAGGAGCACAGACTTCCTTTGTTAGACTGTTGCCCCAGTTTTGATTTGAAAAATGTATCACTGAACTTACGGAAAGGAGACTTTTGCTGCTGCTGCTGTTGTTAAATAGGTGTAAGAATGGTGGAACAGGCCAGGCGCAGTGGCTCACGCCTGTAATCCCAGCACTTGGGTAGGCCAATTTGGGTGGATCATGAGGTCAGGAGATTGAGACCATCCTGGCTAACACAGTGAAACCCCATCTCTACTAAAAAATACAAAAAATTAGCCAGGCGTGGTGGCGGGCACCTGTAGTCCCAGCTACTCGGGAGGCTGAGGCAGGAGAATGGCATGAACCTGGGAGGCAGAGCTTGCAGTGAGCCAAGATTGCACCACTGCACTCCAGCCTGGGCGACAGAGCAAGACTCCGTCTCAAAAAAAAAAAAAAAAAAAAAAAAAAAAGAATGGTGGAACAGTTGAATTTGGGGCATATCAAATTAGAAAGAGCTGACCCAATATACCAGATCTCTGAGGACATTGAAGCACTCTCTCTCTAGATACTCATTCAGGTATATGTGCAGGCATTTCGTCAGATTCCTTTTCAGTGTGTACTGGGTAGAGTGCATGATGCTGGGAACTCAGTTAAATGTAACATGGACTCTCTCTCAGACTCCACAGCCCACAATAAGGAGATGAGGTATGGATATATATAATAATAATACAAATTTAAGAGCATATAGAGATATATAGGGGATATAAAGATCTCCCAACTGGGAAGATCCAGAAAGATTCCAGTTCACTAAACCCTCACCAAAATGAATACAGTAATTGTCATCTATTGCTGTGGGATAAGCCAACCCAAACATAGTGGCTTAAAACTACCATCGTTTCTTTGTAATTTCATGATTTGAGTAGCACTCTGCAGGTGTGTCTCCTCCCTGTTCCACTTGGTGTCAGTTGGGGTGGCTCATGGGGGCTTGGAAGATCCCAGATGGCTTCATTCACATGTCTGCTACCACAGCTGGGAGGGCCAAGAAAGGTGGGGCTGTCTTTCTAGCCAGGTAACTGGGCTTTGTTACATGGCAGTTTAGGGTCAAAGAGAGAAGGAGTGGAACCTGTTAGACCTCTTAAGGCCCAGGCCCAGAGCTGGTACAGAGTCACTTCCACTGCTTTCTGTTGATCAGAGAAAGTCACCAGGCCAGCCCAGAGTCAAGATCCATCCCTTTATCAGAGGAGTGGAATGCACACACAGGAATGGAAGAATCTCTGGTGGCCAACTGTGTAATCTATGACTTTAATATAAAGAAAAAAATTCTAAAAGCTGAAGAATGAGATCTTACTGTCTAAACTGTAGTTTATGGTCCCTAGTGAGGACTGGCTGTGCTTTCCCAGTTGTCTAAGTGTGTGAGCTTCATACATCAGTCCCAAAGGGTACAGTCATCCACCTCTGTATGCCTATTTTTACACTGTCCAGCCCGAGATTAGATAAAGATGATTTCTGGAAAGTTTACATTGTGAGTGATTCAGCTGGGGTCCAGGTGGCCTTCCAGGTTTCTTTATTTAAAGATGGGGTCTCACTCTGTTGCCCAGGCTGGAGAGTAGTGACTATTCTCAAGCCAGATATTGTGCACTACAGCCTGGAACTCCTAGACTCAAGTGATCCTCCTGCTTCAGCCTCCCAAGTAGCTGAGACTACAGGCATGCACCACCATGCCCAGCTCACTCCCAGCTTCTTATCTGTCCCTTTCACCTTTTTTTCACCACCTTTGCTCTTTACTAGTACCTTGCCCATGGTGTCCACCCTTCTTACTGAGTTTCCACCTCTCTCTCATTGCAGGCACTAAAACAGGTGCAGATCTTAGTGATGGTACTTGTGAGCCTGGACTGGCTTCCCCGGCCTCCTACATGAACCCCTTCCCGGTGCTCCATCTCATCGAGGACTTGAGGCTGGCCTTGGAGATGCTGGAGCTTCCTCAGGAGAGAGCAGCCCTCCTGAGCCAGATCCCTGGCCCAACAGCTGCCTACATAAAGGAATGGTTTGAAGAGAGCTTGGTAAGTAGTCCCGTGGCCTGATTGGGAACCACTGGGGAATGTAATGGTGCAGCCCATGGAGTGCCACTGCTGACTGGGGCTGTTGACTCATCTGTATACCTTACAGCCTTTTCTTCCATCCCACTTTGGCCAACGCTGCAGGGTGGCCCTTCTTATCAAGGAGTATAGAGCCCAGTCAGGCGACTTAAGCTATGCCCTCTGCCCTTCCATGGTCCACAGTTGGCCTCTCCTGAGGAAATCCAGGGCCAGAGAAGGGCAAACATTTAAGATTTCACACACACACACACACACACCCTCGAATTACATGTACTGCTTATTGAGTTCTAATCCCTGGCTGGTGTCTCTCCCCTCGGCTAGATCCCACTACCCCTTGTTTCTTACCACAAACAAAAGACTGGTTACCTCATTGATTTTAAAAAAAAGCTTGACAAATTTCTTAGGAGGAAATATTTTCTTATTTTTGCATTTCTTTGGTAAAAAGGCTAAACTTTTGAAAATTTGTTTGTTCGTATTCCTCTGTATGGTCTCTTAACTTTTGATTCTATATTCTGTATCTGGAAAAAGAATGCATTTCCCATATACATATTCACATGCAGCATTTTATTTTTGAGACAGGGTCTTGCTCTGTCACCCAGGCTGGAGTGCAGTGTGGCTTGATCATGGCTCACTGCAGCCTCGACCTCCCAGGCTCAAGGGAATTCTCCCAACTCTTGCTCCCAGAAGTGTACCACCTCTGCAGAAGTGCAAGCCACACCTGGCTAATTAAAAAAAAATTTTGTGTGTGTGGAGATGGGGTTTCCCTATGTTGTCCAGGTTGGTCTTGAAATCTTGGCTCAAACAATCCACCCACCTCGGCCTCCCAAAAGTGCTAGGATTGTAAGCGTGAGCCACTGCACCTGGCCAGTATTTCACTAATAAACCTAAATTATAAAAATACCACAAAACAGAATTTTAAAGTTTTTTATTTGTACAAATTTGTGGGGTACATGTGAAATTTCGTTACATGTATATAACACATAGTGATCAAGTCAGTCAGGGTATTTAGGGTATCCACTGCTCACCAAAATAGAGTTTTAAAGGATAGGTTAAAAAATAGTTCCAATATTTTTCCCTATACACCCAGAAATCACCTTGAGCCTCTTGGGTGCACCTCTCCCACTCTAGTCTATTTGTAGTCTATGCCGTTGTTTTCTGTTAGGATTTTGGTGTTTTTCTTATCTATTTGAATGACCTTTTATTAGCCATTTGCTTTATTTGTAGCATATATTTTCCTCACTCTGTTTTTAAATAACGTTTAGGTGCTTTTTGAGACACAGAATTTTAAACAACTGTACTTCACTCTATCAGTCTTTCCTATTTTGGTTTCTTGTTTTCCTTTTGGCCCTAGCAACGCCTTTCCCAACCTCAGAACAGATAACTGTTCACCTGTATCTTCCTCTAGTAAGTTTATGGTTTGATTTTTATTTTATGGTTAACTCCAATCCATCAACAATATTTTTTAGCATTTGGTATAAACAATGAATCTAACTTTTAAAACAGTTTTTGGAAACTTATTCAAAATATTTTTGATCCAAAGGCAGTTGACATTGTTGTTGGTTTTTTCAAGATGCATTGGTAGAAAACAGCTTGCATTCAGATTTGCAGTTTTGTCTTGGGGTTATTTACAATGGTTTAGGGAATGCCTTCCTTTGAAGAGATTTCCCTAAAAGTGATTGCATTCATAAATCTTCTAGAGTAATTATGGCCATCACTAACCTATGAATGGCGAAGCAAGTACTTTTAGGGGGTCAGAAGTTCGTATAAACATTCCAAGATGTAAGGGCTGTATGTTAAGGTTTTTATTCTGGACAGAGATAGCCTGTGTGTATTTTAGATCTTGCAGACCTAAAGTCATTTTATGATCAGCACGTCCACATTCCACACAAGGTCTTAGTCTGTATGGAAATAGAATTCAGACTGGTGAGCAAACTCATCAAGTGCTTTAGATTGACACTTCTAGTTAGAAGTTGTTGCTGCTCAAATTTTGGTCTGTGGCTCAGCAGCTTTCTCATCCCCTAGTAGCTTGTGAAAAATGCAGACTATGGGCCCCCATCTCATACTTGCTGAACCATCTCCAGGTGACTCGTAAGCACATTAAAGTTTAAGAAGCACTGCGTTCAACCCTGGAGACTCAGTTGAATTATTTTTTTAAAGTCCCATGTGGGTTAGGATTGGAATTGGAACTAGTAAGATGGTTTGAAGGATTAGGCAGCACTGCCCAGCGCCTTCTCATGCATGATGTCTGTGCATCCCTTGCATATTTGCTCCCTTCTCCTCTGTAGACACATTGGCATTGTTCACATCTAGAGTTCCTGCTTGGCCATGACACTGGCCTGACATGGTCCAACTCTGCCTCGTGACATCTATATCAGTTGGGATACTTTTTCCAGTAAAATGATGTAAACAATAACGAGATAGACCACTAACAAGATGTCCAGAAGACAGACAGTCCCAGGGTTAAATAAGTGGCTCTGAGTGACCTCATGGGTACTGGTTCTTCCCATCTTTTTGCTTTGCCGTCCTCAAGGGGTGGTTTTTGCTCAGGCACATCCCATAACAGTCACAAGATGGCCACTAGAACTGCAGGCAACATGTCCTTACAAGACACAACATAAAACTGTGTGCAGAGGTAGAGAATCATTTCTTTAGTATGTTTTTGTTGTTTTTAATCAGGAGGGAAACTCTCTGCAACCCCCTAGCAGACTTCCCATTTAGCTGCAGTGGCCAGAATTTGTTCACCTGTGCATACCCTAGCTGCAAGGGAGTCTGGGAAAGCAAGTATTGGCACTTCCACCTGCCATAGAGGGAGGTGGCCTCTGTCAGAAAAGAATGATGATAGAGTGGGGGAAAGTGAGTGGCCCTCAGGAAGACAGCTCAGAGTGACTGCCGCAAACTTCTGTTAGGTTTGAGTTTACTCTTGTTGGCTGACAAATTCTTTCCGTGTTTTCTCAATATGTTTTCTTTTTAAACTCAAGTTTCTAAGGAAAAGGATCTTATTGACCCAGTTAATTATTTTTGAGTGAAGTCCTCCAGATCAGTGAAGAAGCGTTAAGTGTAAAAGAAATAGGCATTAAAGACTTTTAATTTATTCACAAGCTATGGATGCACACCTTAGGTCCAGTGTCTACCCCAGAGTGAATCAACTGTTAGCAGAGGGGAGGGATTACATAGTGGGAAATGTATCTTGTACTGCTGCTGCTCATCTGGGACTGCAGATCTTCTGGCACTGGAGCACCTGTGGTCCACCAGAAGAATGGGCTGCTGAGAAGCAGGGGTAGATGTGGAGGAGTGGTCCATAGTTCGAATAGGACAAATAGCAGACTAGTCCTGGGCTCTCTATGTCTTACATGAAAAGGGCACTCCTAGTCCTAGTGCCTCCTATTGGGTAGCTGTTTCTTTGTGGTAGGGCTGGTTCCTCTTCTTCTGGGTCCTGGCAGAGCTAAAGCACAGCTGGGCCAGCACAGTTGGCAGCAGTAGGAGTGCTGTTGGCCAGGACTTTGCCTGGAGATGGGTATAAAACAGAGCAGACTAGTTCTAAAGCCCAAGTGGAGCAGACCTGCCCAGGAGTCAGTGGCACTGGGTTAAGTGAGTTTCCCATGCTCTGGGGTCTAAACTAGCATCCTGCTCCTTGGTAAGTATAATGAGGAGAAGTGGGCTCTGGGCCTAGAAGGGCATGTGCAAGGCTTTCTTAGTGGGGATACCCTCTGGGGCCTCAGTGGGGCAAGGAACAAAGGGCCTGGATTCCCTTGGTCTAGGAGCAGTATTTCCTCTGGAAAGTTGGTGAATGAGGACCTTGTATAGAGGGTGTCTTGGGGTCTAATTTGGGCTGGGATCTGGCCTGCAGAGGAAGCATCAGGGAGGCTGTCCTGCCTGTGGTGCAGCAGAGCAGTGTTACCCTCAGGAGATGGGAAGGTGGTCCTTTACAACTGGAAGACACAGCCAAGCTCAGGGTCAGTGCTCATGGAGGATGAAGCTGAGGCCCTGGCTGGAAGGCTGAGGCAGCTCTTTTGTGATGGGAACAGAGCTGAGTTCTAGAAAGGGGCAGCCTCCTCCTTCTCTGTTTACTATGGTGAAATGTAGGATGATGCCCTCAGGAGGGTGTGGTTATTTCAGTTCAGGAGCCCCAGAACCCCACAGGTGGTCCTGAAGCCCAGAAAGGGAAGCAGTGCTCATCAGTGGCCCTGGCATATGCTGGCATGTAATCATCAGTGGCCCTGGCATGTGGTACCTGGCCCAGGCAAGAAGGACCCGGTACAACTGTGACCACTTCCAGGATTTTGGCTGTGCCTTGAGTGGGGCTTTCCCATGGTCTGAAAGGGGTGTCTCTACCCCTCCACACCTGCTTGGCTTGGCTGGGTGGTTGGTGGCATAGATCTTTGGCTAGGTTGGGTGGTGGAAACCTTAGACAGGATAGCCAGTCAGATTCAGATGGGCTCTACAGGGCTGGGGATAGCCAGTTAGCTGGGAGGAGTAGACCTAGGCTGATACACAGTGTTGATTTGTGTCCCAGGTCTTTGGGTGATGCCCAGAAGATACCAGAGCCAGCAGAGTCTCCATATGAAGTAGCCATGGGTGCTTCTCTAACAGTATGTTGTGTACACCCTTCATCTCCTACCAGCCAGCCAGTCTGTTCTGCTGTTTAACACATTGGGTATGGGCCAAGGAGATTCTCAGTGAAGTTTCAAGATGAAGCCAGAGAAAGGGCAGGCAAACCCAGCAGCAAAGTGAAGGCAAGTCAAGGAAGAGCTCAGGCTCCAGGGTGAGGGGTGGTGCTTGGCAGAGAACCCATAAAAGGGCTGTACTCTAGGCCCTGTTTGGAACTGGGGTACATGGAGTAGGCTTGGCCATCCAACAGGAACCCAGGCTTTTCTTTGCAAGGTCTCAAGAGTCCTGGTCAGTGTGCTTGAGCAGGTGAAAGCAGATTGAACCAGGGTGAGGGAGTATGGAAGGTAGGAAGGAGTTAAAAGGCCAGGGTTCTACCCTGGCTCTACCACTCATGAGCCTCTTCTTCACTTCTGTGGGACTCAGTTTCCCTACTGGAAATGACAGCTGAGTTTGAAAGTGTCTGCAAGATCTGGCCAAGCATTCTAATTCTGCAGTTTGTTCTGGGGGCTATATGGAGTGGTCTCTTTGTAAGCACCAGCCTTTGCCTCCCTCAGTCTTGACCTCTTGGGTTCCAAAGTGTGGAGACAGGTTAGGAACCTCTCAGTTTACAGCTGCCCTTATGTTAGAGCTTGATGGAGGCCCACATCTCAACAGTGGAGAGGCAAATCCGTTTACCATATTGAAAAACCTGAAGAGTTGCTCTCCTGAATGAGCAGCCTCTGCTGGCCCCAGCTGGGATAAGTGCTCACCTCTGATAGCCCAGCAGTCAGTTCAGGTGCCCTCAGTTACCTTTTTAACTAGTTTCCCAAGAAACAAAGAAACCCAGACCCAGGCTGGGGAGCACAGCCACCCCCCCTTCTCAGCTCCAAACCACCTTGTCACAGATGGTGGCTTCTTCAGCTCCCAGCTCCTCAAACAAAGCCCATACATTCCTGCCAGATTCAGCTTGCAATCTTTCATTCTGTCCAAGAAGCAAATCTGTTTACCATATTGAAAAGCCAGAGGAGTTGCAAAAAAAAAAAAAAAAAAAAAGTGGAGAGAAAAAGCTGTTTTATGAATTATAAAATGTGAGCTTGAATTTTTTACCATGGGATTCATTTTTGTATCTCCAGAATGGAAAACAAAAGATAGTCAGGATACGTGTGTGTTGAACATTTCAATTTTGAAAAGTTACAGAAGGAGTTTTGTAGGTAAACCTTTTCCTCTGGATCTTAGAGGAGGGAAAATTTGGTGCTTATTTTTCAAGAAAAAAAGTAGAGCCTGTGTGAACCGATTTCCAGCATGTTTTCTTACCTCCCCTGTGACAGGTGTGAACTTGAGTGAGAGATGAGAAAGGAGTAGGTGTGTCCATGCTTTCTTTCTGTGCTCAGCTCCCAAGGGGCTCCTGGGCCGGGCTCAGGTGGCACCAGTGGTAGTTCTTTGTCCCTGTGCAGTGCTGGAAGAAGCCACTAGGTGGGAGTCAGGGACAAATGCTGGGAAGTGAAATCCCAAAGAATGAGGTCAGCATGGGCTTCATATGAGAAAACAGCTTTTAATTTTTCTTTTTCAGACAAAGATAACATAAGCACCTCTCGTTATTGAAACTACTTAACTGCACCTGGGTCAGCTGGCAAAGATAATTCTTTGCCATTTTCCTTAGAAACAGTGGACAAAGGGCAGTCAAGAGAGGGCTCCACTGTTTAGGGTGGGGGAGAAGAGACAGGGCTGGTCCTGGGAGCATAGACCTGACCTTCCCCTGTGGATGTGGGGAGACCTCTCCAGACTTCTTGACTGCAGTGCCTTCTGCTGGGGTGCTAATAGGTTGGCCCTTTCCATTCCCGCAGGCATTTCCTAGCCCACAGTTTATGTTATGCCCTGCCCTAGAGAAGCTTCCTGTCCCCTGGGGGATTTTGAATGCCCTTTTCCTGACACAGCAGCCAAGACTGGGGGCCTTCAGCCACTGCAAATTTAGCAGTTTTAATTTTCCTGAATCTTGATCCCTGCCCCCCAAAGTAAATTTACCCTACTAAATTCTAGCAATCCGGCTCCTTTCAGACCTGACCTAAAGAGACTATTTCAGCCTCTAAGAACCAATGTTTATAAATGACCAAGAATGTGCAAACACTGGTGAAAGAGCAAATAAATCCTTCCCCACTAAATTTCCTGCTTCAGGCCCAGGGGCCGTGGTGGACAATGTTGCCAGGTTAGCATAACTTGAGGTCTGAGCATGTAGACACCCACTTACCCTCCACCCACAAAAGAAAACCCTGCCAGAGATACACTACCAAGAGCCTTCTGCCCTTTCAGATACCTGCTAGTGGGCAGGCAGGCTCCAGGGAATTTATGCTTCTAGGCAAGTTTGTTTAGTAATCTATGTTTCGAAGAATGTTTTCTTTGTTTTGTTTTGTTTTGTTTTTTGAGACGGAGTTTTATTGCCCAGGCTGGAGTGCAGTAGTGTGATATTGGCTCACTGCAATCTCCACCTCCCAGGTTCAAGCAATTCTCCTGCCTCAGCCTCCCGATTAGCTGGGATTGCAGTTGTGCACCACCACGCCCGGCTAATTTTTGTATTTTTCGTAGAGACAGAGTTTCACCAGGTTGACGAGGCTGGTCTCGAACTCCTGACCTCAGGTGATCTGCCCACCTCAGCCTCCGAAAGTGCTGGGAATACAGGCATGAGCCACCATGCCTGGCCTTGAGGAACTTTTGAAAGCGGTTTCCTAACTTCTTACTCCTCCAAGTGTTGTCCTGGGACCAGTAGTACGAGCATCACCTGGGAGCTTGTCAGCAGTGCACAACAGCAGGCCCCATACCCAGTCTACTGAACCAGAATCTGCATTTTTACTAGAACCCCCTCAGGTCCAGGCAGTTCATTCTGGATGGGGAAGCACTGTCCTAACCCAGGGATTAGCAAACCATGGCCCACAGTTAGCCCACTGCATATTTCTTACACTCATCAGCTAAGAATGATTTTTACATTTTTCAAGACTGAAGAAAAATCACAAGAATGTTTTGAGATGGGAAAATAATATAAAATTCACATTTTGGTGTCCATAAATAAAGTTTTACTAGTACACAGCCACACACTGGTTTAGGTATTGGCTGTGGCTGCTTTTGCACTGCAAATAGGAGAGTTGAGTATGAGATAGACTATATGGCCCACCAAACCCAAATATTTGCCATCTGGCCCTTTACAGGAAAAGTCTGCCGACCTTTGTACTGATCTATTTTGGAGGTGCATTCTCCATGCTTGTGTTCTGTGGAGGCTTGAGCTGCAGTGGCCAGGACTTCCTCCACAGCACTCTTCACTCCCTTCCCCCGCCTCCCCTTCTCAGCGGGCCAACTGTGCACCATGTCTGTTGAAGGACACAAGTTTACATCTGACTTATGAGGATTTATGAGGGAGTGTCCTGGCAGCTGCCACCTATGGCCCAGAGGTGAAGGCTCAGGGCTGAGCGGAGCCCAGGATGCCTGTAGGTGATAGGTCAGTGGAACAGCACGTGACCATGAGATTCCTCTCAGTTTACAGTTCTGCCTGATAAGATGCTGCTGATTTCTGGTAGGCAGCAGGAGTAACACCTCAGGGGGCCTCAGCTCCTTTTTCAGCCATTCCCTCAAGTACTTGGAATTCCAGCCAGGTAGGTGGCAATCCTGGGGTTCTCTTCTAGACCCTAGGACAGGGGTGGAGCAAGCTACAGTGACTTTCCCCGGCAAACCTGACCACCCTGGCCTCTTAGCTGTGTTTTTACTCCCAGAATCTCAGCCTCAAAGTCTCCTGCCCTTTTCCCACAGCTGGCTGCTGCATGTTGCAGGCAGTAATGAATCTGTTTGTAGATGAGCAAAGTACTTCCAGGAAGGCCTTCGGGACTGTTAGGTCCTGTAGTGACCCGTATTTGTGTACCCTTTGTGCTTCCTGAGGACTTCTGTCTTCAGAGAGGGGTCCAGTGAGTCTGAGACACCACCTCACAGGAGCAGTATAATGGGAGCAGGAAGCCCAGGCCCCCGAGCTCCCAATAACAAGGGGAGCCTAGACCTTTGGGAGTAACTACCTCGGCCAATTAAAAGCTGGCCTTCTAGCCTTTTGGGAGTCATGGACTGTTCTGATAATCTGACAACTCTTTTTCAGATAAAGATTTATGAATACAAATAGTAGTACTTTCTATATATTTGACGAACGTATTTAGGGGCTCATCTGATCCCTGGAATCCCATCTGTAAATCAAGTGAGGTGCCCTGGACAGGATGGACTTCTAGGGCAGTGGTGCAGCCATGGGTTTGCCTTGCCAGGCCAGCCACGACAGGGACCCAGCTGCCCCTGGGGGTGGGGTGAGTGAGCGAGGAGGTGCCTTAGCTTCTGAATCCATCCCATTTCACTCAGCCCTTCCCTTTTCCCTCCTGCCAACCTGCTCCTAGGTCTTTTGGGGTGTTAATTTGTGATTTTTGAGTTGAATTACGATGTAAGTAAAATGTACTTGGTGTTTAAGGAAAAACAAGGCTGAGATAAGGCTTGCTACTTGAGAATGCCATAAAAATGTCAAGAATTTAGCTGCAGTTTATCTGGATTCTTCCCTCCCTTCCTCCCTTTTCTGTCCCTTTCTCTCCCCTACCCTGCACCCCCCACCTTTGTTCATCACACATTGAGTTGAGCTGACAGAGGAAATGGGCCCCGTCTTTTCCTCTTTGTGTTGAACATCTTTACCCTGGAGAAACGGACCTTCAAGTCTCTCTCCTTCACATAGAATTTTAGTCTTACTTTACCAGTCTTATCATTTGAGCCTTATTCTTTCATCCAAAAAATGTTTAAATTCGTACTGTGTGCTAAGAATTGTAGGCATGGAAGTAGGAGAAGTGAGTTGGAAATCAGACACACTTCTGACAGTCTGGTGCAATAGGAGTGGTCCAGTGTGACAAGGTCAGTGATGAAGTAGAGAGGGGAATTTAGGTGCTCAGGAAGGGATAGAAGAGGGACACCTGAGCCACAGCTCTATGTAAGCTGGGAGTGAGCTAGGCTGATGAGAGCAGCCACATTGGCCACCTTTCTCTTTTCTCTTTTCTCCTCTCTTGTACCAGAACCTAAGGAAGAGCACTGCACTCCTCCCAGGAGAGGGGAGAATTTTCCACCATCCTGTAGAGGCTGGAACCTTGCGCCACCTCTCCCTGTCCAGCTCCCAAATCAGCTTGTCTACCTCCTCTTCCCTGGAGTCCCAGATATACCTTTATTGCATACCATATGATAATTCTTAACCCAGGGCATGAAGTTTTTCATTTGCCTTGGATGCGGGGAAAATGTGTATTGACTGGATGAATTTCTTCATTTGACTTGTTCAGGCTTTTAGACAGAGAAAAACCAACCTACTGACCCCTGTACTTTTAGAGATGTTCTTCCTTGGCAACATCCTGCCATAGCATGGGCAGGGAACCTGGGCTGGGTGGATCACACTGTGCTGTGGAGCAGGGCCAGAGGTGAGGAGCAAGGGGCTAGAGCTCAGCGCATGGGCAGCAAAGCCTGCTTTTCCTTTCTGGTCTCTGTCTGGGTGTGTCTCCAGGAATTTTCTCCTCCCCTTATGCCAGCTGCTGGCTAGAGCTCTCCTCCTTGCCACCTCTGTGATCTCTGTGGGCTGGCCCAGCCTGCTGGGGACTGTGCTGCCAGGCATTGTTTCTGCCCTTTTGGGCCCTGCTTCTGGCCCTGGTGGACATTGAAGCCATGCTGAGGGGCATGCGGCATGAGGGGCATGAAGGACTGCTCTTCAGACTGGGAGTTCCAGGAAACCCCGGAGGTGACCCCCAAGGGAACTGGGAAGGCCCAGGCAGTCACAAGCTGTGCATCTGCAAGTCCTTTGCCACAGCAGAGCTCGGGGCCTTGCGTGTAACCACAGTTCCCACCGCACCCACATCAAAGGCCACTTTGATAATCAGCCATAGCCAAAGGCCACACATTAAGGGCTGGGGAAGGGAGAAAAGCTGTTTTTAGTGGGGAGCTCTCAAAGGAGATGGGAATAGGAGGAGGTGGGGGGTGGCATCTAGGGAGTGCCGGAGGGGCCACCTGGAGAGCCTGCATGTGACCTGCCCTGAAAGGAGGAAAACAGCTGCAGCTCCAGGTCTCCGCCAGCCTTTCCAAGGCCCCTGTCTACCCAGCACTGCTCCCTGAGTCTCATGGAAATGCACGTGAAGCAGCCTCAACCTTTCCACCTCCTTGGTTTGTAAAGCAGGTAGCCCAGAGTGGGGGACAGCCAGAGAGGCAGGACCCTCCAGCCCTGGCCCCTGTTCAGAATGTGGCCCCCAGGGTGCTCTGGCTGGTGGCCAACAGTCCAGGGCCAGACTCCCCTGAGTTTGCGGCAGTTGGTCTCTAATGGATGGTACCACCAGCGCCAAGGACAGCAAACGCTCTGTGCTGGGCCTGTCGCTCAGCAGGACCAAGAACCCAGACTGGAGCTGCTTTTTTTTGGAAACAACAGGCTTTCCTCGGGGCACAGCCCATCGTCACTCGCCTGGAAAATGGGTGGGCGTGGGCTTCAGGGCGGGGGTCAGGCTGTGTGTGGGAACCAGTGAGCTCCTCCAAGAGCAGCACTTATTTTTAGTCTTCTCCCCAGTCCCAAATAAACTGAGAGCAGCTGGGAGCCCTGGGTAAATGCAGAGTGAAGCAGAGACAGGAAATCGGGGCTCTCAGTAATGAGTTCCAGCCACTCCAGAAGGGGGAAGCCAGACAAGGAATTTTCTTCAGGACTGTTTCCCTCTGGCAGGCTCCGGTATTATCACTGAGAATGGTCCCGTGTGTGTGTGCGTGTGTGTCATGTTTACAACTTCTGTCCAAGTCTTCTTTCTTTTTTCTCTACCTTTGTGTGACATTTGATTTCTCCGCAGGGCTCTGAATCCCAGTCCTGGTGCGTGTGTGTGCGTGTATGTGCGTGTGCGTGTGTGTGTGTGTGTGTGTGGGGGGGGGGGGTGGTCGGGGAGGACACTGAAGCAGCACGGTCTGCTCTGTGTCGCTGTGTGTCTGAAACTGTCTAGGGAGAGGCTGAAGGACGCAGGCCAGGGAAGTAGGGAAATTTGAACACAGCTTGGAGTTCTTGAGTGGGGAGGGGGCAGAGGCAAGGAAGAGGAGAGAACTGGTCTCCAGCCAGGAAAAGGGCTTTTTCCACCAAGGCATCTAACTGCTGACATGGGTGCCCAGCATGGATGGGGACATTGATGTTTACAAGCATTTCTCGTGGCTGAAGAGGGTAAGTGACTGGCTGCTTTGTCTGGGTCTCCGTGGAGATAAGTGAGGGGGAGACGCTTTGGGGTGTTTTGGGGTGTGTGTGCGTGTGTGTGGTAGGGGGAGGTATTGTCCAGCAAAGCCCTGCTGTGGCCAAGTTCTTCATGAGAATCTAATTATAGAACCAGGGAGAAAACAGTCAGCTGTCTTTGTTTCTCCACTGACATTCTAGTGAATGAGCCTCTGTACAGAAAGGCAAGAATGGAGTGAGGAAAGTTGGTTATTTTAACTTTGGCACCTAAACAGTCAGAGGCTCCAAACACCGTGACCAGAAGAATGTGCCCACCGCTTTTCAGTTTGAGGACACAGGGAGGAAGCTGCTGCCTTTTTAAATGCATTGGATTCGGAAGTTGTTTAACTCGTTCTCACTCTGATGTTATCCGGTGGAGCACACATCTGCTGTCAGCAGAATGAGCTTCTGCATTTCCGGAGGAAAGCTTTCAGGGAGTTCTCTTTGAATGCTCTGAAGCTGAGGGTTTATGTTGCAAGTTGTTCATGCCCTTTCTTTAGAGGATAAACCTGAGTGTGTGGTATGAGCAAGGAATGAATGGACGTTGGGGGCTGGAGTAGCATCATACTCCTAGAATTCAGGCTGTTTCCTCTTTTGTGGCTGCCTTTAAATTGGCTAAGATAGGTATGAATTTATTTTCACACGAAGGGATTTTAGGCTGAGTGTTTTTCAGAGGCAGGAAGGGCAAAAGCAGCTGACAGGTTAGAGATTTGACATTGTAACTGCAGAAGGACAGAAGAACCAGGAAGTGTCCAGCTTGGAAGGGGCATGCAGATGCCCGGACCCCGACTCCCGGACACTGAGCTGGCTGGCTTTTGTGTGAGTGCAGCAGCACTCATTCAGCAAATCTGTACTGAGTTTGGGTACTGGGTGTATAGTAGTGAGCAAAATAGAACCAGCCTCTTGTGGATCTTCTACCTAATACTGGAGATGTAGGTGAAACAGTCCCAGGAAATAAACCTCAGATTACAAACAATAAGTGTGTCTGGAGGAAGAACAGAAGACACGGGACTGCTGTTTTGATGGAGAAGGGGGTTGGGGCAGTCAGGGAGTTTGAGGAAATTATACTTCGCTGAAAACTGAAAGAGCAGTAAGAATGAGTCAGGTGAAGAATGGGGTGAAGAACATTCCAGGCAAATGGGGCATAGGGGATGATGTATACAAAGGTCCTAAAGCAAGATGGAGTCTGCTAATTGTCCAGATTGAGAGACAGCCCATGTGGCTGAGCACAGTGATGGCAGACAGAGGCGGGCAGAGGCTGGGATCACGCAGGACAGTGAAGGCCACAGTAAGGCTTTTGGGCAACATGGTTTGTGTGCTGGGGGATTTGTAGCAGGGAAGTGACATGGGATACATTGGAGGGGGGGTCTAGTTTGTATTTTAAGAAAATTACTCTAGCTGTGATGTGGTATATGGTAAGCTATGTTGGGAAAAGTGAGGCAACTGAACACAATTATAGGGCTGGAGGGCTTGGAGGGATGGGATAGTACAAACCCCTCATTTAACAAAGCCCAAGAGGGGCTAAGAACCTCATGGTATTAGTGTCATAGCTATTAGTGGTGCAGCCTGGTCTTGAACCCTGTTCTCTATCTCCCAGTCTAGTTCTCTTTATTCATTTTCTCTGCCAAATATGTATAAAATTATTGCTTTAGAACCCAGCAGAAATCCTGTCTGTGCCCAGCCCCTAGGGCATCACAGTCACCAGAAAGCATGCTGAGATGACCAGACGTTTTGGCAAAGGTTTGCATCATCTTAAGTTTTTTTTGAAGCCCCACTGGGGAGATACTGGAAGGAAATATGTAAGAAATGCACTGTCCATCACTTGGTCCTTCTTTCCCTGTATCCCAAATGAAGCTTTTAAGCAAGAAATCCTTTCAGCCAACATGTGCCTAGGATTGTCAGAGCCTTGTCCCAGCCCATGGGGCAGATACTGTAACTCTGCCTGCTACAGGAGAAGTTATGTGTGTGGAGGAACTAATTTTGCATGTCATGCGATGTAAGAAGGCCCTTCTTGTCCCAAGACCCAGGGTATTCTGGCTCCTGTGGACAGTTGGAAGTTTGCTCAGGCAAACTTTAAGCAAGGAGACTTTAGAACCCCCCAGGATGACTCATAGTAAAACAGATATTTTTCTTCTACTTTTAGAATTCTAAAGAGCATTTTACAAAAGCAAAACTCAAAGTTTAGACATGTCATTGGCAGTGTGATAAGAGTATTTTCCGTATTCTCTACCCTAAACACTACTGCCAGATTTTTAAAATCTTCTTAAAAAAAAAACGAAAAAAACAAATTCCCTTTCGTCCTATGACCCCAGTGATGAGCCCCCCTGGACTCACCCTTAATCTGGAAGAAAAATCAGGCCCTTCGGCTTGCTTGGCCTTTGAGACCATTAGCAGCCCAACGTCAACTTACCTTTTTAGTTTTATCTTTTATATCTACCCTGATGAGCTCCCAAGTGTATTTCTTCCCTTTTCTGAGCTTTTACCACAGATGACCACCTCCTCTCTAACTCTCATCCACTTCAACTGACTCCATCCAGGCTGTCTTTTCCAAGGAAACCTTTGCTGGCCCTCCCTCCCCACCTCCTGTAGCCCAGGTCTGCAGCACTTCCCATCTGCATGGCTCACCCACCCTTTCTCCTGTGCTTCAGCTGAGGTGGTGTGGAGAGCTGGTTTCTCTGAACTCATGTTTTTGAAGGTAGAAACACTATCGTCTTCATTCTCCTTTACAGAGGGCATAGATTCTGGAAGAAGAGGTTCCTGGTGCCAGAGCAGGAGCCCTTGCCCTTTGAGCAGTCCAAGGTGGTAGTGTCTCAGGGCAAAGGGGAGATACTTATGTTCAGAGAGGCATGGAGCTGGAGGGGAAATATTTGCTCAGAAAAGAAACCTTGCTCCAGGGCCTTTGTGGGATGGGATAGTATATACTATTAATATTATAGTTAAGAACATGGAGTCTGGAGTGAGGCCTGAATTAGAATCCTGGCATGCCACGTTTACCAGCTGTGTGATCCAAGGTAAATCATCTCAAAAGTCTGGATTTCTTTAACTATAAAATAAGGGAGATAATAGTACCTACCACATACAGGCTTTATGAGGACTCAGTAAGATAGTACGATTAGTGCAGTATCATGCATGTAGGAAATACTCAATAACATGTTTGCTATTAACTGCTATTGGTGATTATCAGGAAGGGAGAAGTTGAAAGAGGAACAGATGGAACCAGGTTCTCTCCTAGAATTGCCTCTCAGGCCATTCAGTGCTTCAGCTTTATGACCCTTCCCACACTCCAGATCAAGGTCTCAAACCAAGCATATTGAAGACCTAGAAGAGGCAGCTGCAACCTGGGCCACCATAGGTGACCAGAGGCCTCATTGGCTGCTGGATCTGGCCAGCTTGGCTGTGGTTGCTGAGTGAAGGCTGATCAGGGCTGATGCTCTAGTTCATTCTCCTAACAGACAAAGCCTAGGGATAAGGTAGTCTCTTGCCACAAGTATCCAGAGGGACTCAGTCACAAACAGCTCACACCTGTTCTACATTGAGTCCAGTGGATCCAACCCACACAACCATGAACACACCGCTAAAAATAGCTCCGAGCAGGGTCTGTGGGACCCACCCACTGCTCTTTCAGCAAGGGTTCATTTTCCCAGGAACAGAAATCCCAGACTGTCAGCATCTTCACACTGCTTCCTGGCTTCCAGCACTCTCAGTGCTTAAGCAAATTCCAACTCTAGGTCACAAAGAAAATGGAATCACTACAGGTCCCCCATGCAGTTGGCTCAGGTTCTGCAGTAAAAAGTGGAATGAACTCAAGCTGCTAATGTGAGACTTTATTCTGTGTCATCTGGTGCTCAAATGGTTGATCTAGTAGCCTGGCCACTTGGGCCAGAAGAGCTGCAAAGGCAGACACGGAGGTCTCCTCACTCCAGACACTGACTTGCCTTGCATTCATGTTGGGCTGCAGTGAAAGTTACAGAAATAGGCAGCAGCTTCTGTGAAGGCTGTTCCTACTAGTTAAGAGCATGGATCCTGGATCTAGATTCCTTGGGCTCATATCTCACCTCTGTGTAGACTTGGGCAATTTATTTAACCTTCCTAGAATTCAATTTCCTTGACTATATATATGGATAAACAATTCTATAGATTAGATAGATAGATAGATAGATAGATAGATAGATTTTTTTTTTTTTTTTTTTTGAGACAGAGTCTAGCTCTGTCGCCCAGGCTGGAGTGCAGTGGCACAATCTTGGCTCACTGCAACCTCCTTCTCCTAGGTTCAAGCGATTCTCCTGCCTCAGCCTCCCGAGTAGCTGGGATTACAGGCATACACCACCACGCCCAGCTAGTTTTTTGTATTTTTAGTAGAGATGGGGTTTTGCCATGTTAGCCAGTCTGGTCTCGAACTCCTGATCTCAGATGATGCGCCCGCCTCAGCCTCACAAAGTGCTGGGATTACAGGCGTGAGCTACCGTGCCCAGCCAATTCAATGTATGTTAAGTGCTTAGGAAGCACTTTATAAGTGTTAGAGTTACGGGGAGGATGACATCGATCAGAACTGACGACCTCTGGTTACTTGGGAGCCAGGTACCCAACCTTGATTCTGAAAAGAGAGGTTTTTCAATCCTATGGGAAAGGCAACAGTGGATATGGTCACCCAAGGGCACTAGCTTCCTCAATTTCCTATGATACCTCCTATTTCTGGCCAACACACCCAAGATGCCTGTACATTATGTTTCCTGGTATAATTTAGAAGCTAGAATTCTGCCATCTCGGACATCCAGCACCTGTAACTCCTGCCAGCTCCTTGAAGAGAGGCCTCTTTTACCCGGTGGGATTTAACAAAGTGGCATCACACCAGGGTCATTTGCTGAACAACTTGTGGGCACTGCAGAGCAGCACAGCCATTGTTGGTTTTGTGGACTGGCAGCAGCACTTAGGGATCCTTTGACTCATCCCTGCTTTTCTCTGTCCCATCCTCCATAGCAGCTCTTTGACACTTTTCCGTTAGTCTTCAACCTTATACTCCCCTTTCAACTGATGTCACTACCAGTGTCGTAGGAAAAAAATAAAAAACAGCCAAACTGAGATGAGTCTCTTCACCCTCCCTCCCTTTCACCGCAAAATGTAACTGTGTTTCAGCATCCTGTTTCATGGGCCAGGAGTCCCTTCTCTCAGCCAAGGCTATCCCAGTATCCTGTCCTTGACCCAATCCTGTTCCAGCTCCTCTTGTTGCTCTGATTGTTTCTTCTCTCAGCTCTTCCCTGCCTATCTGTCCCTTGCCGTTGGTGGAAAATGCTTCTCCTCAATTCTCAGGGAAAAAACAAATCAAAACTATCTTTGACCCTGTGCTTGTCTCTTCATGCTGCCTTATAACTTACCTTCCTTTCACTATTAAGATTCTTGGTGAGTTGTTAGCCTGCTCGTTCATCTCTACTCCCTCCTGGTCACTCCTGAAGCCAGTGAGCACTAGCTTTGTTCCTATAGTCATCTTTTAAATTCCTTCTGTAATGTTATTTTTGCTGCCTCTAGTTCCCAGGCAATCTTCCCCATACATTTTCCTTTGTATTCATTTCCATTTGGAAATCTTGTAGGATTAATGGCATTCTTGTGACCCAAGGAGCAGCTCCTTACTTTGGCTCTTGCCTAATTCTGTGTTCTCAAACTTGGGATCTTTCATGCCGAAGAGACATCAGGCTCTAAAGCCTCCAGGGGAGCTAAGACAGCCACAGCGCCCAGTCCACCCTAACTGTAGCACCCAGTCCTGCTGCACTGTCTCTGAAGGTGTTTTCAGTAATAATGACTCAGTGCATCTATTGGAGTTGGCAAGGTGAGGACAGTCTTCAAAGAGTCTTCTCTTTTTACTCTCCTCCTGGCTTTCACATCCTCTCATTACAGGATACCAGCACACATACAAATGCTATTTCTGCAGCCCAGTGCTGTAAGCTTTTTATGTGTCCAGCTACCAGATAAAGAGAATTTAGCAGTGACCAAGCTCAGCCAAGGTTATAATTTTGGGGAAAAAAAAAAATCTTGGTAAATGTGTTTCTCTACAAATCTAGCTCCCCAGGAAGATCAGTTAGGAGCTTCATCCCAGCCCCTTGGTTGGAGAGCTGATGGCCAGTTTATCTTCAGGGTGTCCTGTGTTTGCTATGTTAGTTCTGGAAGACCAGAATATCTGAAGGGTAGTGATTGTCATAGCTTCATGGGTAGCATGTCTGTATTGGGAAGGCTTTTTCCAAAGCTGCTGTTCTCACATTCTCCTAGGGGTATTCCTTTAAAGCCTTCAGATTCAATCATTCAAATGGTGCCTCCACTGTAAAGCCTCTTCTCTCTTTTGAAGGTGAAATGTTTTTGTCTCTCCTCTATGCCCCTGCCATTCATGTGCATACAACTCTTTATGATAGTACTTACTACGTCCTGCTGCAAAGGTTGATTTCTTTTTTCCTTCTGTCCTTATTCCCTGTAATACTACAGAGCTTTTTAAGGGCAGGGACTAACTCATTGTTTAGCACAGAAAGTGGCACCTAGTGGGTGCTCAGGATTCTTCAAGTCATTTAATAAATACATTCATGGCGTGTGATGACGTGAACATTGGTCAACCAAGAAGCTATTTATTTGCTGTTTATGAACTCTGCTTTGTTCTTCCTTAAAAGAGGACATTTAGATCATTGGATGATAGCCTCATCAGCAATACTTAACCTCCCCTTATATATAATTGAGGGGAGGAGGGAATAAGGGTCAAGGTCAGGATAGGCTTTCTCTTGTTGGACTCCTGGTAGCCGAGGATCTGACTGCACTCTATTCACATTGCATTTGGAAGAAATTTCTTTAACACTGTGACAAAGATGGTAGATTGGCTTGACCGTTCTTCACCTAGAAAAAGCAGAACTGGTCCTGGGAATAGTCAGGTTTATAATAAGTGCCAGAAAGCCCTAAAACTCCTTAATAAAAAAATCTAGGGGAAGTTTTCTTTTTTATAAGCACCTGCCTACACTCCTACTACTGGGTTCCCTTGGTGTTGGGTAACCAGAGTCCTGTAACAGGAATTGACTGTAGCTTTTGTGATCCAATCATTTTTGTTTATTTATTTATTTTGGTCCCCTTACTTTTAAGCTCTATGTCTTCTAAGTTTCTAAAAGGGGTTGCATGTGAGTGGTGCTTCTGAGCTTAAGATATAGCCTTAGTAACTTTGATATCTCCCCTGATGCCCTGTGCCTGGCAGCTATGGTTCACTTGTAACTAGTTTTCTGGATTTTGATAAGATCCTCTTGACTAGGCAGCCTGGAAACACTACACATTTTCTTTTGTTTTCTTATTCAGCTAAAAATACATGTCATCTAAATGGCTAAATAAGGAAGAACCATTTTAAGGCTTATCCAAGAACCATTTTAAGGCTTATCCAGGACAAGGCTTACCCAACGTGCTGTGTTCAAAATCTCAGCGTATTTACAGGCAAAGAGCCATCATATAATTTAACATGCTCTGACCAGTTGGGACAGTGTATGTACTGTGGCCAAGATCCTGAAGGCACTGGAATTTATAGCTTATTAGAAGCACTGAAGGAAATGTAACTCTTTACCTGGCCAAGATGACAACTATTGATATCAAAAAAAGGAAGGCAGATGCATTTTGAGGATCCCAAGGCAAGAGCTCTGAGAAGCAACTGTTGGCTTCAAAAACCAACATGATGGCTAGAGCTGTCACACTGGGGAGCCGACTGTTTTAGGTTTTCCCACACTCCTTACTTGTATACCAATGACACCCCTGTTGTGATCTTGCCCTTGCCCCATTTGACTACTCTGGAACCAACTCCTTCCCCTAGTTCAGTGAAGTACAGTGCCAGCAGAAAGTCTCCTGGGTCATGCCAGTTGGGGAGTGCTACAAAACTGCCCTCATCCAGCATCCCTGAGGTGTACCAGAGCACATGTGAAGGGTATGTTCTCCTTGCAAATGCCAGCCAGGCCATAAAGCAGTCATGCTGCCCACAAATCTGCAGGACCCCAGCCATGACATCAAGCACTCCCCCCTCTAGAGCTCCAAGGAGAGACTAACATGGCTATCCCTTGGCCAAGCTACAGTGGAAGGGCTAGGCCAGGAGAGAGCATTGTCATAGATCTGAACAGCCACTGCAGTCAGAGGGTGATGTCTTTGAGGAGGCCGCTGGGGGTTAACTTGGCTGAAAAGTTCATGTTTAACTCAAATTTGAACTAACCTCTAGATTGGAACAGAAATAAAAACCCAAGTGTTTATGATTAGTTATTACTAGCTATAAAAATTCCCAGTGTACTTATTATAAACAGGTATGTAGCACATAATACTTAGAGTACACAATAGAACACTTGTACGAAAGAAAAAAATGTGGCCATGAATATATGACTCAAAAATGTGAGCACTTGTTCAGGGATAGTGGAGAAGTGAACTCATCTTTGGCAATGTGGCCCAAAGACATGATCCCAGGGCTATTAGCTAATGGTGGGTTCTGCGTTGTCACTGTCACAGAGGCTTTCTTTTTGTTTTGTTTTTTCATTTCAAGCCTGAAAGTATTTTGGTTATTGTTCCCTTGGGTTGTTTGTACAGATCTTTATAGATATTTCTTAGGCGTCCTGATCAGAAATATTGCCCCTGTTGTTCTCTTACACAAAAAGAGTGAATTAATTAAAACTTTTTGTAGAAGGCATTAAATGATGCCTTCTAACTGATGCTTCTAACTGAACGTTGGTCTTTTAGATTAAACAAAGCTAAATCATTTATAAGTTAGCTAAATTCATTTGTTAAATTATAATTTAAAAATCATTTCCATATTCCTATGATTATTCAAAAACTGTTTATATCACACAGGAATTTTTAGAGCACCCTAGTATAAAGAGCACTCTGTAGTTTTAGTGCCACACGTTTTCAGGTATGCTGACCTAACTTGACCCTTTCTGTTGCTCCGTGAAGCATGATTTTTTCTATTGAAAGGATGGAAAGCCTGAGATGAGGTAACCTACTTGAGATTACACATGGTTAGGTGCAGCCCCAGCCTCCTAATTATTCTTGGTTTGTCCTCTTTCTGCAGAGAAGGTGGTCCCTTGGGGAGGAGGATGCAATAGGAATTCTGTAAGTGAATATGGAAGCACCACAAGAAAGTCCCCAGGGATCCCCTGACTTGAAGTTCAGCTGGGCCAAATGAGGGGAACAGGGAACCCAGAGCTCTCAGCCTCCCAGCGCCCAGACCTGGCATTTGTACAGCTGTGTCTGACATGTAATTCTTTCGACATAACTTCTTAAACAGTTGTTAGATATATTTCTGTTATTTACCCTTCATTTATTCATTTTCTGATTTATCTTTTAGACTTTAGCTCCTGTTTATTTCTTGTTTTGTTTGAACTTACTTTTTCATATCCCACATCCTGCTCCCCACCTCCACCAACCCCGGTTGATGCCCATGGGCCTGTTGCATCTTGTATTCATTCCCTGTCTTAACCTTTTTGCTCTACATGGGAAATAAGAATGGAAGCAAACAGGTAGTGGATAGAAAGCCATCTATTCCACACACAAAGGACGCTGAGTGCCCTTTTTATCCTAGTACATCCCACACAGACACTCCCTGTGCCACAAAGTAGATCTCAATTAGCCCCTGATGATAATCCTGGTTTGAACTGTAGTTGGCTTAGGACTGACAGCCCTGTCTTAAAAATTGCCAGTTTAAGCAAATCAAGCAATAGTGGCAGAATTCCTTTGCAATTCAGAACTATATCCAAATAGCAGGAATTCTTTCCTACAAGTCTGTTTCCAAAGGAGTAAGTTTTAGTCAGTTGATCACCTTTTGAGACAAATGTATTAACCAGAACTTTTGGTTGCAAATAACAGAAACTCAGTTTGAACTAGGCCAAGAGGGAACCAACAGGAAGGGCTGGAATATATCTCTGCCTTTAGGCAGCGTGCACCAGGGATGAGAATGCCTCCAGTCTTTTTCTTGGCTTTTGTTTGCTTTTCTGTGCATACTGGGTTCATAGCTGTCTCTTGCTGCAAACCAGCTTTTTCCACGTCGAGCAGGACATGGCCACTGACAACCTCAGAACTGTGGCACCACCACTACCATGCTCTGTTCCCAAGTTTAAAAATTCAGAGGAAGGATTTCAACAAGTCAAGCCTGGATCAAGTGGCAGGGAGATGAGGATCTTTCTACGAAGATGGCAGCCCTCATTTATACCACATAATTATAGTAAAGGCGATGATCTCAGCCTAGTCTACACAAACAATAGATTCCATTAAAGCAGGGTGCTGAATTCTCTGCCAAGACTGATACAAGTCTTCTTTGTTTCTTTTCCTTAGCAAGAAAACAAGGGGAACAATTGGCTGATCTAGGGTTCGCCACAATTCATGGTGAAGTTTCTTTTTTGGACCTTACATATCCCCTGAAAAATCTCATCCCTAAAATGCAATGTTCTCCAAGGTGCAGAAATCTTGATTTCTTTGAGTATGCCAGCAATCAGCTCTCTGTGCATGAGGAACTTATCAAGAGTAAATTTCTTACTCAGTGACCATGGGGAGGGATGGGAGAGGTAGGGACAGGACCTGGTTTAGGTTAGGCTAGTATCATTGTACGGTCCAAACTGCCCCTTATGTGGGGACTAACTATCCCTGCTGGAATCTTGCTGGTCAGTCAGTCCTCTCCCTCCTGGCTACTCACAGTTCTCTCTCTGTCCTCTCCCTGCTGAGGCTGATTGACTATCATGATCAACTCCAGGATCCCAACCATAGAATACCCTGCACAGCTGATACATTTTCCTGAGGCCCCTCTCAGTTAGGGATGGCTTAGAAAATACCCACACCTTAGGCTGTTAATTTCTCAAGCTGCACATTAGGCTTGCCCAGCCATGGCAGTGGTAGCAGTTTGGGTCTTACAGAAACAGACCCTAGGATAACCTCTAAGAATCAAGGAGGTGTGTTGTCACTGTTTCTGAAGACACTCTGGAATATTACTCCCAAGGCCTAGGGAAGACCTTGATATGACAACTCTGTGCTGTGTTTTATATTTGCCTCCACGAGGTCTGAATTTTAGAGGATGAATTCCTTGTGTCCAAGACTTTTTTCAGCCTCTTGAGAGCAACACTTGACAGACACAAAGGTGGTTTGGCTTCAATGATCTTGACTAAAGGTGCTGAGTTCTTAAAAATATCCATTCGAGAAGCCCTTGTCTTGATTCAGTTCCATGATATAGGAGAGGTAGTATGTTTCACTGTGGCATTCTTTAGTCAAAATTTAAGAGGATATGGAAATGTCTGGAGTTAACAGTTCTCCACAGGGCACACAGATCACATGGTTCTCACTATAGTTTTAGGTAACTAACCTGAATTTTACAGTATCAGAAACAGCTCTGACCATTTGAATGAATGGTCTGAAAACTTGAATGAGAAGATTGACTTTTCCCTGTCACATTTGTAGCAATAACCATCAGAACAGAGGGGGAGGAAGTCTGATCAAATATATGTAACACAGCTTACCGTTGGCAGGTCTAGCCTAGTGGCTAATCTCATTGGTTGAGTAAAAATTAGCTCTTTCTTATATTCATCTGTGGATTGAGCATCCTTAACAAGTATAACGGGGGTGGATGATACTCTCCTTTATAGTCACTTGCCATCCCACAGTGGGGAACAATAGAAAATTAGCATGTAGGCCAGGCACGGTGGCTCATGCCTATAATCCCAGCACTTTGGGAGGCCAAGGTGGGCAGATCACAAGGTCAAGAGATTGAGACCATCCTGGCCAACATGGTGAAACCCCATCTCTACCAAAAATACAAAAAATTAGCTGGGCATGGTGGTGCATGCCTGTAGACCCAGCTACTCAAGAGGCTGAGGCAGGAGGATCGCTTGAACCCAGGAGGCAGAGGTTGCAGTGAGCCTAGATGGCACCACTGCACTCCAGCCTGGTGACAGAACAAGACTCTGTCTCAAAAAGAACAACCCCCCCCCAAAAAAAAAAACCCAGAAAATTAGCAAGTAGCATCCTTCAGAATTTGATTGGACTTTCTTCTCTGTGAAATGTGGGCATGGTTCTTGCAACCTGACTTCATGCGTGGAGAGCTGGGCAACTGCTCTATCACTGACTTACCTAATCAGGAACATGGACAAGACTTTTCAGAGACACCTCAAACCTGGAATCATGCAGGGACCCACTATCCATCCAAGCCTTCTATTTGCAATTCCGCTATTAAAGAAGCAGGTATACTTGTTGACCAAGCAAGCTGTCTTTAAAGTAGAGCAAAACAGAGATGTGTTCTAACTCAGTCTTTTAAAATATATTCCTCAATAAATTGGAATCACATTTTGATAACCACAAAGCTTATTATGCCTTGATGATGTAGTCATTTTATAATGCAAGAATGATACCAGAACGTGATTGAACCTGTTGCCAGGTTATAAGAATACAGAATATACAGATTCACCCAAAGGCAAATCCTTACCTTAGGCTGATGAGTATTAGCATTCAGCAAGACAATCCTCTTCTTGGCCCTGTTCTCAGATGCTTTCCAAGTTTTTTTCCAGGCAGAGGTGGCATTTGATCCTGGCCTATGCCCTTCTGAAGAACGCAGTTTTTTTTAACATCCTAGTCCTATATAGATCATGAAAACACATGGCTCTGACTTCATCAAAAGCAAAGGATAGGATACTGTGGGTTTCCATCTGGAACATTATCTTTCACTGCTGTTTACCTTTAAAAAGCTTGCTGGAGAACGGTGATTTTGAAGGACCTGTAGAAGAGGAAGAGGCACTGTTCCTCTAGAACAGTGATTGGGGTGGGGGAGGGACCTGTCTGCCATGCACACCACTGCTGTATGGACCAGTATGCCTGCTAGGAAAGGAGCTGGCTCCTCGAATCTGTTATAGGAGGGACAAATATGAGGAACCACTGTTCTAGGTCCTCTAACAGTGCTTCTAGATTTTCAAATATATTTTAATTACTCAATAGAAACATTTTGTAGGAAACTCAAACATTATGTCAAAGTGCTCTGAACAGTGCCTGGCACATGTTGAGCACAAGGTGCTTGCTGTGTATTTACAGCACTGTGCCTGGACTGTATTATATTAGTCTCCATGGAATTGCTTTCACCTTTGGCCCATATTGCCCACTAGCCTCTGAACTATTCTGAGAACATCACACAAAAGCAATGAGTTCTACTGGGCTCTGTTTACTATAAGGGTGTCATGGATATTGCTGATCCCATCACACAAAATCTGTCTATGAAAACGTGAAGTTTCTCCCTTGCTCTGGAGTAAGTATGCTTCTCCTAGGCAATTGATTTGATTTTACCATACTGATCTGCAGATCTTGTTAACTGATTGTGCCTCTCTTTTTTTACTGGCTGCTAGCGTGGATCTAGATTTTTGATCCCCCTTCTAGCATGTGTTATAGAATCTAGGTCATACATTTTATTAACTGAATTTATGATTTCAACTTTCTTACTCTTTTTTTGTCAACTAGTAAAAATAGTTACCTCTCTGGGTGATTGTATGGGTAGACCTTTTATTATCATGAAGAATATACTGCACACCGTTTGAATAAGGCATAGTTGGTACAGTGGCTTGCTGGAGTCTGTGGAAGAAGTCTTGCCTTTGGTCTTCTCTCCTTCATTTCCTGCCAGAGAATGGGCAGCTGCCAGTGCTAGGTGGCTCCATGTCCATGTGGACTTTGGCACTGGGGTTCTACCTGCAGAGCTTCACTTGGACACCTGGGTCCTTTTTAATTCTCTGTCCACTGGAAATCACCATCATATGAGTTCTTTGACAGAGAAGAAGTAGACCTGCTATTAAGAATTATTCTCCTACCTCTTCTCTGGTTCTGAGAAAATATAGATTATAATATATTCTTGGATTCTAGTCAGAGAATTTGATCATGTGAGAACTGGAATATTAATTTAACAACAATAAACTGCCATTAACAAAGAAGTCAGTTGTGATTGTTAAGGTTCTTTGTCTGTGGCATGAAAGAGCTTCCATAACAATGAACAAGACATAGGCTCCAGAGGGGCTGGAGCAGAAGACAGTGGTGTGGCAGCAGGTGCTGCCTGGCACAGCTGGCCTGGGGAGTGGCCCCTGGGCCTGTCCTCTGGCTGCACCTTCAACAAACAATCAATGAATCTTGCACTAGTGCGACTCCAGGGTTTGAATGCGGTATGCTTGGTCCACATTTCTGTTCTAGGACTGGGCATGGCTCTGTTGCCTCCCTCACCTATGCAGTGCATTGGGAAGGGGTGGGATGAGGGGAGGAAGGAGGTGCCTTTTCTCATGGAGGGTGGTGGGAGAGCCCATGCTAAAAGTTGAAATGTGGGGAAATGGCCTAGGACAAGGTGGCCCAACTCTGGGTCTCTCACATCTGCCTCTTTGCACAATTAAGACTTTCCTCTAGGGTGGTAGACACCTCCCTCGTGAATATTGAAGTGCTGATTTCACTGGACCAGCTCAGATTGTATGATACTCAGTTCCACATTTAGCAATCAGATCTACTTTTTCAAACTGCCAAGCCTCTGGGTGGCCTATTGCAGACCAGTCTGATTTCAGTCTTCCATTTGCATGGAGGAAGGAGGTGTTGGGGCCAGCTTGGTGACATTATCTCCTTCTCTCCTGTCTGCCCACAACCAGGTCAGACACACCCAAGAAAGCGACACCTCCTTTCTCTGCTTGGGGCATTTGTAAGATTCTGCCTCTCCTCTGACATTTCACATCCTCTCCCTTTCCTCTCTTTTCTATACTTTCTGGCTACCTGTAATTTCCTTAGCTTTTGCTCTGGCATCCCTCTGGCTATTATTTAAGTTCTTCTCAAGATGTTTTGTCTTAGCTTGCTTCTCTTAGCTCTAGCACTGGGGAAATGTGATCTGCCAGCCTGGCTACCAAAGCTCTTATTGGAGGGTGGGATTGGGGTGGGAAGGGACGTGTGAATGAAGGGCCTTGTAGTTGACATCCTCCATCCTTCATGCTCACTGTGATGTTCAGGATGGGCCTCCATGCAGCAAGGTGTGCCTTGGCTTCAGGGGACCCTGGCATGAGAATTAGGAGATACCAAGATCTGTGCAGAAGCTGTTCCCATGTAGTCCCTTGGAGAATGGTGCCGGCTCTCCAATCTCCTCAAAGAGCAGACCCTCATTGTCGCCATGCCTCTGGAGGCTGTGCCTCTGGCTAACCAAGACCCAGCATGTCAAGTCAAGCACTGCTGGGCCTAGAGTTTCACAGAGGCCCTCCTAGCCAGGAGTGAGGTCATCCAGGAGGTGGTTGTGCCAACTTCCAGGGCGCACTTTTCAGTGGCATGCGATCTGGTTCTCCTCATGGTAGTTTTGAAATCTTGTGGTTTCCTGTTTTGATGATTGGTTTTGTACATATAATCAGTGAAACTATCCTCACAAATTACATGCATCCCTTATTTCATTTAGAAGTTGGTAAGATGTTTTTCCAACCTTTTAAGTGTATTCTTTTTTTTCTGTCCTCTTTAGTCCCAGGTAAACCACCACAGTGCTGCTAGTAATGAAACCTACCAGGAACGCTTGGCACGTCTAGAAGGGGATAAGGAGTCCCTCATATTGCAGGTGGGTACTTTTTGGTGAGAATTGGCTTATCCTGTTACCTCCTACTATGTAGCTTTCCCTAAGTGGAAGGGAAGCACAAGAGATTTTCTCTGTTGGAATTTTTCTCCTTCCAATGCCTATGTTTTTAGAAAAGACTTTTCCTGAAATAAAACAGTAAGTAACTGAGGGGACAGTTTAACTCTAGACTTGGCTTAGGGGGGCTGTGAATTCAGTCATTCATTTGTCATGCACTCCCAAGCACCCGCTTCTATACACTGGCAGCCCCATGACCAGGCTGATTTCCAGGTGCTAAGAATGAACAAAATGGGCCCTGTCCCCCAGAAGCTCCTGAGTCTTGCGAGGGAGGGGAGATATATCCTCATGCCACTAATAAAACAGAGCTGTGGGTGATACAGGCCTAAGGGTGAATGCTAATGAATCAAGTCCAAATTGTCTGAAGCTGGATCTAGACTGATCACTTTAATGCCAAGTCCCCTGGAGCTGGTAACAGGGGCTAAGCCTCTGATAGCTGTCTTGCTTGAAAGAGAGGAGCTCCAAAACCTTTTACGGAGAAAGATCATCAAGGGAGCTTTTTCGCTGTTGAAAGTTTGTGTGCCTTGGTAGGACATAGAGTTAGGTATTCTCATAAGAAGACTGTTGAAGAAGCAGGTCTAGTACTTTGCTGTGTTAGCTCTTGAAAATATAAATTGATTTAGCAAGCATTTACTCAAGGTCTGGTATGCATCAGATATTAATTGGTGATTTGGAAAATATAAAGGCTAGTATCCTAATCCCAGCTCCTTAAAAGCTTAAAGGGTGATGAGTTAGACTGGTGGTAGAATGAAGGGAGGGGTTGAGCGGGGCCTGGAACCCACCCCAGGCTATGGGCTTTAGCTTGGAGCACTAAGGTTATGAGGTGGCAGTGTGTTTGTTTTTTCTCTTTTTACCTTATTTATTTTATTCTTTCATTGTATTTTATGAACATAAGGGTAATGAATGATTTTAAAAACCTTTAAAATTCTAAAAATTTGAAGAAGCAGGTTAACACTTTGGCCTTTTTTCCAGTGTTGTTGTTGTTGTTTTTTCTTTTGCCTCTATTGTAAATAACTGAGCTCATACCAAATATATAGTTTTACATTCCAGTTTTGTATTTTTCTTCACTTCATTGATTTCTTCATTATAAAATAATTGAGTATCTACAACTTGTGAGATGCTGGTTTTAGATGCTGGGATACAGCAGTGAAAGAAGCAGACTAAATTCCCATTCTTGTGGATCTTCCATTTGAAAGAGAGAGAGTGGGCTAGGTGCAGTGGCTCATGCCTGTGATCCCAGCACTTTGGGAGGCTGAGGCAGGTGAATCACCTGAGGTTAGGAGTTGGAGACCAGCTTGACCAGCATGGTGAAACCGTGTCTCTACTAAAAATACAAAAATAAGCTAGGCATGGTGATGGGTGCCTGTAATCCCAGCTACTCGGAAGGCTGACGTAGGAGAATTGATTGAACCCAGGAGGTGGAGGTTGCAGTGAGCCAACATCGCATCACTGCGCTCCAGCCTGGGCAACAGAGCGAGACTCCATCTCAAAAAAAAAAAAAAAAAAAAGAAAGAAAAAGGAGAGTGTGAATTGACAATAAGCCAATACATTAACTATTTCAGGTGCTGGTAAGAACTCTGGAAAAAAGTAAAGCAGGATGAGGATTGTGTAGTAAAAGGAAGATCTCCTTTACAGGAGGAAGCCAAGGAGGGAGCCATGCAGATACCTGGAGAAGTGCATTCCAGGCAGAGCAGGCAGTCAGTCCAGCCCACACACTGAGGCAAGAGTGTGCTTGGGGTGTGGGAAGAACAGCAAGTGGCCATTGTGCCTGCAGTCTGTGCTCAAAAGGGTGGTGCAAGCTGCCTTTAGAAAGGTAGCAAGGGCCAGATTGAATAGCACATTGTAGCACAGATGTTTGAGGGATGTGTAATGTGAAACGCTTATCCCAATGACATGATTAATGAAAGAGTATCCAATGTAAGATTTTGCAGCAAACAGTATGAAATTGCAAACTTTTGAACCAGGACCCTTCATGATTGAAATAGCACATTCCTATTTAGAGAGGATTACAATTTAATTTTTCAAAGTCCTGTGTAATAATGCTCCCTTTCACATTCATAGTTTTCTAAAATTCCAAATTCTTGAATAATCCCCATTTAAATAATCCTAACACAATTGGGAAGCTGCTTGCCAGTAAAGTCAGAAGTTGACCCTAGTGGTTTCTACTCTACTGGGAGCTTATGGGCAGACTCCAGGAGTGTCTGTTAAGTGATCACTGCTGTTCTGCAGTGGCCCAGTGGAGCTGGTTAGGCAGATTCTCAGCAGGGTAGAGCCTCTTGCTTAATGCACACAGCAGCTTAGGCAGACTGAATTAATTTAGAGTCCTTGGCCCAGAAAGTTTTCCTGGTTCTACTCATAGAACAAGGCAAATCACACATAACAAAATACTTTGTTTCTAGGATTAGTTAAAAGCAAAACCAAAATCTCTTGTATCTTCATTATAATGTAACTCCTTAGGAAAAGGATTTTTATCCTTTTTTTTTTTTTTTTTTTAACTTCTGTATCCTCCAGTACCTAAAATTATGCCTAGCATCTATTAGGGTCTCAAAAATAGTTGTTTTTAGTGAACAAAGGTCACATTTTAGGACCTTTATGTATTTTGTCTGGATTTCCTACATCCCTTCATTTGTAATACTTAGAATCAGCGTTGAGGTTCAGAAAGCCCCTGGAGCTGAACAATTAGCTATAGAATGCTAGAGATCCTATGATTCCTCGAGTATCACCAACACATGGCCTCAAGGCATGGTATAGACCATAGAAATGTTTAACCCTCATAATAAGATTAACCAGAAAACATCCTTCACAAACAGAAACTCTGGATTCCAGTGAGCAAAGCCCACCCCCAGAGTCCTGCCCTTTTGAAAGTGGAGTTAGTTCAGGATGGCTGAGAGTGTTGGGCCACAGGGATTAATAAACACCCACCCACAAAGGTTTGTGTGTAAGGTGGACCAAGTTGATAGAAAGAGCCCGTTTTTTTTTTTTTTTAAACATTTTTTTTGGTTAAAAGTGGAATGTTAACCATGTGTCAACTCCAGGAATATGTTTCAATAATTCATTAATCATTTGGGAAAATAAAAATGGAGATCTTAAAGTAGGCATATTAATTTAGATTAGTTCCTTTTTAAACAGGCGCTTTATAATTCAGAAAGTTTCTTTAAACACTCATAAATGAATTCACATCAACTCATGCGCCATCTATTATTCCATTTCAGACTGAGAAATAATTCTGGATAATCTATATGTAAATGGCAACAACTCTAACCAAAAAGGTCTAAAGGATCTCAGTTTATCAACTGTTAATTTCTTCACTTTGGGGAGGACACTCATTCTCTCTCTTCTTGCTTTGAACCATCTCTTAATAAAGAAAAAGGATCCTGGGGCAGTTTGCTAATAGAGAAGGCTATGAAAACCATTGTTAATATATAGTTAGGGCATAATTTGAATGACTTCCTGTAAATAAGTTTTTACTAATTAATATTTTTAATAGAGATTCTCAGCGGTCTTCAGAAAGATGACTTTTTTTCTGCCACCGTATGTGTAATGTGGCTTCTCTATATTTATGACTTAGAGTCATGTTTTGGCCTGTGAAGCACAAAAACCTTTCTGGAGCCAAGTTTTGTCAGTGCTAATACATGCCCTTTACAGCCCACATTCCTTAATTGCATCAAAACACTCGCCTGATAGGTGAGCAGTCCTCACACCCTTATGAGAGGGGTAAGGTCATTGGTTAGTTTCCATGAAGTTTGGAACGCTCTTCCACATGAGGTTGCAGAAGTGCTGGCAAGCCAGCTGAGATGTGCCTTGAGGTCGGGGCTGTTCTGGAAGAGGAAAAAGGAGCAGGAGTCCAGCCCAGAGGCAGCTCCTGTGGCTGTTGGGTGTTTTACTCTTGAGTCTATCAAGAGCAGTAAACGTGACCCATGTCATCAGAGCAGTGGCCGAGACTCCCTGGTAAGGTAAGAATCTAACTGGAGCTGCCTTCGTTCAGGACACTTCCTCCACCTGCCACTCAGCAAAAATCAAAATTGTTCACTGTGTGTAAGAGTCAGTGGTGAGGTTTAACGGCTCCCCTGCGGTGGGGAGGCTTTCCTGCACCATGTCAAATCCCTGGTCCTCCACCATTGCTTTATTTCCTGGAACAGGTGAGTGTCCTCACAGACCAAGTAGAAGCCCAGGGAGAGAAGATTCGAGACCTGGAAGTGTGTCTGGAAGGACACCAGGTGAAACTCAATGCTGCTGAAGAGATGCTTCAACAGGTAAGGGCGGGTGCGCTGAAGGCCCTTGGGTGCTGAAGCAGCTCATGTGCTGAAGCCCCTTTGTGTGCCCAGGCTACAGCCCTCGCTGTCTGCTTTCCCATCCTGCCTGGGGGCGGGATTGGCTGCTCAGTTGTACAGTGTTTATACAGCAGGTGAAACCAACCTGAACGTTGAGAGTGGCAGAGGGGGTAGGGAAGGGAAGGGCTGCCCTGAGATGAATAACCTGCTGAGCTGGTTAGACAGATTCCCAGACAGCACTTTATCCAGACCTGGTGCAGTGAGGGAGCGCTCGGCTGGGGGCCTCACCCTCATCCTGTGGGTGCCATCTGGAGTTTTAGAAAGTCAATTCTCAGCTGATTCTATGCCCCTTTCCCATCTCGCTCTGCCTCTTCCTACTGTATATAGTTTTTAAAATAAAAATATTATATAAATAACCTTTTAGTATAATTTAATAGATATCAAAATGGAAAAAAATATTTAACTGTTCCCTACCATTCAAATAATGTCTTCTCCTTGTTTTCTTTTTGTCCTTGTTATGTGTACATGTACTTTCCAAATCTGTAATCACAAGAGATATGCAATTTAGTCCTCAGATTTCGTATGCTTAATATTATATTTTTCCCATTTAAAATTTTTGCTGTATTGTCATCTTTACTATCACCTATAATAGATTTTCTTAGTAAAAGTATCAGAATTGACTTAACTTTTTTTCAATTCCTAAATATTTTTACTGTATTATAAATAATGAGCTACAATTTTTTAGGAAGGGGTGTTGAATTTTTATTGTATCAAAACTTCAGAATTTGTTGAGAAGCGAATTAGGTTTTTAAATGAAATGTATTAATATATCTAATCTTAAATTTTCCTTAAATCATTCTTACATTTTAAGTTATCTTGAAAATTAAACAATGACTGAAGTTTATGTGTGTATGCCTTATAACTCCTGGCATAGTACTTGGCACATAAAAGGTACTCACAATTACTTAAAGAACAAAAGTTTGTTCCTTAAAATGAGTGGATTCAATTAGAGGACTACTTATAATCTTTCCTCCAAAAGCGCTAGCATCTTTTTTTTTAATTGTCATGATCAGCGTAAGACTCAGATTGTTTCTTGACAGCATACTGGTGAACACAGGCTTTGCATTTTACCTTTGGTCTCATGACAAATGTCATGAGAATTAATCTGGTGTTTGTTAGTTTTGTTTGAGTGCCTTTGAAAAACTTTATACAAATGTAAGTCAGTGTTTTTATATATATGTCTTCATAAAAACCAGTTTCAATGATTCAGGAACTTTTGTTTGTTATCTTTTCATTGCTGATTAATAAATTACCACATTCTTGGCGCCATTTGATTTTCTACTTAGGTTGTGTGCCATTTCTCTTGTTCATAATATTTCCTAAAAACCTGACTAGCAAAAGGAATTGAGGCTTTTTTTTTTTTAATTGAATCTTTCTTTTGAAGACCCAGGAAAGAAAATAGCCTGATGGAAAAAAATCTCAAATGATGAAAGTATTTTCACAAAGAGTGCAGAAAACAACCTACTAGATTGTGTTTTCAAGTCTGCACAAGGTGTGGTTTTGAGGTGAGAAGGATAAGGGAAGAAGATGATGGAATGGTGTAAACAATCCAGAAAGAGAGCAAGAACATTTGAATACGGAAGGGAACGTGTCAGAAGGTTGAGTTTCAGGAAGGCTATGCTGGGAGAGTAACCACATAATCAGAGGTCAACAGAATGCTGCATTGTAGTGCCTGAGTTATCTGACTGCCTGTGCTGGCTTCCCTGAGCCTTCTCTACATGGCTGTCTATGACAGTGTTTCTGCTCCATTGTCAAAGTCTCTGTGTCAAGGAGTCTGATTGTGATGCCGAGCACCACTTGGGGAGAGGCTGCCTAGTTCCTCTAAACATCATCCCATGGATGGCATTTTAGACTTTTTTAAAGTCATAAGCTCAATTACTTTTTTTTTTTTGAGACGGAGTCTTTCTCAGTTGCCCAGGCTGGAGTGCGGTGGCGCGATCTCGGCTCACTGCAAGCTCCGCCTCCTGGGTTCACGCCATTCTCCTGCCTTAGCCTCCCAAGTAGCTGGGACTACGGGTGCCTGCCACCACGCCCGGCTAATTTTTTTTTTTTTTTTTTGTAGTTTTAGTAGAGACGGGGTTTCACCATATTAGCCAGGATGGTCTCAATCTCCTGATCTCATGATCCACCCGCCTTGGCCTCCCAAAGTGCTGGGATTACAGGCGTGAGCCACTGCACCCAGCCTCAATTACCTTTTTTAGCCCGTTTATTCTAAATCCTCTTTCTTGTGTGCTATGGGTTTGGTATTGGGCATGTGGTACCATGTGCCATAGAGGGTAGATGTCTTAACCTGGCATATTTTGGAGTATGGTAGCCACTTCTGAGTTTCAAAGATTCCTGAACTTGACCAAGTTATTTTTCTGCCCATAAGCTTTCATTGTATTCTCTCAAACTGTCAAGGGTAAAATGATAGCAGTGTGCAGTGCTCCTTTCTTAACAAATTGAGTTCAAGCCATAGGACACATCTGAGCCTCATCTTCCACTCACGTGTTTGCTGGGCTGGGTGGCACCAGAGCTTGAGATCTTTTGAGTTCCCAGATCTAAATCCAAAGTTGAATGTTCGGCCGCACATGCTATTGCTTTCCTGAAGTCTGTTTGATGCTGTTTGTGAAGACACTTGATTCTTGCGCCACAGTGCTGATGCAATATCTCTGGCTTGGAGTATGTGTGTATTCTCTGAGCTAGGGACAGGCAAACACTTGCCTGATTTGACTGAGATATCCTGGGCTGCAGGGCCCTTGGCTTCTGGTGGTAGGAGCAAGAATGACTCATGGCCTAGAGGCAGAGAATGGAGGCAAACAATTGCCTCTTTCTGCCAGCCTCAGAAACCATTCCTGCCTGGAGCCAAGGCGAGCCTGCTGCTCAAAGCCTCTGAAGGAAATCCTTTCAGTGTCTCAGTGTGCGCCCTTCTAACTGCCTGTAGATAAGGTGCTTCCTCGGGGTTTGCTGCTCCTGATAACCCTGCATGCTGGAGACATCGTGTCTGAAGGCAGCAGCTGCTGTTCTACTCCAGTTGACTGCCCATGTAGGCCTGGTAATGCTAGATATTCTCATTTTTCACAAGAGACTCAAAATCCAGATTTAAAGAGTTAAAGATCTCTGCTTTTAAAATATTAGCAGCTAATTTAAGTTTTTTAAAATGCTGTGTGAATCATACAGTACATACCTATAGGTCAAGCCTGGCCTGCAGGCCTCCAATCTGCAACCTCTGCTCTAGACTTGGCCCCTTCTACAGGCTGGAATAACTCCAGGGGGACTTGGGGAAAGCCAAATCAATGAGGATAGCCCAAACCTTGTGCTTAAAGGGGCTCCAAGAACCCCATTGAGCTGTCTTTCTCCATGCTGCTCTCCTGACCAATGTCAACCTTCCTCCAGGATCATAAGAGGGTGAGGAGTTAGTTCCCTACCTAGTTCATGAACAATATACTCACTGTATCCCCAACCACAACATCCTCAGTCTGTCGCTGCTCAGGGCTGACCTCCCAACTCCCATCTGTTTTTGTCTGCACATGAACTCATCCAGCCTCCAGAAAGAGCAAGAAGACCTCTCTTGGGGTTAGACAGGCAAATCAGAACCAACCAGAGCCAGCAAAGGGGCAGGTCCACATGAGCCCACCTAGATTATGAACACTTTTCAGGGCAAAATAATGTTTCTGTTTTGCAGCCCACGGCAGGATGTGGGATGGGAAGGGAACATGATAGTTACAAGCATCTCTCAGGACTGCTACAAGCAGACAGCTACAAGCATCTCATAGCTGTAGACATACACATATAGACATACCTTGTAGCTGTCTACATAGACAGCTACAAGCATCTCTCAGGACTGCCTATGGAAGCACCTAGTCAGATGTGGTCTTAGACTCACTGAGCATGTCTGGATTGCCCAGGAAACTTTCCCCATTAAGAAGAGGCATTTCTCGGCCAGGCGCTGTGGCTCACGCCTGTAATCCCAGCACTTTGGGAGGCCGAGGTGGACGGATAACCTGAGGTCAGGAGTTCGAGAACAGCCTGATCAACATGGTGAAACCCCGTCTCTACTAAAAATACAAAATTAGACAGGTGTGGTGGTACATACCTGTAATCCCAGCTACTTGGGAGGCTGAGTCAGGAGAATCGCTGGAACCTGAGAGACGGAGGTTGCAGTGAGCCAAGATCACGCCATTGCACTCCAACCTGGGCAACAAGAATGAAACTCAAAAAAAAAAAAAAAAAAAAAAAAAGAAGAGACATTTCTCAAAAGGATCTTTAAGGGAGGGACAGTCTGAGTCAGTTTTCACTGGTCTGGTATTGTCTGAGCCTGAAAATAGAACTCACAGTGCTGGGCTCTGCCTCTTTGGTCCTTAAGCAGATCAAGGCATTGCTCAGCTGCACACTGAGGCTATCAGAGGCCAGGGCCCAGAATTGTACACTAGGGTTTCAGGCATGGACCAGCGATGTTCTTGTGACTGCCTCAAACTATGCTGGCAACAAAAATCTCTGTATCATGGGGAGGGTTTCCCTGGTCTGTGATATAATTGAGGCCTGTGGTGGCGTTTTCTAAAGTAGCCACTGTGAGCTCACTGGGGTCTAGTAGGTTCCTGCACAATAAGCTCCTCTGCCTCTGATCACTGACCCTTCTCTGGAGGAGGAAGAAGCTGATGCTACTCAGTGGATAAGAGGTTTTACATGGAGCTGGTGGTCAAATGGAGCATTTTCCAGAGACTGGCCATTTACAGATATAATCAATGTAAACAGAAACAATGTTCAATGTCAAAACAACACAGGGAAAGGGAGCACTGTGGGGAGCAAGTAAGGGCATAATCCTGCTTTTGGGAAACCTTGGACAACACCAGCCTCTATTTCTATCCTCCCTACCGACCCAGAGCTTCAGGATTTAGGCAACTTCATTTTTTTGACTTTTAGGTGAGGTTGGGGAGTGACAAATATAGGGGATTAAGAGTTCATGGATATGGGTTTCTATAGATTTGCTATTTGCTATTGATCTGGGAAAGTCAGTGTACCTGTTTTCTTATTAGTAGAGAATGAGGATGACAATATGGACTCTGTATTGCCCACCTCTTACTTCTCAGAGTTATAGTTAAGTTATTCCAGTGTTATTAAGCATGAGCTATCACACAGTGAGTCAAGACACTGAGCCTAAGACACAGGCCTAGTAGATGGCTGGTAAACTTCCCAGGAGAGCCTTTAAGCAGGTATTTCTATCTCAAAGAGAATATTAAACAGAGCTGTGTACATGTTCCGGTGGGAACACAAATCTGTCTGAGGTGGGTAACACAGTGATTCAGAAGTGAAGAAAACAGGAATTTTTCAAATATTCCCCAAAATTCCCTCTGGGGATTTATGAGCTAATGAGTTTCTTCATGCTTATCCCATGTGATGTTGGGTATCCAGACTACAGGGCAAAGTAGATACTTTAACTCCATTTTACAGATGAGAGTGAGGTTCAGAGAGATGATTGAGTTAGTGAGGACTGAGCCTGGCCTCAAACTCGAGTTGACTACAAGCACCTCTTCTCTGCACAGTGTTACTCATGAAAGAGACTTCCCTGCAAGACCTGGGCCTTTTACTTCAAAGGGCAAAGAGACTTATTTTTCCTTTCATGCCTTTCCATGGCCCACTCTTTCATTCTGGTTTCAGGTTGCCAGTCTGGCTGCAGTCCTCTGTCATTGGTCGGTAACACCCTGGGTCATATTCCACACTTAAAGATGGAGGTAATTGCTTCAAGATGTGGCCCTTTAAGGAGAGAATAGGTTGAAAGGCAAATTCTTTTTTTCAGCTTTAGTCAGAGCCTGAGTTTTGGAAAAAGGAAATGATGAGTTGCTCCGAGATATAAACTTTCATCTCTTAGAAGAAGTATTTGTCCTTCTGAAAAGGTTAGTGGCAGTTTTGTCCATTGATTTTTTTTCTAAACCTTTATTACCCAGTTTCATGGTCCATCACAGTAAGTAAAACAAACCACCCTCCCCCAGACCACCTCCCTCCTTATTTGCACAGGGAACCTTCGAACAATTGGGAGCAGAAGCAGAATGATGCCTGTGAAGCCTTTGCCCCTTATCCTCAGCTCGCTGCCTCCCCTCAACTCCCTCCCCATATACTGCGGTAGCTGCATGACTCCAGCAGGATTCCACCCTGAAGGTCAGGAAGCCTTCAGCAGGGGGCAAGCGTTGCCTGGCGAGGATGTGGGTGCTGCAGACAGCCTGGATCAGAGTTGACTCCAGTCTTGTGTGAGAATGAGAATAAGGGCTCCAAGAATGTTTTCCTTACAGGATTGACAGAATAAAGGCAGCCAGCAAAGAAAATGGAGAAGAAAAAAGAAAGGTCAGGAAAACCTAGAGCAAGGAAGATTGGGGTGGCTAGGAGTACCTTACATTGAGTCGATAAAGGGTGAGACAGTTAAGATCTGAGAAATGCAAGCTTCATCTCAAAGTTTGTACATTGGTTCCAGGACTATTTCTGTGCCCTAGTTGGTGAAGGGAGAAGCCAGGCTCAGGCAGGCAGAAATCTTGTTGAGGAGTGACACACACATACACGCACATGGACCCACACCCACCCACCTACTCACCCACCCATACATGCACACACACACCCCCCATACCTACTCACCCACCCATACACACATACACACCCTCCACACACCTACTCACCCACCCATACAACACACACACCACACACCTACTCACCCACCCATACACACACGCCACACACACACCTACTCACCCACCCATCCACACACACACACACCCACACCCATGCATTTGTCCAGCAAGAGGACATGGGAGTTGATGGTGGTAGCTTTGAGGGCAAGGTCAAGACGGTAGTTTCTTTAGAATGTCAGAAATTTGATAATGTTTATAGCCTGAGGAATGGGAGCTGATGGTGAGGGAGAGATTAAATGCCTGCCAGAGTAGATGATTGATGGCCCTAACCTAGAGTACCACAGAGCTTGGTGGGAACTTACTCAAAGGCAGTACAGAAGTGAGGGAGAGTCCAGGACCATGTGAGCAAGAGCCATTCTGAGTTACCAGCTGGAGGGAGAAACAGGACCAGAACTCAGAGAACAGAGCCAAAGGCTGCTGGTTGACCAGGAAGTTACCGTAAGGTTTATCAAGTTGTATGGGAATGTATGAAGCGTCAGGAGACTGAGAAATAGCCAGAAATGGGAAGGTCAGTCAGGGGCAATTCAGGAGCAAATTCTGGAAGCATTGTATCCTTTGATGGGTACTTTTTATGTGTACCTGGAAGTATTCTGAGCTAGGGAACAGTTTTCAAAGCTGAAAGAACCCTGCAGAAAAGATGGCAATGTGCAATTGTGGCAGTTTATCCTTGGAAAGGAACTATGGGCTTGCTGTTTCTAAGACAGGGATTTAAGATATATGAATGAGAGATGATGCTAGGAAACTTTGAAATAGAACTTACATTCAATGAACAGATGCATTTCATCTTTTCAGCAAATATGAGGAGAGATTATTTGAGGAGAAGAGGGAGACATGGTAGGGGTTTAGGGCTTGAGCAAAACAGAAAAGACTTGGAACAGTTCCTGAAAGGAGTCAGCCAGAGACAAACACAAGTTTTGCCAGGCAGTATTGGAAGATCAGCTGTAATTAGATAGCATAAATTTATACAGAAACCAACTGGCATCATTAATTGCCTTTCACTAGCAATTTTTAAGCTGTGGAGAGTGGAATCACGACAAAAGACTAACAAATGCACATGAGGCCTGTTACAGGGATGAGATCCCATGAGGATTTTCTGCTGTGGTATGAATACAATTGAAATGACTCACCTCAAGGTACAGAGTTGATAAGGAGAACAATGTTGCTTCAAGGAAGTTGATAAACCAGGAAAATAGAGTTACTAAGTAACTAGTGGCCACAGAAGAAGTAAGAGGTTGAGTGAGCAAGTGGGACAGATGAAAGGTCAGAAGATTGTGGCCAGAGGAGAGAATTTCAGAGCTGAAGATTTTAGAAGCAAAGCAAACACATTCTGGATACACATGAGATCCAAGTGGTGACTGTGCTGCTGAGAAGCTGAACGAAATGGAAAGCAAAGCCTATTGGAGCTGAGGTCAAAGAATGTGAAGCCAGAGTGGATACTGAATGGAAAAGTTAATAACAAGGATGTGGAAGCTACTGAGGAGACGGAGTGCGCCTAAAGTAGGTGGAAAAGCTGTTGATCAAGTCAAAAGCCTGAAGGAAGTGGGTTGGTTCCTTCGGTTTGGGGAGAATGTGGTATAAGTGAAGAGCACTGCCTTAGAATAGGAGGATAGGTGCAGATGGTCGGGGGGCAAAATACTGGCTTGGCAGCAGCCCTGGAATAGGGAGCACAGTGTTCTATAAGTTGGGTTGGTGGAAGCTGAGTGGTCTCCAATTGAAATGACTGGGAAGAATGTGTAATATTGTTGAAAAAACAAGATTCACTTTATGTTGGAAGTAGAAGGAGCAATTGAGGATGTAGGATAAGTTAACTCCTATTAAAGCACACATTTTAGAGATCACAGTTCATAATAGTGGCTACGGGCCTTGCTGGATCTGGAGATGGGGAAGTAGAGCTGGACTGGGATAAGTTTGTTGAAGGCTGATTTTGAGTTTAGGGACCAAAACAGTAATTATGACAGGGGCAAGGGGAAGATGATCATGAAGGGTAGAAGCACATGCTAATAGATATAAACTAGAAGAGAATAAGTAAATGTTCTATTATTAGTGAACTATATGAAATTAAGCAACCTCAGGCTTCTAATTAAAATGTTAGTGTGTCCAACTGTGAATGTCTGTTTGGAATGTTAGTGTGACTAATTCAAACACTGGCATGACCAATTGGAATGGCTGTTGGAACTCTTGAAAATGTTGTCTTCATCAGCTGGAACCATTGGTATGACTAATCACAACCTGGTAGTTAAAATAGGGATTTTGGCAATGATGGAAGCAGAGTAGACTCTTAGCTTGCAAAAGAGATACATTATGAAACTTTAAAAAATCACATCAAAGCAGTATTTTGAATGCTGATCAGAAGACAAAACTGCATGAATTTTTTTTTTTTTTTTTGAGACAGAGTCTCACTGTGTCGCCCAGGCTGGAGTGCAGTGGCACGATCTCGGCTAACTGCAAGCTCTGCCTCCCAGGTTCATGCCATTCTCCTGCCTCAGCCTCCCCAGTAGCTGGGACTACAGGTGCCCACCACCATACCTGGCTAATTTTTTGTATTTTTAGTAGAGACGGGATTTCACCGTGTTAGTCAGGATGGTCTCGATCTCCTGACCTCGTGATCCGCCCGCCTCGGCCTCCCAAAGTGCTGGGATTACAGGCGTGAGCCACCGCGCCCGGCCTTTTTTTTTTTTTTTTTTTAAGACAGGGTCTCACTGCCGCCTAGGCTGGAGCACTGTGGCATGATCACAGCTCACTGCAGCCTCAACCTCCCAGGTTCAATCAATCCTCTCACCTCAGCCTCTCAAGTAGCTGGAACTACAGGCCCATGCCACCACGGGTGCTAATTTTTTTTTGCGTATGTATTTTTTGTAGAGGCAGGGTTCCACTATGTTGCCTAGGCTGATCTCAAACTCCTGGGGCTCAAATGATCCACCCACCTCAGCCTCCCAAAGTGCTGGGCATGAGCCACTGTGCCCAGGCTGAGCATCATCGTAAGGTGTTCAAGTACTCAACAGGGGCTTTGTTTTATTAGTAATTGTCATGTATCTAGGCACTGGCATCTGGTAGGTATTTAAAAACATATTTGTTGAATAAAAGAATGAAGCCTCATGGGGGATTTTTTTTTTCCCTGAGATCTCAGTAGTCTGAAGACATTTTCTTGTGGACCTTGACCTGTGCACTTGTTCCTTTTCCCCTTTGCATTGGCAGCTGGGAAGCTCACATGTACATTATAGTCCATCTCTAGCTGTTTATAGAAGTTTATGGCATAGATTTTCTACTAACTCTGACTTTAACTTATTTTCCTACCTGCTTTAATTTTTATGATTTATTTTTTAATTTGAAATATCTATTTTGCAAACTGCCTAAACACATTTTGGGAATAAGGTAGGTAGGCAGAAGGATGGAGAACTAGAGAATGAGGTAATAAAGGAAGAGAGGGAGGTAGGGAAAGGAAAGAAGGGTAAGAGAGTAGGTGGTGTGGGGGATGATTACATCTTAAGATAGTCATGTACTCAAGACTCAGAGACTCAGATAACTTATTTTATGTGCCCTCACACTCAGGGAAGAACTGCTTAAGGCCCTTTGTGGCCTGCATAGCCTTAGCACTAGGCCCTAATAGGTAGTATGTGCTCAATGAAATCTTGGCAATTTGAGTGGACATTTCCTGGGCTCACTGAATATTTGTTGATTGCCTATTTTAGCATATTTTTTTAAATGTCTCTTAAAATGCTTGGACTTCTTTCTCTGTTTGGGAAACAGTGATACAATAGACTAAAATGAATTCTGGAGTCAAACAGACTTTTGTTTGAACACTAACTCTGCTTGCTGGGTGTGATGGTTGACGCCTATAATCCCAGCACTTTGGGAGACTGAGGCGGGTGAATTACTGGAGATCAGGAGTTCAAGACCAGCCTGGCCAACATGGTGAAACCCCATCTCTACTAAAAATACAAAATTAGCTGGGCGTGGTGGCATGCGCCTGTAATCCCGGCTACTCGGGAGGCTGAGGCAGGAGAATCGCTTGAACCTGGGAGGTGGAGTTTGTGGTGAGCCGAGATCGTGCCATTGCACTCCGGCCTGGGCAAAAAGAGCGAAACGCTGTCTCAAAAAAACAAACAAACAAACAAACAAAATAACTCTGCTGCTGATTGGCTTGTGTCCTTGGCCAAAAGATTTATATACTCTCTCTTGGCCTGTTTCCTCATCTGTAAAATTGGGATAATATTTACTGCCAACTCATTTGGAGGGTTTATTAAGAAGATGTATACAAAAGCACCAGCAGTCTCTGGTACAGAAGAGGCACTCAACAAATTTCAGTTCTCCGTTGCATTGGATGCACTCACCTGGCTGACTCCTAGTGGCCAAGTAGCCTGTGCTCTGGCTGCAGTGCTCCACCTCTGCCTTGTGAGCCAGCTTCCAGTCTGGCTGGCCCAGGAAGAGCTGGCCTCCTTACCCCAGAGCTCGGGGAGCTCATTATGCTGAGTTGCTGGGCTTCAAGAGAGATACCCATCCCCTCAGACTAGCAGATGAACAGTTTGTTGCCTACCTTTCCCAGGTAGGCTGTTTCCCAGGCTGTTGGCCTGGGGAATCATGTATTCCAAGTCAAAAATTTCTGTCCCGTGTGGTTTGATTCATAATCTGAGGACGGTTCCAAATCTGTGACCTCATAGTGTTTGGGTCAGAGTGTTGAGATTACCATTCTTGTGCTGAGCTTGGGTTGCCCAAGATGATACAAAATGTTCAGACCATGGCAGGATATCGTATATTTTCCTTCTGTTCATTTGGCCCATTGCTTTCCTGGTTGCTGTGTCTATTCTCCTTGCCACAACCTTTGTAGCCAGTGTCTACCATGTGCCGGGATTTTGGACCTCATAGGACATTGCCCTTTGCCAATGGAAAAATATGTTGCCCTGGACTTTAGGAAATGCTCCTGATTTTTGAGGTCCTTTATAATTCATATTACTTCTGAGTGGGTGTCTTGCCTATCATCTTTATTTTTTACCTTGTTTATGCTTATGAAGTGTTTTTATTAGTGACAGGTTTGTCGTCAAAGACCTGGGTTATTTGGTTATAGTCTGCTACTGTTCTAGTGATGGCAGGACTAGTAATAACCTCCCTGGTCTGTCTTCACAATTGGGAAAGAACAATCTTCTTATTTACATTCCAGAGTGGCCAGATTGTAATTTTGGAACAGCCCAGGAAAGATCCATCTCACGTAAGATTCCTATGTAATCATTCAACACTCTTTGAACATCTACTTTGTGTTCTAGCTCCTGTCTGGGTTCATTGCAGTGAAGTCTTGTATTGGAACATGTTGAAAACTGGGCTGAGCATTGGTTGAGCCCAGAAAGTGATCTAGAAATTTTGGCTTTGAAAAAAATATGTTGTTAACTTAAGCGAGGACCTACTGCTTTGTCTTTTAAAAAATTGAGAAATTTCGTTCTTTGAAAGTATCCGTTCACTTTTCTCTACATGGAAATAATGAATAATGGTCTCTATGGGCAAACACATTTGAGAAATGTAGCTCACCTTGTCTGTCAAAGCACGGTGGGTGGTATTGGGGGTACGCTATCCCTGAGTAGCCCAGCATCAGCCCAGGCCCATCCATAACAGGCCTGTGACTCTCATGTAGCAGTCTCAATTCTGTGTTGTTGAACACACAACTTAGGTGTTGCCTTATGTGCTGTAGATGAAGCCAGAGCTGTTCTTATTGCCATAGTGGTTTCTGATTTCGAGATCTGTTTTTGCTTGCAGGAGCTGCTAAGCCGCACATCTCTTGAGACCCAGAAGCTCGATCTGATGACTGAAGTGTCTGAGCTGAAGCTCAAGCTGGTTGGCATGGAGAAGGAGCAGAGAGAGCAGGAGGAGAAGCAGAGAAAAGCAGAGGTAAGGGTGAGTGTGTACTGTCCTAAGCTCAGACCTGGGAAGGCTGTCATAATGTGAATTTAGGCCATCTGGTCAACTCCTAGCCTGGAAGCTATTGGGTGCCAGAAATATCTATACACTAGAGATGCAGTGATCTGTTAATACCAAGTTATCAGGTTTTGCTGTGGCTGCAAATTTCAGCAATATCCAAACCACCTAGTTTTGGCTCTAAGGCTTTATCTGCCCTCAAACTGCTGACAAGGATGGAAAGAGAAGCAATAGTTGGGGAAGAATAAGACAAAATGTGGAGGGACACAAGATGTCTTCTGTGAGAACCAAGGAAATGACGACGTACCGGAATGAAGTCAGCCTCCCACTAGGCCATTGACACTGGATCCAAGGAGTCTGGAAACGTTTCTTGACGTGCGTTTCACTGACCCAGATGGAACCTCGGGTTATGTGTTTCTCTTCTCCTGATGGGTCTTATGGAGCATGCCATGTGCAGGCCTTCTCTTAGAGAATGTTTTCCTAATTTTGTTTTTCAGTCTTTGTATGCCATTGACTGGAACATGCTAGACTCTTTTTTAAATAAATGTTTAGAGAATTTTACACTCAGAGCTCCTTTGAGAGCAGGCGGCCTGTTTTAACCTTAGATAACCGTCTTCCTGTGCCTCTACCTTTAAGTTCTTATATTCACACCTAGCAATGAGAGATATGAAAGAAGATAGGTTTTAGGTTTAGAAACACCTTGCTCATTTACTGACCTAACTGCTTATGAAGTTCTATGAACTTCAAGCTGGCTACTTAATCTTTCTGAACTTCAATTTCTTTATCTGGTTAAAATGGATAACTGTGTGGTAAAGTCCAAATAAAATCATGAAAGTTAAGTACCTGTCATAGTATTTGGCATTTTGTCAGTACGTGGTATGTCTTCATCTCCTTCCTTCGTTTAGGCTAAAGATGGATATTGTTCCCTTCTGATAAGTGCCAGCATTAGTGCATACTGATATCTGCCATGTTTGCTGAGTAAACACACTGGTGATTAGAATATTTCTAATGTGTGAGCATGTTCCTTGCATTGCTTTTGAGAACATGTTCATTAATTAGAAGTACAGTTGCCAAAAGAAGATATCCCCAATAAGCTGAGAACAGTAGCTTGTATTGACTAAGAGTCCAGGCTGATGAATCAGATCTCCTGGCTTTAAACTGAGCTCAGTGGCTTTGTGATCTTGGTCAAGTAATTTAACTTCCCAGACCTGTTTCTTCTGTAAGATGGAGGCAGTAATACTTCCAATTTCTTTGGTTATTCTGAGGAGTGAATGAGACAATGTATGTGGAACCCCTAGCATAGTAATAGTTAGCTTTTATTGATCACTTACTGATAGTATTGTTAAGCATGTTGGAAATGAAAATGTAGACATAGATACATTATTTACATATTGCAAAGTTTATACAGCCTGAAAGCTAATCTGTGTGAAGTGTTAGTTGAATTAAATGTTCAGGGAGAAGTAACTGAATTTTCTTCTGGTTTGAAGTATTTTACCAATGTTTCAACCTGCACAATTGTATGTGAACACACATTAGGACTTTGGGGGCAGAATTCCATAAACTCTGTGAGAAGGCTTAAAGTGGCAGACACTCAACTCAAAGTCACTTAAGAGAAAAAGGGAGGAGAGAGACCTATGTCACATAACTTGAAAAGTCTAGCATTTGAAAGAATACAATATGACTAGATCCAGGTAATCTCACAGTGTCACTAGAAATTAGTCTCAGTTGTATCACTTGGTTCTGTTTTAGCCTTATTCTCAAGAAGGTTCTCCCCAGGTGGTGACAGAGATAGCCATCAGTAGCTCCGGAATGATATCCTGCCAGCCAGGCAACTTCGGCAGTCAAAGAGGTGCTTTCTCAAAGGTTCCAGCAAAAGCCTCAAGATTGCATCTCATTGGGCCAATTTGGGTCATATACCTGGTTCTACACCAGTCACCGCAGGGATCCGTGCATGAGGGGTGGGAGGTGTGAATATGAAAGTCAACCCGTGTGTGGAAGTGTACAGAGTTAGCACCAAGCTAGGATGATGCAGTCCCTTAACAGGGACATCAGAAAGGAAGGAGAGCTCCCACTTCTGGGACAAGAAGCACTAATGCAGTCATTTTACTGTTTGCTTTTTTCTTTCTTTTCTGAAGGACTATTTTTAAATCTGAGTTTTTTGTTTTTGTTTTTCATCGGTCTGTTCATACATAAGGCGACGTAGACCCTGAGTGTCTGGCCTCAATCCTCCCAGATAACAGCCCTTCCCAGTTGCTAGTACAAATATTAGGTTTCCACGTGGAGGAATTCTGTAGGCTGTTCAAACCTGTGATAATCAGTGAGCAGCCACATGACCTGAAACAAATTCCTCATTCTTGTAATTGCACATGATCTTTGCTGGTATGCACAGAACTTCTACCTCTATTTGTGAGTGTCTGGAGCAACCAGGGGTTTAAAACCACAGGGTACTGCTTAAGCTGCTCTATTGTCATGTGCATGGAGATGTTTATTTTGAGTGAGACATTTTGCTAAGGTCACCAGAGGTTGTAATTGCATGAATAAAGGGAACGCTGCTTCCCATACTATACTGCTGCTGTTTTTTCCAGTGAATGTATTTAGCCTAAGGGCTCATTGTGTGTGGTTTGGAAAAGGCAGGATTCTTTTTTTTTTTCCCCCTCAGGTATGAGATAGCCAGATCTGAAATAAAGTTTCTCAGCTTAGTTCAGGCTTTATCCTCAAATTCTGTTTTATGTTTTAATGAAAAGAAGAGAATGCTGGTGGCAAGAGCATTGCCACCACAATGTCACTAGAAATTAGTCTCAGTTGTATCACTTGGTTTTAGTTCTAGTTCTAATTTTAGTTCACACTGCTCCTTCTGCTCTGATTCTGATCACAGCCCAAGCCAGCATCTTGCTGCTTGTTTTAAGTTGTGGAAATGATTACCGACAGTCATTCTGTAAGACCTAGGGACTTTCAGGCGCAGGTTCCTTGATGGCCAGCCTTGCTCAAGAGTGAGTAGTGGCCCAGATGAGATGTGGGTGAATACTGGGTTTCCTGTTTACCTTTTCTCATCAGCCTTTTGCAATGGTTCAGGGTCATATGAGGGTACTGAAGATTGGGTGAATTAGACGTATTCCTGAAAAGCAGGACTACAGAAGAGTGATTGACATGGAAAGTAAATACCAAAATCAAGAGGATGAAGCATGAAAGAAAGAGATCCAGAGGTAAAGGAAAACCTCTGTGTGGACACAGATCAAAGCATTGCAAAGGCATGTTGCTCAGATGGGCCTTCCCCAAGAAAGAAATCTGGCTTCTCCATGCTGTGGGGGTGCCAGCAACCTGCGGTTGGACCCCACTGTGGCAACTAGAGGGTTCTGTGAATAGCTATCAGAGCAGCCTGTTAAGAAGGGAGCAGGGACCCCAGATATGCTAGGAAGGGGAGTCAGCCCAACTGATCAGGGGTACACGTGAGCAAGAAGAGAACAGGGAAGAATCTTTAGGATTTCCTGCAGAAAATGGAAACATCTCACAGCACAAGTGATGAGGCCATCATTTCTTCTTTCTTGTGGTTAGGACCCTGGGAGAAAGGGATTCTGATTTCTGAACCGAGGCAACAGAATGATGGACTTGGAATACAGAGTGAGATCTGGGAAGATTGTGTTTGCTCAGAGATGAGCTGGCCTAATAGGAGAGTTTTTTAATTCTTGTTTTTATTTTCTTTATTTACTCATTTGCATCAATATAGGAAATATACTCCCACAATTCAAAAATCAAGTGTTCAAAAGGGTATATAGCAAAAGGTCTCTTTCAACACCTGTCCTCCAGTCAGCAGTCAGGAACCAGTGCCATCAGTTTGTATCCGTCCAGAGTTATATTATGTGTGGACAAGTACATTCTTGTGGATACACACAGACACACACACTTTCCCTCATTTTTATACAAATGTACACTATTCTAGACCTTTCTTTTTAAATTTAGCAGTCTTGGAGTTCTTTTTACGCCAAGTATGTTTTTTTAAAACTTCCTCATTCATATCTATGTCTGCATATTGTTCTACCATCCAACAATAGCCTAATTTATTTAATCAGTCGTCTCTCAGTGGACATTTAGGTGGTTTCCAAGTTTCTGCTATTACAAATAATGCTGTAGTGAATAATCTTGTATATATGTAAAGATATTGATGTGGAATTTATGGGTCAAGGAGTACATGAACTTGAAATTTTGACAGATATTTCCAAATTGCCCTCTCTAGAACATAGAGGTTATATTCCCATGAGCAATGTAATGTATATAAACTGAGCCTGAAAAAAGAAAGAACTAAGTAAAATTGTGTACAAGATTAACAGGTAAGGTGGAATTGGAAACAACTGTGATTATGGGAGGTGCCCAGTCGTTTCACATAGAAAAGAACCATAAAGAAGAACTTTAATGGTTGGCAAAGTGTGATTAAAAAACAAAGTGAGCTGAGGTTAAAACACTGGACAGCAATTATAACCTCATAAATGCCACCTAGACATCATGATGTGGAACCCAGAATGGAACAGAGCTACAAAAGGGTCTGCTTTATGGGAGGGAAACAGACCTGTTAGGAGATGGGCCAGCCCTGGAGATAAAGAATTATGAAGCTAGGCCAGGTGTGGTGGCTCACGCCTGTAATCCCAGTACTTTGGGAGGCTGAGGAGACTGGATCACTTGAGGTCAGGAGTTTGAGGCCAGCCTGGCCAACATAGTGAAACCCCATCTCCACTAAAACATACAAAAATTAGCCAGGCATGGTGGTACACACTTGTAGTCCAGCTACTTGGGAGACTGAGACATGAGAATTGCTTGAACCTGGGAGGTGGAGGTTGCAGTGAGCCGAGATCGTGCCACTGCACTCCAGCCTGGGAGACAGAGTGAGACTCCATCTCAAAAAAAAAAAAAAAAAAAAAAAGAATTATAAAGCTAAGTTGAAATGCCAAGCCTGAGGACAGACATACCAGAAAACAATGACAACACATGGCTCAGGAGAATTAAGGCAGAGTAGCCCAGAAGTTTTGGGTACACCACACACTGAGCAGAGGGATGAAAATAGATGTGTTCCTGATGCAGGTCTCCAAACTGACTGATGCACAGAAGGGGCAGTAATGGAGGGAGGGGAGCAGCAACCTATTTGTTAGCTCCTAAATATCTCCCAGCTGAATTCTGAAGCATTTGAATGTTTACTTGTTTGTTTTTCTCACTTGCTTTCACTCTACTCAGAGGGTAGAAGACAAAACTAGGAAAACTGCCTTTCTAGCTCCAACATTGAAGCAAAAGGAGAAACTGGTTTATGAAGTAAAAGTGATAGGTACCTTGAGAGAAAGTGGTCATTGTTATTTGAATGTTCACGAGAGTGAGCATGGAAAAACTAGGCATAAACAGACATGCACTGTAGACTTGGGTAAATCATAACTCTGACAATTTAAAAATAAAATGGATGGGGAACTCTCGAAAAGAGGAAGACCCAAGAATATTGAACTACTTAAATATAATTCTGACTGTGCAATCTCACAGATAATACCAATAAAAAGGAAGAGTTTAGAGGTCTCTTGAAAGGAAGTAGTTTTCAGAGGGGCTTCTACAAAAGGCAGAAAGGACATATGCTGAAGACAAAAGTGCACCTGCATGACCAGTGTCAGGAAGGGGACATCTGAAACTAAAGGACAATGCTGAGGACAACACAAAGCCATACACACACATACACACACACACAAACACCCACACACAGTTATGTTCTTAATAAGAAAAAGAAAAAATGGACTTGATTCCATGGATGCCTCTGACAGATAAAAAAAATTTAGGACAATAGTCCCCCAAAGTGCTTGCTATAAGTTAATTTTAAGGAGTCAGGAAAATCAAATGAGTTGCTAGAAAACTGGAAATGAACCATTTCCTTCTTGATTTTCAAAATGGCAAAAGTTTGATAGATTCAATAAATTTTAGTCTGTTGAGTTTGGGGCCAACTCTATGATGGTTTGCAAGAACGGAGGAGACAAAGTAGGGATCTGTGTCCTCAAGGAGTGAGTCTCGTCAGATTGGCCTTATCGGTTTGGCCGGGAATGTGTCTTGTGGTAGACCAGGTAAATCCACATTTCAGTGAAGTGTTGCAAAAACGTTGCTTGAGATAATCTTGTAGACAGGATGGAGGAATAGAAGATGAATATACTGAAATAGGCATATTGATGCCTGAGTTCAGGGTTTGGATACATATTGTCATGGATAAGTGTGATGTGTGCCATATGTCGCCTGTGCATAGGTGCTGACACGTTGGGTGTTTGGGTAAGGGGAGTCGGTGTGTGTATCATGCATATGTGGAGAGAGGATGTGTTTGTGTGTGTGCCCCAGTGTGCACCCATCTCTGCTATTGCTTCTGCTTGGATGAAGGGTTTCTTCTAGACTCCATGCCTCGGTGTTGACACAACAGTATGGCACAAAGGAGCTGTTGGGGATTTGTTCGAACTGCAAGACAGGCACCTGGATGGGGCAGGCCTGAGGAAAAATGCCATGTCTTTTGGTTCTGTTGAGGAAAGTGGAGGGCTGTTGACAGTGACCACTGAGTGCCACCTGCTCCCTGCCCCATGCACACTTCCTCTGTGCTGTTCTCTTAAGGAGTTCTGCGTCTGAGAGCTGTCTGACCTGGAGTGCTTTTCTCTTCTTTCTTTTCCTTCCTACAGTCGGTTCTGAATGTGATCAGTGAGCTGCAGGAGCAGATGTGTAGGCTGCAGCTGGACATCCACAGGCAGATTCAAGAGCGCCTGTTACTCAGTAGGGACCACCCTGAGGAGGTGGCGGCCAGCGACGGTGTGGCCGAGCCCCAGCCCTGCAGCCAGGACTGTGCCTGTTGGGAGGGGTCACCTGTAGGAACCACACTTAAGTATATCAGAGCATGCGTGTGTGGGGCATTTCACTGGTGGAGGGGCTGGGGTTTCTCCTAACCAGAACAGAGTGCAGTGGCTTGGCACGGATCTGTTGTTACCTCTGGGCAGAGCTTGGACTCACTCAATCCTCTTGGGATGTGAGGTAAGCTCAGTGACCCTCACTGAGCAGGGTCTGAGCAGGTGAGGCCAACCCTCAAACAGGTGGCACTCATCTCCTTTAGGGCTGGGAATGAGGTGCACCAGGTGCTCCGAGTGATGGGGCATTTGTGCCACAGGAAGCCTCATGATTCCCCTTCCCAGGTATGTGACTCAGATACTGATTCCTCCTCCCAGGCTGGGAGATTAAACAAACTTTTGTTTCACATGATTTTTTTTTTAAGGAAAAGAAGTATTATGAAAAAGAATCCTTTCAAGTTTATGTTCAAAGAGGTTTACCCCCAGTGAAAAAATAAAATACAGGTTTTCATATGCTGTGAATAATTAAGTCATCATCTGAATTTCCAGGAAAAATCCCCCCCACATAATCACATCAGGGTGATTTTAGAACAACAGGGCCATGTGAGGCTCTATCTGACTGGGATTCTGGACTTGGCTCTCCACACGGGGGGTAACCTGGTCCTCTATGACTCTGCTGATGGCAGGTGATGGCAGCTTCAGCAGAGACAACCCTATGCCTCGAAGGAGGCCTACTGTTGAAGAGGACTTGGAAGCCCCCCAAGAAAAGACCGAGGTCACAGCAGCCATGAGTACTACAGAGGATACCCTGGCTCTGTAGGAAGTTACTATGGTCCATACTCAATTAGGGAGCCTGTTGAAAATCTAGACATAGGTGTTGCGGGAAGGGATTTGGTTGGAAAGATTTCCTGCTGCATTAAAGGACAGGGGGGAAATAGGAAAGTCAAGATGTAAATGTAGACTTGGATAGAGAAGCCTTGAGAGGGTGTTGGCGCATGACCTATGTTGAGTAGGTTACTCCAGCAAGACTTTTAAAGGAAGGAAAAACGTGTGTGTACTAATGTTGGTAGTCAATGATGGACAACAAGTAACATAGAAGGAAGAGGATGTTCCAGAGGTCACGGAGCCTGGAGAGGATGATTTCTGTATACCCACAGTGGCAGCCCCTCAGGCAGTAGGAACCTGCACACTTCTGATTCTGATATCAGCTGGCCTGACACCCTCTCCAACAAACTGAGTAATCTGGCTAGGATACAAGGCTGAGCAGAAGAACCCTCAACTTGTGGGCATTGGAGCCTCTCAGGCAGGGCCAATAATGTTCTCAGAGAATGACTCTGGGTCTGCTGCAAGTCGAAGCAGGTATCTGAGGCCTTGACATCCAGTGATGCAGATCATGGATGCAATAACCTTAGCTGAGAAGTTTTCTTTTTCTTTTTTTTTTTTTTAGCTGGGATTACAGGCACTTGTCACCATACCCGGCTAATTTTTGTGTTTTTAGTAGAGATAGGGTTTCACCATGTTAGCCAGGCTGGTTTCGAACTCCTGATCTCAAGTGATCCACCCACCTCGGCTTCCCAAAGTGCTGGGATTACAGGCGTGAGCCACCATGCCAGGCCAGAAGTTTTTTTTTTTTTTTTGTCTTGTTTTTAACGGGCATCAGCATATGCTCACCTCAACTACAAGGCAATCTTAAAAAATGACCCTACAAAATTCAAGGGTAAGCAATGTCAACTTTGTGGTGGATTATCTCAGAAGGCCAAGACCTCCAGGCCAGTTAAATAATGACTTAAGTTTCATGTGTGCATTCATTGACAAATAGTATACACCTACTATGTGCCAGGCACTGCAGGATAATCAGAGGTTAGCAAATACCTCATGGAGTTTACAGTTTAGTAGGAGAGCTAGCTATTAGCTGTCATACAAATAAATATTTAATTGCAAATTACGTAGGAGGTACACAGAGTACAACAAGAGAATATAGCAGGGGGGCCTGATATAGTAGGGAGGTCAGGATAGCTTTACTCAGGGAGACCTGAAGGATGGGCAGGAGTTAACCCGGCAGAAAATTCCAGACAGAGGGAATGTTGTCTGCGAAGACCTAAGTTGGAGAGAGGAACTGAAAATTATCCATGTGGCTAGAGCATAACTAGGGAGAAAGAGTGATCCAAGAGGCAGGCAGGGGGCTGTCAGGTCACGGGTTGAAGTTTATGAGCTTTGAGAAGCATGGGAGTGCCATGATCTGATGTATGGTTTGATCATATCACTCCCCCAGATGCCATGGGGTCAATTGCTTTGAGAGGAGCAAGACAACAGAGGAGCAACCAATGAATCGACTGTCCAGGCTGTCAGTGCTAATTGCTAGACCAGAGTGGTGGTGCCTGAGTGGGAAAGAAATGAGACATTCAAGTTGTCTTCCTGGAAGTAGAATTAATAAAGCTTGGGGACGAATTGCATACATAGGGGAGGAAGGAGAGGGAGATGCAGAAGATAGATCCTGTGTTTCTGGATAGGCCGTTAGATAGATGGATATGGCATTTAGTGAGGTGAGTGTAACTAGGAGGGGAGTTGAGCATTCCACTTGGCACCTGACAGTCTGGAGGTGCCTATGCAGCATCCATGTGATGTTAAGTAGGAAGTTTGTTGTGTGAGACTGCAGTTCAGAAAGCCTATGGAAATAATTATCTTTATGCCAATTCTTCTGATGGGAGCTAGTCAGCAGGACCAATTGTCTGTTAAGGAAATCTTGGTTCAAGATAACAGTGCTTAGTGGAGTCATCTTTATAGAAGGAGTAGTTTCACAAACAAGGGTCCTAGAGTCAGAATATATGGGCTTAAATTCCAGCTCCACCACTTACTAGCTAAATGAGTAAGAGAGAATTGTTTGTGTCACTTCCCCACTCAGCAACCTTCAGTGACTCCCTACTGCCCAAAGAATGGCATCGGAACTCATCATATGTATTCTCATCCTCAAGCCTTTACCTTAGGGCCTCACCTTAACTTCCCAGCCTCATCTTCCACTGTGTGCCTACACCCTCAGCTCCAGCCCCATGAGTTATCTCCCTTTCTGTCTCCTATCTTTACTCCTCCCTGGATGCCTTCTCCCTCCCTTCTTTCTTCAAATCAATCTCTTCCTCTGAACTGGAACACCCATTTTGGCATCTATATTTGGCCCTTAACATTTGTTCCCTTAGGGTTCCTCTATGAGGCCTTTCAGGATCACAGGCCCCCTCTTCTATCTTCCTTCACTCCCAGCACAGAGAGATGCTCCCAATTAGCCTGCTTCCTACTACTTTGCATCACAGGGAAGAAGCTGCCTCATTTCAGCATCTCTATTCTTCCCACTCCGAAGCCTCGCCTGCCTGCCTATACTCATGTGTGTGATGTTGGCATACCCCACAGAGGACATAGATGTCAGAGAAAGGGACAGGCAGAACAGGTTCTAAAACTAAAAGGAAAGTTTTCACTTTCTTATGTCTGGAACTCCCTGGCCTTTGTTTTTTAACGGCCATACAGCTTTCCTGAAACAAGGGACATGTTTGAAGATTAAAGCTGTTACGTGGAGCTTGATGTGGTTGCTGCACCCCCTATGCATGAGCTTAACCAGGTTGGTAAATCGAGAGCACATCTTTTAACCATCAGAACTTTGTCTTTCTCCCTCATCCTTCTAGGAGTTACTGCAAGAGCTCAGGCACCTCAAAATCAAAGTGGAAGAGTTGGAAAATGAAAGGAATCAGTATGAATGGAAGCTAAAGGCCACTAAGGTAAACGGCACTCCTGATGCTTATGGAGAGAGTATGAGGGCCTTGTGGGGAGGGTCTGCATTCCAACTTGGGGGTTTCCAGTAGCCTAAGTTTGAAAATGCAAATCAACCCTCCAGTGTGGACACACAGCAGTGCCCAGATGGTGCAGCAGACAGACTTGATCCAGGAAAGATCCTCATGGAGAATGCCCATGAGATTATGAATTGGTCAATTGTAGTAACCCAGTCTGCTTCCTCTCCCTGCACCCCATAGCACCTGGCTGAAGCTGGGCCAAGAAGGGGCTAGGAGTGGGGAGAGCAGGTGAGTGGCAGGCAGTGAATCATGAGTCCTAAAGCAGATCTTGGATGCATCATTTTAAATTCAGTAGTCCCTTCTAGAATCAGTTTTTCAAAAAAATAGGCATGCTTTATATTTGGCACAAAATATATTCCTAAAAATGACATAAACTTCGAATTATTTCTTCAATCAAATCATGTTTCTCTTAAACTAGGGAGCCTGCAATTTAAAGGACACCAATAATAAATTCTATTGTGAAATAAATTTCTTCCCTCTCCCCTTTGTTTCTTCCTTCTTTTCCTATACTAAAGTGCAGAGATCAAAACTAGTGGGTTACATTCAGCCCATGAATTTTTTTGGCCTGCACATTGGATTTTAAAACGTTGAATTGTTATTTAAATTTCAGGAAGTTTACATTAGGCTACAGTTAGGTTTCCTTTGGGAGTATGGGGAGGTGGGAGGCTCACACCTGCCTTCCCCTACTGTGTCTGCAGTGCCACCCAAGGGCATTACTGGATGTTTTTATTAGAGTTTTCTTAACTTCTAGTTTGTATTTTTATTTTTTGTGCAAGTTAGTTGCTAATTATTATAAAAACAATAACACACACTATAGAGAATTTTCAAACCATAAAAAATTAAAGGAATAAAAAGCACTCATACCACCCAGGCACTACCATTGCTAATATTTCCTTCCGTGTATTATTCTCTTCTGTTTTAGGTCTGTGTTAGGCCATTCTTGCATTGCTACAAGTAAATAGCTTAGACTAGGTAATTTATAAAGAAGAGGTTTAATTGGCTCAGGGTACTGCAGGTTTTACAGGAAGCATGGTGGTCACATCTGCTCAGCTTCTAGTGAAGCCTCAGGGAGTTTTCAATCATGGCAGAAGGAAAAAGCAGGAGCAAGTGAGAGAGAGGAGAGGAGGTGCCACAAGCTTTTAAACCACCAGATCTCGTGAGAACTCACTCACAGTTGCGAGGACAGCACCAAGAGGGTGGTGCCACCATTCGTGAGAAATCTATCCCCATGATCCATTCACCTCCTACCAGGGCCCACCTCCAATATTGGGGATTACAATTCAACAGGAGATTTAGCAGGAACAAATATTCAAACATCAGGGTCTCTCTATCTCAGTGTCTCTGTCTCTTAACTTTTATTGTTGATAATTTACATGCAATTTATATCATGCTGTTATTTAAAATTTTATGACTTCTCATGTTATCAAAAGCACTGAACATATATAAATATTTATGTAATATAGTGTATAAATATAAAATCATTTGATTAACCATTTTACAGATAATGAAATGGATGTACAGAGAGATTAACTTTCCCAAGATTTTACAGCTATTTGGTACCAAGCCTGGGCAGTCAGACCCATCTGTGTCCTGGCCTGTGTGTATCTGAGTGTAGTTTTGTATGTGTATGCTTCACAGGCACCAGCTCTAGGGGCACTGGTTTTGTCCAGTAGCTCAGAACCTTCCATCACAACACCCCACTCAAACAAGCCCTGTCTTGGGGAAACCTTTGAAGTTGTACATACCGCCCTCTGTCATAAAACCAAATAACACTTTTCTTTTTAACACCCCAGCTCTTTGCCTTGGCATGTAGACCTTTGAGATGCTAAGGGTTATTTAATAACTACCAGGTGTGGAGCACTTCCTATGTGCCAGAATGTACCAAGCTATTTGCACACATTTTATCATCCATAAAATCACCCAGTGAGGTATATGTTTTTTTATTCTCACTTGACTGGGAAGGAAACAGAGGCTCAGCGTGGCCAAGCTGAGGTTCACATCTGGGTCTCTGTCATTCCCGTGCCTTCATGTTGTTTCCAACATCATCCTGATTCCCTGCAGAGAAAACCAGCACTGTTTTTGGAAGTTTTTCACTTTTCTGCTTAAGGCCTCTCAGTCTCTGAAGGGGATTCATCTCCCAGTGCAATGGCAGTAGGGCATGGTCCCTGGGTTTAATGAGGCACGGCACTTGCAGGGACCCAGAGCATCCGTCTCTGCCCAACTGCCTGTCTGCATAGCTATCTCAGACCTTGTGCCACACAGCCCTAGCCATGGTGACTGTGGCCATAGGAACAGTGGCAGTAGCATACACAGTCAAGTAGAAGGTCTCTGGACTGTTCTTGGCCTTCCCAACTGCAGAGACAGAGATCGCTCAAAGGATAACAGAGCACCTATAGTTTCTGGCCTATTTCTGTGGAAATTGGCACAAGGCAGGTTGGGCCCAGTCGCTTGGTCTGTAGGGTCCATGGTATATACCTACAGGACCTCCCATAGAGGCAGGGCTCAGGAAGGAGAGCCCTCACAGTGCCACGTGCTAGATTCTGTCTTGATCGGTCCACATTGCTGAATTCCCAACTGTGGGGCCAGCAGACAAGCATCAGGTATCCAGATTTCTAACAGAGACCAGTGCCCATCCTGTCCACAAAGAAAGGGAGAAATGGGCATGGAGAGGTGCAAGAAAAGTTAAAGGAATATCTTTCAAGAATCATCTGGCCTTTGTAGAAATGGAGGTTGAGAGTCCCAAAGCTAATATCTTCAGAAGCCATTGTCACCATGAGTCATAAGCCCATGGGCATCTTTGCCCTGAGTGAGCTCTGATAAACTGCTCCATAGCTGCATGTCTCAGAAAGTGGGTTACACAGCAGGACCCAGCTCTTGGCCTCTGTGAGTGGAGCCCAGAGTGGAGGGACAGTGCTTCATTATGAACTTTGGAATAAGGAAACCCTACCCCTTGTCATCTCTTTATATGGTCATCCCTGTCCCATTTGGGGGATGTTAGGGAAGGTTATTCAGAAACCCTTGCGGTGGGCTCAGGGAGCCCGAGCCTGGTAAGAGTGGCCTTCATCTGTCCTGTTAACTCAGAAGCAGACACACGGTGGTGGGTGGAGCCCTGACATTGGAGCAGGCAGGCCAGGGTTTGCATCCTGGCCTGGTCACCGAGTAGCTCTGTGACTGACACAGAATCTTGTACTACTCCCGTTTTCTCCCTGATGACTTACGGAGATATTGTTTCCTCGGGTGGTTGCTTGTGAGGGTTTGATGTAAGAAAGCAGTGAGCATGGGGGCTGATCAGGGTGGGTGCTCAGTCCATGTGCTGAAACTGAACACAAGGCCTGTCCAGCAACAGAGTTGCCAACAGGGCCAGTACTCATTTAATTACTTGGGGTTGTTCAGATATTAACTTGGGCCTTTGTGGAATTGAACAGCCCATACTATAACCTTGAGGACCAAAGTGGGACATGATTGGGCCAACACATGGGGAAGGGGTGGCCAGAGGAGAAGCCTTTGCTGTCTTTTATTGACCGGCTCCACGGTCGATGCTCATCCCTTTTCTTACCTGGTTTGATGCTGAGAGAATTGAACCGATTATCCACAAAGAAAAGAATAGGATGAGAGGAGCAAATAGCAGTAGCATTTACTGAGCACTTAGTATATACTAAATATTGGACTAGGTTGTTCATAACCATTATCTTAAACCTAATTGCAGTCCCATGAAGTAGGTGTAGTTTTTCCCATTTTATAGATGAGCTGAGACTCAGAAAGGTTAACTTACTTGCCCAAGGTCACCCAACTAGGAAATGAGAGAATCAAGGTTTGTTTGACTCCAAAATCCAGGTACCTCTTCGGACAGGACCTATACAATTCTGATCTCCTGATGAGTATGGGAAAGCATGAACAACCACACCTAGTGTTGTGTGTGGAATTTAACCTGCACTACTTAATGGCAACATGGGAACCATCTAGTGCAGCTGCCTGTTTGTGTGCAAATATGAACGTATGTGTGTACTTATGAGCTGTGTATACAATGTTTTTTTTTTGCAAAAGTATGTAAATGAAGCACTCCTGAATGCTTGTACATCTGTATATGAGTGAGCGTGCACACATGCCTGGAGGTTGGGCAGAGGCAGTGACTGTACCCAAAGGGTAGGAGCGTGTGGAGGGAGGGAGCCCTTGGCTTACCTTTTCTTCAGCAGTGGTGATTTGGCTTCCGCTGCATTTTCTCTGTGGGTTGGAAAGATGAAAACTGCATGCACTTGTTACAGTGGTGTTTCTAAATGTTACTGTATGAGTATCTTGGGAGAAGAAAGACCATGTCCAGGATATCCTCCTCTGCACCAAGGACAGCCCTCCCATTGCACACAATCCCAGCTCCTCATCACAATCCTAATCCTCACAGGGCAGGGGAGAGAAACTGGTCAGGTAGGAAGATGCAGGGGAAGAAGCACATTGATGGCCAGAGCCGTGGGGAGGGCCAGGATGGCCTAGAAGAGTGAGTTCACTCAGCAGAGTTCCACCTGTGGAGAGGGCAGTGAGCCCCTGCTCACCTCTTCTCCTAATTCCTGATGCACCCTGGTGCCTGATGGGGTCTGGACTCTGACGGGAGGCACTTCATCATGATTTGGCAGTCCTTCTGACCTGGTAGGGATCCTCTGTTGCTCTTCCAGGCTGAAGTCGCCCAGCTGCAAGAACAGGTGGCCCTGAAAGATGCAGAAATTGAGCGTCTGCACAGCCAGCTCTCCCGGACAGCAGCTCTCCACAGTGAGAGTCACACAGAGAGAGGTGACTAGCTTGACTCTGACAAAATGCAGTTGTCTGGGTCCCTGGGTCTACTCTTAAAAGTGAGCATGTGTTTCTATAAATGAGTGTGCATATGCTTGTGTGTGTAGCCATGCTAATGGACATGCATGTATGTGTGCAAGCATGGCCAAGTGAATGGATGCACCAGTTTGTGTGTTTGTGTGTGTCCCTATAATGCAGCGCTATTGTGGAATCATTCCCATGGAACCCTCCCCTAACTAGAAGGTTTTTCTCAGATGCACAGAAGTTCTGTGCAGCCACCTCTGGAGCTTTTACTGAAAATGTAGGAAATACCTAACTCTTTCATTTGATTGAAAGGCCTTACTTTTGTGTCATCACCAAAGGGGAGGCTTTAGAAATTTACTCAGTCATTTCATGGATATCTGCCTGATGCCTGTATAAGGCCCTGAGACTACAGAAACAAGTCAGTTCTTTTTCATTCTTGAGATTTCAAATCTTACTTCTCAGAAAGACCTTTCTTGGCCACCCTAACTCAAATAGGTGCTCCCAGTCCTATTATTCTCTAATTCATCATCCTTCCTTTTTCCTGCCTAGCACTTACTATAACTTACCAGTGTTGTGTGTTATCCCCACTCAGGGGTAAGGACTATATTTTTCTTGTTTAAGAGCATATCTACAAAGCCCAGCACAATATTTGGCCCATTGTAGGATCCTAAGAAATACTTCTTGAATAAGTGAAAGGATGGTGAATGGTCCCTGAGGAGTTCAAGTCTTGCTGATCAAAAATAGAGGATAAATCCTCAACTACTGTAATGAACACATAAATCTTTATGGCTGTTTGCCATGTATACAAAGTGATCATACACCTTTCAACTTATCCATGGACTACCAGGCTGCAGAGCAATGCTGAAGATCATATAGTCCTACGGATTGGTGCCACTACCTAGTCACATCCTGGCCTCAGCACTGCAAGCTTAGCTTGGATCCCCAGCTGGGGTGTGGAAGCCATGCAACAATGGCTTAGGCTGGAGAAGGAAATTAGTGATCAATGTGCTCGTCCCTCTCCTAGCTTTTCTCAGTGTCCGCCCAAGCCATTGGGTGTGTTGCCTACCTGCCAAGGCCTGCTTGTAGAGGCTGGGTTCTACTAAGACACCCTGGACTATCTCTGATGCTAAGCCTGGACAGAGAGTGCCCCATGCCACAACTTCTAGGCCAGGCAGCCTTCCCAGTCTACCCCTCCTCTCCCCACAGTCTAAGCCTCCCAGGCCCTACCCCACTCCATTACTGGGTACTTTCTAGAGCTGGTCCTTGGGTCATTTGCTGCCGAAGGTAGGTTCTGACCAGTGGATCAGGGTTGGCAGTCTTCATCTAGAGCTTACTGCCCTCCCCAGCAAAGTGAGCTGCAGAGCTGATGTTAGCTACCTAGAGCCTAAATAATGAGCAAGCAATTCTCCACTTTATTCTGAAAATGAATCTCCACAACTATTTACACAAAGTCCATAGATCTACTGTTGCTATTCTTGTTAGATATAACAAGCATCCCAAAAGAAAATGGGAGGCCTATATATTTGTTCCCTTGTACTTTTTTTTTTTTTTTTTAATATAGACATCCCTATTCCCATTTAGGAAGAGGCATAGATCCTTCTTTGAACAATCTAGCTATGTGCCAATTCCTAGAGTATCTGGCAAATGACTTCCAGCTTCCTTAGGCTCTTCAAAACAGTTAAGGAATCAACAGAGTCCCTCTTGGGTCCAAACTGAGAAAAGGCCTTGGATTTTCCACCACAGACCGACAGAGATTTCTCAGCCCATAGGGAAATTCTGGTTTATGATGAAATAAGATTGTTTATCCTCAACCCAGCATTTGCATATATGTATATATCCCAATACATCTAAACATTTGTTAGTCAATTTTGACTATATCATTTTAAATTAAGCCAAGTACCAACTCTTTTACATAAGTTTTATTTCCCAGTCTTCACTCAACTGTAGATTTTTTTTAATGTTAAATTCTCTTCCTACAATTTGTCAGACTGTATGATTTTCTTCAAAGCCAGTCAGAAGCCCAGGTGCATGCCTACTCAAGTTGTAAAGGATAAAAATGTCTATATTCTTAGGAGATGTTGGTTTTGAAAGATTTTTGGCTTCCTCTGTCATCTCGAGTACATGGGCATTTTGATTTTGCCCATAAATGTCTAAAAAGAGAAGACAGAATACTAGCTTCCTTCATTTAGTAGTCTAGCAAATATTTAAGGAGGCCGATTCTGTGGCAGACACCATCCTGGCCTCTTTAAAGAACTAAAGGAGCCATGTTCACATGGAAAGTCTTCATTTGAACTTGGGGGACATCATAGCAAGTGCGGACAGCTGTCTGTATTTATATAAATAATTATTTCTATACCTGAATTCTTTTAGACCAAGAAATTCAACGTCTGAAAATGGGGATGGAAACTTTGCTGCTTGCCAATGAAGATAAGGTAAGATGGTCATTGGGTAGTCCTGTCTTTTCCATGCTTACATCCCTGGCTGTGTTTGGTCCCTGCTGGTCTCTGATATTATGGACAGGACCATGCTTATCATGCCATTGACATAGGGATATGTCAGGAGAAAGACTTATGCCTTCTAGAGACTTGGCCTCAGCCACCTGTTTTTGGCTTTGATAACTGGAAAGTTTGTCTAAATGGAATCTCCTAATGGCAGATTATAGCCCTGCCTGTTCCTGCTGGTGTGGGGGGAAAAAAATACTGCTGTGATCACTGCCAATATCATAGCTCCTGCTGGAACTCCTAGCAAAACAGCCCACCAGTCTCCCATGTGCATGATCTGACAATAGAACCATCATAGAGACACTTGGCAGTATGCAGTGCCTCAGTTTACCCTGCCATCTTATATCCTTCGCATCTAATTTCGGCACAGTCATAAATAGCCACCCCTATAAATAAAGAGTGCCTGGCTGGTATAAACATCATCTCTGAGGATCACAACCCTGCATTTTACAGATGAGGAAACAGACTCAGAGTGCTTAAGTAATTTGGCCCAAGGTCAGGTAACTAGTAAATAGCACAGCCAGCTTTCACACCCAAGTTTGTCTATGACCTGTGTGGTCTCCCAAGTTCCTTTCAAGGCCTTTGCCTTGAAAGAAACGATCTTCTCTGGGAATTTCCTCTGTAGTATGAGGTATCTCAGACTCCTAGGGAACAAATGAGTATATTAAGATAAATATGACAGCTTTATTTTAGTCTTTTTTTGTGTCGCTCCAGAGGGCAACACTAGGACCAGAAGGCAGCTTTCAATGACCACTTCAGGAAGATAGGGAGACAGTGAGTTTCATGCTTCTGAAAATGTTTAAGCCCTGTGAAGGGTGTCTCAGATGACTCACAGTCTTCAGGTAGAGCGTGAATGCCTGCAGATGCCTATGAGGGAGACCACTGAAATCCCAGCTCTGTGGAATGGGGCCTGGACACTCTTTTCCTTTGGTTCCACGTGGGATTTCTTCTCCTTGTGCCCAGAACATAGCGTGGGTTCCAAAATGAAATCATCTGAGATGCCAGCATGGCATTAATCTAAATCTCTACTCGCACTGTGGCAGGACCGTCGGATAGAGGAGCTTACGGGGCTGTTAAACCAGTACCGGAAGGTAAAGGAGATTGTGATGGTCACTCAAGGTAAGAGCAAGGGCGATCCTACCGTTGTCTCTGAAAGATATTCCATCAGCTGTGTTAAATCCAGGGGCAGTTCTGCTAGCAGCTGTTTCACCTCTGTTTCAGAGAAGACTCCCTACTGGAGAACAGAGCTGTTTAGACTTTTCTGCATGATGAGAACTTAGCAGTTGTTGATTTCCAGAAATACTACCCAATGGAAGTCAGCTTAGGGCCTTCAGGGACTATCCAGATCACCAAGAATATAAAGCCTGTGAATTCCCCACCCTTGGAGGGTCTCTTATGCATCTTCCCAGGACACACCTTAGAGGCAGCAAGTGCAGTTAAACCTGGATCAAAAATCAACTCAGTGCCATCATTGGGGATTAAAGCTCATCCACCTCCTAGAAAATCTAAAGTTCCGCAGCAGACTCAGAGGGCCCTCTGGGAGCCTTCCTCAAGTTGCTGGGCCTGAGTTGCTATAGGAAGTCACAGGACAGAGAGAGCTGCTGTGTTTTATATTTGCTGCCCAGACTGAATGCAACATGCAAGCAGCATCAGGGTTCTTATGGGCATAGTGGTGCATGTGCCAGGCTGCCTTCATTGTTCATGCCATTGGCCTGGGCTCCCATCATAAATCCTGAGGAAGCAGCTGTTTCACAGCACAGGGCTGCTTTGAAGGATATTCAGGAACCTCTGATTCTGGCTGAGCTTCTGCTGCTTCTTGGGAAGAAGCCGAGCCTCTGCCAGGATGTGGCTGACTGGTCACTGGCCAGGGCCTCTGCCAGCCCTCACACACAGCCCTCTTTTTTTTCTTTTTTTTTTTTTTTTTTTTTGAGATGGAGTGTTAGTTACTCTGTCACCCAGGTTGGAGTGCAGTGGCACAATCTCAGCTCACCGTAACTTCTGCCTCCCAAGTTTAAGCAATTCTTGTGCCTCAGCCTCCTGAGTAGCCGGGATTACAGGCACCGGCCACTATACCTAGCTAATTTTTGTATTTTTAGTGGAGATGGGGTTTCAACATGTCGACCAGGCTAGACTTGAACTCCTGACCTTAAGTGATCCGCCTGCCTCAGCCTCCCAAAGTGCTGAGATTACAGGCGTGAGCCAAAGCACCTGGCCTCACAGCCCTCTTTTTAAGATCATGGGTCAAGTCACTCTCAGGGCCTTGATTGCCTATAGCTAAGGAGTGAGAGGTTTGGAGGCAGGGGTACATTACCTCTGTTCTGCAGATAAACTTTGACCTTGAAATGATCCTGATGCCAGCCCTTGCTCAGATGCCCTGAAGAATCTTCAGAATCACACTCTTACTGTCCCTTTATATAATTCTTAGTCCTTCTTAATGAAGGAGAAACAATATTAGAATTTTGTGGTACGATTATAGGTTTCTGAACATGAATTCAACAATTCAGTCTTACTATGTTAATGCTTGCAGGGCCTTCGGAGAGAACTCTCTCAATCAATGAAGAAGAACCGGAGGGAGGTTTCAGGAAGTGGAACGCTACAAATAAGGACCCTGAAGAATTATTTAAACAAGAGGTACTGTGTTTCCATCCATGATGTAGGGTTTCAGCAGGTCCTCCGAGCTTGCCCTGAGCTTGAGGGAGGATCTAGTCAGACACGTGTCAGGTACACGTCTTGGCAGGTGAATACTTAAATTAATAAAGTGCCCCTCAGGCTGTGATGGGGATAGGGGAGCAAGAGGCTGAGGCTCTGGGCTGTGCTCTGGTTGGAGGCAGCATGGTGGATACTGGAACTTTCAAGGATAGGAGTTCTCCTTTTTAATCAGGCTCCTAGTTTATTTTTATCTTTTTTTTTCTCTGGAATGTAAGCATAGACCAAAGGTGGTGTTTGATTTATCTACCACCCTTTCTCCAAGGTCTGCAGTAATGCCCGATACCCAGTAGAATTCAACAAATATTTGTTGAATGAACGAACATGTCTTGCTCATTTAGAGGAATTAACTGCAACCTCTGAAATGCTGCATTCCTGCTTGACAGATACGCCCTTCAGCCCCTATAGCCAGGACACAGATTTTCCTTCTCATCTATTTCGTTTGTTTAAAATCTGGTCCTATTGTATGAATCTCTCTAGACTTAAGCTAGATACAAATAAACAAATAAACAAGACCTCAGGTGAAGGAGGGGCTTCAGCCTAGGGTCCAAAAGATTCCTGAAAACTTCAGACTATCAAATTGAAAAGAATCTTAGTGCTTCAGTTCAACCTTTTTAATTAAGGAGCAAAAGCATCATCCAGTGAGCCAGTTATTGACTCAGAACAAGCACCCCAGATTGCTGGCAATTACAGAATAGCAGTGTCCAAGTCTTACCAAGTCTTACTGGATACCTCCACGTGGTCACTGTGATGAACATTGTATCTGGCAGAATATGGACTTGAACCCAGGTCTGACCACAATGCCCAGGTATTTAAAACTATACTATAATGCCAGGGTTGTTGTTATAGTAGACCAAGAGGATGCTAGGATCTAGAGAAAAGAGGCAGTACTGGAGACATGGGACTGTGTTCTTTCATAACCTCCATTAGCTCAAGGTGGCTCCGCCTGTGATGCTAGGTGCACTGCTGAAGGCACAATGTTGTGGTAGGTACAATACTGAAGACACGGGACTGTATTATTTCATACCATCATTAGCTCATGGTCTTTTCCCCTGTAATGTTCTTTCCTTTCTTGCCTTAACCAGTTCTCATTTCTCAAAATTCAGCTCAGCTTTTCTCCTCTCTAAAGCTTTCTCAGCCTTCCCTCTAGTGAGAGGGAGCCCGTCTCTCCCACTATTCCCATATTGTGTTACAGGTGTTGGAGCCATAAGAGCATTGCACATTATTCTGTTATCCTAGGGTACTTGTCTGTCTCCCAGATGTGGGGAGTGCTTGCTCCAGACCTGGCACAGGGCCTGGCAGGGAGTAGATGTTGCTGATGTTTGTCGGGTGAGCATATCAAATGGGATTTTCTCATTGAAAGCAACAAAATTTGGCTCTGGCTAACCTAAGCCAAAAAGAATGTTTTTAAAAGAGTGTGCAGTGGCTCGCTGAATGAAAGGAAAAGCTGAGGAACCAAGATCAGAAAGGGAAGGAGCAGAAAAAGCCCAAGAACCCAGGTCTCAGGACTGTACTACTGGGATATGAACATGATCTAAGCTCTAGGGTCCAGGAAGGAGAGGCAAGCTGGCCCAGATGGACTGATAGGCCTACCACACCCCCTTGCATCTTGAAAGAGCAAGGCATCTATAATGATGTATCCACCATGGCTGCACCCAGGGAGGAAATGTCTCCCTAAAAGGAATCATGTGAAGCAGGGGGAAAGATGGTGGGTGGTCCCCAAACAGACTGTCCTCTACCATGACTCTTCTGTCTCTGGTGCAGATGCCTCCAAGATGTAGCTCTCCTACAGTGGGGCCACCTCCATTGCCACAGAAATCACTGGAAACCAGGTAAGAGGCCTGGGCATTTCCCCACAGCCACTGTGCTCTCAGGCTTGCCTTGGGGCTGCCGAAGTAGATGGTGATGACTGTGAATGGTGAGCATGGCCACTGAGTCCTAGGTGCACCTGCCCCTCTGTTGTTAGGGCAGTTACAAACCAGGGCTACCTCTTTTGGCCACAGAAGGGCTTCTCATCCTTCAGGCTGAGGGTGTGGATCATTGTCACTGAGAAAGGATCTGGCCAAGGATTAGAGCCTCAGAGGAGAGGTGGCTGCAACTCATCTGTGTCTTATAGCAGCTCCTCAGAGCTGAGAGCATCCCGTGATGTGTGTTCCTTTTGTCAGCCTCTGCCTCCTGCTCTTAGAGTGAATTTAGCCCTTTGACAATCGAAGCTTTCTAGGGAAGGCCATGTCTTCTCATAGCAATTGGTCTAATTGCTTTAAGGATGCTTCACAACAATGAACTAATAATGGGCTCGCCTCTGAGGTCGTTTGACTGCCATCTGTCTTGTTCCCTCTAAAATAAACCTAAATCTAGTTCCCTATGTCTGTACTTTAGCACACATTTTGAAATTGAGCCCCATGTAAGGGAGACATGGAGGCTTCACTACCAAGGTACTGGCAACCACTACCAGGCTGCCTTTCAGCTAAGGTGTTGGGGCAGATGACCACAAGCATCACAGAAACTCCCCAGAATGGTGCTGAGTCTCCAGAGCCTGCACTCTGAGTCCACTTTCCAGAAAGCAGTTGTTCCCTTGAGCCTTTAGCCCAGAGGAAAATGGTAATGTTAGAGAAGTTGATCAGGCAGTCCTTAGTTTTGGAAAATAAGAATTGTGGTTTGTGAGTTCACTGAGGGAAAGGTCAACACGAAGGAACTCAGACTGACCAGATTTACAAGAGACTAATATTTTTTAAAATGATGACTTACTCGTATAATCTGAGAAATATGACTGCCAAGGAGACTTGGCACAGGTTACCCTTGTGACCACTGGTGGCATTGCCTCTTGACACATTTGGTGCCTTTCTCTGCAAAATAGACCCTGAGAGAGCCAGATGAGTCTGAGCAGCCTAGATGGGCGTGCAGATCTAGAGCAGAGTGTGGAAGGGTCCTAGCAAGTGATGTTCTGGAGCCATGGCTGGTTAATATGTTCATCTCCACTCTAAGGAGGCCCAGGTCCCTGCTCCCTGGATTACTCTTAGACTCAGACAAGCCCAGCATCAGCACCTTTCCCCTCTTTTGACACTGTAGACCTTGGCCTTTTATGACCACACAATTGTCACCTCAGTGCAGCAGAATTGAGTGTATTCTGGCTTTTTGTGCAATGCCAAGAACATTTCATTTGGATTTAAGTGACCCTGTCATGCCCTTACTAACACATTATTGGACCAGTCTATCCCCCAAGGTGGGCCAGTTTCATTTTGTATGTAAAGGCTATTATGAGAGGGTATTTTTTTTTTCTTGACTTTGAACCTAAGCCCAAGACCACCGGTTAAGCATTTGAAATGTCCTCTGCATGAGTGATAACATGTACCTCCTTCTCATAACTATTTCTTTCTTTTGTGTTTTTTTCAGGGCTCAGAAAAAGCTCTCTTGTAGTCTAGAAGACTTGAGAAGTGAATCTGTGGATAAGGTCGGCTCATCAACCTATCCTTAAAGATGACTGAGTTACTTTTTTGGGCCTAGCATAGTACTGGGATATACAGGCAGGTCCTGGTCCCTACCTTGTAGAGGATTTTATAAAGTTGTGGAGGAAGCAGGAATTACATGAACATTTTGAGAAAATTAACTGGGTGTGGCCCAAAGCATCTTAGAAGAAGGACAATTCAGGAGATGTTGCCTGGAGTTGATGAGAGAAGATGCTGAGATCAGCAAAGCTTGGTTAGAGTCTGCTGAGCAATAGCAGGTTTTGGAAAATGGTGGAGAGTAGGAGGAGGTAAGGTCAGAGCCATGAGACAGATCAAGCCAGGGAAGATCTTGACTACTAGTCCTATATCCCTGGGGCACTTAGGGACATCGTATAGATTTTTTAATGATGAATTAATGTGAATAAAGGAGATGATCCCAAGGAAAGATGTGGGATCATCAGGATGTTGGAGAGTGAGCTGTTGTAAGAGTCTGGAAAGATGGAGGAGGAGGGTTTTGTGGCTCCTTATATAGGAGTAGCCCTTGATCATGTGGGTGGACCTCATGCTGCAGGGGACAGTAGCAGGCTCTTGAGCTTGGTCATTAGAGACCAAGGGAGCCTGCCCTGATAGAGACCCTTCAGTGAGCCTGTGCTGCATACCATCCCTTGGTCTCCAATAATGTTCATCAGCCTCCTTGTTGATACAGTGGAGAACCATAAAGGCTGAAGTCTGCAGGAGCCCTGGGATCATTCAGTGGCTCTGCTCCCATGGTCACGTGTCTCTCGGTTGCCATGGTCATGTTGCTGGCAGCTGCCCAGGACATCTGTCCATGGAGTTGGACAGGGATCTTTCCTGCCCTGGATGGTGATTACTTGACATGAAGATGTGGAGGGAGGGGATGCGCCTTTCAGATTTAAGCAAACAGGTAGTCGTGAGTTGTTGCTGTTTGTGAATAACACAAGTCTCTTTTTCTCCACATAAACGAAATCCTCATGTTACTCCATAGTGTATGGATGGGAACCAGCCCTTCCCGGTGTTAGAAACCAAGGTACATTGACTTCATGCCCCGTCGTCTATTTGTGGTTACACTGTTTGCTAGTATTTTAATTTATCAAGTCATAGTTTTCATAACCTTAAAATGTGCTAACTGTAAGGAGTAAGAGGGCAAGAGGAAAGACGCAACTTTTCTCTCCCATTTTATTTTTATGTGCACTCAGCTATTTAATATGCTTTTGCTATCATTATCTGTGGGACAGGATTTATTATTATCACCTCCATTTTATAGGCTCAGAAAAATTAATCTTTAACAAAGTAATCTAGATTTAATCACTGGGAAGGGGATTGCTATGATCTCAGCACACTGAAGAACGTGACAGCTCTCATCCTTTCTGTGCTGATATGTCACGGTTAAAAAAACACAAGTGTACCCTCAGTCCCGCTTTGATGAACAAGTCATGTTATAAAAATTCCATTAGGATTGATTTTCTCCAGGGAAGCCTGTTGTGGAAGAGGATTAAGTTTTTAGGCCAGTGCACAAAATGTTGAGCCCATAAAGAAATGAAGATTCATATAATTAGCATGATTTCAGCCACACCCAACCACCATTTATAACATTATATGGAAAATGTATTGTGAGGCTGATGGCATTTCCCTTCTCTGTCCCCTGCCTCCATTTCCATATGAAACATGGAGCTTCTCATTGCTTGCTGACTTCTGCCTGAGAGGGTCATTTTATATTTTCACATCCATATGGTAAAATGGGGCATCTCTGCTCCTCCACATCTGCGTAAGAGAAAGATCTTTTCTGTACGTCTGCATCTATATAAGGGGCTTCTCTACTCTTCCATATTTGTAGCAGTTGGTTCTTCAAGTGGGCAGCCATTCCTTGGGCCATCTGAACTGTATAGCAAAAGTCTTCTGCCTGCTCCCCTGCCCAGGTGCTCTGCAACACAGTCCCTTGAGCCTGGGGTTGGTGTGGTCCCTTTGTGAACTGAAAGGCTTCCTATGGCATCAGCTGTTAAATCGCTCAGCAGTCCCCCCTCCCACCTCAGCTTCACAGAGGTCATTCGCAGGTGTTTCTAAAGCACTCCTGTAAGTGACCACCTGCTCCTTTGGAAACACACCCAGCTCACAGGCTCAAGGTTTAAGATGCCAATTTGATTACCAAGAAATATAAGTGACGTAGAACTATTTATAAAGAAAAAAAATGCTCCAGATTAAAAGATTAATTCTTACATGGTTTTGACCATAATCACAATCTTATACAATCTCAGTTATTCAACATGACCACCCTCCCCTCTCACCCACATACACCACCGTCCTCCCCAGAACAGCTACACAGGTGCAGAACCGCTCCACAGTCATCTTTCTGCAGCATCCCTAACTTTAGTGTCTGGCCCTTGCTTAAACTGGCTCTTGCTTTCTGTGACTGAGAGCTCATTTCATTGTAAGACATCCTTTGTATTCTTTTGCAGCTGTGTGAGCTTCTCTAAAATGTGCATCTGCTGATCCTCTCCCTCCACGTCTAGCCCATGGAAAAAGTCAATCTCCCCTACTCCTGACAGCTCTGGAATTTAAGTCCCTCATGTCCTCTCTGAGTGCTCTGTTCTCTGGGCTGAACATCACCTTCTCATGTGCATGGATCACAAGCCTTTTAAGCTGCTACTTAGTCTTCTTAGGCTCAGCGCTAGTTTCTCAATGTATTCTTCAAGTTCTGCCCTGGACCAGACTTGGAGTGTGATATTCTAGATGCAGTCCGACCAGTGCCTGCCGTGGTCTAAGGACTCCTCTTCTAGATTGCTATTTCTTTAGGCCCTGGGTATGTGATATTTCCTGTGCTTCTCCTTATCCACTGTCCACTGTGTGCTAGGCCCTGTGGATATGTTATTTCCTGGCAAACCTGAGGTAGGAATTGTTATTCTCCATTTAGAAATGACCAGAGGTCCTGAGAGGTGGCAGAGAAACAGCTCTGTCTGAGTTGGTCTGACTCAAAGCCTAGGCCCTTTCCACTCTGGCATGCTGCTTCTCTGCTGTAATTTAAAGCAGCTGGATAATCAGTTCTACACTACTCCCTTGGCTGGGGCTTCTGTTCCCCTACAGCCAGGAGGATTGTTCTTTTTGGAGACAGGATAAACAGAACTGGAGTTGAGCATCCTTGTTTCCTCTGCATCACGTCTTGACATTGCACTGCCTTCCACATCAGTGAGTCATTTCTTCCCAGCTCTTATTCTTGGCCTGAGCAGAGCTCAGAGAGCCCTTTCCATTGTCCTTGATTCCTTTTTGCTGTCTTTCTTACAGGTCTGGGCTGCCTTTTAAACCCCATCCTTGGGTTAGGTATGTGTTCTCCTTGCATCTCAGCTCCTCAGGGAGCTCTCCGGGTGGCCCACTTGCTTCCTTGGCTGTCTCTGCCCTGCCTTGAGGGAGCATGCGTGATGATGCAACCAGAAACATGTTTTTGAGAGCTCTTCCCCCCTCCATATGTCGTATATAGTAGGGAGCTTGGAGTCATGCCCTTCAGGTCTCTAAAATCTTTGAACACTACTTTCTCACAGTCAGTGGTTCCTGGGTCTGACTGCATTAGTATAATCTGAGATAATCTGAGATGCTTGTTAAAAATATAGACATCTGGGGTGTGCTTCCAGAGGGACTGAATCAGGGACTGGGCACAGGAGGGATCTGGGAATTCATGTTGTTTTACAAGTGCCCCAGGTAATTATGAAGAGCAGCCGGCACATGAACTACCACTTGGAAACTGTGGGTCTTGACCATATGTCTGATCATGTCTAATCTTCACCTCATGGGTCATCACAAACTTGAAAATCTCATAGCCTTCCTCTCGGAAGGTTCTAGTTACTTCTACTCCACCAGCCAGTTCTTTCAGAATTCAGTTTCCTCTCACTGTATCTCTCCTTTCTGAACTATTTATAGGGAGTTATAGTCAATGTTCAATGAATGAACTGAATCTCAAACAATTTCTAGGACATATATTTATAAGCAAATTGAATTGGAAATATATTGGATATTTGGCCTTTAGCTAAATGGAACTTCAAAAGATGTCTCAGTCACAGCAGCCTTCCATTACTGTTGTGACTTGCCAGTTTGAAATCTGTTTTGTTTTTTATATTACTTTCTTCTGGATCTAATCAGGTGATCCACAGTTGATTCCTTTAGTGACATTGCTTCAATTTCTCTTTTCTTTTATTCTCACTTTCACAGCGCATTCCACTGTGTTTCTCTCAGGTTTGCAGATTTAGAGGCCATTATATGCCTCTTTACCAAATAAGTGCTATCTTCTTCCTCATTTAATCAACATGTTTCTTTGGGACCTTTCCATGGCCAGGGTCCAAGCATGGAGCTGGCTGCACTGAGGCTCTACCTCGTGCAGACTATGATCCTAAGTTCCCAAAGGAGCTTTGTTGGCATGTAGTCCTCTGGCCCATTTCTTGTTGTCAGCTCCCCCAAGGGTGTGTGTGTATCTTCATGCTTGCCTTAACATGATGTTTTTTAAGAAGCCATGATCACAATATAGGGATTTTTTCTTCTTTTGCTCCACATTTAAACTATAATTTCCCTTCTGTACCATAGCCGCTCTCAGGCAAGATCCATATCATTTATGCAATTGGTCAGGCCCTCACAGGGATCTGCCCTTGTCTGGTCTGAGTAAGGGTTCCAATTAGCAGAAGCACCTCTCTCCTCACCACAGGAAAGCAAATCTGGGGGAAACAGAGGAGCCCAGACCAGACTGAGCTCAGTTTCCTCTCTTGCAGGATTGTTATTTTACATATATATGTATGTATGTATGATAAAACACTAGGCAGCTTTTATTAGAATGCCAATTTTCATATCCAAAGAGCTTACAGAGTAATTCACGGCTGTTAATTCATTGAGTCTCTGAGCACTAGGCCAGACAGCAAAGGCCCCTTTGCAAGACAGCTTCACTTCCTGTTAGAGCAGTTTCAGTCAGCCCCAGATTTGCACTTGACTCTGTCCCTGTCTTACTGTGTGGCCTTGGAAAAGTTTCTTCCTTCCTTGGAACTCTGGTCCCCTTTCCCAGACTAGCTAAATAATTTTTGAGGGGTCTTCAAGTCACCATATGTGAAAAATGGCTCTTGGAAAACAGGGAGTTGTTCTGTATCCAAGGATTTCCTAACTCAGGCTGACAGTTAAGTCGGTATCTCTCTCTTTCTCTCACCTTCCAATAGGACAGCCCTTTCTTGGCGGAGCACAAATATCCCACTTTACCTGGGAAGCTTTCAGGAGCCACGCCCAATGGAGAGGCTGCCAATTCTCCTCCCACCATCTGCCAGCCTGACGCCACGGGGAGCAGCCTGCTGAGGCTGAGTGAGTGTCCAGCCCTGGTGCTGGTGGCCTCTGAGCAGTGTCCTTGGCACTTTCAGTGATTGTATAAGATCCCTGCACCTACCACCACAATCCACAATTGGAGAATGGTGGGGTGGGTGGCTGGAACAAGTTGTACCTTGGGGTGGTCCCACCTCTAGAGGCTCCCCCTGGGCGAGCTGTTTTCTAAGGTCAGCACTCTGCAGTCCCAGCAAACCAGGGTGTGTGTATCCCCTACTTCTTTTCGGCTGCAGCTTTTCACCCTTATTTCCTCTCTTCTTCTCTTCCTCCTCTCGAACTCCTTCCTGTCCTTCCTAGCATTGTTTTCCCTCCTCTCAGACACCCCCTTCTACCCTTCCTGCCCCTGGTGCTTCCTTCCTCTGTCATTCTGATCTTCTCTATCCTGTCTCCACCTTCTTCTCTGCAGCTTCCCTATTCCCCGTAGGAGGGTATCATGCACTCCAAGTGGGAGCATTTCCTTAGGCAAATGAAGTCAGTGGCCAATGGGCAAGGGTGTCGGTCTGCAGGTATCCTTTCGGTGGGTAAGACCTGAAACCACAGAGGCTTTTGCTGCTTTTCATTCAAAATAAGCCATCTTTCCCCACCAGCAGCAAAAGATTCAATGGCCCCGGAAGGGAACATTCTGGTCCTGGCAGGGTTCTTCCTGAGGCTCCTCAGCCTCAGCTCTTCCCTGAGCTGGCCCATGCATTGGCCTAGTGAAGGCCAGCTCTGCCGTTGGCTGCAGGAACTTCAGATAAACCCTTGAATGAGTGTGTTCTAGTGACACTCAAACTGGACTCACTACGGCTTCAGATTGTTCTAGTCTGAGCTGAGTGAGCCCAGGCACCTGCACAAGAGCTGCCTGTGGCCTGGAGTATTCAGCCCCTGCTGCTGTCCCTTCCTTTCCCCGGGTGTGGACACCTCAGCCTGTCACAAAGGGGCACCAGGAACACTTGGTCCCCTCACATGAAACCTCTCAGTGTCAGTCACCACTCACCCCATCCTTCTCCATGGGATTATTTTTCTTTCTGTTTGAGTTTTTCTCTCTTGCTCGATGACACTCTTTTGTTTATTTCTTTGCTTCCCCGTAACTCTGTTGGGCTGGACTTTGGCCTCTCTTGTTTCTTCATGTGGCTTCTCTGCTTCTTGGTTCACTGGAGATCGTGGCCGGAGTGTCAGTGCCCCCGTATTAGGTACTGTACCCATTCCAGGTGAGGTGGAGAGTGAGAATGCCTTTGTTTCCCTACCCTAACCCTCCCCTTCACCAGCACTCAGCCAGGGACCCACTACTGCCTGCGTTCCTGCATCTCCCTCTGAGGAAAAAGAAGCTGCTTGTTGGAATAATCCACAAGTACTTTGGACCCCAAATCCTTAAAATTAAAGACATTAGCTCACCTAATTTCTCAGCAAGGAAGCCTGGAGTCCCCACTAGTCTCTGGGATCTTGGTATGGAGTTCTGCCCTGAAGGCAGAACTGGGCAGATTCTCTGGACTCCCACTGAAGGGGACGGCCCAGGCTTGGGGAAGAAGGGTTCCAGGGGTCACATCCTTACATTCACATTCATTGCCTTCTTCCAATCTCAGGAGACACAGAAAGTGGCTGGGATGACACTGCTGTGGTCAATGACCTCTCATCCACATCATCGGGCACTGAATCAGGTCCTCAGTCTCCTCTGACACCAGATGGTAAACGGAATCCCAAAGGCATTAAGAAGTTCTGGGGAAAGTAAGTTGGTGCCGTTGATCCTAATTATATTGCTTAGAATTTCTCTTTTTGATTGGGCAAAGAGTCTATGTAAGCCCCTGGTCCAATAGACACTGAAACAGCAGTCAAAACAGAGTGTTCATGTTCAAAGAGAAGAATCTGAGATATTTTCCAGGGCCAAGAGAAGAAGTATGAAAGACACCCATTGAATATATCCAGTTGCCTTTCATGTCATGCATCCTAGGCACCCACCCATTCCACACACCCTGAACATAATCTCTGCAGCTTATATTACATTGGCTCTGGCACAGACACAGATGAGACTGTATTCTCCCTTCTTAGGAGTCAGTCTGTTTTAAGAAATCTTTGAAAAACCTTTGAAAGCCAAGTACTTGCTGGCCCAACTGATCCACTTTGTGACATGAGGCAGAAACTGGGGCCTCCTACAAGGCATCAAACTTTGCTTTGACTTCTATGGCAAGTGACCAAATCCCAGAGGCAGGATTCGAGTTGAGGCTTGAGTCTGGCCAAGGAGCTGCAACAGGTTGTGATCCTTGATCTCTGGGAAGGTACGGAGAAGCAGTGCTGCCGAGAGTCCCTGTGCTGGCCTGCATGGCCTTGCAAAAGAGGAAGCACAGTGACTGTAGGCTTTCTGACTATTCCATGACCGTCTCCATGGATTCTTCTCCATGCAGAATCCGAAGAACTCAGTCAGGAAATTTCAACTCTGACACGCTGGGGATGGCAGAGTTTCGACGAGGTGGGCTCCGGGCAACCGCAGGGCCAAGACTCTCTAGGACCAGGGACTCCAAGGGACAGAAAAGGTAAGGCTTTACCCACTTTCCTTTGATCTCTCTGCTCTGAAAAAGAAGTATCTCCCTTCAAACCTGCATGGGTGAATCTTTACTCCTGTGTTTTGCGGAAACCCCTTTCCATATTCTCTTCCCCAGTCAAGCAGTCCCTACAATACGTCATTTCCAGCACAATATCTCCTAAGTTCTGAGTTACTCAGCCAAGATCAGTACTCCTGGGGGTCTTCCACAGGATTGGAATGTGACATTTTATATCTAACCAAAAGGCAACAAGTAAGCTGTAACTCTCTTCAGTTTAGTCACCTCAAGATTGCCATATACCAATGCAGAGTACAGGTAATTACTGGTTATGATATGTATCATTCAGATGTCCTTTCTCAGAAATAATATAGTCTAGATTCCAATTAAGGAAGAAAAGCATTTCCCTAAATGCATCATATTGTTTGCAGACCTGCATGCCCTGTGGAAGGGAGTCTTAGCTTATTTTGCACATGGATATGATACTGCACTTCCCTGGCTTGCCAAACAGGTTTCTAGTCTTACCAGGTCCTCCTCGTGCATGAGACATGGGACCTTTCCAGATCCATTTATTCTTCGATGAGTATCCCCAGACTCCAGGAAGCTTGAAAAGAAACATGAGAATGTGTAGACCATTAGCTTTTAGAGGCTAGAGAATCTAAGGACATAGTCTAAGTAAGTCAGAGACCAATTCAGAGCTCTTAGAAAGTGAGCCAGGGAAAGCTTTTCCTGTATATTCAATAATTAGATATTCTAATTTACTTGGCAATTTTCTCAACGTAGACATTACTGTTGTTTCTGATTTATCTGAGCTGAAAAAAAATCAAGCTATGGTAAGCTTGAATGATTCATCTTTGTTTTAATTCTGGCTAGTTCTTGAAGGATTGACTCTAGAAGGGGAATCATTGGGTCAGGGTATAAAAACTTTCCTAAGACCCCTCAGCATTGTCCCTAGAGTAGGAGAGCATGGTTAGGGAGCTATCTGTATTCTGACAGTCACTTTAGGGTATGGGGTGACCAGGGTCAGTAGCTTTCTTTGCCAAAGGAAAAAACTGCAGTTCCAGCCACAGGCTGCTTTGTTCAAATGTCTTTGTGCTTTATTAACCGTAGCAGTGGATGAGAAAGGGAAGATGTATGAAGAAGTCCTGATGAGATTGTTATGTTTATCGTAATGGTGCAAAATGAATTTGCTCGTGGAAAAGAAAGGCCTTGTGACTCTTAAGTAGAAATTGATATATGTTAATGTCCTCTGGTGATATTTATAATTTCTAGATATTAATATTTAGGTGTAGCTTTAAAAGTGTTGTTGCTAGTATTCTTTAGGAAAAGTACTTTGATACTGAAAGCCTCCAGCCCCAACCTTTTTTTGTTCAATAAAACAATTGATTTTTTTTAAAATATGATATTTGATGACATTGTGTAGGCACTCTCTGTCAGATTATGGACGAACACATTTTATTTTCTTTCTTCTCCCAGGTAAAGTTTTACAGAGTTACATTCCAATCAGCACTGCTGGACAGAGTGCGCCTATTACACCCACATCCTTGTCAGCATTAAGTATTTAAATTTTTCTTTGTCAAAGTTTTCTACTTTTATGAACCTCCAAATTTCCTTTTTATTGGTAATTTAGTTTTCATGTTTGTCCTTTTAATTCTTTTGTGAATTATCTGCATTTTTGTTCATTATTATTACTGTATTTCTTATAGATTGCTAACTGTTCTCTGTTAAGATATTAAGTCATGTCTAGTAATTGTGACAAAGTATTTTTAGGTTTGTAGCAGAATTTTACTTTTGCTTCTGATACTTTGATACATGGAATTTTTATGTTTATATAGAATTAGGTTCATCCACTTTGTGAATTCTTTCATCATTTTGTTTTAAATTTTTTTCTGTGATTTTTAAAAACTGAATAATCCATTTAGGAATTATTATAGTTTGTGAGTTTATTATGAGTTACTATTTTTGAGAAAAAGGCAGTAAAGTATAATGTTTAAGGCAAACAGGCTCTAGAGCCACATGGCTGAATCCCACCTTTGTGCAGTGTTTTTTTCCGGAGTTGATCTACAGAGTGTATTGCCCTTCAGGACTCCAGCTTTAGGAGAGGTCCCCAATCCTACTGCTCCCCTACCTTGGGCCCCATTTTGTTTCCTTTTCCTACACGCCTGGTGAGTCAGATTCATCATGAATGTAAAGATGCTTAAGCTTCAGGGACCCTCCTTTGTATGGAGCCCTTCCAGGGTCCAGAGAGAGTCTGATCATAGTGTTAACAGGGCCAGGTGTTTTGAAAATTTTGCATAAAAAAGGTATTTTAAACACAACCAGTTTTAAGACTGCTGACTATTTTTACTGCAACTTTCCCTTGGTCTATACTTTTCCTTGTAACAGATGGTGTTAGGGCAGCTGTGGGGGTTTTGGGGGACTTGTTAAGGGGAAGTTGACCTGGGGATCCATGTAGTTTGGGTTTAGGGGGGTATGTGTGTGCATGTGGTTTGCAGTCACTGCATGTTTAGTTTAGTTAGGTTTAATTCACTAGCTTTCCTACTGCACAAATGGCTTCCAGGATTTCTTCTACTTCCCATTGTGCCGATTCGCTCAGTGCTCTGTACTCACGAATGAACTGTACAATTATAAATGTGCCATGTGCTCTCCCCCTACTGTGAGAAGAGCATATTTGAGAAATCTCAGCTACATCATTTGAACTGCAATTTGAAAGGATGTTTTGGAATGTGTCAACAAAACAAATGGTTTGGCTATATATGAAGGGTATCTTCTCTGTCATCTCCAAATTATTTCCCAGCGTGTTCAGTGGTGCCCTGGCTGAGGATATGGGAGATGCTGGCACTGAGAGGAGCTGAGGAGGAGGTGCAGAAGCTGGGTTTGATTCTGTGTGAACACCTCAAGGCTTAGGAGGGAGGAGAGGATTCACAAAACAAAAAATGGGAAGACTACTGGAGATGATGCCCAGAGCTCTAGGTGGTTTTGAAAAGGTCGATAGCACAGAGGTTTTCCAATTATGATCTCAAAAACACTTATTTCCCCTTTAGAGCTGAAATGTTAGGTTCACAAAGACTAGGCAAAAAATAAAAGTAAAAAAATTTAAAAAAGAACTGAAATGTCCCTCAGATATGTTTGTTTTTCCCACTTCCAAGAAACAAGGAAACAAATGAAATAAAAACCAAATATAATATAAAACAAAAGTGATAAAATGAGCATTGAAATTTGAGAGAAATTATTCTTTCTTACATTAAAAAACAAATTATAAACAAAAAATCCAGATCATACCAAAAGCAGAAATTTGCTAAGAGCAAGAGGTAAGTTTTAAACAAAAGGAGTGAGTAGCCCTCTAGATTGTTGTTCATATAAGATGAATGATATGAATCCATCAGGAAAAGGTTGAAATTTCTTGCTGAGTTTACATGATATACTGACAGTGACAAAGATAACATAAAACTCATGTACTGCCACAAGGACATAGACAACACATGAGTTAAATGAACATTGTCAATTCAAAGAATGTTTAAGATTAGCCATAGCGTTAGAAAACTTGAATGCGTTATAGTTTTACAACTCACATATAAAAGACATTTGATAGAGGCCTTTCTAAATTTAAATGATTCTAAAAATGTACATGACAATACCAGTTATAAATTGTGAAGATAAAACTTCTTAACTATTGTCATAAAAGATAAATATTGATCAGTCATGCTAGAAGAAAGACTAAATCAACCATCTGTTGTCATAGAATATATTATAAAGTTGTGGACATACAAAGAAGCAGTCAAAGAGTATCCACCCAAAATACGAGAGTAAAGAAGTACTATAGCTGGATACAGTAGCTCAGACCTGTAGTCCCAGCTACTTGGGAGGCTGAGGCAGGAGGATTGCTTGAGCCCAGGAGCTCGAGGCTGTAATAAGCTGTAATTACATCACTACACTCCAGCCTGGGCAGCAGAGCCAGACCCCATCTCTAAAAATAATTAATTACTAACACCTTGTCTCTAAAATAAATACCCCATCTCTAAAATAACAAATACCCTGTCTCAAAAAAGAATCAAACTATAGAGGTATATCAAGCTTTTATATAATAAAATATTTCTAGATTTTGTGATTTTTTTTTAGTTTTGCAAAACTTGCAATTTTTTGTGGCTTGCTTTCTAATTCTAAATATTCCCTTTGTTTCTAATTATATATTCAAATTTTATACTATTTTGAAGAGAAAGTTTGTAAGTTCCAGGCCTCGTAAAATATTTTCAGGACGCATGAAAGCCCAGGTTCCAGATTATGATTGATCAGTCCCTGCCCCAGGGTATACATTATCTCTAACATTTGATCTAAAATGGGGCATTCTTATCATGCTTATCCTTTAAGGAATTCCCTCACTTTAACAACAGCTCAACCAGGCATTTAAAAAAATATGTTTTAATCTAATATGTTAGGGGTACTTTGAAGGAATCTTTCTGGTCTTTGAAGGAATATCTACGATATTCTATAAATCCTCATTTATGAACATAAAGTTGCTCTGTCGAATCCCCCCTAAAAAAAATGACTCTATTGGGATTTTTAGTGTGCTATTCACACTTTAAATGAAAAATGGATGTCTTTAAGAATTGATGGCTTTATAAAACCCAGTCATCCTGTCTAGGAACATAATCTAGCTTTTCATTTATTCATGTCCTTTTTTATGTAGCTCAGTTGACTGCTGCAGTCAATACCTCTCCCCACCACCGCAATCCCCACACATAATCACACAAGGCCAAACATCTCTTGTTAAGGCAATTCCTAGACGTTTTATAATGTTGGTTGCTATGAGTGGGATTTTTAAATTGTTTTAACAGTAGCATTAGTATCTGTGCATTGATGGTATTAGAAAATTGTTGATCTTTGTATGTAACATACGTTACATATGTTTATATGTGTATTTCATAAGTGGCCACCTCACTGAGCTTTCTTGGGTTTTCTAAATGGGCAGTCCTGACATCTGTAAAGAATGGCTTTATTTCTGCCTAATAGCTATACTTCTTGTTCTTATTTATCTCTAATACTGGCTACGACTCTCAGACCAGTGTTGTTAGTACTGATGAAAAATATATTGTCCTTTTATTGACTTTAATGTGAATGTTCCTCCTGTTTTGTTAATAAGTAATGTGTTAGCTGTTGTTGATTGGCAAGTTTTTGCTTCTAGTTTTGGGTGTTTTTTTTTTTTTCTTTTTAATGTTAAGAGAACTGACCCTCTTAAATGCTAAGAAAACTAGTTTTCTAAGCATTTTCCTAAAAAGATGATTCCGCCTAATGAGGCCACAGCTCTGGACTTGTGGCATGTATATGTGTGTATGCGGACCTAGGACATGTGAACATGATCTCAGGAGGGCCATACAGGCTGCCCCATTCTCTAAGTAGCCTGAGATTTGAAATTCAGATCTTGTGTTATTAAGAAAACTCTAGGGTCTACCTCCTATGAGTGTGTTGTAGTGGAATTTTGTTCAGCAGAATCCCATGATGGAGGTTGTTGGTTAAAAAACAGGTTTTTTGTTTTCTTTTCTTTTCTCTTATCTTTTCTCTTTTCTTTTCTTTTCTTTGTGAGACATGATTAGATTCAGAACCTCAGGCTCTCCCACTAACAGGAATATGCTGTTTTCCTGCTTCCCAGTGACGCCAATGCCCCCTTTGCCCAGTGGAGCACAGAGCGTGTGTGTGCATGGCTGGAGGACTTTGGCCTGGCTCAGTATGTGATCTTTGCCAGGCAGTGGGTATCTTCTGGCCACACTTTATTGACAGCCACCCCTCAGGACATGGAAAAGGTAAGGGCTGAGCTTGGGGAGAGGAGGCTCCCATTTCTCCCCAAAGCATGGGGAGGCCAGGGTCCGCCACTCCTGTCACACACACACACACACAGAAGGATGGATGGAGGAGGCTGAGAGTCCCTCTGTAGCTGCAGGTTGGCATCCCAGGGCACGGTGTGGAGATACACTGCCATACTCAGAGCATCTCCACCCAGACACAGCTTATTCTGAGGGCCAAATTGCCTGCCAGAATTTCACATGTGGTCTTCATCTTTTAATTTCAGGAGCTAGGAATTAAGCACCCACTCCACAGGAAGAAGCTTGTTTTAGCAGTGAAAGCCATCAACACCAAACAGGAGGAGAAGTCTGCACTGCTAGACCACATTTGGGTGACAAGTAAGGATAGGCATATATGTATTAAGTATGTCTCTGGCAGCAACTAAGAGTAGAAAGAATTTTCCTGTTAAATGGGTACCTCAAGGACAGCTGTCTCCTTGTAAAAGGCAGAGGAATTACTAAACTTTTGGGGGAATAAAACAAACCTCAAAATATAATTTGCTCCCCTTTTTTTTGGTGTCTACATTCTCTCATTCTCATGAATCCTGACACATCTGGGGTTTTTGTATTTGTAGGGTGGCTTGATGATATTGGCTTACCCCAGTACAAAGACCAGTTTCATGAATCTAGAGTTGACGGACGAATGCTGCAATACCTAACTGTGGTGAGGACTTTTTCTTTAAATATTTCAGTTGTCCCTGTGAGCACTCAGCTCACGTGTACCCAGGGTGGTTATTTTAAACTTGATTCCATATATTCTTAAGGCCTTGAAATAGTATCATTTGTCACAAAAGAGGTCCCAAGTAGCAGAGTACAAACCACTGTGATAAGCTATTGGTGTCTCCACGTGCACCTTCCTGAGATGTGGTTGACTTGTCTATGCTTGGTCTGGTGAGGGACATCAGGGGTCTTTTGTCACTTTGGAAACTCTGGTTTATCAACCAAACTTTCCTCTTTCAGAATGATTTACTCTTCTTAAAAGTCACCAGCCAACTACATCATCTCAGCATCAAATGTGCCATTCACGTGCTGCATGTCAACAAGTTCAACCCCCACTGCCTGCACCGGCGGCCAGCTGATGAGGTGAGACCACAAATAGTATCTCTCCAGGTAGCCCTGAGCCAGGACCCCTGAAACATCGAGCATGAGCAAACAAGAATGACATCATAAAAGCACTGTTTTTTGCACCATGGTGCCTGGGATTCTTTTGTTTGCTTGTGCTTCCTGTTGCCCCAAACATCCGTTACCTGTACTTTGTGTCTCACAGTAGCCATAGACCTCTAAGCTCCCACCCTGCACTGGGGAGACACATGCTATAAAGTCATCATAGTGATTAAAGGAGATGAGGAGATGGTGCAAAGGAGAGGGGGAGGGAAAGACAAAATGGAAAGATGGGTTTCACAGTAGAAGAGAAGAGAAGAGACAGAGGAGGGGGAAGAGGAGCCCGTAGAAGCTAGACATTTCAGAATAGGTATCCCTACTTGTAGATCCAAAATTAACTGACTTCCAGGCCCAGGTACAGAGGATCCATGAGCAGTCTTGCTAGAGAAGAAATAGTATACGTAAATAACAGCACCCCAAGTCTTGAAGAAATAACTGATTATGTTCCATGAACTTCGGAGTTCTTGGTGGACCCCCAAACTGAAGATTGTCAGTCACATTCTATCTCCTCTGTTCCTGGGAACTAGGTCTAACCTTGCTGTAAAATTAACTCAGCTTCCTGGGCTGCTACCTTTGCTGTCTATCTCCTATTTTCTCCTTATTCAACCAACATGTTTTGAATGTCTTGTATATGTCAGGCACAGCGCTGTGCCTTTTTAAGACCACAGTGCTACGTGAGAGCACTTAGGAATAAGTACCTTAAGGTGTGCTCCCCTAAAATCATTGGCCACACCAGGGAGATCTTTCATCGATAAACCACTTGGATTGTAAAATTGACAGTCATCTTTAAAGTTCTGTTGAATCACTGAAAGAATAACTATAATGTCCTCATTTATTTGTCTCAAAGTTAGCCGGAAAATGATGGAGTAACAGAATTCTGGATTCAGATATCTCAGTGTGGAAGATCTTCAAAGATTCAGTGGGAGCTCTATTTCCTAGAAACTGGGGAGGCTGGTGCTCTAGCAGATGGGGTGGGTCACTAAGCTTGAGGGCCTTCTATTGTTGTGATGCGTCTGGGGCAGGGTTACTTACAGGGGCTGACTCCATAGAGGACCATGGTGGGACCTATTAAGCCTAACTTCCTCACTCTCCTTCTCCCTCTGACAGAGTAACCTTTCTCCTTCAGAAGTTGTACAGTGGTCCAACCACAGGGTGATGGAGTGGTTACGATCTGTGGACCTGGCAGAGTATGCACCCAATCTTCGAGGGAGTGGAGTCCATGGAGGCCTCATTGTGAGTGGCTCTCTGGCCTAGCCCACCTGCCTTGGTGCAAATGGGATATTCAGAAACTTATTTATTAAGGACAAGACATAAAAGCTAACGAAAAAAAATAGGTACTTCATCTGGAGGTCTTGCATAATTTGATGTCTCAAAGTATTTTGATAACTTGTCCTTGAGAATTAATATACCTCATGGAAGCAAGATGCCTTCTGGCAGCACCTCCTTGGCATGAGACTTGAGAATTCTAGGTCAGTGGGTTGCATGGAGACCAACGCTTACAAGGCAGGTCTGCCTGTCCCTGAGGGAACAGCAGGGCTGAGGAAGGGACGGGGAAGCCATAAAAATGCAGCTTCCCACTTGCTGCAATACGATCCCTATCACTACTCAGATCTGTCAGTGGCAAAGCCAGAGGGGAAATGAGGAAGTGTGGTGGCTTGGATGTCATCCAGAGGAGATCCTGAGAGACAGCCTCACCAAAGAGGTCCCAGTTCTCTGCTGGTCTGTGAAAACAAGGTGGTCAGTCAGCAAATGTGCTAGTATGTGCTCAGAGCCAGGCCCTGTGCCAGCCAGTGAGTGGAGTGGGACTCAGAACAAGTGACTGAGCTCCTGCCCCTCCTCTGGAGGCACCCCCAGCCCCAACAGGCCATTCTCTCAGCATCCCCCCCCTTGAGCCATTTGTATTTGCTCCTGGCCAGGCTTGTCTCTGGTTCCTTCTTAGATCCTGGAGCCACGCTTCACTGGGGACACCCTGGCTATGCTTCTCAATATCCCCCCACAAAAGACGCTCCTCAGGCGCCACCTGACCACCAAGTTCAATGCCTTGATTGGTCCGGAGGCTGAACAGGAAAAGCGAGAGAAAATGGCCTCACCAGCTTACACACCACTGACCACCACAGCCAAAGTCCGGGTGAGTTGCAGACCCTTTCTGGGTGGGCCCTGGGCTGCCTCCTGGCCCTCATGCAGCACAGCACCTGGCGCAATGCCCACAGCCAGAGCAGCATGCGCAGCCTGGACAAAGAGGATCTTTCAGCTTCTGCTGTGGGCTTGTGGTCTGTGAGGCCAGTCTTTGTTAAGCCAGTTCTCCACCAGTTTTGAGTCCAAGGAAGACAGTGCAGGTTTCTTTACCTAGAAAATATGTGCAAGAAGCACCTATCCTCAGGTGGCTTAGAGCTCGTCCTCTACCCCACTGCTGCTGTGACTCACCTTGCAGAGCAGAAGCGCTCCGAGTCTGGCTTTCCTTCGGTCAGGCCTGCCTGCGTGCCGCAATGCCGTGGGATCTTGGTCAAAGCTGTCCTGCTGATATAGGAAGTGCTCCCAATGGAAGCTGGTTCCATTTGTCTTGTTTCGTGAAGTGGCCAGCACACAGATACCCAGAGGTCCCCAGGTCTTTCAAGCACCAACACTACTCACTGGGGCTCCCAGAATCCCACAAAGCCCTTTAGACCTGCCTGAGCCACAGCATCCTCAGACCACATTCTTCCCAGACTACAGACCAACAGGCAACCTCTGGAGGCCAGGCTGGTCCTATCCCTGGTAGTGTTGATGCTTCATGCCCAGCTACAACTCAGGCACAGACTTCCTTCCCCAGGGGAGCAGGACAGGAAGTATGTCTGGGGGAGTCAGGCAGAAACAGTGCTGGATGACGCTAGGGCAGAGAGCAACCTGGGGCTATCCTACGTGCCTTCAGATGGTGCCAGGTGCTGAGATGGGAAAGGGTTGGGGTGCCAGCAGCTGTGCTGAGGCAAGTTCTCTGTGCTTCGCCTCAAGTGCAGACCTCACGTACATTCTAAAGGAACTCCCAGTTCATCTACGGAAATAAGAAAGTCACTTTGGTGGGGCAGCCAGGCATGAGTTTCAGGCATAGTATTGGAGGGGCAGCTCTTATTGTTCAAGATTATTTACCTATTGGCCTTTCTGCAGCATAGAAATTGCTTACAAGAGCTCTGTTTTGTTCAGAGTCTTTCTAGGAGCAGTTTACATTATTCCTCTCCTTGAGGGCCTGCTCTTAAATTTTAAGTATATTGTCAGTCATACCTGCACACTGCCTTGATTGCCTTCTCATAATCTTGCATTTTCTGTGTTTTAGCCAAGGAAACTAGGATTTTCACACTTTGGAAACATAAGAAAAAAGAAGTTTGATGAATCAACGGACTACATTTGCCCAATGGAGCCCAGTGACGGTGTCAGTGATAGTCACAGGGTCTACAGTGGCTACCGGGGCCTCAGCCCCCTTGATGCCCCTGAACTGGATGGGCTGGACCAGGTGGGACAGATTAGCTGATGCCCTTGTCACCTGCCCTCTGTGCACCCTGAGAGCTCACAGTAACACTGTGTGTGTCACCATATAACTGCACCTCACCCCCGCACATGTGCATGACTCGCAGAGAATATTTCAGCAATTGTGTACCCCTGGGCCAGTCTCTCTTTGAACCCTGAGGGTGGCCAAGATCTGGAGCTGCATCTCTAAGGGGCCAGGCTTTGGGGACCATTGCCAAAGGTGGACTCAGGAGGAAAGACACTTAAAGACACTTTTACATGTCTAGTAATTCTTGATGTTCATCTTCAGCACCAGTGGAAACACATGAACTTCGATGCAGGTCCAGAGACCATGGACACTCCCACGAGGCTCAGCTCTCAGGCACCCCCTACACTTCAGTTGAGGGAGAAGCTCAAGTGCCTTAGGCCCGTGGGCCACAGTCTTGGCTGAGATCAAAGGGATGAGCAACAGGGACTTCTGCCACAGTGACAATGGAATTGTGTTGTGCCTTACTTTAGAGGTGGTCTCTTCTTTCTTGTAATAAAAGCAATATTTATGTGGAAAGCAAGCAGCGCACCATATCTTTAACTTTGTTGGGGAAAAAGAGCTGAGGGTAGCTGGAAATGGAGTCCTACCGATTGCAGAGCTGAAGAGCCGGTGGCACTGAGCCTAGTCCTCAGCCAGGTGCATGCTCAGGATTCACCAGGGGGGTAGAACAAGGCGGGACCCCCTCCCGTAGCCTTCAGAGGAGGTCCGTGGCCTCACTGCTTCAGAATTTGCTTCCCTCTGTGAAGCCGAGGGGGCTTCGTGTCTCATGCACATCCTGACCATAGGGTACATCTGTCGTGCAGACCTCAAAGCTGAGTGGTTTTAGTGGCATGAGCCCCCCCAGTGAAGGCGATGGTGGGGAGACAAGAAGGCACCTTGCTGGAAAGACTCTCTTTCATGTGTTTTGCTGGCTTCTCTATGACTGACTTAGCCAGGCTCATAACCATGGTGCGGGCTGGTCTGTCTGCTGGCAGAACTGAAAGAGATCTGTCCCCTTGATTTAGAGGCTGACTGACTGATAATGGCTCCTCCAGATGGGCCTTGTCTGGCTGGGACTGAGGTAGAGATGTGCCTTGCCAGTCTGGACTCCTGGTCAGCAGACTCTAGTTTGCCCCCAGGCAGTGCTTGGCTCCCCTCAATCCCCTGAGCCTCACCGCAGAAGAGTAACACCACATCACCGCTGTCTGATGGCCTGGGCACGGCCTGATGACTCCATTCCATTGTAGCACTCTGATTCTGCACCAGATGGAGGCTATGCTAAGATTCGCTTCTTAAACTACCAGCAGCCTCAGGCATGGTCTGTTGCCACAGGCCACTGCCTCCTGGGAGGTGAGAGATGTGGGGACAAGCTTGCCAGCTGGCAATGCTGCTGATAGATCCTGGTACCCAGGTCCACTGGATGACAAGTGCTCATTCAGGCTGATGCCTGGCCACTGGAGTTGTAGAGCCAGTCAGGGCAGGCTTTGTCCCTTGTTTCTTACGTTGCGGTACAGGGATCTCTGCATGTGCCTGTTTTCAAAACCTGCATGGAACTGTTGTGCCACTGATTGTCTGCACTCTCAAGTAAGTCCTGTTCCCTTTGTGGGCTTGTTTTCCTACCTATAAAACAAGGGAGGGGTTCCACTTGGTGCCCTCCAAATTTACAGAGGATGTTTCCAAATCTACAGTGTCTAAGTAGGTTTAGGGAAGGAGGAAGAGACCAGCATTACCTGAGAAGGAGGGGCAGGAGGGAGGCTCTAGAGTAGTGAGGAAGGATGCCCACCTATGTCAGGGCATTGGTGTCTGAGCTCCTGTTGCCTGGTAGCGTGAGTCTAGCATCCTGAAGGCCTTCATTCCTACTGCTCTCTGCTCCTGGAAATAGCTGGAACATTGAACACGTGCAGAAGGGCTGCTTCTGACAAGCCTGTGTCTTGCCTCTGTGTACCCTGAATGCCAGTTCCCAGTGGGGCCCCAGGAGAGGTATGCATGCAGTGTGGGACATTGATGCCTTTCCCCAGGAAACAGGAGCAGCATGTGCTCCACCCACCTGTCACTCCACAGGGCCTGGCCCACTCCTTGCCTATCCCTCCAGAGAAGCATGCCCTGGAGAAGCCAGGCTTGAGCACAACAGGACTTGCATGCCATCTCTCTGAATCACAAGCTGCATCCATGTGTGCTGACCAGGCTGCTGCCCATTTTACAGATGGCACCTTCGGAAGGTACCGTGACGCAGATAGGGCTCCTCTCCCAAGACATTCACCGCCTTACGGTAGGACTCTGACCCTCTCCCCACAGTCGGACTGGTGCCAGGGAGGCCCAGTGAGTTTGGTGTGGTGTGGTGTGGTGTGCACAAGGCCTGGGGGACGGCGAAGGAATGGTGCTTAGTGCTGGGGTCACAGCCTGAGCCTGAGCCAGCCACAAGGCAGAAAGCAGCCCAGGGGCCTTCTCTGTTGGCCTGTTACTGGACCTTGAGCCCCTAAGGGCAGTGGGGAGGCTCATGGGCTGTTAGCCAAAGCCAGCTAAAGCACACTAGATCTCAGGTCCTCTTCCCAGGCTTAGAGATGAGGAAACCAAGATGCTCAGCAACTCTAGATCACCTGTCTCATCAGCCTAGAGCCCAGGCTGCATCCTGTCCTAGTGGACACTTCCACCCTCTGCCCAGAGACACATGCATTTCCTATCGTGCCTCTGACTTTGTGGGTATCACAGAGTGTTGACAGGCTTGTGAGCACATCCTGGCATGCCCGAAAGGACAAACCATATCATGGGGAAGCAGTTTGGCCTTGAAAAGCAGCTTTGGAGTGAGGCTCAAGTCCCTGCTCTGACTTCACTAGCTCTGTGACCTTGGGTGTCATTCTCTCCTGAGCTTTGGCTTAGTTATCTGTAAAGCAGGGCTAATGACATCCTTCTTGCCAGGGTTATAGGCAGACTAGAGCTGGCAGGAAAAGGCCAGCCACAGCACAGGATTTGTTTTTGAGGGCCCATCACTCCCAGGGCCTTTTAGTTCTTGGACATTCCATCACTGAGCCTGTTGGCTACAGTGTCTGTCCCCATCGAGGCCCCTGTCACTGTACTTTGCTTGCTTGTCTAGCAAGGCCCATTGGGATGACAGGACAAGGACAGGGACACACGACTCTCCTTGTTTTCAAGGACAAAACAGGAAAGTCTCCCTGACTCCAAACAGGATCACTTCTACTCAACATTTTTATTTATTGGCCCACCCATGAAAGGAATCTGCCCACACTTGCCCTTATGATCTAGGCCTTTGGTGGCCTGAAAATAGAAAATTTATTTCTAAGATGAACAATTTATTTTTATCTTAATAGTGTTGTTTATTCTGACCCAATACTCAGGGTTTCTTGGGACACTATAAACTTACAGTGCACCTGTGTCAGATGCAGCCCTCACCCAGTGCTCTCTAGTTCCGGTGCAGCTGCTGCAGGGCAGCCTGGACCAAAACTGTATTAAACTGACCCTTCGGCTGTGCCCTTTTCAGACAATGCTGAGCCAGGACCAGCTGCTGAATGACTCTCGCCTGCCTGCCCCCAACTCTGATGACTGGAGATGACTTTCTTCGTGGCTGAGAGCGTAGGGAGGCACGTGTGGGGGCCCGGAGCCTTTGCTTCTGTGGGGAGCGGGCACACAGCCCCCTCTGCAAGCCCAGTCCGGGCTGGCAGGGTGTCTCAGACAGGCTGCTGACAGGCATGAAGCAGAGCTGTGGGACAGGTGTCCAGGGGTGGCCCCAGGGTCCATGTGTGTCTTCAACCATGCTGCGCTCTTCACCGCAGGCTTCATACCTTTTGTACTTTTATACATGGACTGCAGACCACTTTGTGGGAGGGCAGTGACATATCAGCACACAGACTCGATGGCTTGTGCTATTCCTGGTGACAGCCTGGAGGCTCTCACACTCGAGGGGAAGAGCTGTTAGTTCATAAAACCTGCTGGAAAAAAAGTTGCGAAAAACTGTTTTGAATGTTCTGTAGAGACTGTTCTGTGAAATGATCACCAGGAGCTCCCTCCGGGGCTGCTTCACAGGAACGTGCTTTTTCCATTCATGGGACTGTGGCTGGGCAAGGCAGGTGTTTAGGGTATGAGTGGGTAAAGCAACGAGGCTCCTTTCCCACAGCCCTGCCTGACTCTATCTCCCGTCATCTGCAAGGGGTATCTGTGCGACTCCCAGCTTGGAGCAGAGGCGTCCTCAACACGTGCACACCCTGCCTTCTGCCTCCACCCAAGCTGACACACAGCCTCCTCCCAGGCCTTGCCCTTGGAGCAGCTCAGGCGTAATGTCTGATTAAATAGCTCCCCCAAGTGGAAGGCCCTTGAGCACCTCAAGCTCCGTGTTTCCACTGCAACTCACCAACTTCCCAAACATGTCTGTTTTCTCTCCACTCTAGTCTTTCCTCCCTCCAGGCGTGTGCTCAGGCCCTTCCCTCACTGGGGAATGCATTTTTCTCCTAGTCCCCTTCATGAGGGAAAATCCTGTCTCTCAAGGCACGGCAAAGAGACCGTCTCTCAGGAAGCCTTCCCACATGATCCAGTTACAGGTAGCTCTCCCACAGTGCTGTGTCTGCCCTTGAGCCAGAGCACAGCTCACCTTGAAGTTTCTTGTCGTCTTACCATACCCGTCCTCACCACAAACTTGGAGCACCTGCTCTGCACTGGCTTCTGTAGACAGTCCTCCAGTTGCCAAGGAGATCCATGCTCCTAAGTTCCTCATCCACCCACTCCTTCGCATGTGTGTGTTAAGAACCTTCCATGCCAGGGCTAGAGATACAGGCATGAATGCCAAGGTCCCTGCCTAAAGGTGCTTACAGTGTAGTGGAGTACAGACCAGTTTCAAACAAGACTCTGCCAAAGGTTACAGATGCTCCAATATTAGTTTCTGCAGCCTAAAAGAGCATGTTGTCATTTTTTTTTTAATTATACTTTAAGTTCTAGGGTACATGTGCACATTGTGCAGGTTAGTTACATATGTATACATGTGCCATGCTGGTGCACTGCACCCACTAACTCGTCATCTAGCATTAGGTATATCTCCCAATGCTATCCTTCCCCCCTCCCCCCACACCACAACAGTCCCCAGAGTGTGATATTCCCCTTCCTGTGTCCATGTGATCTCATTGTTCAGTTCCCACCTATGAGTGAGAATATGCGGTGTTTGGTTTTTTGTTCTTGCGATAGTTTACTGAGAATGATGATTTCCAATTTCATCCATGTCCCTACAAAGGACATGAACTCATCATTTTTTATGGCTGCATAGTATTCCATGGTGTATATGTGCCACATTTTCTTAATCCAGTCTATCATTGTTGGACATTTGGGTTGGTTCCAAGTCTTTGCTATTGTGAATAATGCTGCAATAAACATACGTGTGCATGTGTCTTTATAGCAGCATGATTTATAGTCCTTTGGGTATATACCCAGTAATGGGATGGCTGGGTCAAATGGTATTTCCAGTTCTAGATCCCTGAGGAATCGCCACACTGACTTCCACAATGGTTGAACTAGTTTACAGTCCCACCAACAGTGTAAAAGTGTTCCTATTTCTCCACATCCTCTCCAGCACCTGTTGTTTCCTGACTTTTTAATGATTGCCATTCTAACTGGTGTGAGATGGTATCTCATTGTGGTTTTGATTTGCATTTCTCTGATGACCAGTGATGATGAGCATTTTTTCATGTGTTTTTTGGCTGCATAAATGTCTTCTTTTGGGAAGTGTCTGTTAATGTCCTTTGCCCACTTTTTGATGGGGTTGTTTGTTTTTTTCATGTAAATTTGTTTGAGTTCATTGTAGATTCTGGATATTAGCCCTTTGTCAGATGAGTAGGTTGCGAAAATTTTCTCCCATTTTGTAGGTTGCCTGTTCACTCTGATGGTAGTTTCCTTTTGCTGTGCAGAAGCTCTTTAGTTTAATTAGATCCCATTTGTCAATTTTGGCTTTTGTTGCCATTGCTTTTGGTGTTTTAGACATGAAGTCCTTGCCCATGCCTATGTCCTGAATGGTAATGCCTAGGTTTTCTTCTAGGGTTTTTATGGTTTTAGGTCTAACCTTTAAGTCTTTAATCCATCTTGAATTGATTTTTGTATAAGGTGTAAGGAAGGGATCCAGTTTCAGCTTTCTCCATATGGCTAGCCAGTTTTCCCAGGACCATTTATTAAATAGGGAATCCTTTCCCCATTGCTTGTTTTTCTCAGGTTTGTCAAAGATCAGATAGTTGTAGATATGCGGCATTATTTCTGAGGGCTCTGTTCTGTTCCATTGATCTATATCTCTGTTTTGGTACCAGTACCATGCTGTTTTGGTTACTGTAGCCTTGTAGTATAGTTTGAAGTCAGGTAGCGTGATGCCTCCAGCTTTGTTCTTTTGGCTTAGGATTGACTTGGCAATGTGGGCTCTTTTTTAGTTCCACATGAACTTTAGTTTTTTCCAATTCTGTGAAGAAAGGCATTGGTAGCTTGATGGGGATGGCATTGAATCTGTAAATTACCTTGGGTAGTATGGCCATTTTCACGATATTGATTCTTCCTACCTATGAGCATGGAATGTTCTTCCATTTGTTTGTATCCTCTTTTATTTCCTTGAGCAGTGGTTTGTAGTTCTCCTTGAAGAGGTCCTTCACATCCCTTGTAAGTTGGATTCCTAGGTATTTTATTCTCTTTGAAGCAATTGTGAATGGGAATTCACTCATGATTTGGCTCTCTGTTTGTCTGTTGTTGGTGTATAAGAATGCTTGTGATTTTTGTACATTGATTTTGTATCCTGAGACTTTGCTGAAGTTGCTTATCAGCTGAAGGAGATTTTGGGCTGAGACAGTGGGGTTTTCTAGATATACAATCATGTCGTCTGCAAACAGGGACAATTTGACTTCCTCTTTTCCTAATTGAATACCTTTTATTTCCTTCTCCTGCCTAATTGCCCTGGCCAGAACTTCCAACACTATGTTGAATAGGAGTGGTGAGAGAGGGCATCCCTGTCTTGTGCCAGTTTTCAAAGGGAATGCTTCCAGTTTTTGCCCATTCAGTATGATATTGGCTGTGGGTTTGTCATAGATAGCTCTTATTATTTTGAAATATGTTCCATCAATACCTAATTTATTGAGAGTTTTTAGCATGAAGGGTTGTTGAATTTTGTCAAAGGCTTTTTCTGCATCTATTGAGATAATCATGTGGTTTTTGTCCTTGGCTCTGTTTATATGCTGGATTACATTTATTGATTTGCGTCTATTGAACCAGCCTTCCATCCCAGGGATGAAGCCCACTTGATCATGGTGAATAAGCTTTTTGATGTGCTGCTGGATTCGTTTTGCCAGTATTTTATTGAGGATTTTTGCATCAATGTTCATCAAGGATATTGGTCTAAAATTCTCTTTTTTTGTTGTGTCTCTGCCTGGCTTTGGTATCAGAATGATGCTGGCCTCATAAAATGAGTTAGGGAGGATTCCCTCTTTTTCTATTGATTGGAATAGTTTCAGAAGGAATGGTACCAGTTCCTCCTTGTACCTCTGGGAGAATTTGGCTGTGAATCCATCTGGTCCTGGACTCTTTTTGGTTGGTAAGCTATTGATTATTGCCACAATTTCAGAGCCTGTTATTGGTGTATTCAGAGATTCAACTTCTTCCTGGTTTAGTGTTGGGAGAGTGTATGTGTCGAGGAATTTATCCATTTCTTCTAGATTTTCTAGTTTATTTGCGTAGAGGTGTTTGTAGTATTCTCTGATGGTAGTTTGTGTTTCTGTGGGATCGGTGGTGATATCCCCTTTATCATTTTTTATTGCGTGTATTTGATTCTTCTCTCTTTTTTTCTTTATTAGTCTTGCTAGCGGTCTATCAGTTTTGTTAATCCTTTCAAAAAACCAGCTCCTGGATTCATTAATTTTTTGAAGGGTTTTTTGTGTCTATTTCCTTCAGTTCTGCTCTGATTTTAGTTATTTCTTGCCTTCTGCTAGCTTTTGAATGTGTTTGCTCTTGCTTTTCTAGTTCTTTGAATTGTGATGTTAGGGTGTCAATTTTGGATCTTTCCTGCTTTCTCTTGTGGGCATTTAGTGCTATAAATTTCCCTCTACACACTGCTTTGAATGCGTCCCAGAGATTCTGGTATGTTGTGTCTTTGTTCTCGTTGGTTTCAAAGAACATCTTTATTTCTGCCTTCATTTCGTTATGTACCCAGTAGTCATTCAGGAGCAGGTGTTCAGTTTCCATGTAGTTGAGAGGTTTTGAGTGAGATTCTTAATCCTGAGTTCTAGTTTGATTGCAATGTTGTCTGAGAGATAGTTTGTTATAATTTCTGTTCTTTTACATTTGCTGAGGAGAGCTTTCCTTCCAACTATGTGGTCAATTTTGGAATAGGTGTGGTGTGGTGCTGAAAAAAATGTATATTCTGTTGATTTGGGGTGGAGAGTTCTGTAGATGTCTATTAGGTCTGCTTGGTGCAGAGCTAAGTTCAATTCCTGGGTATCCTTGTTGACTTTCTGTCTCGTTGATCTGTCTAATGTTGACAGTGGGGTGTTAAAGTCTCCCATTATTAATGTGTGGGAGTCTATGTCTCTTTGTAGGTCACTCAGGACTTGCTTTATGAATCTTGGTGCTCCTGTATTGGGTGCATATATATTTAGGATAGTTAGCTCTTCTTGTTGAATTGATCCCTTTACCATCATGTAATGGCCTTCTTTGTCTCTTGATCTTTGTTGGTTTAAAGTCTGTTTTACAGAGACTAGGATTGCAACCCCTGCCTTTTTTTGTTTTCCATTTGCTTGGTAGATCTTCCTCCATCCTTTTATTTTGAGCCTATGTGTGTCTCTGCACGTGAGATGGGTTTCCTGAATACAGCACACTGATGGGTCTTGACTCTTTATCCAATTTGCCAGTCTGTGTCTTTTAATTGGAGCATTTAGTCCATTTACATTTAAAGTTAATATTGTTATGTGTGAATTTGATCCTGTCATTATGATGGTAGCTGCTTATTTTGCTCATTAGTTGATGCAGTTTCTTCCTAGTCTTGATGGTCTTTACATTTTGGCATGATTTTGCAGTGGCTGGTACTGGTTGTTCCTTTCCATGTTTAGTGCTTCCTTCAGGAGCTCTTTTAGGGCAGGACTAGTGGTGACAAAATCTCTCAGCATTTGCTTGTCTGTGAAGTGTTTTATTTCTCCCTTGCTTATGAAGCTTAGTTTGGCTGGATGTGAAATTCTGGGTTGAAAATTCTTTTCTTTAAGAATGTTGAATATTGGCCCCCACTCTCTTCTGGCTTGTAGGGTTTCTGCCAAGAGATCAGCTGTTAGTCTGATGGGCTTCCCTTTGAGGGTAACCCAACCTTTCTCTCTGGCTGCCCTTAACATTTTTTCCTTCATTTCAACTTTGGTGAATCTGACAATTATGTGTCTTGGAGTTGCTCTTCTCGAGGAGTATCTTTGTGGCGTTCTCTGTATTTCCTGAATCTGAACGTTGGCCTGCCTTGCTAGATTGGGGAAGTTCTCCTGGATAATATCCTGCAGTGTTTTCCAACTTGGTTCCATTCTCCCCATCACTTTCAGGTACACCAGTCAGACGTAGATTTGGTCTTTTCACATAGTCCCATATTTCTTGGAGGCTTTGCTCATTTCTTTTTATTCTTTTTTCTCTAAACTTCCCTTCTCGCTTCATTTCATTCATTTCATCTTCCATCACTGATACCCTTTCTTCCAGTTGATCGCATCAGCTCCTGAGGCTTCTGCATTCTTCACGTAGTTCTCGAGCCTTGGTTTTCAGCTCCATCAGCTCCTTTAAGCACTTCTCTGTATTGGTTATTCTAGTTATACATTCTTCTAAATTTTTTTCAAAGTTTTCAACTTCTTTGCCTTTGGTTTGAATGTCCTCCCATAGCTCAGAGTAATTTGATCATCTGAAGCCTTGTTCTCTCAGCTCGTCAAAGTCATTCTCCATCCAGCTTTGTTCTGTTGCTGGTGAGGAACTGCGTTCCTTTGGAGGAGGAGAGGTGCTCTGCTTTTTATTAGAGTTTCCAGTTTTTCTGTTCTGTTTTTTCCCCATCTTTGTGGTTTTATCTACTTTTGGTCTTTGATGATGGTGATGTACAGATGGGTTTTTGGTGTGGATGTCCTTTCTGTTTGTTAGTTTTCCTTCTAACAGACAGGACCCTCAGCTGCAGGTCTGTTGGAATACCCTGTGGTGTGAGGTGTCCGTGTGCCCCTGCTGGGGGGTGCCTCCCAGTTAGGCTGCTCGGGGGTCAGTGGTCAGGGACCCACTTTAGGAGGCAGTCTGCCCGTTCTCAGATCTCCGGCTGCGAGCTGGGAGAACCACTGCTCTCTTCAAAGGTGTCAGACAGGGACATTTAAGTCTGCAGAGGTTACTGCTGTCTTTTTGTTTGTCTGTTCCCTGCCCCCAGAGGTGGGGCCTACAGAGGCAGGCAGGCCTCCTTGAGCTGTGGTGGGCTCCACCCAGTTCGAGCTTCCCGGCTGCTTTGTTTACCTAAGCAAGCCTGGGTAATGGCGGACGCCCCTACCCCAGCCTCGCTGCCGCCTTGCAGTTTGATCTCAGACTGCTGTGCTAGCAATCAGCGAGATTCCGTGGGCATAGGACCCTCCAAGCCAGGTGCGGGATATAATCTCGTGGTGCGCCATTTTTTAAGCCAGTCGGAAAAGCGCAGTATTCTGGTGGGAGTGACCCGATTTTCTAGGTGCGTCCGTCACCCCTTTCTTTGACTTGGAAAGGGAACTCCCTGACCCCTTGCGCTTCCCAAGTGAGGCAATGCCTCGCCCTGCTTCACCTCGCACACGGTGTGCGCACCCACTGACCTGCGCCCACTGTCTGGCACTCCCTAGTGAGATGAACCCGGTACCTCAGATGGAAATGCAGAAATCACTGTCTTCTGCGTCGCTCACGCTGGGAGCTGTAGATTGGAGCTGTTCCTATTCGGCCATCTTGGCTCCTCCCTCGCATGTTGTCATTTTTAATGGGGGTTTGGGGAAGGAGTCTGAATAGGTTCCATGGAAGAGGTGACACTTGAATTTGGAAACATGAATCATATTTTCCCAGGTATGCCGGAGAGGAAGGGCATTCCAGGTAGACAGACTTGAGACAGCCCGGCACAACCTAGGGATTGCCAAAAGTTGGTAGGCTAGAGCAGGGTTTCCTGGCCTCTGTGCTGCTGTCACTTTGGGCTGCGTAATACTCTGTGATGGAGGCTCTCCTGTGGGTTTTAAGATGTTTAGCAGCATCCTTGGTCTCTACCCTCTAAATGCTAATAGAGGGTAGATGCACCCCTTCTGTAGCTGACAACCAACATGTCTTTGGACGTTGTTATCTGTTCCCTGAGCAGCAAAATCACCCTCAGTTGAGAACCAGTAGGTGAGAGAATGGGGTCAGAGTTGGGGGCCCAGGGAAAGAAAAATCTAATAAAGTCGGCAGGAGCCAAATCAAGAAGGGCCTTGGGAGCCAGGCCCTGGAGTGTGTCCTGGAGAGATGGGGGGGGCCAGAGTGGGGTCTCCCTTGAAAGCAGTGAAGGATCCCCAAGGAGACACTGAACAGGGGGATGCGTGAGGTTGGCTGTCCCTCCCTCCCACCCCGACAGACCCTCGTTTGGGTTTCATGATGCAAAGGATTTAAGGCAGTTTCACCCTCGTTTGGGTTTCATGATGCAAAGGATTTAAGGCAGTTTCTGGAACCTGACTTTGAAAGTTGAGAAGTTTCTGTGTGTAACCACTCCTACCATGACCCCTAGTGCCATGGAGAGATTCTTGAGAGTTGATGTGACCCCACTTGGAGTTTTTTAGGAACTGCCCTGACACTTGCTAGTTCTGACCCCCATGGGCATGCAGAAGCCAACTCACAGGCCAGGCCACGGCCTCCTGACTGCCTAGCAAGTCCCCCACAGAGCCACACTTCATGGGCTATCTGCTTTGTACTTGAGTTTATTTCACAAAACCACGGAGAAAGATACTGAAATGGAGCTCTTTCCAGCCTCCAAGCAAGGAGGCCCCAGCAGCCAGTCTCCAGCCCCTTGAGCCCTTTTTGTTAGGCCCACACCCAAAAGAGAACCAGTGTGTGCACGAAGGTACATGGCAAGGCACTTTTGAAAACATCCCAGTTTAACATGGTGAAATTGAACTTACTCTGAAACAGATGAAAAGGGACATGCAAATTTGCTGAGCACATGGAGGTGTTAGTAGGTGAAAATCATGTCCTGGGTATAACCCAGCTTCTCCAGGTTAGGGTGAGCCGCCTTCTGGATCAGTGGTGGTGGGCCACACACCAGGATGAGCGTGGACTTCCCTGGAGGAGGAAGGTGCTCCTTGATCATGTCGGCAGTAATGAAGCCTGAGCTGTACTTCCAGCCTGAAATGAAGGAGATGCAGGAGAAAGCTGAGGGATGCCAGGTGGAGTTCCTGATCCCAGGCCGCCTGCACACCCACCCTCAGCCAGGGAGGAGGTGACAAGCTGCTCTACAAAGGCTTAGAAGTCTGTACTACTGCTCCCTGCAAAAAGCCTCAGAACTAGTAAACAGCCCTCTGCAGCAGTCACCCCAGGTCCCAGGCTCACTGTGGGGACCCTGAAGCCCTGCTGCTGTCTGTCAGCTGTCAGCATTGACGAGGAAGGAGAACACAACGAGGTATACCGAGGTGTGTGAATCAATACAGCCAGCTGGAGTTGTCCGGCAGGGTGTGGCCTGGTGTTAGTGGAACTGCGCAAAATTGCTCAGTAGGGTAGCGCCCTCTGCCGACCAGGGACCTGTATGACAAGCAGGTACAGCCGGGAGCAGTGTGAGAGGCGCGCCTGTGGGGTGCTCTGTGCACAGTCGTTGCTGGGATGCTGTCTGGGCTGCAGCAGCTGTCTGGGGGCTCAGCATGTCCAGGTGAGGTGGGTGGTAAGGGGTGTGGTGGCCGTAAGCAGAAGGGTGAGTGGTGAAGGGGTCAGTGCCCATATTAGATGTGTATGTGATGGCTGTGTGGAGTGGGTGGGTGTTCAGAGTGGACAGGGGCAGTGTCCCTTTTGATGGTCAGTGCAGTGTGTGAGGTGCTGGTGATGTATTAGACGCCTGCTCTCGATTGCCCTTAAAAGCAGGCCATCCCAAATCCTCTCTCCCTCAATTTCTCACATTTCCCATCTGGAGCCAGAGCCCAAGGCTTCACCCCCACATCTGGTCCTACAAAACTAAAACAAAACAAAGAGACAGAGACCAGTCCTCAAAGTGGTCAAGGGTTGGTGCTGACCCATGGTAAGTGAGGGCACTGGATGTCGTACCAATGGGAGGCCTGTCCAGGGTGTACCACAGGTTGAACTGGTCTGGGTGAGTCCTGGCAATTTCTTCAAGCTCTTTTCTGACCAAGATATCCTCCTCTGTCTAGAAAAGAAGCAACACTGAAAAAGCCCCTCCAGGGCCATCCTGTTGTTCCCTGGACTGACTACACTGGTCAGCATACTCCTGGCCAAAGCTGCCACCACTCCAGCTGGAGTGCTCGCTGCCAACTCCCACGGCAAACAAGAGTTCTGCTGCTGCTCCTGAAGATCAAACCCTTTGTTCTGTGGATGAAGTTCCTCCACGTGGATGCAGAACCTCCATGGGATGTAGGTTCCCATGGAGCTGCAGTGACTGCCTCCAACTAGAAGGACCTTAGCCAAGCGCTGGCCAGGATGGCTTCACTCGGAGCTCCAGCCCTGCCTCCTACATCTACACTGAGCTCTAGCACAGCAAACCTAACTGGAACAAGCTCAGTGCAGGCCCAGGATCTTCTGGAAGAAATGTAATGGGCTCAGAAAGTCCTGTGATAGAACAGCACTGGATATGTGAAGGAGAGGAAAACAGTCTGGAGCCCCATTTGGGGGAAAGGGAACCAAAGCCAAAAATAACCTGTCACAGCCTCAAAGATAACTGCACAGAAGACCTGGATCTTAAAACTCTTCATGATTCTCATCCCAGTCATTCCACTTCTGGGATTCTGTTTTAGAAAATAATCTAAAAGTAATCAAGCGTAGGCACAATTATTCATCACCATATTATTTATAACTGAAAACAGCCTGAATGTAGAAGTTAGTAAATTATAGTGCAACTTGATAAAAACTATGATGAAAATATTTATAAAGCATCTTAAAGAGAAGAAAATGCCTGTTGTGGTAATGCTGAGTGAAAAAAAAAGCATACATAAATTACAAATGTATAACATATATAGAAAAAAGATTTAAAAAATAAGTAAATATTTATATTCTGTATTTTCTGAAGTGTCTACTGAAGACGTCTGTGATTTTACACTTAGCAAAAATACAGCAGTACATCTTAAGGAAAAAAGGAATGCTTAGTGCTTAGGGCTGGCTGAGGAGACACAAAAGAGTTAAATACATGCAAAAAGCAGGCCTGGACTCAGCTTCTCCAGCTGCCAGCAGCCCTGTTGATCCCACTAAGCCCTCCCACAGACGCAGGCACCCAAGCAGCATGAGCTCAGTCAATGCAGGAGAAATGAAAACAAGAGCCCAGCTCAGCAAACATTCCATCCTACCACTGCAAGCTCAGCAGGAACTGACCTGGTTGGCAAAGATGAGGGACATCCTGGTCATGTCACTGGGGTCCTTGGTGATGTGGCGAATGAGCTGCAACATGGGTGTGATGCCTGGAACACAGTGAGCGAGCAGCCAGCTTTCTCCCTGTCTCTGAAGCCCGCAGTCCCTGACCTGCAGCAAGCTTCATACCTTCCCCCAGCCCAAGTTATCCTTTTCTCACTTCTGTCCCCAAAACTCAAAGCAGGAAACAGCCCTTCATTTTGGTTTTCCTTTCTAATGCAACAGTAAGTCAGGTCGTCTTTCTCATTTTCATATGGCAAGATGGAAAGAACACTCTAAGTTCTTCAGTGTCCTCATTCATCAAACAATTAATGACGGGTAAATGTGATCGTTTTAAGAATGCCCATTACAGTGCCTGGCACATTGTATGTCTCCTTCAAAGACTGCTCTCTTTCTTCAGGCAGTCATTTTCAAGGGATGGGGAGAGTCAGGCTTGAACTGGATCTAGGAGCTCCTGGGACAGCATGGGTGGGCCTACCCAGCTTGCCCCCCAGCCTGACCTGAGAGGTCCCCACAAGGCTCCTGAGCAGCCACCATATTGGTTAGGGGAAGCAGGGTACACAGGGTCAGTTTCAAGACCTGTCACTGGTTCATCATTCCCACCTTCTACAGCTGGATGCGAAATCTCTCATGTTGTCCCTTCGAGGATCAAATGACTCCCAAGTCAGAATGGTCTCAGGGCTCACTCTCTGGATAGAGCCCCTAGAAGCCTCTTACCTGTGCCCCCAGCAATCATTCCCAGGTGATCGGCCAGTTTTTTTTTAGGCTCACTCGTCTGGTCTGGTCTGATTCCAAGATTCCCTGGAAACACAGAGAATGGCTTATGACCTCTGCAGTTCTTGCCTAAGAGACTGCAAAAGATCACTGACATTCCTTAGGACTCCCAGGAGGCACGTCTAGCTAAGGGACTGTCTGCACCATTTTAAGCTGGAGAAGCAGGCCAGGGCAGTCTCCTCAGCTAGCCCTGGTGCTCCAGTGCACAAAGTGGGAATAGAGCCTGGACTTGCTCGGGGAATCGCCGGGCCTTCTGTTCTGAGGAAAAAGAGGGGCAAGCTGAAGTTAACACAGAGACTCAAAGAGCATTCTCACTCTTGGAGGTGAACCAGTGAGTAAATAATGGCTATGTGAGTAAACAAAGGAGCATGGACTCCCTCCATCCATTTTTCAGTATTAGCAGGCACCATTTATGTATCAGGCATTGTGCTGGAGATTTTGATACAATGACGAGGAAACACCAAGTCATTCCCCTACCTTACAAAAGCTTACAACCTCACGAAGTGGGTGTGTGAATGTGTAACAAGTGTGATCATTATGCATTGTGTGTGAATGAATGAAGACTAAGGACAACCCCATGTGACTCAAATCTGAGGAGTGTACGAGAACAATGGAACCATTGCAGGAATCTTCCTCCCAGCTGGGAGCCCAGTATTAACCCCTCCAGTACCTGGCCCATGGTAAAACAAGCGTCCCTTTGGCCCTCGAAAAAAGATGGTCTCCCCGATTTTCATGTTCTCCAAATACTGAGTCATCTTCCCACCTTCAGGATATTGGGGGTGTACATTTTTGAAGTAGATCTGAAAAGCAAGGCAGCACTGCTTTCACATTCCCAGACACAATGCCACAGCCACGTACAACTAGAGAATGCATTTACTGCTGGAAGCTTTGCAGAGAAAGTGTTCTCCTCTCTCAATTGCTGTACGCAATCCCTGAAGATGAAGCTGCCACAAGGTTAACTGTAGCTTCACTGCTGGAAAGCCCTGTCTAGGGCATATGTGCCCTCAGAGAAAAAGCACCGCCCCTCCACCCCACCACCCTCAATAGGCTTGGAAGCACGAGGTAGCCAGATATGGTGGGCACTATTTACCTTTATAATTAGGTCCACAAAGCCTCTGTCATCATCACTGGAGACAGGGGTGTAAGCCCTGACCACCAATTCATTGTCAATTTTCGCCAAGAGCTGGACATAGTTACCTACAGAAAAGGCATCAAGCACTGAGTCAAAGCACATTTAGCTTAAATAAGGCCCAGGAATAAAGGACTGAGCTTCAGTGAAGGGAGCAAATACTGGGGGCACAATGTTAAGAGGGGTGGGAAAAAGCAGGGAAGGAGCCCAAATATGGGATGCCCGGATCCTAGGCCTGCCCTGCCTCCCTGTGCTACCCTAGGCAAGTCACTTCACCTCTCTGGGTTTTGGTCTCTTCATCTGTAAAATGGGGGTGATATGTCTGCCCACCTGTGATCTTAGTGTAACTGCTTTTTGGAGCAGGAAAAGATCATTAAAGTTGGAGAGTGAGTATTAAAAATTACAGAAAGGGGTCAGACATGGTAGCTCACGCCTGTAATCCCAGCCCAGAGGCGGGTGGATTGCTTGAGCTCAGGAGTTCGAGACCAGCCTGGGCAAGATGGCGAAACCCCATCTCTACAAAAAAATACAAAAAATTAGCCAGGTGTGGTGGTGCACACCCATAGTCTCAGCTACTTGGGAGGCTGAGGTGGGAGCATCACCTGAGCCCAGGAGGTCAAGGCTGCAGTGAGCTGAGACTGTGCCACTGCCTTCCAGCCTAGACGACAGAATGAGACCCTGTCTCAAAAAAAAAAAAAAAATTACAGAAAGGAATATTTGTCTATTCAAGAAGAATATGTGGCCTTCACAAACTCATTTCTTCCTAAACTGGATGTATCACTGAGATCTGTGAATAAATTACAACTACTCCATCTGTATCCTGGTACTAGGCACAGAGCAGGCCTGGGCTCACAGATACTACAGGGCCCTAGGATTTGGGTACCCATGGAGCAAATGAAACAACAGTATCATGTCTTCCTGGCCTATGGCCTTGTGAGGAGTAGCAGTGAAGTTTTAAACCGTGTAACTCTGCCCGTCCTCGGTAGAATTCAATAAACCAGGTGTGGCCAGAGACCTATGGATCATGACTACATCCCACTGTCAGATGACACACTGGGCAGCTACGACCTGTTGGATCCAAAATGTGAGACTCAAATTACTAAGGCAATTAGTGGCAGGGACAGGAGTACAATCAAGAGATACTAAGACCTAGAGGCAAGAGAAAGTTTTGTAACCCTAACCCTTGACTAACTTCCTGTATGTAGTCAGTTTCTACTCCCTCAGTTTCTACTCGCTCAGAAACTGAGTGGACGGCATACAGGAAATTAGTCAAGAGACAAGGAAGATGGAACAGAGATATGGATAGAAACCAAGACCTAAGGTGCAGGGAGGAGGAGGAGGCAGGAGGAGAATAAAGCAGGCAGAGTAGGCACTAGAGGGGCTGGTCCCTGAAGCTGATTCAAGGGGATGAGTCAAGTCTTTGAGGTGCCAACACTCTGGGCTCAGAACAGGCTCAATGACTCTGGTCATGGTCCTTCTGGGCACCAGGGATACCCAGGAATAAGTGCCTGAGACACCTAGCTTCCTTCTGAGAACCTGAAACTGGAAACCTGGAAAGGCTCTTTCATATGCAGCCACCTAGGCCTGACCTGAGGGTGTCCCCAGGGCAAATGGGGCTCCCTGGCTGGTCCTTCAAGCCCCATCTCTAACTTGCTTCACTTCCACTGGGCTGGGACGAAGCAGCGAACTCTGAGGCCTCATATTAGACTCTCCCAGAGGCCTCTACATTACCTTGTCCCACTAACTTTGCATGGCCTAGGCCAAGGCTGAGGAGATAGTGGGTCAAGGCAGTTTCTAAGCAATTCTCTATCTCAAAGTTTTTCATTCTTTTAGGCTTCCTGCCAACAGGACCTGCCTGACAGGCCGAGCAGGGAGCTGGGAGACGGCACGCACAACACTGAGCTCTCGTGCATAGAGGTGGAGCGAGGGAACAGCAAGGAGGCTCAGGGGCCCAGCCAGCTGGCTAGAGTGTAATCTCACCACCTGATAGAACTGAGGTCAAGGTTTTGTCCTGTGCATGTAAGACAAATAGGCCACGGAGTACGATCCACCAGGCAGGCAAGCAGCACTAGCAGATTATACAAAGCTGCTCTGAATCCCTGATTCTAGCAGTTTTCTACTGCACTAAGACTGACTCAGCTATCTAGTGGTGTTACAGATTAGAAATGGGATAACTCAACTCTAGGACTCCTAGGGCTGGAATCCGCAACTCCTAGGGCTGGTCCCTCCTTACGTGGGTCTGAGGCCCCTGCAGAGAATCTAAGTGACCTTGGGGGCAGGGCACACCTGACTCATTCCTGCCTACCCGCACATTCTGGGCCTTTCCCCGACCACTGGTTCCTCCCATCCCTCCCAGGTGCACAATACTTTGTAGTTTCTGAATTTTCATATCCATCAGTCACTCTACTTTCACAACAACCCAAGTGAGGTAGACAGGCGGGCCTGGGAAATCCCATTTCATAGACTGAGGCTCAGAGAGATTGAAGGACTTCCCTTAAGTTCCCCAGCAAGGAGCCTTCCATGAGATTTTAGGCCTTTTGGCTCTAGGTTCAGTTCTTTTCCATGCTCACTGAGGTACCACTCTCGTGTCAGCCCAATTGGAATAATGAAGAAAAGAAATTTTCTGTCCCACATCCATCCCCCTATCTCCCTGAGCTCACAGGCTCAGGAGGAGCAAGAGGGCATCTTCCACACCTCAGGACGTGGGAAACCTGTGTTTCTGTTAGGAGGGCCTAGCCCCCAGAGGCCCCAGTCCTGGTGATGACCCAAGCCCGGCTCACCTACAGGAAGCCCTAAGACATGGTCCGGCGAAGGCAGTCCAAAGCGGAACCTCCGGGTGTTGTGGCTGATTTCCTAATAAAACAAAACATAGGCAGGTTCGTCAGCTTTCTAGAAGCCTTGCTGGGCAGCTGAGATGCCTGGGAAAGGAGGTCCGTTTGGCGCTATTCCAGCACACACACACACACACACACACACGGCGGCGGGGAGTGAACTGGAGGCCATGAGATGACTGACTGGATGCCCTGCCATCCCAGCCATCATCCACGTACTGCCTTCCATCCACAGGGCTGACCCATTACCTCTTTCTCAATCAAGGGCAGCGGGTACTTGGCTTCAGGGTCCCGTAAGGTGATTGGCTCTCTCCTCCTGGAGTTCATGCTCTTCAGGACCAACACGAGCACAGTGACCCCAATGACGGTGATGGTCAGGAGCAGGGACGGGTCCTGGCAGACACAATGTGAGCAGAGCACCTCAGGTCTTGCCCGCCCTGGACAGGGCAGCTCTCAGGCGCAGCACACCCTCCCCACACCAAAGGCACAGGAGCTGAGCTCTGCCTGCAGGAAATAGGCAAAGAGAACGGTAGTGACACAGAAGGCGGCTGGGAGAGCCTGTGGTGGACCAGAGGGTAGGGAGGGGTCAGCTGCGGGTCACACAGGAAGGATGTTTCAGGCCCCTGGAGCAGGCAGCACACATGGCCTGGGGTGCTCAGGTCACTAGGCCCCTCCTGGCTACAGCCAAAGGTTCATACACTGGAAGTCCCTTCCTTGAGGTGAAGGGGGAGGACATTACCCCTAATACACAATCCGGAATGAGGGGCCCAGTCCTTAAAGACAGAACTAGGGTGCGTAGCTCTAAGAGGTGCCCCGTGACTTAGGGCCTGGGGACTCCCCAACAGTCTCCTGGACAGGGCGAAGGGGGCCTGGGCACCCAACTGCCAGAGACTCGGCCAGCCTCCCCGCATCTGTCCCCACCCTACAAGGCCGCCCTGCTCCTCTCCCAACTCAAGCCTGACAGGGAAAGTTGCCTCTCCTCCTGCCGGGTCACTGGAGTCTCAGCCTTCCGGAATCCGAGCCGGCCCGCCCCGCTCCCCGCCCTTCGCGGTCCCGCCCACGACCTCTCCCACGCCTCCCGCCCCGGCTCCCAACCTCCCGGTCGGACGTTCGTTCCCGGCTCTAGCCGGCCTCCGCGCCTCTGGCCTCTTTCCTTCCGGCCGTCCCGACGGAGATATTTCTTAAATACTCCATAAATACACCCCGCCGCGGAACCCACCCGGAGTGAGACGCCCAACATGTCGTCGAACTGGGGTTGGCCGGGGGCCGGTGCGCGGCTCCCCCACCGCGGGCCCGCAGACTCGTGGCGTCGCCGACGGGGAACCGGCCGAGACCCGGACACGCACGCCCGGGAGGACAAAAGCGCGGGCAGACCACGCAGGCTGGGACCCCGGCGGCTGGCCCGCTCCCCGAGAAGGGCCGTGGTGGGGGGGCTCTCACTCACGAGCCGCTGGCTCTGGGTCAGCCCTGCCCCCAGGGCAGCGCCCGATCATGAGGCTGGCGGGGCGCTGAGCCGTGGCGTCCTCGCTCCTGCGCCGCCCCTCTGCATCCTGGCCCCTTCCCTGCACACGCAGAGCTGCCACACTGAGCGCCCCTCAGCTTACTTAAACTCGGCAAGGCTGGAGAAGGCCGTCTGGGTGACCGGGCGGAGGGGGATGCTGGTGAAGGAAGAATTCGGGCAGCTGCAAAGAGCGCGTGAATATATGCATTCAACATACCTCATGGGCGCCTGCTCTGGGCCTGGTCCGGGGTGGGTGTTTGCGGGGTGGGGCCGAAGCAGGGGCGTCGCCGAGTTGAAGACATTTACTCAGAGCGCTGCTGCGTTCATTCATTCGCTGGTTGGAGAGAGGAAGGACAAGAGCCCCGCGCCGATCGGAGGGGAGCAGAATAGTAAGCACAGTTAGAGGGTCTTCACGGTGCGTTTCGGAACCATGGCTGCCCGGCTCGCCCTTGATTACAGGCAAAGGCAAATTCTTGCCTCAGGACCTGTGTGAAACAGAGAAGCCCAGAAGCAGATCCCCACCTGTTTGACTCTGCTAGGGCTGCTGTAACAAAGTGCCACAGACTGAGCGGCTTAAACAACACAAATGTATTGTCTCACAGGTCTGGGGGCTGGAAGTCCAAAATCAAGGTGTGGGCAGAGTGGGTTCCTTCTGAGGGCTGTAAGGGAAGGATCTGTTCCATGCCTCTCCTAGGTTTGTAGGAGAGGGGCTAGGAGAAGGGGCATCTCCTTCCTATGTCTCCACATTTTCATCCCTCTATGTGTGTCCCTGTGTCCAAATTTCCCCTTTTATGAAGACACCAGTCATATTCAATTAGGGTCCATCCTAATGACCTTGTTTTAACTTGATTACCTATGTAAAGGCTCTACCTTCAAATAAGATCACATCCTTAGGTACTGGGGGTTAGGGCTTCAACATAAGAATCAGGGTGAAAACAATAACCCATAACACTTTACCAATCCTTATCCCCAAGACACACACCACCACAGGCTCAAAAATTCTTGCTGTGTGAATGAATAAACAAACTTAATTTTCTCTCTTTGACTTAATCAAATGCCTTTACTTTTGATTTACCTGCAGGTGCTTGGTTATTATAGTCAGATATTTTAATTTTTGACAATGCGATAAGTGTAAAATGATGTATCAGGAATCCAATTTGCATTACCTAATAACTGCTAATAAGTTTGAGCACCTTTCATGTATTTATTTCCCATGGAGTTTCCTTTTCAGAAAAAAAAATGCCTGCTCATAATTTTTGCTCATTTTTCTGTTGAGTTGTCTTTTTCTTACTGATTTTTAGGGGTTTTATGTGTTTTAGATATCCCTTCTTTGCCAGTTACATGAATTAGAAATGTTTTCTCATAATTTGTAACTTATTCTTTCTTTTTTCTTTCTTTCTTTTCTGTCCTGCTTTTTTGTGGTGTAGTCTGATGAATAGAAATTTGAATTGCAGTGTAACCAAATATACCAATCTTCAATTTTTTTGCCTTTATGGTTAGTGATTTTTGTGACTTGTCTATTTCTACCCAAGCCCTTAAAGATATTCTATATTTTCCCCAACAAGATTTAAAGATTTTCCTTTCACATTTAAGTTTTTCAACCACTTGGAATTGATTTCTGTGTAGGATGTGAGGCGGGGATACAATTTCATTTTTCCATGTGGCTAATGTGTTTTTTTCAGTAACATTTATTGAATTGCTCACATCTGGCCACTGACCTGCAACTGACCTGCTACCCCTGGCCTATATCAGTTTTCATAGGTGTGTGAGTCTAGCTCCGGCCTCCCATTTCTCTTACATTATCTAGCTGCCCAACCTTGTCGCAATACGACACTGTTTTAGTTACAGTAGTTTACAACAAGTGTTTATGTCTTTCATTCTTATACATTCTTTAGATCTCAGGTCAGATATCACTCCCTTGGAGATGCCTGCTGTGATCCCCCAACTTAAGTACATGTACATATTATAATCTGTTAAGTTTAACTTAAAGCTGCCTCCTTAATATTTTAGTTTCACCCTAAAAGTTTCTTCGTACATAGTGAACTGTAACCTACTCTTGTATCAATCATGGAGTTTCAGCCCATTATAGGCAGCCAACTGTTCAGACTGTGTTCAGGTAAGGCAAATGATGAGCTGTAACCAATCCCGCTGTTTCTGTACCTCACTTATGTTTTCTGTACATCACTTTCCTGTTTCTGTCCATAAGTATTATGCAACCACGTGGCAGCCCCAGAGTTGCTCTGAACCTATTCTGGTTCTTAGGGTTGCCTGATTCATAACTTGATTTTTGCTCAATTAAACTCTGTTAAATTTAGTTTTTCTTTTCATTTAACTATTCTATTCATAGCTTTTTTTTTTTTCTTTTTTCAGAGACAGTCTCACTCTGTTGCCCAAGCTGGAGTACAATGGCACGATCATAGATCACTACAACCTTGAACTCCCCGGCTCAAGCTAGCCTCCAGCCTCAGCCTCTGAGTAGCAAGGACTGTTGCCATCATGCCTGGGTAATTTTTGTATTTTTTGTAGAGATAAGGGTCTCACTTTGTTGCCCAGGGTGGAGAGCAATGGCTATTCACAAGTATGATCATTGCACAGTACAGCCTGGAACTCCTAGCCTCAAGGGATCTTTCCTCCTTGGCCTCCCAAAGTCCTGAGATTTTAGGTGTGAGCTACCACACACGGCCCTATTCATAGCTTTTACTTTAGTTTGTAAATGTGCATTTGAACAGTGCATTATTGAATGACTGACTTTCACACTAGTCTGGAAGTTCCTTTATGGCAGACACCTTGTTTTCCTAGGGTTTAGCACACTGACTGTCATAAAGACAACATGCAATAAATATTTAATGAACAAATGAATGAATTCATCTCTGCCTTATAGCATTTAGCACACATGATAGACACTCCATAAATACTTCTTCACCTAGGAGAGGAATAATCCTTTCCATCGCACTCTGTCCCCCTTCCTTGCTTAATTTGTCTCCATAAGACATAGCACCAGATGATATATTTTTTTACCTATACAACATATTTTACTTATTTGTTACATAGAATGTAAGTGTATTAATCCATTCTCATGCTGCTATAAGGACATACCCGAGACTGGCTAATTTACAGAGGAAAAAGATTTAATTGACTCACAGTTCAGCTTGGCTGGGGAGGCCTCAGGAAACTTATAAAATCATGGCGAAAGGGGAAGTGAACACATCCTTCTTCACATGGCAGCAGGAAAGAGAAGTGCTGAGCAAAAGGGGAAAAGCCCCTTATAAAACCATCAGATCTTGTAAGAACTCACTCACTATCACAACAGCCTGAGGGGAATTGCCCTCATGATTCATGATTCAACCACCTCCCACCGGGTCCCTCCCACAATATATGGAGATTATGGGAACTACAATTCAAGTTGAGATTTGGATGAGGACACAGCCAAACCATATCAGTAAGCTTCATGAGGATAGGAGTTACTTTGTCTGTTTTAACTACTGCTATATCCCTAGAACAGTGTCTGGCAATAGGTAGATGCTCAATAAATACTTATTGCATGTATGTATGAATGAATGAACAAACATTGTTTTCTCTCTTGGACTCTGTCAAAAGCCTTTACTTGTAGCTTTGAAATCCAGAGGCACCTCACCTTTTCCTGTGGTTTTCTTAGTAGTTTGTTTCTACCCTTCATTCTTCCCTCTCATTTTCTCTGCCTGTTCCCTCTGTGTTATTAGAGAGGCAGATAGCAAGCACATTATCTTTATTCATTCTTGGAGCAGGATAAAAGGCATTTATCTGGGCTCCCAGTAATCTTGAAAGGGCAGTGATTCGCCTCTCTTCTCCTAACTCGTAAACACTGTAAATGTGTCCCTCACATGCTCATGTGCTGCCTGGATTTTGGCTCATTTTCTACTAATCCCCTGAAATAAACCATGAGCACAAGTCTCATGTCTCTAAATCCCCAGCTTGATAATAGGGCCTGGCAAGGGTAGGCTCTCAGCAAGCGTTTGCTGAGGAAAAAAAACAAAACAAGATGAACCTCTGTTGTCACTGTTTGAACATCTGTGAGACTCCACCCCACAAGATTCAGCTCTTCCTGTGCAGGAACGAGGCCTCCTTCATTGCTGAGTACCTCTGGGGGGAACTGATGTCCTGCCCAAGTCACTGGTCAATGAGTGTTTGCCATATGGAAAAATGCTCCACATCACTTATCATCAGAGGAATGCAAATAAAAACCACAATGAGATACCATCTTGCACCAATCAGAATGGCTATTATTAAAAAGTCAAAAAATAACAGATGTTGGTGAGGCTGTGGATAAAAGAGAACGCTTATACTCTGTTGGTGGGAATGTAAATTAGCTCAGCCACTGTGGAGAGCAGTTTGGAGATTTCTCAAAGAATTGAAAACAGAACTACAATTTGACCCAGCAATCCCATTACTGGATCTATCCCCAAAGGCAAATAAATCATTCTACCAAAAGAACACGTGCACTTACATGTTCATCAAAGCACTGTTCGGAATAGCAAAGACATGGAATCAACTTAGGTGCCCATCAGTGGTGGAATGGAAAAAGAAAATGTGGTACAGATACACCGTGGAATACTACATAGCCATAAAAAACGAAAATCATGTTCTTTGCAGCAATGTGGGTGCAGCTGGAGGCCATTATCCTAAGTGAATTAACACAGAAACAGAAAACTTAACACCGCATGTTCTCACTTATAAGTGGGAGCTAAGCATTGAGCACACATGGACATAAAGATGGGAGCAGTAGCCACTGGGGACTACTAGAAGGGAGAGGAAGGGAAGGAGGCATGGACTGAAAAACTACTTATTGGCTAATATTCTCATTACCTGGGTCACGCGATCATTTGTACTCCAAACCTCAGCATCGTGCAGTAATATGCATGTAACAAATCTGTGCGTGCACCCTCTGGATCTAAAATAAAAGGCAAACATTTTTTTAAATGAATGTTTGCTCTCAAAACAGTTTCCAGGCAGCTGTGAACTTTGCATTAAGTGTTTAATCTTGAAAATAATTTATTTCCATTTTATCCTCTATATAAATGACCATTTCTTAGGTCCTAGCTGTTAAGCCTAAATTGGGGTAGACTGAATAATGGCACCCCAGATATGCCCACAACCTATGAATGCTACCTTTTATGACAAAAGGGACTTTGTAGCTGTGCATGATATTGTGAAATATATATTTGGTCTTCCTCCCAGTTTCCTGGCATACAACAACTAAAATCCTTGGAATCTCCCAAGTGATATGGATCTTTCTGTATGATAATGAGTTGACTGATTGTTGGGGGCTCCTGAATAGCCTCCTGATGGGTGCTGGTTGCCAAGGAAACAAACCCCATGTTTAGAGGGTGATATGGTTTGGGTCTGTATCCCCACCCAAATTTCATCTTGAATTATAATCCCCATGTGTAGAGGGAAAGAGGGAGGTTGGTGATTGGATTGGGGGGCAGTTTCCCCATGCTGTTCTCGTAATAGTGAGTGAGTTCTCACCAGATCTGATGGTTTCATAGGTGTTTGGAAGTTCCTCCCTCATTCTCTCTCTCCTGGTGCCTTATGAAGAAGGTGCTTGCTTCCCCTTCACCCTCTGACATGATTGTAAGTTTCCTGAGGCCTCCCCAGACATGCAAAACTGTGAGTCAATTAAACCTCTTTCCTTTATAAATTATCCAGTCAGTCTCAGGGATGTTCTTTGTAGCAGTATGAAAATAGACTAATACAGAAAGTTGGATGGAACCTTCAGCATCCCACCCTCCAACCTCCAGGGAGGGGAAAGGGACTGAAAGATGAATTGCCCACCAATGGTCAATAATTTAATCAATTATGCCTCATAACAAAGCTTCCATAAATACCTCAAAGGGCTGAGTTCAGGGAGCTTCTGGATAGCTGAACACGTGGAGGTCCCTAGGGCACAGTGTGCCGGGAGAAGGCATGGGAGCTCTGTGACCCTTCCCATATGCCTTGCTCTGTGCATCTCTTCCATCTGGCTGTTCAACTGTATCCTTCGGAATATGCTTTATTAGAAAATGATCAACATAACTAACATGATTCCCTGAGTTCTATGAGCAACTCCAGCAAATTAATCTAATCTGAGGAGGGAGTCATGGGAACCCCACTTCATAGCCAATCAGTTAGAAATTCTGGAAGCCCAGCCTTGAGACTGGCATCCGGGGTGGGTGGCAGTCTTAGGGACTGAACCCTCAATGTGTGGTCTCTTAGGCTACTTCCAGTAGACAATGTCAGAAATGAATTGAATTAGAGGACAGTCAGCCAGTGTCTACCGGAGAATTGCTCACCTGGTGTGTGGGGAAAATTTTCCACAAATCTAGGGTCACAGAAGTGTTGATCATTGAGGGAAAGAACAGGACAAACACTGTTTTTTTTTCTGACTCTCAAACTGCGATTAATTTAAAGATCTTGAGACAGAGAGGCTCTCCTGAATTATCCGGGTGGGCCTGATGTGATCACAAGGGTCTTTATAAGAGAGACACAGGAGAAGAGAGTCAGAAGAGAAGGCAGTGCCATAACAGAAGCAGCGACTGATTGGCATAATGAACTTTGAAGATGGGGGAAGGGGCCACATGCCAAGGGATACAGGCAACCACTAGAGGCTAAAAGGCAAAGAAATGGATTTTCCCTTCAGAGCCTCTGGAAACAATCAGCCCTGTTGACACATTGACTTTAGCCCTGTGAAACTATTTCATACTTCTTGCTTCCAGAACTGTAATAGAATAGATTTGTGTTGTTTTAAGCCACTAAATTTGTAGTAATTTGTTACAGCAGCAATAGGAAACTAATACAATAAATAAATGATTGTTTTTGTCTCAGAGGGCTTATTTATTTATACTTGAATTTACTCTATTAAAAAATTTCCTAAGGCTTGGCTCAGAAGTCCCCCAAGGGAGGAGCCCCCTGTTCGATGTTCTCACTGCTTTGATTGTGGGCCTCTTTTCCAATGTGCCCCCTGCTACCCAGTCACATCTTCAGCTCATTGTCTCTGCCAGAGCTTGTGAGCAGATCACCCACTCCCTCTCTTCCTCTTCACCCTGGCGCTGGCCCATCCTTTGTGCATTTTGCTAAAATGTCATCCTGAACAAAGAGGCTCAGCGGACTAGTACAGTTGACTGGGCTGAGCTTCATTAGGGACCACTGATGGAGCACCCAGCCCACTCAGACACTCAGTGCTGACCAATGCAGAATATTTCTTAAATCAGTTTCATTAGCTTCCCTTTTCAAGGATTTTAGACTAAAGTATGTTAATGCTACCTGTTCAGAATTCTCTAAGAAGCACTACAGACAGGTATAAAGCAATGGCAATATTTTGCTTTCTGGAATATCTTCAACCATTACTTATGCAACATAACTGTGCCCATGGAAAACCTTGTGCACTCCTGGCAATGAGGGGCTAACATGGGCATGATAGACTGTATAAAGGCAAGAGTCTTGAGACGCCTGGAGTGGTCAGAATTTGCTAGAAATGGTGTGGTTGGGAAGAGTCAACAGAACCGCTTGCAGGGTCCTATTCCTGTAGAACCTTCCACACCCAGCTATGTGTACAGAGCTGTGTTAATGATACTAGTCAGTTACTTCACCAGTATTTACAGCAGGTGCTTCAACTCTTTATAAACAGCATCTGTTGTGGTATGGGCTGGGTTAGAGCCTCGAGAAGGAATTGCTTGTGAGTTCACAGCTTGGGCTGTGGAGACAACCAGGAGTAAGTGAGGCAGTTTCCAGTGGAGAATTCTACCTGCATGGACAAGCCTGGGGCTGGGAGCTTCAGATTTGTAATAGGAGAAAAGCTGGCTTCCAGGACGGGGAGAAGGGGGAAATGTCCAAAAAAAAAAAAAAAAAAAAAAAAGAAAAATGAAGGGACGCATTCCAGACTCCTACTTAAACATGACCAGGACTTTGGTTTTTCACAAATTTGCCCCAGCCTCTGCTTCCTTTTCTTTTATGGGGGCAAAAGCAGGAGCTTTTCAGAGAAAAGTTTTGTTTGTGATGACAATTTCTGTTTTAAAAAGCAAAACAAGTGAAAATAGAGCAAATTGGGCTAAAGTCTCCATTCTGAGCGTTATTCTAAAACCTTCATTTTCACAGAGCTATATAGTTTATAAAGCATTACAATGAAACATCATTCTGAAATTGTTATAATCTTTTTACAAACAATTTAGTTTGGAGAAGAAAAAATCTCGGAAAGATTCCCTGCCTTCTCCAAGATCACATCGCTGGACAGTAGCAAAGCTGGGACATAAGCCCATGTTCCTAAATCCAGCCTAGTGTTCTTCCCCTACACCACAGCAACCTGTGGGCCAGCAAATGCATAAATAACATTTTTGTTTTAATGCCATGCAAATTTAAATTTCTGATTTCAATTGAAAGAAGCTCCCCATTTTCAGCTGGTAAAGCTGAGGCCTGGAGATGTTAAGTGATGCTTTTGGAGGAAGGGCTATGACTGGGTAATTGGTATTGAGGTGTCAGCTTTGCACAGCCTGCAGTTTGATTAAGAGCCAGTGGAAGAAAATTGAGAAAGTACAGAGATGTAGAAAACATACATTTTTCCTCTGCATTTCCTCCAGTTACTGTTCCCACCTGACTAAATGCTCCTTTTGTGTCCTAGCTCTCTTTTCCTCTCCAATGCTCAAGAACATTGCCCCAGCAGTTTTCTCTTTGCTCCTTATGATCAGTTCCTTCTCTCCATTTGATAATTCCTGTTAATAGACATATGTGCTGTAATTTCTGCCATGTTTTAAATGACAAAATACCTTCTCTTGACTTCCTTATCCCCATCTAGGTGCTAACACACTTCCACATTCCTAGTTACGACAAGATTCCTTGAAAGAATTGTCTACACTTGCAGTCTCTATATTTTCCCACCACATCCTGTCTAAAGTCTGCTCCAAAAAGCTTTTACTCTCAGCACTCCTTTGAAACCACCACGTTGCAATCACCAATATCCTCACATTGCTAAATTTAATGTAATGGTCAATTCTCAGTCAATGCTCCTCGTTTCCAACCCCTGGAAATGTTGGAGTGCCCCAGGGCTCAAATCACAGACAGCTCCTTTGGTGATTTTGTCCTGCATCCTGGGTTTATATATCAACAATATGCTGATAGTTTTGAAGTTTGCATATCCAGGCTGGGTCAGTCCTCTGAACTCCACATTCATATATCCAACTGCCCACTTGACATATCCTTTTAAATGAATAGGCAAATCAAACTTGGCATGATCAAATACTAACTCCTGGTATCTACCGCTCCCCGCCCCGACCCCAAATTCTGATACCTTGGTCTGTATCACACTTCCAGTTGATCAGGCCAAAAGCCCCATGGTCACCTTTGACGTCTCTCTTTCACACCTCATATCCAATATATCAGGGGATCCTGTTGGTTTTTTCTTGAAAATACGTCCAGAATCTGACTTACCACTTCCACTGCTAGCATTCATATCTTAATATCTTACCTTGATTATTGCAATAGTCTCCTAACTGATCTGCTTCCTCCCTTTCCCTCTCCTGCAGTCTAATTTCAATACAATAGAAAGAGTGACCTTGTTACAATGATTTCAGGTCCTGTTACTCCATTTGATGTCATCCCATTCCACTTAGAGTAAAAGCCAATGTTTTTACCTTAGCCCATAACATCCTACACAAGCTGTCCTCCCACCTACCTTCTCTGATATCCCCATGCTCATGACTCTCCAGACATAACTGACCTCCTGGCTGGCTTTCGTATATATCAGGCATGCTCTTACCTCAGGTCTTTCGCACTTGCCTTTCATTCCTTGTGCCTGGAATTCTCTAACCCTTATTATCTGCATAGCCTTTGCCTTCAACTCCTTCAGGCCTTTTCTCAGATGTCTCTTTATCAGCTCTTCTCCGACCATACTTTTTTTTACAATTGCAATACCCTGCTCACCAGCATTCACTATCCCCTACTCCTGCTTTATTTTTCTCAGTATCATTTATTGCCATCTGGCATTTTATATATATATATGTATATAAAGTATTAAAATATATATTATATATATTACTTCTTTGCTTACTATCTGCTTCCCCATCCCCACTAGACTGTTGTCTATTTTTCTCACTGCAGAATCCTTTGTCAGCAGACCTGTTCTATACCTGGATACCTGGATGAGATGTCCTTGAGGATAATGCCTGACCTTTCTTGACCATCAAAAAAGTTTGTCAGCAGAAGTTAGAAGTGGAGGTATGGATCTCATGCCACATATATTCCATTCACTGAAAAGCAATAGCCTTTCTCACACATTCACACACCAGACTTTGTGTTTGCATAGCCTCTTGTTGAGTCGGGAACTCATTTCTTGTGAGCCTGGTCCCTGTGAGCATCTTGACACAGTTGAGTTTCTGGGCCAACAGAGCTGAGGACCTGGACCCTGAAAAGCACCTTGGGACACTCTGCCTGGGAAGCCAGCTGCCTGCCCTCAAACCTATATATGTATATACACACATACATACGTGTGTGTGTGTGTGTGTGTGTGTGTATTGTGGTTCTTAAATCCAGCTTCAGTAAGCTATATTAGAGCACATTTTTTTCGTCTTGTTCCTAGAATCTTAAGTGTAACTACAAATCAGCCCCAACAAATGAGGTGTATGGTCTATATATAAGATATAGTTAATTCTCTTGTGTGATAGGCAGTCTCAGTTTTAGTCTAAGCAGATTTCAGACATATCCAGTGATGTATGAACTGGTGGGGTGGAATCAGCAAAAGTCTATTTGCCTAGTGCTGAGGAGCTTCCTGAGGAGGAACTTAGGTTGAGAGAACGGTAATCCAGGCACAGAGAGTCTGGGAAGACAATGAAATCTTAGCATCTTAAGGGGGAAATTCTGAGAACATCGTGGTGTCTGTCTCTTGCGTTTGTCTCCCTCTCTTGAGCCTGCCAGACTTATCTTAAGGAAAGCAAGAGTGAGGTCCTTAAGTCAAAACTGAAAAAATAGTTTCATTAAAGTCTGCTTTAAACACTGGGACTCAAGAAATTCTCATGGAGGGTAACACAAAGCAGAGAGGCATTCTTTATCATTTTACCAAGAAACATGAGAGTCTTGACACCCCTGGGTTTCCAGTGACTTTGTGGAGAAGCTGGTAGGAGAGTGGGGGCACACATAGAAGTCGAGTGGCAGGGTCCCCCAGGAGGGCTGGAGGCTGAGCAGGGACATGCTGCTCCTGGTAGGCACAGAGTGGGAGGGAGAAGAACCACACCGCCTATGGGAGCAGACTTGTACCGAACTACGTGAGATAACCCATGAGGGCTACAGGACATTGGAAGGGCATTTTGCAAGAGCTGAGACCCTTCATGACAGGTGGGCACATGAATAAGTGGAACGTGGGTGTTATTAAGGCAATTCTATTTCTACCCACCTGCTGAGGAGGCCCCAGGAAACTCAGGATACCTTCCACACCTAGGAAAAGTGTTTACCTTGCATAATGAGTTTCTTAAATATTAACAGATACATCCACCAAACATATTTTTAGAAAATTTTCCTTAGGTTGTCTTCCAGACCCAATCCTTCTCTCTCCAGGCAGCTTTCTCAGATAACTCTAATTTGATGTTTCCACTTGCTCTTAAATAGCTCCCACCCGGTGTCCAGCCACAGCTCCTGCCCTTGCCCATACTCTATGTTACACTATTCCCTAATTATTGCAGGATATCTTTATCTTGTGTCTTCAATGAGGCTGGGAGGCCCTTGAAGGCAAGGGCACATCTCTACCTTCTCTTGTACCTATCTAGCTCAGCTAGGCATGTCACATGTGTTCAGTAATTACTTGTTGATTACTTCTTTACTTTCCAGAACTGTTTTTCAGATTATACTCAGTGTGGATGAAGAAGGAAAACCCCAGGTATCTTGCTGGATTCTAGTGTTTTAGGAGCGGAAAACAGATCCAAAGGCCAGGTTGTAATTGAAAAAAAAAATTCTCTGGCTTGAACTGAATTTGAAATCTACCTGCTAACAGGATTTTTCAGATAGAGCTCTTTGTGTGGCTGAATCAGTCTTATATTCAGATTTATCATTTGTATATTGGAGATACTTACACCGAACATGCCCACCTGAGAGGTAGCACAGCACTGTGCCGAACTCTGGTAGAAGGTTGCTGAGGTATGAAGTCCTGCTCCACCAGTTTACAAATGATCTGGCTGGGGACTATTACTGAACATTTCCAGGTCTTGGTTTCTCCATCTTTAAAATGGGTATGATGATGACGATGATTCTTACCTCTTAGGGTCATAAGATGATTTTATGAGTTAATTCATATGCAACGTTTAGAATGAAGCCCAGCATATAATGGATTGTACATTAATGCTATTATCAATCTTACATAAGTTTTGATTTAAAAATGAGTGTAGAGTACCCATAACAGTAATTATCACTTAATGTATGTTAGTTGCCATTCTCTCATGATGAACAAGCAAGTACTACATATTTTAAATTATTAAAAACGACAGACATTTGTTGTTAAATACACATTTTTAAAATTATTAAAAACAACAGAGAAAAAGAAGCACTCATTCTCATTCTCACAAGTTAATTTGCCTATATTGAGCCTGATCCCAATCTATAAAGTATCTGCAGGAAGAAAGGAAATCAAAATCCTGAAACTAAGAAAGGAGAGCCCTTTCCCTTACTTCGTATCAGAGAGTAGAACATTCCCGAAAATTCACAGAAAGCTTTTTTTAGAACAGACCATTCAATTCTGAAAAGAAAGTTCTTAAAATTGTCTATAGTGTATCCCTGAGCATCCTGAAGATTTTAAATAAGTTGTCACAGCAGCTTCACCCAGAGGCTGTTTCATCAAACCACAAAGTGACACTCCCAGCCCCCAAGTGTCCTGTGGAGAGCAGAAAGATGGCAGCTGGAGAGCTCACCCAGCAGGAATCATTGCCCGCATCTGCTGCACTCCTTAGAATTCCTGGAGAGAAACACACCATACTCCTGGCATGCTTCTGATGCAAAGGTGGGGATTCTAAGCTGCTGTAGTTTTTTGGACTACTTTCTACCTTAAAGGCAAGGAATCTCTGTTGTTAAGTTCATAAAGATCCACCCCCGGACCCCAACCCCGCAAAAAAAAGGAATATATTTTCAGGGGATATATTTCAGGGCATGTTATTCCTACAGATGAAAAGAAAGGTGATTCCACCATGTAGCTTAAAAGGTATGTGATATTTCTGTGCAAATTGTCAAAAAAATATGATGTTACCCAAAACACTATTTATAAGAAGTGATGGCTGTGGGAATAATAATAATAATAATAATAATAATAATAATAATAATAAAGCCTAAGACATAATTTTGAGAAAATTGAAGGCTAAGGCTGAGAAATAAATTCTTACTGGGATTATGCTAGTGTATCGGAACTGCTTCTATGACTCTATGACTCCTGAAGCCTGAGAGCTTCAGGCAACAGAGGCCAGAGGCTCAGAACAACACTTGGGGACCTTTCTTTATGAAAGTGAAATCTACCTCCAGGGAGCCTCTTTGTCACCTCCCATTCACTCTCCATCTTTAGCAATCAGACTGTGGAATTCTGACTCACTGAGGTTACCTACAACATCCCAATGGCCAAATCCAAAGGCCTCTTTTCCCATTGTTATGTTACTAGATTCTGTCCAGCATTTTTCATCATTGACACCTCTTTCCCCTGTCTTTGCTTGGGCTGATATAACAAATATACCATTGACTGGGTGATTTAAACAAGAAATTTATTTCGCAAAGTTCTGGAGACTGCCAAGTCCCAGATCAGGGTATTGGCAGATCCAGTGTCTGGTGAGGGCCCCCTTCCTGGTTTGCAGATGTCTGTCTTCTTGTTTTATCCTCACAAAGGGGAGAGTAGAAAGACAGGAAGCAAGCTCTTGTGCGTCTCTTCTTATAAAGGTACTAATCCCATCGATGAGGGCTCCACCCTCAGAACCTAATTATCTCCCCAAAGACCCACTCCAAATATCATCACATTGGAGATTAAGCTTCAACACATGAATTTGGTGGGAGCACAAACATTCAGTCCACAGCAAAACCTAATCTCTCTCTCCACAGCTCCCATGTCTGTCCTGGTTCTCCTCCTCCCCTTATGCCTGGCTCCTTTCAGCCTTTTTCTTTGGTCCTCCCTTTTCTCTTTTTCCTCTAAAAATAGGCTTCTTTTGGGTTGCAACTCTCACCTTTATCTGCTACCTCCCAGACCACCCCATCCCAGGCTTGATTCTTAATTCCTGGACATCTGCAGCTGGATATCCCACAGGTAAATTGACAGGCACACACTAAATTCATCTTCAACCTCTCGCACCCTCCTCAAATGTGCTACTGCTATGATATTCTCTTTTTTGGTCTTTGGAAATATTGTGCTTGGCAATGGCTTTGCTGAATGTACCCCCTGGTGGCCGAGAGAAGGAATCACTGCAGCCACACTTTACAAAAATTTTTCCACCCGGGGCTTCTTTGCATCATGAGGTCATTGTCAAAGAAGCCAGAACAAAAAGACTCCAACTGCTTTCATCCCTTCTCATGAAAATGAATTTTCATTCCCCACTCTCTCTATTATTCTGTGTCCTATGTGTCCGAAAATTTATAAAAATAAAAATAAAAAATAAAGGATTTGACTTTTCTCCTGATAAAGTATCAAAATGGCAAAATGGCAAAGTATAAAAGTTCCCCCACCTCATCTTCTGCCTGCTCTCCTCACCACTGTATTTTCCACATGGAACAAGATGTCACTTATATATGCCAATGGATGTCATGGACAAACAAGGAACAGGGAAAGCCCAGAACTTCTCAGTGCTCATTGGCACTAGAACATAGTAGTATACTTGCTATTTTTCAGAGGTGGGATCTTGTGAATGAGACCACAATTTGGCACAGAAAGTAGTCATTGCCACTGAATTATTCACTCGAGATGGGAATTTATTCTGGTGACTGGAAATATTTCAGTGTTGCTTTGAGCAAAAGGAACAGTGACCACATCCCATGAAGCTCCATGTGATGGCTTTTTTTGATATATCAGCTTAGCTAGGTGACAATCCACAGTTATTAAATCAGACACTAATCTAATTGTTGCTGTAAAGAAATTTTGCAGCAGTAATTAAAATTCCTAATCATTTGACTCTAGGTAAAGAAGATCATCTTGAATAATCTGGGTGAACCTGACTTGATTAGTTTGAAGGCCCTTAAAAGCAGGGCTGAGGCTTCCCCAAAAGAGAGAAGAAATTCTGCCTGTGAGGAACAACTTCAGCCCATGCTGTGGATTCCAGTGTTTCTATGATTTTCCCTTTCAGAGCACCTGGCCTGTAGACTTACCTGCTTAGTCAGCCCCCACAATTGCATAAGCCAATTCTGGTGTATCAGTTTGCTAGGGTTGCCATGACAAAGTACCACAAACTAGGTGGCTTAGAACAACAGAAATTTATTGTCTCATAGTTCTGGAGGCTAGAAGTCCAAGATCAAGGTGTCGGCAGGGTTCGCTCTGCCTGAGGGCTGTGATGAGGAGTCTGCTCCAAGCCTCTCCTCTAGCTTCTGGTGGTTTCCTGACAGTCACTGGTGCCCCTTGGCCTGTAGATAATGTATTGCCCCAACCTCTGCCTTCATCATTACACGATATTCTCCCTGTGTGTGTATGTCTCTCTGCTTCCAATTTTCTCCTTTTAATAAGGACAGTAGTCATACTGGATTAGGGCCCAGGCTAATAACCTCATTTTAACTGATTAACTCTGTAACAACCCTATCTCTAAATAAGGTCACATTCTGGGGTACTGGAGGTTAGGACTCCAGTATATTTTGGAGGAAGATGGAATTAAATCCATATCACCTGCTTCTCCGGTTGAACCCTGGATTATACTCTGTGTGTATCACTTGGTCCCCAAAACAGCTTACCAGAAACATTGGTTTCTCCATTTGGCACATCTCATGTCTCCAGAAACATTGATTCATCCTCTGATATGGAGATGTTTAAATCTGGGTATACTGGGTATAAGTATGATACAATTACTCAGTTCCCACAAAGACGGCCAGGGTTGGAGATTTATCAGAAAATGATTTATGAAGCTATTGTTAGAATTCTGGGGCACCTCAGCCAGCTAGACTCTATAGGTATTTCAAATGAGGAGTGGGGCATTTTAACTATAACCTGGCTTTGCCATCTGCAGCTGCTTAATACCTAAAAAGAATGAACAACTTGGAAAGCAGATAATTGGCTTTGTGGGGTTTGGAAAGAAGAATCGTGGGTATGAGAATGTGTAAGGAAGCTAGTTAGGTAGTTCAAATGTCCAGGGTCTGGAACTGGTGAAGATATTTCATGTTTCTATGTCTCTGTTATGTATTGCACACTTGCTTGTGGCCAAGTGTATCTTATCTGATTTAATCCTCACTACATTCTTATTAGGGATGCATTGTTTTCCCTTAGTAGGGTTGAAAAAAATGAGTCTGAGATGACTCTTAAGATTACACATCTAGTAATGATTGGCCAGGATTCAGACATACAGTCACTCGTTCTTTGTGAACTCCATATACGTGAATTCACCTACTCACTAAAAATTATTTATAGCTCCAAAAGTGGTACTCATGTTGTCCTCAGGATCATTCATAGGCATGTGAAGAGTGACAAAAAATACATGTTGTTAGACACACGTTTCCACACGAGGTAAAACAAGGCAATATTTTGCCTTCTTGCTTCAGCCCTCATCCTATAAACAAATGTCCTTTTCATGGTCTATTTAGTGGCAGTTTTTTTTCATTTCTGTTCTTTTTATTGGGGACCTCAACGTTTAAAATGGCCCCAAGCATAGTGCTGAAGTGCCGTCTAGTGTTCCTAAGTGCAGAAGTCTGTGGTGTGCCTCACATAGAAAACACACGTGTTAGATAAGCTTTGTTCAGACATGAGTCATAGTGCTGTTGGCCATGAATTTAATGGCCGTGAATTCATTGTAATGAACCAACAATATATATTAAATAACCTATCTTTAAACAGAAACACACATAAAACAAGTTTATGTACTGATCAGCTGATGAAAACGTACCTTGAAGGCACCTAACCCTGTACATTTCCTAGGAGCGATGGCTGAGTATTCTCTTATTCAGTGTCCATGGTGACTTGATAGGATGTAATTACTGCAGATAGTGAGAATCGACTGTCTCTGTGTTGGGCTCTAAAGACTGCCCTCTAATTCACATCACAAGGATTAGAACTGGCAACCGAAGAGTTGGTGACTCTATCTTCTTACCTGCTTTAGGAATGAAGGAGACTGTAGCCTGAAAGCCCCTGAAGGTCCCATTTTCATCTGATTGGAAGCTGATGAGCATGATGCTGGAGGGGCTCAGCACAGGGGTGGGGACATCATAGCCACACAGCCGAGCTTGTTGAAGGCCAGCCCAGGCATGACATTGTCAAGCACCCAGCAGATAGCCATGGCATTGGAGAGAAGAAAAAAAGAAAATCATCCTTCAGGTAATTGTTGAGAAATACGCTTTTCACAATTCATTTTCTAAATAAAGGCAGCTCACTCCTTAATTAACCCCATGACATTTCAATTTGGTTTTCTCTCCTGAACACTCCCACACACAATGATGTTAAGGGAACTGGTTCTAGCCTCAGGACTTGTTTCAATGGAACTTTCCCTTTCTGACTCCTACTTTCCTCATGGGCCTTTCGCATTTCTGTTTCAGTGGTTCTTTGATTCTCCCTTTTTCTCTTCCTGCCCCTAATGAAGAAGACAAAGGAGTGATGGTGAGACCACAGGGAGGGGTGGAGGTGGTGCAGGAAGATGGAGGAAGATTGATCTGTCTCCTTTTCGTTCCCATCTCAAGACTGGGTCCAAACGCAAACCAGAGCGAGCTGAGGCTCAGACGACACAAACCTATTTCCTTCTTCCTTTCTACATCGCTGTGCACTGTCACATAGTCGGAAGTGCAGTCTCCACTTTCTTCTATTTCCAGACTCTGAAATGAAAGCTGAGAAGACACGAAGTTACATCCAGAGTAAACAATCTGAATGAATTACCTGACTTTGATTCAGCAGAGAAATTTGGATTGCTCAACTTGTTCTGGAGTAAGACCTTAGATGAGAAAGTTAATGGGGTATTCAGGAGTGGGTCAGATTACCAAGGAAAGGATTCTATATCACAGGCTCTAACTTTTTGAAATAGCTACCAAATGTGGCCTGAATCAAAGGGCAGGAAACTGCAAATATTTTAGCTTCCTAGCATCTCTAAGAGATTAGAAGAGCTACCGCATGGGGATTTTTTTCCCTGGAAGCAACTAGGCACTCAACTCAACTAATTGCATATACACAAAACTGCTTCTCTGGACATCTTAGTGTTGTACACCTGGTTCCTGATGTTTCATCTTGAACCTCTTGTTCTCCTGAATCAAGACTGAAATTTGTTGTGCCCCTTGGAGACCGTGTCTTTCTACCCAGCGGGATATATCTGGCTCCTCTTCTCACCTGCTTTGTCCTGTTGCCACTATATTTCCATGCCTCATTGCCAAATTCTGATAAGGCACAGATGTAAGTGAGTCTATTTGCTGATATAAAACAAAGTATCATCTGAGCTACTGAAAGCATTTGCATAAGTGGGCTCAGAGTCAAATGTAGTGAGCCTCATGAATGTGCAAGAAAAAGGAAATCCTTGTATGAGTTAGAGAGAGCTGATTTTGGATACTAAGCTTAAATGTAAACCTCAGCAAAATTCTTGAGTAGATTATTAAGCTATGATGAGTAATGACCTAGAAAAGAAAGTTGATCACCTGGAATCAACGTAGGGTCACCAAGAATAAATCATGACAAACCTTTTCTCATAGTTTCTATAATTGTGATGCTTATTGGCAGCATAATATTTCATTTATCTCTATCCTTGAGACCTGTATTTTTTGCTATCTTAAAAACTTGGCAGTGAATATCTTTATGCATTTACTTTTTTTCTTCTCTTGTATAATTCCCTGCATGGGGCACTTGTTTTGTGTCAGGAAAAGGGAGGGGAACTATCTAGATAGAAGGAACAGTGTGAAGGAGAAACAAAGAAACAATAAAGAGTGATCTTGGAGCAGTTTGGTGAGCACTAGCCAATTGAATTTGAAGTGAAGAGTGGTGGGAGAGAGGGCTGATGAAATAGGAACTCTGATTTTAACACACAGTTGGTGGGGATTCAATGGGACACAGACTCTGAGCAAGAAACAGAAAGGATTGTGTGGATAAAACAAAACTGGAAGCAAATAATTACTAATGGTAAAGGTAGGCTTGGGGAGGGGGACCTGTATCAGAAATAGGATTCATTCAAACATTTATTAAACCCTTACTGGGATACTTTCTGGGAAGGGCCCTTTTCTCTCCAAGTCAAATGGTGAGCATATTCCTATGACTTTTAACACCAATTTCCAAATTACTATCTTACACGAGTTCTGCAAAATGATGCTGTCACTGGCAGGGTATGAGAGCATCGCTTCACTGATGCACGACACTCAACCTTTATTTATTGAAGAGATATTTTTCAATCACTTCTGGCTCTGGCATTTTCAGATTTTCAACTAAATTTCCTCTTCTTCCTCCACCTGGAAACATGCTCACAACCTAAATTTTATCCTCCACCACTAACAAATTTTCCTTAATTCTGCTGAAATTTTTGCACCAAATCTGTTTAGGTTTGATGAACTTTTAGAAAGAAATCTATACCAACTGCCTCTGTATCATCTTTTCCCACTCATTCATAAAACCTGTGTGATCTT